>NC_142854.1:26815516-27440516 GCF_061612785.1 Hesperophylax consimilis
ATTAATCAAATAAAATTTATTTGCGCACGCCGGGTTCGAATCCGCGACCTTCGGAATGGCAGTCCAATGCGTTACCACTGGACTATGCCGGCCGTCATATGTACTGGCACAAACAAACCTTTTGCGCCGGTCTCATTTCAATGGCAGAAAAGACGGAACTATTCAATGTTTTTATATGAATAATATATACCAATCTCTTTGTAAAGGTCCCAACTATACGTACATAATTATCGAATTGTAATGCAAGTCTTCTTTTTATATTTATCTTCGTGCCTTTTGTTTACAACGGTATTTCAACAAAACGATAATATATTATTTAGATAACATATTTTGTTCACACTCAACTCCTAAGTAACAAGCGAGCGTGAGATGTCAGACGTATTTAAAGAAAGCAGGTACGGGCAAAAACCGATAGGCGGACTGTAATAAACATATTACAAGGTTAACTTGTTGCATTTCAAATAATATTCGATTTTCGTTTAGTGATTTTATAGCTTGGGTATGCTGAGTTACCACATAGAAATTTTTATTAACCTCTCATACAAAGACTTTTATTTACTATGTGTTCCTTTGCGAACTGTCAAAACGTGATAATTTTTGTGTTATTTACGAGTTTTACTAAAAGCTTCATAACTCACGTTTTGGGAAACGTAGCCTCATTCTAAAAAATGTTTTGGAAAGATTATGAAATTCACTATCGCATTGTGTTGTAATACGTAAATATTTGCGTTTTTAAATATACATTTTATGAAAACGTCAAAAATATCTAAAAATCGCTTACCATTATTTCAAAGCTGTGAAAAATGTACTTTTTTCTGAGTATCATAAAGAAATAACACTTTATATATTGAAGAAATATAATTAGAAACTATTAGTCACCTCAAAATATTAACCGTCCAAACTAAAATATTTTTAATAAATTATTTAGAAACGCAATAAATTATAAACGAACAAGATGACAGATCCAATCGCCTTAGATAATGCACCTCTACTTTCCATAGATATTCTTGAATACAGACGCGTAGCGTTATTCATTATCGATACTCTGTTTTTTAAATCATGGCAATCCGTATACTAGTGATAGAAATAAATCGATTTTTGTAAAATCTCGCGCGTTTACGTGAAAAGACGTTCTAATGTCTTGACCGCTATTATCATATTTACGTCTTTTGACGTTCTAATGTTCTGAGTGGTTAAAATATTTTAATTATTTTCGAAGATAAAGTGATTTAAAACAAAGTAAAGAAATTCGTGCGGGACCTTTATTTTCGCCCAGAGAAGGCGCAGCGCAAAAAATACACGCCAGAAATGTGTAAACATCGAATGCGTAGATTACATACAACATATGACGCGTTTACCCTTAATGCTAATTCTATAAGATGTTGTTTCATCCCTCGATGGTTAATATCATAATTTTGGAAAGTCCAAGGAAAGAGTATTTTCATGTTTTGGACAAATTTTTACATGAACGTCTCGTTTTTATGCTGAACCATATTGGCGCGTACACTTATGTACGTAACTTAAGCACGCTCAATCATACTTTACGAAGGGAACATTATTGCCACAATTTGTATGTATTCTATTTGCACAGGTTAGCCAACGAGATTGTACCAGCTTTCCTGGTTGCTTACTAGCCAAATCGATTTCAGAGGTATTTTTGATCAGTGTTTAGAAATTTCGCATCAATCTTCGGTAACACTGTTTCAATCTTCTCAAATCTGACCGCAGGTAAGTTTTCACAGTGCAGTAACATCTTAACTGACTCCTGGCAATGTTTGGGAACTTCACGTCCTGCAGTCCAAAGTATTGAAAAGATGAAAAGCCAGTAGCAAGATTTTTCTAATCGATGCGTCATCTGCTTTGTTTGTAGTTTTGACGTGGAGGATGCGGAGTTATCAGATGAAAGTGCAGTATGAAAATCTGTATCATGTTTGCTGTCTGACAAGCTTATGCTATCATTTGACGTCTCTGCAGTCCATATATAGATACTAATCTTGTGAGAGGCTTACAGGTAGAAGAAAAATATTTTTCTCGATCAGTCTAAGCCTAATAGCTGAGCTAATACACATTTTGCAGATACCCCTAGTTCGTGCAAGAATTCCAGCTCCTTGGGTATTTTATTAAACATTTACACAGAGAGATGTCAGAGGTTTATTGTTGCATCTTCATAAAACTCAGTTTTCCATTTAGTTTTTGTACTGGTTTGTCTATTTACAATTTGTTGTTGAGATCTAGCAGGAATTGCGATATTTAGAGCCCAGGCGTCACGTAGATATGCTGTCCTTGTTCTACCATTATTATAATGGAAGATGCTCCAAGGAACTAGTGCATAACTAGTTAGGAACTAGTTTGGCACCGGTGCATAGTCGGGAAACACGCCAAAAGCGCGCCTTACATATGTACACGGTTGACGTTTGTCACATGAGTTCTTGAGTTCAACGGCGCACCTGTGGAACGATTTGCTGGCTTCTGTATTTCCTCCCTCCTACAACATGGGTATCTTCCAAGAACCATGATCACTACTTCCTTTCCTCAAAAAGACCCTCAACACACCATCCTCAAAGATGAAATAGGCCATAGGAAAATAATTTCCCTTAGGGTGTGTAGTTGGTGTAAACAAAAAAAAAATAGACGCATTTTTTTATTTATTAACAGAGTGGTAACAAATAATACATCTAGATAGTAGTAAGTAAGAACATCAGTAGGTGTACAGCAGACAGAGGGTTAATATTTAAAAAATTGCATAATTATAACAAAGTATATATACAGACCGTCCAATGACGGTGTACAACAGTATTTTTTTTCAAATGATCTGCAAATGGGTAAGTATATAGTATATGTTCGAAGCTGTTAATTAAAACCTGCCTAATTGAGAATAACTCGTGTTTAAGGAGGGAGTGTCGTCTTGAGTTTTTAACATTAAATAACTTTAGGAATACTACCTTACATTATAAACTTAAACTAAAATTGCGAATAATAAATTGCTTAAACTGCGACGAAATTCACGCTGCGCCAACACAACCGACGAATTGTATCGCAAAAAAATGGAAACAGTTATTCCGCGTTCTTGCGGAGTAAACCGATTCATGTCTTGTCGATTTATATTCTGCGTTTGTTTACTTCACAAATGTCAAAACCGAATTGACATTTGGCACCATTTGCAAAAGTTATAGCGTTTTCCAATAGGGTGATTACTTTTGCCCCACCTTGTATAAGCGAGTATGTTTGTCGTTATTTTGAATTTGATTTTGGTGAACAATACCAGCGCAAATGAGTTGGCAGTATACTTTCAAGGTGACAATTAACTTGACTTGGATTTGATGACAACATAGAAAAACCTAGCTAAATGTTTCTAGTTATAATATTATCATGTTGAGATAGAGAATGAAATACATTAATTTGGTATTGCGTGAATAATATTATACAAGCGTTAACACTTTCAGAGTTTAACAAATGATTATAAGCAATTGAAAATATCTCCCGAGTAAAAATAAATGCCGCCGCCGGGAATTGAACCCGTACCTTCTGATGTCTGGTCAGGTGCTCTGGACCACTGAGCTACGTCGGCTTATTTCCAACACGTCAAATAATTCTATATGTACTAGTACTTCAATCAACAATTACTGCTTATTATATTTTTTTCACCTGTAAAATAAAATAAAGTTGGTTGTTTACAGGTGAAAAAAAATATACATATTTATAATATTGGATTTGCATTTTCCACTCTTACTCTGCTCATTGTATTATTGGATTTGCATCCTCCACCTCTGCTGTATCCAATATTTATTTTCTCTTTAGATATTAGAAATTTCCTAAGTTGTCCACTTATTTCAATTATTTAGTAACTAAGGTTATTTGTGCTTTTGGTTTAAACATTTTCACTGATTTTTTTGGATTTTCGCCCATGATTTTTTTTTAATTCTATCATTTTGGGTTTGTTATTTGATTATATTATTTCTTCTTCCGATAAGTCGATTGGTACATAGTCGAGTTCCTGATAAATATTTTTAGGATTTTTTTCTCTAATTCTTTTGCGGTTATATTATTATGTTTGAAGACTGTATTTTTTTATTTCTTCTGAGAGTTTTTTGCATGATTTTTTTTAAGGGCAGGAGATGATTAATTTTTTATTAATGCCCGTTAATTAATGCAACGGCAATTGTGATGTTTTAATTTTTTTAACAAACATATCTTGAATGTCTTCGTATGTTGTGTTTGTTTGTTCGCTTGTAATTATTAACGAGTATTTGGCTTTAGGTATATGTATTGCTGAGGTAGCTTTATTATATATTGTATTAGATGATTCCTTCTTTTCCTCTAAAAAAACTCTCAATTTTTTTCCGTATATATTTCTCTATTTGATATGAGTTTCTTTTGTAGTTCAATTATTGTTTCTTGTAGTAGTAGTTTTTCCTTGCACCATATCTGATATATCGACGGCCGGCGTGGTCTAGTGGTATACGCTTTTGACTACAGATCCGAAGGTCGCGGGTTCGAACCCGGCGTGCGCAAATAAATTTTATTTGATTAATTTGTGTTATTTCACAATTAATTAATTAAAAATAATATATAGTATATTTGCGGCACGTTCCAGAGTGGAAGATACTCTCAGTATCGCCCTGGTGTAAGACCACCATTCAGAATTGAAACGTTGCTTGAAATGGCTTTAGCCGTGTTTGGTGACCAGATCTGAATAGCCAGGTACTTCCCCACCTTCCTCTTCCCCATCTCCCTCCCCTCCCCAATACCCTCAGCCTCACAACATACCCCAATTGGGGATGCCATAGTCTCACTGGCTCCAGACGGGAGCAGTTGGGACTCTTGTGCGGTAATACTGTAAAAAAAAAAAAAAAAAAATATCTCTTCGACATATAACCTGTGATATAATTATACGTTGCTTCGCCACTTTGATAGATAAACATTTTTTAATTTCCGTTTTTATTGAATCAATTAATCCTTACATGTTTCGGTCCATAAAGTGTTATTATTTTTGCAGGCTGCCTGGAAAGTGAACGTCAATCAGCCTGCTATGTTTGCAACAACAATATATTTAACTGTATTTAGTGGTTACTATGTTTATCGCAATTTCTTGGCGTGTGAGCAACACGGCGACAGAAACGAGACTGACACTGACAAATTTCATAGACACCTTTCACAATAGGACCTTGTCCATTGAATAGCAACAGCAAGCAGAGGCGGTTCTTTAGTACGTGCATTTCTGTATTGCACTGCTCGTGTTCAGTATTCACTTAACAACTAACAGCGAACTCCGTGCCCCAGTCATCGATGTACAAAAGTACGCTCCAGTTGTATTTCCGCCAGGTCAATATTTGAGCTATCTCCTAGTACAAGACTACCGCGCAAGAGCAAGTTCTTTACATACCCCGTTATGTAAAGAACCATGTTTTACCATACTAATGAAACAACATCGGGCGATATCGAGACAGCCGGACCGTGTATAGCAGGGTACTCATCTAGCCGTGTAACGTAACTGATACTGTATCAAGTAAGTACGTAGGCGCGAGCCTACTGCGAGCCGCTCGCGGGTGGAGCGCAGTGTGATCGCAGCGAGCCGCCGACGGCGGATTCACTGCGATCACACTGCGAGCACTAAAGGCGGATCCGGGAGCTCGTAGCTGGATACGCGGTTACCGTGGACGAGCCGTACCCACTTGCAGATTGATACAGTATCAGTTACGTTACACGGTGCTACACTCTTGGTGAGTACCCTGCTTAACAAATCACGTGTTAGAGCAGTGCAAATATATAAATCATTCCGTGCATTGTCGAAGTGCTTTGATGGAGAGTGAATTTTGCATCACTTTGATTTAATCCAATGCATCTGGAATGCATTCGTTTAGAAATACTAATGTTCACACATTGGAACTCGTGCGCGGTGAATTCAATCGGTTTCCCTATATTTTCAACGATAAATTGCGTGTCCTTTACTCTGAAGAAGATTTTGCGAACGCTGACATAGCAGTATTATTTAATCAATTATTTTACAAATATAACTTAGTAGATAGAATGAATCTACCTAAATTACACACTAGGTACATTTTAAAAGTGAAATGCACTGCTGGCAATTTTAGTCACGGGCCGCTTGTAAATCCACAAATAATGCTTTATTATATCAGAGTAAGTTGGTAACAGATAACACATTGTCTTTTCATTTTTCTGGGCCACCAAAAACAATGCACGAAGAATCCTTTCTTGTCACAATCAAGTTCCCGCGGTTATTTATTTATTTATTTATTTATTTATTGTAAGAAACAAACAGCATTTTTTTACAGGATTAGTTATACAAGAGGTTACATATGAGGTAAGCCAAAATAGTTTCTTATGCTAATGTTGGTTAATGTGATATAATACAAGATTGTAATTTGTTATAACCATTAACTGAAAATGAAAATGAAATTAACAAAAAAAAAAATAAAAATAAAAATCATTTAAATATATTAGAAGGAAGAAGGAATAGGAAAGGGCAAGAGGCAGAGGAAGATGGGATGGGGACAGGAGACGCTCATGTTGTACCTTTTCTATAACTGTACATTAATTTAATTAATATTTGTGGTCGTGCGCTTGACTTCGTTTCGGTATTTCACAAGAGTATTATTAAGAATATCGATATTATTAAATTGCGTGTTATATTGCGCGCATATACGGGGGATTGGAGAATTTTTTCTAAGGTTGGTTCTGCACGCGGGCAAATGAAAAAAATGGTTTTGTCTGGTTGGCCTTGTAGGTATGTGAATTCTTAAATAATTTACGAGTTCAGGAGAGTCCAGGCCGTTATTCAGAATTTTGTATAAAAATATTTGATCAGATATTAATCTACGTGTTTGAAGTGGAGTAAAGTTGTGAAATTTTAAGGATTCGGTGTTATTTGCAAAGAGTAATTTAAATTTATAATTTATGTGTTTAAAAAATTTATTTTGCACACTTTCGATTCTGTCAATATGGCATTGGTAGAACGGTGCCCAAATTAGTGTGCAGTATTCTAAGTGGGGGCGGATATACGTGGTGTAAAGGGAATACATGGTTTTAATATTGCGAAAAGGTTTAGATATACGAATTATAAATCCCAACATTTTATTGGCTTTGTTGATTACTTCGTTAATGTGTTTGATAAAATTTAGTTTTACATCCAGTACTACCCCAAGGTCACGGATTGATTCTATTTCATTGATATGTGTATCATGAAAGTTATAATTAAAATAAATTTTATTTTTGTTGCGCGTAAAAGATAATTTGTTGCACTTAGAAATGTTTATGATTAATTTGTTTAATTTACAGTATGCGAAAAGACGATTTAGGTCTTCTTGAAGTTTTATGCAGTCATTGATAGATTTGATTACTAAGTATATTTTTTTGTCATCTGCATATGCAAGGTAGTTAGCATGTAAAAAACATTTATAAATATCAAATATATATACATTAAACAGTAATGGTCCCAGATGGGAACCCTGCGGTACGCCAGAGGGCACAGTTAAGAAACTAGACTTAGTTCCCTCAACTGATACGCACTGTAGTCTTTTCTGCAGATATGAAGTTAGCCATCTAAGTAAGTCGCCATGGATTCCTAATTGGTGTAATTTTTTAATGAGGATAGAGTGGTTAACTTTATCGAAAGCTTTCGAGTAATCTGTGTAGATAACATCTACTTGGTTTCCATTATCCATATTGCTTGTTAAGTATTCAGTAAAGTTGACTAAGTTTGTTATTACTGACCTTTTTTGTAAAAAACCATGTTGTTGATTTTGTATGCTGCGGACAATAGTTATATAAATTTGATCGTACACAATACGCTCAAAGAGTTTACTAAATACTGTGAGTATTGAGATTGGGCGATAGTTTGCAATGTTACTTTTTGAACCAGTTTTATGGATGGGGATTATAATGGCTTCTTTGAATTTTGTAGGAAATATTCCTTTTTTTAAAGACATGTTAAATAAGTTAGTTAAAGGAAATGCAAGATTTTTGGCACATTTTGAGATAAAAAATGGCGAGATACCATCACTACCCGCACCCTTTGTAACATCCAATTCATTCAAGTATTTATTGACCAATGAGTTGCTTATTTGTACGTCCCCGATCGGGTTATTATTATTAACGCAGGTAGAATTATCTATATTACTGGGATCATCCGTGCCCTCATCGCTTACGTAAGTAGATTGGAAGTGTTTACAGAACAGTTGGCACACTTGATGAGCACCGGTGCCTGACTCGTCTTTTAGGTTCATGATTTGTGGTATGCCATTTGTCCTATTTTTGTTCTTAGCGTAATTCCAGAGACTTTTATTGTTAGTTGGAATACTAGACTCAACTGAATTTATATATTGGGTGTAACAATGTTTCTGTAAGTGTTTTTGTTGTATTCGTTTGATAGAGAACTCTATGTAATCAACTGGATTATTATTTGATTTCCATTTTTTGTGTAGTCTTTGTTTCTCATTTATGATTTTGATTAGGGGAGGTGAGTACCAGTTGGGAAATTTTTTCTTTTTGATGAAACGTTTGGGGACAAACTGGTTAATGGTGTTATTTAAAATGTCATAAAAAGTATAAATTGCTTCGTCAACGTCAGCATTATCGTGAGTAAAAGACCAGTCTGTTTTAGACAGGTGTTGGTTTATTAAATCATAATCAGCTTTATCATACCGACAAATTTCTTTTGGTGGAGCATTGATAGTTGGAAGTGTGTCTAATTGTAGTATGATTTTGAGCGATGGATGGTGTAAATCCTCTTTGACAAGAGGGTTGTATGCTTGAGATACAAGGCATTCCTCATTACAGATAACTAAATCTAGTATACGTTTATTGGCATTTTTGATGGAATTGTATTGGTTCAGTTCAGAGTAATGGATTGTGTCAGTAAGTAAGGAAGTAATTGAATTTAAATTTTCAGGTGTTAAGTGTGAATTATTATCTTGTGGTTTCCATGTTATGGTGGGCATATTAAAGTCTCCAATTACGAAAATAATATCATCTGGGTTTTGATCTTTGACGTTAGCAAGCAAACAAAGGAATGAACTGAGAGCATTTTCATATCCATGTCCCTGTGGTAAGTATAGACAAGAAACATGAATGGTACGTTTTGAAGTATAGTTAGACGGGGGAATAGTTACCCAAATGCATTCAGCATTACAGACCAAGTCTTCGCGAGGGTATGCGTTAAGATTGTTATGAGTTATGATCATGACTCCACCGCCTCGACGAGAATCTGATTGGGTATTAATGCTATTAATTGTAATGTTATTTGTCCTATCCCGTCTAAAAATACTGTAAAATTCAGTTGGTGCCAGTTCCGGATCTAAAATAGAATCAATAAGCCAAGACTCAGATATACCGAAAATGAAGCAATCGTCATTCAAAAGAATATTATTGTGAAAAATCTCAGTTTTAGTACGTAGTCCTCTACAGTTTTGGTATATAATATTTAACATTTTAATTTAGTTGAGTAATAGTTGGGTACAATTTGGTTATAATATATGAGTATAACTGAAGAGTAGTGTATTATGAATGACATGTACGATATTAAATTGATAGAATAATGTACAAAAGTGAGCATCAAGTACAGGAGGAGGAGTTATATAAGATATGGGTTTTTGTGACTGATTGACTGCATCTGTGGAATCACAAGATAGTGTCAAAGGAAAGGTGGGAGAGCGGAGGAGTTAGATGGGTGAATATAAAATGTATTTGCGATTGAAAACTCGGCAAACAGAGGTGCTTAACTACTTGCAATATCAGAAAATACCAATATTTTAATTTAAAACCACAGCATCAGGTTAGATGACTCGAAATGGAAAATAATGCATATTAATATTTATGTCAATAAAATTAAAACCGATTGTTCACTTGGCGCCCATTTTTATAGATGTGAAAGTTATAAGTCCTCAGGCCTCAGGCAGATTCTATCAGAGGGTCGGAGAATTGCCCCTTTGCAATAAAATTCAAATAAATGGAATATCCGTGAATGTATCGGAAAAACTGAAAACTTTATTTGAAAGGAGATAAAATACCCTTTCAAATTTTATTATTAGGAATAAACATATATTATTTGAAATATTCAAATTTTGAATGCAAACATAAAAAAATAATTAAAATTTCACACAAGCAAAATTAATAATGAAAAATATATAAAAACACACTTATTTTATTAGATTTATGGTAATGCCACCTCACGTTACTGTAGTTTCATATAAAAATAGTCAATAAGTCTCATATAAGTTTTTTTCAAATTGCGGTCGTAACCTGTGATTTCATAAAGGTGCACATTTGAATGATTCAGTGGTCAACCAATATAAAGGGTGGTGTTTTCTCTTTCTAACACCGTTTAGATCTATTTCTCACCACAACAGTAAAGTAGAGAACACCATATATATTTTGTATGCTTTTCAATGTACATACTAAGAAGGTGGGTACACTACTGTATACCGAAGGATTAAGGAATTAAATTGTAAAAAAATAAAATGTAAACTTACGGTCGTCTTGCAAATTCTTCTTGTTTTTCACTCTCCTCACTTTGAGTTCATCGACCACGTCTTTGATGTAAAGAAACAGGCAATCGGGATTGTCCGATATCTCTTCGACTTTCCCCTGAACGAATTTGCAGAAGCTCTTGGACTCGGTGAAGCTCGGCTGGACAGATAAGTAATAAGCCTTTACCTTCTTATCGATGATCTTCTTCATATCGTCAGAACTGTCCAATTTAAAACACAAATCGATAAGCCTCTGATACGTTTCGTTTATCTGGCGTTCAGTTTCTACTACGGGTGTCGGGGCAATCCTTTTTATCGGAGACTTTTTAATGAATTCCTCGACTTCTAAAACGTCTTCCAAACGGATGTTTACTTTGATGTCTACTTCTTTAACAATGGGAGTGGGTTTTTCTTCTACGATCATGCTGCTTAAAGCCGTGTCGGGGATAAAAACAATGATATCTTTTTTCGGCGAAGGAATTGGGAAATCGACGTCTTTACCATTGAATGTTTTCGTTTCCTCTGTAATTTCTTCTTTTATCACCGTAATTTTTTCCGTTACCGTTGCAACTTCTTCAAGAACTTTTTCCTTGACGGGTGAATCTAATATTTCAATGAAACTTTCCAGATTTTTCTTTATTTTCTCATTGTGTATTTCTTTGGAGCTAGTTTTAGATTCTTTTGATTCATATTTTCTGGGGGTGTAGAATGAAAGATTTGCCTTTAGAGGGTCAGATTCAACAGCCAATTCCACCTCTTCAGTCACATCCAAACTTTTAGGCTCCTCTTGAAGGGTTAAAGTTTCTTGATCATTAGAATCATCTTCCAATTCATTATCAATTGTCTCTCCATTTGTGAGCGTTAACTCATAAGTTTTTTCTTCATTTTCTTTAACGGATTCTTTGGGTGGAACTTCAATGACGAATGAAGAATTTTCTTTGGTGTCATCTCCGGCTAACTCTTCCGTTCCTGCGGAGTCGAACTCTATAGGAATCTGAGCACCGACAAGGGCGGTATTCCCACCAAGGTCTTCTTCATCATCATCTAATTCGACGGTCTCCATGACTTTAGGAGGCTGTGGTTTCTTTTTCACCAGCGGGTTTTTAACAATAACATTTTGCATCAATGGCTTTTGTGTCGGCATCTTGTTAGTGGATGTACGCGTTACTGTTATTCCAGCAGGCAGGGTATTAATGACATTTTGAGCGGCGGGTTTCTGTAAGCTTCTAGCATTGAGAATGAATGGGAGATTTGTCTTATTCATAGGGTTGATGTTTCCTTGTGGACGTATGGGGACATTGGCCCTTTTGGTTATTTGGTTAACAGCCCGTATCGGTTGGAGGAGCGAGCCCATTGGATTTTTCACAGAAATATTGCACGGGAATGTGTTGGGATTTTGTGCGGGGCGGATTTTTACCGGGGCATGACCTCCTCGTATTCCAGAGACAATGTTTCTAACCTTCTTTCTTAATTCATCACTGAATGGGTTTGACAATGTTTGAATATTTGGGGTAGAGGTAGCTTTAGCAATGTGGATAGGTATACTGAGTGGAGTTCCCTTTGAAGGCATTTTCTGGGATACTAATTTTTGGGGTACTTGTTGTGGACCACTCAATGTTTTTTTGGCTGGTATTTTCAACTGAAAATTAAATAAAAAATACTTAAATGCATATCAAACGTACGTTATGTTATATTCTATATGTTAGAGTGGAAAAATACAAGAATAAACTTGCAAGCCTATGGAAAAGATACAATATACATTATAAAAGAAAATGCATTACTTAATATAACAGTCGTTTAAACACAAAACGTTCTCTGTAGCTTTTACTATAGTAATATTTCAAGAGCTCACTAATCATAATCATCATTTGCAAAGATACCTTCGGTTTTTTTTGCACTGGCGGGCTTTCTTCATCCGATGAATCCAGCGTAATAACGTCGGACATTTTAAAGCCACGTTCAATTAATTCCAACAGCAAAACAATAATAGACACTAACAAATTCGCCGCAGGCAAATTAACGGAATATATTCTAGCGAAAACGAAAAATTAAATTATTGACAGGAGACAATTGCAAAGTTTACAAAGCAATCTGAATACAGAAACGCACCATAGAGGCCAATTTCTAGAAAACAAAAGCCAATAGACATGGACGACGTTCCGTTCCTGCTACTTTGAACCGGTGACTGCTGTCGCTGGATCGCCCGATAGTTTTTAAGGAGGAACCAGTTATTTTTGGAACTGGTTTACCAAAAAACATACAACTTTTTTTTAGTTTTGTGAACGCCGTAAACCTCTTTTTCTGCTATCGGGAACTGGTTCCAAAAGTAACTGGATAAAGAGCCGGTTTCATTTCGGTCTCCGGTACCTGGAACAGCAGTTACAACCCTTTTCAAATATCGCATCTCTAAAAGCCACGCAGTGGGCTAGGCACGCACGACAATAATAACTTCGCAGGCGGCCAGAAGATGAACCAGTTTGTTTCAGTGAGATATCGATCAAGTGAGTGGTTTATTTTTTATGATATGAACTAAAGAAGTCATGTTTGCTATCGACTGTCAAATATTTTCTGTTCGATTTTTGAAAATGAAAAAACCTGTCAAAAGTGATGCACGGTACATTAGTTTCAAGATTTTAACTTTCATAGTCATAAACACCTACTGCCTATAAAACGTTACGATAAAATTCCAGAACATTTAATATGATAGAAATATTAGGAATCATACCGTCTATGTGATTTTAACACCCAATAATTTTTAAATTTGAATGCCATTTTTAAAGATAATTTTTTCTTATAATTTGAGGGACGTTGAGACTTGAATACTAATAATGTGTTCAATTTTAAGTTTTACCAGTTCATGCATGATGTTCTGAAATTGGCCAATGATTTATTTCAGTGTTTTCTTCAATAAATTGTGTTCAAGAGTAACATTGATGTAACTCTATGGACATTAAGTCAACAAGTTTTTTTCCTCCTTCATGTAATCCGGGCCGCTTCAAGATCCACATTTAAATTTACGGCCTCTACCTTAACCCGCCTCATGACGCTGCCAAACAGGTTTATGATATATTTCCCCGTCATTACACTGTGCAGACAGGGACACACTCGTGAGGTTTAACACTAAAAATACAACAAGTCTGACCTATCTTTGCAGAAAATAGAGTAAGTACATATTGGTTTTTGGGTAATTATTTACCTAACCGCCTCACTTTTAGGAAGAGATTATAGGAATTACAGTAAAAGTGTGGCGGTTAGGTAAATATTTACCCTTTTTCAATATTCTTACCAAGGTGTGCAGTGGCCAAAAAAAGGTTTTTTTCTTCTTAATTATATCTACTTAACTATTACTTTTAAAACATATATATCCCTAGATGCCATTTTTGCTAAATACACAGTTCCCAATTTATTAGAACGATCACTAAATGAATATTTTGCTTTGATGGAAAATAGATCATTATGGTAAATCGCAATATCGTGGTGAAATTTCACACAACTGCGCTATAGAAATACAATTTTATTAAATGAGTTATTGAACGTTACGTTCCCGTTTTTTAGATGGTGGCGGTGAATTGTTCAAGCTTTTTTTAATGTGAAATCGCAGAGTTTATTCGGATCTTTCTTCTTTGCATTTTTTCTCTCGATAGTATGATACCTACCCGCCTGAAAAAAGTTTGTAGAGAATTCTTATTAAGGTAGTGACGTTTCTTTTGAAAAAATGTAGAAATCCTTATTTGAAATATATTTTTTATAAAAATAATCAACAAAGACGGGTTCTTTCAGAGAATTTTTGTTTTTTAACTTAATTAATTTTTTAATTAAGTTAAAAAAGTTAATTCTTTAACCACTTTATTTGTTTAAAAACAACCAATTTAATTAGTTAAAACTGAGCGTTGATTGTTGAAATGGTGCCACGAAATAAGTTTATTATGTTCGAAGTGATATTTTTGCGTAAAATGTACGTATATAAGTACTTCCAAATCTTATGATTTCATAGGAAATTTTGGTTTTGATTTATTAATAAGATAAAGATAGAAACACACTTGTTGGACGCGAGGTCTGCTGATTTAATAATGTTTAAAATAACAACAAGTTCCGTGAACTTTTATACTAGTTTTTAATAGATATAATATTCAGAACACAATATTTAAAATGTCGATGAGTAAGTACTATGCTTTTATTTGAGTAAGGAACATTTCGGAGTGTGTAAACACCAAAAATTGCGACAAGTTCACGAACTTCACATCGATTAGTCAGTCAATCGGCCATGTTTGTCGGAGCGAGTGGTGTTTGATGCGTTATCGTTGTTAACTACGAAAAATAAATAAATGCAGTTTCTGTGCGATTAAATGTGTGTGCCATTGTGATTTGTGATTAGTGCTGAAGTAAAGTGATAAACCTCTCAAAATGAGTTGGGGAACCGAGCTATGGGTGAGTGAAATCAATTTATTGTTTTTTTTTCCTAGTCATATCTGCAATCGGGTCGGTTAGAATGTTGCTCGGCATTACGGTCGCTACGCCTTTTTGACTCCTTTTATGTGTGCGCACAATCTGAAGGAAACCTGTGCTGTACGAACCCTCAGGCTGTATAACTGGTATGAAATAACTGCGTTGGAATGCACGGAATACGTGTCGTCTGCATATAGTTCTAATACTTACTTCCTTTTATTATTATTATTAGCTAAATCGCTATTATTTGTTTTCTGTTGAATGGGAAATAAAACTAGGTAAATACGTACAAAAATATTACGTCCCACGCTATTATTTATCCAATATTCTTACAACTAACTGTCATAATGATATTGTTTACGACGCTTTGTTGCCATTCTTCATAATATTAGAATGCAAATATAATTATTATATTGGCCTGCCGAAGAGTTCCACCGTTGTATTTTTTATAAGAAATGTGAAAATATTAGTGGTATATAGTTTTTAGTACAGGTTGATCTGCTTGAGACATTTATCTTTGCAGTCAGTGACATCGATAAGTTGGCAGCTTTCAAATTATTAATATAAGTGTGTCATGCTTTGCCAAGATGTTTTTTTTGACAATTTGGCGGTTACACTTCCTGTGTGTGTCACCCTTATATTGGTGTAAAAAATGCACCCTTAAATTTTACGATAAGTATGTTCTTGTAATGATGACAGGTGCACTTTTGTCAATTTGTAATATTATGATATCCCTGAGGCGTACTTGTGTTGAAACCATGTTACAAATAATGTAAGGATCTGGAAAGAATCTACGTCTGATTAAAGCGCAATGAATAACATTAAGAGAGGGACGCTTGGATGATTTGGACATTGAGCGAATGAACGAAGAGAGGAATTTTTGGAGAATATCGACACAAAAGAAGTCGGGACGCTAGAAAAATACATGGCACGATCATGGAAGTCAAATACTTGAATCGGGTCATGTCGAGAGCCAGAATAATAGAATAGGGTAAATATACAGAAAAGTGGAACCCTGTTAGTTAGGCACATTTTATTTTAAAAACACTTTGTATTAGTTAGATAACAATGAGGGAAACAAGTATTTCAATAATTGAAAATGGAAAATAATACATTTTACGAAAAAAAACTAACCTCAAAACGTTCTCATCAACAACAATGGCCGCCAAGTGAAAAATCTATTTTAATTTAAACGAAATAACTATAATTTATTATCTTCCATTTCCGGAAACTGAAATACTTCTCAATAGTATTATTAAATTAAATAAAACAAAATATTTGTTTTTTTTTCAAAAGTGCGAAAACCGTGTTCTGTATATTTATCCTCTTCTAATGTGACTCTTGTGACTTGAAACGTGTCAAATATTTGATTCACTCGATCGTGCCATGTCATTTTCTGGCGTCCCCGACTTCTGCCTTTAATTTTTGTGTTATTAAATAATTATTCTCCTTGGCGAATCTTTTCTAGATCACTATTTTGATAAATCTTTACAACGAATTGGTGTACATTATGAATACCAAAAAATATGCTTTAGATAAATTGAAGGTTTTCCTATCGTTTCGCTTGAGTAGAATACAAATAAAATAATAAATTACTCAATAAAAAATATAAATGTAAACTACTAAGAACAATATTTTTTCAATAGAAATGTATGAACGCGTAAAGTAAACAACTTTTAAAAAATACAGTATTATAGCTAAGATTATTTGTGACAGTTTCACTTGATTATCTTTTTTGCTTTCTTATAAAATTATTTACAAAATAAATAAAAACCAGTTTTGTGCTTGAAATAGAACGTTTCTAGACTCCGTTTGTCAAGTGATTTTAATGCCTATTACCAAGAATATACACATTTTTGGCTTGTAGCTTCATTCCTTTCTTATTTGTAACATGGTTTTAACGCAAGTACGCCTCAGGGATCTCATATTATAAATGAACCTAGAAGAGTATCGAATGAACTAAAAAAATTTTGCTAAGACAGAGTTGTGTTATAGTCCATACTCTCAGCATACCCCTGCGGTAACGGCTCGATAGTTAGTTGTTTTATTATATTGATACATGATTCAAACTTTATATATTTCCGGTCTAATAAATTCTCGTGCCGACCGAATTTTGTACAAAGTTCATTCGATAAGTTAACTAATGGTTTGTTTTTTTTTTTATTATTATTTGTGTAGTAACAACTGTGTCGTAAAAACTTGCTGTCTTAACAGCGGACTTATAAACCTCACTGTAAATAACATGAAACGGGTACAAAAAGCAAGAGTTAACGGTTCCAACTGTTCTCTACCAATTGATCCGTTGCCCACACAGATCTATCTTACAGACAGACAGAAATTAGTATGTTTAATGATTAGGACTTACCTCAAACCTTCCAAGAAATGTGTAACAGTCACAACTACCTTAGAAAGTGTCTGCATGTAATATTATTTTTCTATTGTGTATAGTTAACTGGGTACCTACTTACGTGACTATGGTTCAGTATTTCAAAAAAATTTAGTACAGGTATTAGTCAAGATTTTTACCAGAGAACAACTTGATGAACGTAAATATAGCCATCTCTCATAGCGAGCAGAGCAATTGAAATTCCGGAGCCATAATATTGCTTTGTAGTTTTGTTGTACCTATCACTTGAAAACACATAACATGACGTCATTTTACTGCAAGTAAATTTTGCAGAGAACAATAATTCCACCCACCGACAAGGAACACAAGACAAAATGTAACATTCTTCTGCAATACATACACAACCATCAGACACACTTATCAACCAATAGGATGCATGATCTAGGCAACAAGTTCTGGGGTACTATTTATATATTGACTTAATTTAACGTTTTGTTGTTGTTGAGTTAACGCTTTGTTGAATCGTACAAATTATATGTATAGCGTTGGTAATGTAGTTTTAGTGATTTGTCTTATATGTAGTATTATTTTATGTTACTGTTACATGATTTACTAACATTGTTTCATGGTTTAGATTCTTTGTGTATAATTTTCGATAGCTCACTAGGTATATTATGTTCTTAAAATTCACGTAAAGGGCCAGGTTGGATGTAAAACTTAATAATAGGTAATATTGTTAACGTAATGGTACGTATACATTTGAACAATTACAATTTGAAACTTTCCAATCTTATTTTAAAACTTGCGTCATCGTAAGTTTTGTTGTGATAATTTGAAACCAGTAGAACTATGACATCCACGATTGGGAAATGATATCTGAGAAGTACTCAGCTATCAGTTCTGGTCACTCAACATAGCTAAAATCATATCAAGCAATGTTTTCTTTCTAAATGATCTTTTGCATACATTCCCCTTGTGGGTGTTAAGTCTCCGCATTCCGAATTTCTACAGATTTACGACATATTTCTCTTGAACACTTTAATGTTTAAATTTATAAAATGTACATGTTGTTTTTGAAGGTAATATCTGTACATTTGTAGAGCTGAAATGGTAATTATATAAAATTCCCTCGAAAGAAAAAAATCGCAAAGTAGGTATGCTACAAAAATTATTAAGGCGATGCCATATGTAGTAATGTAAAATCATGTGTTTTTGGTTTGAAAATTTGGTCGCCTAGAAATGTTTCAGATGCTTTAATTAAATACTGCGAGTAGAATACATCTTGGCCTTTGAAATAATCGAGTATTTTTTAGATAAGTCTTTTTATAAACCCAGAAAAAAAATAATGTATAAGACCCATGAAAACTGCTTTAAAGATCAAAATCTCCTACTTACGAACCCATTTTCGGTTATGATTTTATTGTATAATGTGGCAAATTAAGTTATTTATAAAATGATCGAAAAAAATTTAAATATTTATGCCTGAACATTAACAAAATAAAATAAAAGGCACTTTTTGGCCATGTTTTTTTCTTGCATAAATCAAAACAGGCGGATGGTGTTAAGCGGGAATTTAAACCTCATTGCCATCGACGTAAGGGTTGTTATTGATTGCGACTCAATTTAAAATATTACACGACGTAATGCATCGCCTTAAAAACATCTTTTATTTTGTTATTTGACATGTTATAGGTATTTAAAAAAAATCACAGTGTATCTTTAAATGCAACTCTAGCTTTTGTCAAAAGATTTTTTGCTCTATTTTAAACTAGTCGTGTTTTATTAAATACTTCAATTTTCGTTTAATTATTGACGTTTTTAATAATAGCGCACACACGCATCTTCTTTTTGAACGCTTACTACGGAGCCTTAAATATGCCCGGACCTGACCGGTGAGATAATAATGTCGTTTTACGTATTAAAAGTATTTTATGAGCTGGGTGGTAAAAATTTAAATTTTATGTAATTATTAAAACGTGCATTTAAAATTCCAATGAATAAATTATTTATGTCTTACCAGAAATAAGCATAGAAAAACTTCAATAATAATTCCTACCTAACGCTGAATAATGTAATTGTTTTTTTGGTAGAGAATTTAGTTTTCTGAGCAGGTGTCCCAAGGGTAGGTCGAAGGGGACTCAGGTACCATTAAAGGGATAATCTCGTATATACCTAGGTTTATTGTGAAACCGGCCGGTTGTTGGAAACCTAGTTAAAGCAATTTAAAAATAAATAATAAAAAGTAGGGATGATGTTATTCAATGCCGGCTTGTAATTTAGGTGGTAGTCGCTGTCTTGAATCATCTTTCCCGATCAATGGTCGAGCATATTTCTTCCAAGATTCAAACGAATAGAACATAGAAAACTAGCCGATTCGAACGCATTCGAATTTTTTGAATTTTTCTTTAGTAAATAATCCTTACCTTTATTTCTCACCGCTAGATGCTGCCCCCCGTAAAAATTTAATTGAAACGGCAAAATTTATTAAAAAAAATTGTTGAAGATTAATAAAACTGTAATTAAGGTTTTACTGTGATGTTGGAATGGCGGAATAATAGTCGAAAGTCTGTAATTAAAACAGTATATCATCTCGGAAGACAGCTGGTAATGAAGAGAGACCGAACATACATTATATACATACTTAGAGTTGTTGTTTCGATTTAATGGAGTCTCTCTCATACAAGCCTTCATTCGCACGTTAATTACAAAACTTATGTAATTCAAGCGCAGTGAACCCGTGAAAAATCATGGTATATTATAATTATAGGATTTGTGAAACTTTATAATTTGCAAACGTTTATCTGAAAAATAAATGTTTGCCTCAGAATCATTGACAATTTTAGAGACCATCAAAAATTAACCTTTCGAATGAACACCGTTAGTAACCTTGAAAAAATTGTACAACTTTTAATAATTTAAACATAAGAAATACACATTATGCACTTTTAAGTAATTATTTTGGTACCTACTCTATCGCTCGTCTGACTTGTTCGCACGATCAGTTCCAATTTTGAAGTTCAATTTGAAATTTTGAGTTCATTGAACCAGATTTCAATGCAGAATCTCAACCGAAATGTATACTTTCAATAATATGTTTACCGGGAATAAATAATTCGGTGTCTTGACTTTTGTACAGTTCCATCACTATTCAAAGGCTCTGCAGCTCACGATGGGCTGAAAATAGTTGCATTCTAGACAGAAAAAGCTGTACAAATTTCATGACGCATTTAATTCGAGATTTACAAATTCTAACAATGTTTAGTTATCATAGAAAGCACAGCGTCTATTCTCAGTAGGGATCAATTGAATTCTTTGAAGTTAATTCTTATAAACACGAACCTTCAACAATAATAGTTTATTGAACACGAGTAAATAAATAAATAATAGTTTTTAATGTCTGCATTGAGTTCTGATTACACACAGATCAATAGATAGAGTTCCTATTGAAATACAGGTTCGCCTTTTAACCGGAATTTTTAATGTAGTGTCTAATCTAGTTTGTTAAACCTTTCAAATCAAATGTTGTTTTAATGCAACATTCGATAGCTCTGTAAGAATGTAATGCAACCTGCCGTTTCTTTCTAAAATAACATACAGGGTTTTCCAATAAGAGGTGTCATTTTGATATTCAATCGTAAAAGATCAATGTTTTCGTTGCTTGTGTGGCACGTAGCGCCGTTTTGTTGAAAGTAAACGTTGTCCAGATCAATACCATCCAATTCCGGCCATAAAAAATCATTAATCATCTCTCGATAGCAATTCATTCACCGTAACTGTTGCTCCGACTCCAAATGACTCCACCGGACCATAAACCGCACCAAACAGTCACACGTTGAGGATAGAGAGGATTTTCAACAATAACTCTTCGCCATTAATAAAAATGGAACGATATTAGTAAAAATGGAACGATACACGCTTCAACAACGCATTGAAATTATTAAAATTCACTTGAGTGAATCAAATGCAAATCATCTTGAGTGGTGAGTCCCATTTCCACCTCGGTAGCTTCGTCAACAAGCAAAATTGTCGCATCTGGGGCTCGGAAAACCCAAGAGTTATTGTTGAAAAGCCTCTCTATCCTCAACGTTTGACTGTTTGGTGCGGTTTATGGTCCGGCGGAGTCATTGGACTTTATTTTTTTCGAAAATGAGGCTGGAGCAAAGTTACGGTGAATGGATTGCGCTATCGAGAGATGATTCACGATTTTTTATAGCCGGAATTGGATGGTATTGATCTGGACAACGTTTACTTTCAACAAGATGGCGCTACGTGCCACACAAGCAACGAAACCACTGATCTTTTACGATTGAATATCAAAATAACACCTCTTATTGGAAAACCCTGTACAAGTTGTTATTAAAATAGTTTCAGCCGGCCTACGGCGGGTGATTTCCATTTCACACTGGCATTACAAGGGTTAATTAACCCTAGATAACTAAACTGTTTTCATTGTTTCATTGTATCTACATTTTCGTCGAGTGGACTACGCAATAAAACTTGTTACATGGCACAAAAGTAAGGTTTATAATGAACAAATTAAGTACAAATTAATATCAGTCTACACAGTGACCACACATGTCAACATTATGTGGACCACAAATAGCCTTTCTACATCTGGTGCAACGGTGTTTGTTCATCTTCCGGGCCTTGGATGGACACAGGTAGCAAATTTTACGCACGTTTGACGTAGATGGAACCGGAGCTTCTATTGTAGAAGTTTCGCCAACATTAACAATAAATATAAGAATATATGTACCTAAAAAATAAATAAAAATTGTTATAACTAAAGTTTCGTCCAGCGGACGAGGAGATGGTCATAGGGCATGTCCTAGTATGCGTGTGGCCGCAATCGCGTCACATGCTGCACTGTTTACTCAAATTAGGAAGGTAATGAAAGAGTCAAGGTCGGGGAGCGGGGGGAAGTAGGTGATTTCGAATTTCGCCGAGTAGCGCGTCGTCGCCGCGACGAGCGATTAGTTATCTAGGGTTAAGGATTCAATACGTAGAATTTATTTTATTATCTTTTATATTCGTGATAAGTATTTCAGTGAAAGTCGGCTCTGGCATTTGAATAAGTCGACCATGAAAAAGAAAACAAGTAATCATATGTTAAGGTTGTCTTGTAATAGCATCGCGTAGAATGTATAATTTGATGAATTAAGCAGGTCGACGAAACAAACGATGGAAAGTGTTATATTTTACGGACCTGTATACCATAGACCATAATAAGAATTTTGGCCAGCATCTTACCCTTCGATGGTTTGGAAATGCATTCAAAGAACGAACATCATGAATACGTCATGTATTACCAATAAAAGGGCTTCGTGACTGTTCAAAAAAATGTTACCGGACAGCAAAGTGGCCATAACATTTTTTACTCCAAATGTGCTAAGGAATATCTGGTTAAAGTTTGTCGGGTACGTGCTGATACACCCTGTATAACTATTTACAATAGCTCAGTTTGTTGAGCAGCGCCCCGACAAGGCGATGGTCCTGGGTTCAAGTCCTGGATGCGACCGTATTCTGTTTCAAATTTTCGTTTAAAAATCGCTTCCATTCTCTTCAATAAATAAATGGTTAGTTAGAGTTTCGTGCCCATTATTCATTAACATGTATCCGACCAACCTGCCAATTTAACTTTAAGGTCGTCACTCTTACAGTGTCAATAGTCAACACCCCACCAAGACGTAATTTGGACACATAGATAAGTAGATGTAAATTATGTCCGGCATGCATTTATTATTGTATGTAGCAAGCTTGTCACTGATCTACTTTCTCTGCTGATCTGATCCAAGAATATGTATTATGTTCTGCTCAACCCACTTGTAAACGCATTCATACTATTGGCACGGTCGTAATATAGTCAGTAGTGTACCTAGTACTACAGTGGGGCCGCATTTTGAATGTTTTGGGGGGCAATAACTTCGGTGTTGTGTCTCTGTGTAACTCCAGTTCTGAACTGGGAACTGGGACTACCTTCAGTCTCACAACACACCCAATTGGGGATGCCATAGTCTCACTAGCTCCAGACGGTTGGAAACAGATGGCAACTCTAATAGAGACGATAAAAATGAATATTTAACGATTTGTAAAACTTTTAAAAATCATATTGCATTTCTAACAAACCAGTTTTAAATGTAGCACGGTTGGATTAACGACAATTTTCATTTGAAACGTTGAAGATTGGAGGGGTTACTGACTGTAACCCATTCGACCCTGTTATCTTCCGCTTGTTGGCGGAGACAGTACAGAATGTACACCAGGCTTAATGGGTTATTTATGTCATCATCATTACAATACTCAGGCGGACAGCTAAGAACTGGCAACAATAATAATTGTGGCGAAGCCAATTGATGTCCCACACAAAAGTAATTAGTCTAAACAATAAAAGGAAAAGAGTAGGGCAAACTAGACTATGATTGCCCGCTCTCACTTTGATTGTCCTTTTCTCACTAACTTATGTAAATATTACAATGAAATCTTTAAAATCTAATCTATTAGTTCAACATGAAACGACAAACTCTCATATCAGCAGATATATAGAAAGAGTCAATTTTTTTTCAATTTTGAAGACATCTTTATAATCTATATAAATAAATATGTAAAATTTCATTTCAATAATAGTGGCATATATGAATTAAAATGTGACCACGCCGATTGAAACGCTACTTATATCGAACAGACGTTAAGGCACAGACATAGGAATTAATAGACGAGAAGATAATGGCGAGGGGTAAAATCAACTGTTGAAGAAGGGTGAAGAAGGGGGTGAAGGGGGTGAAGCTGACTGTGATTCGTCAATAAATCAATCTGACAGTAAATAGGCATCTCGCATTATAATATCACCATTTACTTCTTAAAAGTAAAATCTGCTTTTGAATGAATAGACATTTTTACATGGGAGCGCAAATTACTCGCCACGTTATGAACAAATTTGCGAAGTCCAAATTCGGCAAAAAAATTCTGTTCCATTTTCAGAGTCGAATATTTCGTTTAAGTATTTAGTTAAGACACTTTTATAAATGTTCATAATTTACTTCCCAGCAACCAACCAGCTTTGTGTTTCGCGTCCAGACGTTTCTCGATGTGATAGTATATGTTTCTACAACTGATCTATATTATACGATGTGAATATGCTTAAAATAAAGTAAAATAATGGTTATATATGGAATGTAATACGACAATTGGGTTTATTCTCTTTTTCACATCTATTTTTACAAGTTTTCATAGCACAAGTCAACATTTTGCCGTGTTATTTCGTAAAATGAACCGATGATGCCTCGACCATAGTTCGCACAAGAATGATGACGTCACGTTTTCAAATTTCACTTGAGGCCATACGCGAGCACAGCCGGCTCCAATGGAACCGGTATGGGGAGTGGGGATAATACGCTTTTAATCACTTAGGGCAGGTCTACTAATATTCATATGTCTATGCGTTAAGGGCTTTCTCAACTAGATTCAAAGAACATATAAGATGTTATAATAATAAAAGCACTTTTCAAAATTCGCAGAGCAATCTCTTAGTGAATAATCACATCCCGCTTGACAACAATGAACTTTACATATAGAAAGAAAGGGCCTTAGAGTAAATTTACTTGAACAATTAGAAATCAATAAAAGAACCAATGACCCTAATTATTACATTACTTAATAAAGTAAGAAAATTATTTATTCCCCGCTTCTAAGTATGTTCACGAAACCTAAACAATATAACACATTAAATAAATTAATAGCTGCTACATCATTATTAAACGTTAATGTGGGGAAAACAGACTTCAAAATATCGTCACCTTAAAGCAATAGTGGGATATCTTCTAAAAATACACTTTTGAGATAAGTATGCAGTTCGATGTAAAATTTTGAGCTCTACATGATGCATTACTGGGATATTTTGTAAAAAAAAAATTGCCAGTGTTACAAGTAAAATCTCAGTATTGAAATGTTCGGTCACTCAGAGCAACACTGAGATATTGATGTTGTCCCACTGTTGCTTTCAAAAGGTCGTTTAAAATACTGAAATAAATTTATTGTCTCACTGTAGCTCTATGGTTTTCAACAAGTTGGGTGATCTTGGAAGAGAAACATAAATAAACTGAAGGTGAATACTGGTCAGGAGTATGTAGCAAAGTCAGGAAAAATACGCAGAGCAAAACAAATTAAGCCTGTACTGTGTACTAATTGTAAATACAAATGTTCTGAATCTGTTTTGGAAGTTGATCGATTAAAATATTTCAATATTTATGATTCCATGAATGCTAGCTAATAGTGGTTATTATTTTGAGAGAGATGGACATAACATACGTATGTGTAAGATTTTTTTATGGCAACCTTAGATATAAGCAATAATACCATAAGCACTGCATTAAAAAAGAAAACAGACAGCTTCCTGCAAAAGGATGATTTAGTTGATGGTGTTATGAATCACATCAACAGCTTTAGTAGAGTGGAATCGCACTATTATCGTGCAGGATCATCTCGGATCTCCAAATATCCAAAAGATGTACAATTTGTACAAATAGAAGTGTGTCTCGGTAGGTCTATCTCTATGTTACACACTCTACATACAATTCAATACCAAATTCAATATATATTTTTTTTAACCAAAAAAGAAGCTTTGTGGATTTTGTGTATAATACAACTATAGTACTGCAAATGAGATATTAGAAAAAATAATAATATTCTGAACACATTCAGAATGTAAAGCTATCTCGACAAGAAAAAGATAAAAACATTACCAAGACCACTGATGATACTGTAGTTGCCATTTATGACTTTCAAGCTGTTATGCCGTTGCCAAATGGCAATATATCTATTTTTTTATAAGAGCAAGTTAAACGTTATAACTTCTGTATTTACAATACCAAACACGACAGGGCCATTGTTACATGCGGCATGAGGGTGTAGCTAAAAGATGCGCAATTGAATTATCTACCTGCGTGTACACATTTTTAAAAGACCTTTGCCAAGGGAAACGGGAAGTGATCTTTTATTCTGATAACTGTGTGGCACAGAATAAAAACAATTTTATTTATTTTCTATGTACATGCATGCACTATGAACACTTGATTTTCAAATCATTACCCATATATACCTAATTGTTGGGCACTCAGAGAACAAAGGAGACTCCATTAATTATTGCATCGACAGAGAAAAGGTCAGGATTTTAAATCAAGGCCTAATATTTATTCCAACGGAGTTAGCGATGATCATAAAGTGTTCCAAGAAGAATGAACCTCGTTATAAGTTAACAGAAATGGAAACAACGGACTTCATTGACTGGAAGAAGGTATGTGAGAATACTGGAAAAATTTTCTCAATAAACATGGACAAAAATAAATGTATTTGGAATAAAGTAAAGATTTTACAGATCACTAAAGACGAATCGTTAGTTATCAAATACAAAAGCACCTACACCGAGGATCCATTTAATCAGAGCATTAACGTGAGAGAGCGACTAAAGAATGTTCGGAATGAGAATAGTATAATTCTAGGACCAGCTTATACAGTTCCACCGAATAAAAATCGTGATTTCTTATTTGTTTGCCAAAGTGGTGTTATACCAAAAAAACCTCATAATTTGTTTTGAATTAATTAATACTGCTAATACAGACTGCGATGTACAAGAAAAAAATAACGATGAAGGTTCATTGTAGGTTTCCAGGGAATCAACACATATTTGTTTTATTTTTTTGTTCTTAAAGTTTTCTGTAAAAAAAATTACATACCTTTATTCTAAAGGTTTTCTGTTATTTTTGATACATACCTACTTTTTATTCTTGGTTTTCTGTTAATTTTGTTACATACTTTTATCCTTAAGGTTTTTCTGTTATTTTTGTTACATACATTATATAACGCTTCTCATAAATAAATTTATAAGCACAAATATATATTTTTTTCATTTTTATTCCACCTTACTATCGTCAATTGTCGTATTGACAAACCATAGGAGTAGGTGGGTGTGTACTGTTGAAAATGTATTTATGATTATAAACATCATGGAAAAACATGCAGAAATAAGAATTATTAATTATTTTAAGCAATTATTAATTATTTAAAGCAATTACTAGCCTGAAACAGTCGTACACATTGAAAAAATCTCCCGAGGAACAATTATTAATTCATTTATCCATCTAAACTTGTAATATTATTACTATGCTACACTGAGATAATTTGAGATGATTACCAAACACTCCACGCAACAGTGAGATATTTCCAGATTTACGTATACTTTGTCAAAATTAGTATGAAAAAATAAATTATTTTTCTATTATTACAATTTTGTGTTGATGTTAAATAATTTACCTCTCTTATACTATATCATTAATCTGCAAGATTAGTTAATTTGATGCTGCTAGAGCTCACGAAAACCTAAAAGTCCTATTATCTCAGAACAGCATTTTTCAAGATATCCCACTATTGCTTTAAGGTGACGATATGAAGAACATGAAATGAAATATATGAATATGAAATCTATCCCCAATCTAATCCCCACAGGATATGAAATCTATTGTCACAATTATTTTATCAGTAAATCGGTTTAACCAGTAATAAATCATTTTAAATTGGGAGGGGGTAAAATAGAATCATATAAATAAGTCGTCTAAACGTGGATAAAACCACAGTTTGAAAATGGCCTTGAAAGCCGAAACAGCTGTAACAATAACAAAAACCAAAAAATACTTGCAGAACTTACTAATTATATTATTAAATTTGATTTTAATTAAATTTAAAAAAATGTAAATATTCGTTTGTTAACTGAATATTTATTTCATATAGAATTTAAAAGATTACAGTTTATGAGTAAACTTTAGATCCAGCTATCTATCTATATAAATAAAAATGTAAATGTTCGTTTGTTCAACATCTTAAATCTCCAAAAGTTCATAACCGATATCGCTGAAAATTTCAAAGTTTATTCTTATTAGTGCCTGGAGTGTTTAGAGAGTGATTTTAATGGTAGAAGAATTCGGAGACGCCCGAGGAAGAGAGGCATTTGTTGCGATATATTTTATATTCTCATACAAATAAAAATAAAGACAATATTAATAGTTACCATAATTCATTTTCCATGTAATTTAATTGTATGCTTTACATTACCTACTTCACAAGGTGTTAACTGTTCCGAGGTAGGTGACAGGTATGTATACTAAAATCTATTTCCATGCCATGTTATTGCCAGATTTAGGAAATGTTAAATTTAGATAAATATTGATATGAAAAGAAGGAGGGAAACTGTACATATTTAGACATGGTTTAATAAGACGACGATTAGATTAATGTGAAGAGAAATAATAAAAATATGAAGTGAAAATGAAATGCAGTACTATAAGCAATGAAAATAACAAGTTCTATTTCTTAAGGTCTCCAATTATTGATAATAACACAAAAGAAATAAGTGTGTACCATCTTATGGTTGTTTTATTCAAATGGATGAAGCCCCAGTTTTAAACAGAGTTTTTCAAAATCTAACGTAAACAGTGACCTTCCTCTTGTTTTAAAGGTCAAATGTGTAAAATCGCACCAATCTCGGAATAAAACTGTAGATTTGTAAACTAATCAAATCCACGCCGTGTCCCAGCTTCTGCCACGGGGCCTCCATTCACATCTCCTTTATATAAATAGATAGATGTCTAGAAGATTAGAGGTCTATATAGAGTTTCAGTATGCAAAATTTTATCCGTCGATATTAATAATTTTTTTTATCTAATCACTGAAGTAGGCAATTACTATCATAATTGTGATTATTACTATGAACAAATGGGCAATAACTGTACATTGAGCTGTATTTTTTTGTTCAATTACTTAATCCTTCAGAACATTTATCACATTTGTTCAGTTTGCAATGTTTTCTTGTGTATTTGAAATGCACTATATAATCTTATTTTTTAATTTTCCGTAAAAAAAATACCGTTTTAGAAACTAGATATAACTAGGAATTATCTTTCCGATGTATGCATTTTAAATAATAAAATTTTAATATAAACGTGAAAAATATAGTAAAATACTGAACATTTGAAAAAAAACCTAACTGTCCACTGTTGTTGCTAACCACATTTTTACTTAATTTTTACTCCAGCATAGAAAAATTGAAAGAACTCCATATTTCGAAAACAAATTCGTTTCGCTTGGGGAATTTGTAAGAAAACTGCAACTTCACTTTTATCTCGTTCATATAAAAAATAAATAAGAAATAATTTTTAAGTCAAACCGATTGTTACGATAGCAGCGCAAAATATAAATGATTAATTTTAGCTAATTTTAGGATTTTTTTTAATGGATTTAAGCAAACTGGAAAGAATTATTATTTCTCTTTCTAACTTCAAAAAAATATCTATTTACATATGATAGAAAAAAAAAGATAAAAATACTTTTATAAAGTATGGACGCCCGGTCATATATGCTGGAGGGGTTATGGTGATATAATCGATAGACGGTTTTGATAGGTAATTTATTAAATATTATGCAACTGTTTATTGTTTAGTAATGTGGTGGGTAGCAAACCTATACCTATTCAAAGTTAAAATTTTCTTAACCCTTTCATCCCCAGTGTTAATTCAAATTAACACGAACTTTTTGATTTTTTTTTTACCGTAACGGTAGCGATTTAGAAAAGCCATGTTTTTTTTTCTTGTAGCTTGTAATCTTTTCTATGCCGTCTATTTTTTCCGCTCTGTTGAAATCCTTATTCCCGCCACAACAACGATAAATATTTTGACATCTGCTGATGTGAGTTTCATCGAATTTCTGCCATTATTGATTACTTCATTCAAGGTGAGATATCAATATTTTCTACTCGAATTACAAATATTTTAACGCATAAAGATGTGTTCTATAATAATAACATCAGTTCAATTCACTGTTCACAGTCATTTGCCAGAATATTGTAAATGAATTTCAATGTTCATTCAAATTAACACTGATAGTGACGGAAATGTTTTCGACTAGTATGGCGAATTTTCAAAGATTATTATCCTAGATTATTTATTTATTTCTAAATGAATTTTAGTTAAAATGTTATTTGTTTTATTTATACCTTAGAGATCACTACATTGTAAATGTGCATTTTTGACATGAAACAGTTATTTGTGTTATGTTTATTTTAGCTTACTATTTGAAAAATACCCTCTGACGTCCAATGTTAAGCCAAATTAACATAGAATAATTTCTAAAAAAAAAATTAAATACCAAAAAATTTCAAATAATTTTCTGAGGTATTATCAAGCAATACATATTTAATGGTAACCGGATAAATCATCACAATGATAATTCATCACATCTTTAAAAAGTTATATGAAGTCATGGAAAGTAATGAAACAAAAACTTTATTAAGGTTAAACGCAACGCTCGTTGTATTCTACGTGTTCACAGATGGCGTTAATTAATTAATTTTGTTTAAATACGCTTTTGCAAGGTATTGCTTTACAATATTAAGACAAATCATTTGTTTGCGCCCGTATATACGCAATATGAATATGAATCAATAGTTTTGTCCGTTTAAAGACTTAATTCTTTCGAGAAAGGCACACAAATACAATATTTTACCGATGATTCAATCCAATATTGTATTTGTATGCCTTTCTCGATAGAATTGAGTTTTTATATGGACATAACTATTTATTCATATTCATATTGCGTATATGAGGGCGCAAACAAATAATTTGTCTTAATTGTAAAGCAATACCTTGCAAAAGCGTATTGAAACAAAATTAATTAATTAACGCCATCTGTGAACACGTAGAATACAACGAGCGTTGCGTTTAACCTTAACTGGGTTCTGTAGGTTACGTTAAAAAAAATATTTCATCGTTTCTAATGACTTTATATCACATTATAAAAGTGTGTTAATTGTCACTGTGTTGAGTTATCATGGAACCGTATTTTATATATGTGAAAACAATAATGCGGGTGTGAAAGGGTTAAGTGGGCAATCATTACCTATTTTACCCTACTACGTTTGTTCTATTATTAGGTCGGTTTTATACTAACGGTTGTAAAGGGTTAAGTTTGTTCATTTCATATTATTTGTGCCATTTCGTAGTATTAGATTTTTAAGTGGTGTCTGACCAAACACCTGGTCGGAAGAACAGCTAATTATTGTTGACTTGAAATGCACACGTAAATGAATTTTTATTTTTAGCAATTGCTTCAACGCTTTATTTTTAAATTTCTTGTTGGTAGGGAAGCGGTGCTGACACTGCGCGAGTATGAGAAAGGAAGAATAGTATGTATGAGTGTGTGCCAAGACCGTGTTGTTTAGCAGTCCGTCCTCTCTGCCTACCCCTGCGGGAATACGGAGTGATGGTCAATTAGTTGTGTATGTCACCCTGCTCTGCTTTGAGTGGCTTTGAAATTTAATTTGATTAATTTGGGCTATTTCACAATTTATTCATTTATCATAGTACCAGCTGTACCCCGCCACGCGTTGCTGCGGCTCAGTATGTTTGTGCAGATAGAAAAACAAAAGCGTTTTTGTTTTTACGTCCAACAGATGGCGCTGATTTTTTTTTCTTCAAAAAAGTATCCTTGTCGAACTGAATACGCTGTTTTTCAAAAAACATGTTTTTACCTGTCACAGGTGACATCTTTATGGTATATGTATATTAAAACACTCGAGTATTTAAATGCAACTTTGTGTCAAAATATCAAAACAATCGGTGGGGAAGTTTCGGAGATTTTAGATTTTGAACAAACGAACATTAACATTTTTATTTATAGATAGATAGATTGTATGTATATTTGCTGTACGTTCCATAGTGGTAAGTACTTTCAGTATCGCCCTGGTCGAAGACAAACGTCGGGAATCAAAACGTTGCTTGAAATGGTTTTGGCCGTGTTTAGTTACCATATCTGAATAGCCAGTAAATTCCTCGTCTTATTCCCCTCACCATCACCTTTTAAGCCTCGCAACATTCCCCAATAATTGGGGATGCCATATTTTCATTTCTTATGCCCGATTAACATATTATAAGAAATCTTAACAGTAATTTAATTGCTTTATCTGATTACGGTATGCATGAGACTTGACAGACACTAGTTGTAGGAGGGAGGAAACACAGAGGCCGGCAAATCGTTCGACAGCTGAGCTGTTGAACTCAAGAACGAGTCGTAGAAGCGACCCGTTCTCATGTGACAAATGTCAACCGTGTAGATAATATTTAGGGCACACAATACATTATTTACCGATAATGTACCGGTTCCGAAGGGATCAATGACGCTAGTTCCCAGGAGCATCTTCCACTGTAATACCGATTGAACATGGATATCTCACCTACCTGACGCCTGTGCTTTAAAGATACCAATCAGTTTGTTACGATCTATCAAACGTAACGTCCGTTTCTGCAGTAACTTAACACATCTGCCCTGACGATGGACACTGGAACGCTGTCCGAAACGTTGGCTAAAGAAGGAGGAAGCGCAACACGGCATAATAAACCAAAAATTAAGAGGAAGCTGCAAGCCAAAAATGTGTATATTCTTGGTATACCTTATATTGTAGGTAATAGGCATTAAACTCGCTTGACAAATGGAGTCTAGAAACGTTCGATTTCAAGCAAAAAACTAGTTTTTATTTATTTTGAAAATAATTTTATAAGAAAGCAAAAAAGTTAATCAATTGAAACTGTCACAGATAATCTTAGATATAATACTGTATCTTTTAAAAGTTGTTTCCTTTACGCGTTCACACATTTCTATTGAAATAATGTTTTTTTAGTAGTTTACATTTATATTTTTTATTGAGTAATTTATTTTTTAATTTGTATTCTACTTAAGCGAAACGATAGGAAAACCTTCAATTTATCTAAAGCATATTTTTTGGTATTTATAATGCACACAAATTCGTTATAAAGATTAATCAAAATAGTGATTTAGCATTAAGCTTCGCCATAATCACGACAGTATCTCTAGTTATTTGTGTGGAATTCTAATTTTAAAAAGTCCACGCACCACAATTATAACTTCAGAACCAAACTAGTCAGATTTGGAATAATAATAAATTTGCTCGGCCCCTCTCTCATTAGAAGCAGAATTTCTCTTGTCTTATTATTTGTAGTCAGGGGATTCCTATTGGACGGGAGCCAGACCAACTGACCCTGCACGGTCAACAACACAACACAACACGACACTGGGGAATACGCAGAGATAATAAGTATATCGGAGTGGTAGATACCATCTCTCAGTATCGCCCTAGTGAAATACCACCATTCAGAATTGAAACGTTACTTTTAAAGAAAGACAAACAGACAAAAATCTACTACTACCAGCACAGTAAGCAGTACGTTGTGATAGAGGACTTAGCTAGCCAAGGAATTGAACACACTACGCCTGGGTGAGACCCAAACGCGATGTCAACTCAGCCACCGATCGGTAACATACATTTGGAAGGCGAGTTTGTGTACACGGACAAATCGTACTGTTATTAAATATTAGTCGATTTAATAGGAATCTCTTTAAATCAGGATTGCACGCCTTTAACGAATGAATTGATAGGTTTCCTAATAAACTTAAACACGAATACTATTGCGATGTCTAAATACGTGTTCATAAAAAATATAATATTTTTCCATTTTTCTCGGTGTTCTGCCGCCCTGAGAACCTTTTTTATATTTCAACCCGTTAACGCTACGTTTGTTGACTTAACGTGGGTGCCTGGGTTCATGGGGTGAGGTTTCTCCAGATCTTGGCGGCGAACAACTGAGTGCGGGCCTGATCTGGAGAGGCCGGTTGACGGAGACCCTTCGACCTCTCCAACTGGATTCTCTCGACCTATCGCTTTGCATCGCAGTGGCAAGGATGGATTCATACGTCAGTCACTCCTGGACACACTGACCCCCAGATATCTACTCACCCCTCAAACGTTATCCTTCCCAGAACCTCAACTCCTTATTTACGTCTTTGAAGGAAGTTATTTTCTTCAGGTCCTCCTGTGGGGAGTTTATGTTTTAAAAAGCGTGCGTCGTTCAATATGTGTACCATTTTACGAAATAACGAATTGAAAAGACAACTCGTTCTGATGTTGTCGACAAAAACTACTATTTATTTCGCTGTTATAATAATAATAATAGTAAGTGTTTTTTTTTTAACATATAGAAATAATGATATCCTCAGTGGGATATCCCGTGCTGAAGATTTCATTTACATATTATGTATAATTTAATTATAAGAAAATTAATATTACAACAATGTTACATATGAATTTAATTATGAATATATATCATGTAGTATAATTTTTTTTTTTTAATAATTTTAAAATAACTAAGATAGTGTTTTTTGGTATAGTTCAGTTGATTCTGTTTTAATCTGTGTTTGATATCAGTATGTTTTCTATTTCAGATCTCCCTATATTAAGTATCCAGCTTTTTATTTGAGATTTAAAAGTTAAAATGTTGAGGTTTTTGAGTGAGAGTGGTATTTTACTGTAGAGTTTAATACTATGATATATGAATCTTTTTTGCCCAAAAGTTGTATTAGTAGTTATTTGTTGGATAAGTTTTTGACCATGAGATCTAGTGTTTCTATTGTACGTGTTTGTTGTTATTTCTTGGATTTTGTACTTATGAATGTAAATGAGTATAGTTTTAGAATATAGTTGTTTAATTGACATGATGTTAAGATTGGTGAAGATTTCGTCAGTGCTAGTTCTTACAGGAACTGTCAGTATAATTTTCATTATGGCTTTTTGAGTTTTAATTAGTGGATTTCAATCCTCTTAAGGTTCTCACGGACGCGCAGGGGATCAATGCTGCCAATTCCTACAGAGATTATCTTGTCTTAGAGTAAAATTCGCTTTGGAAATGGCTTCAAGAAGCTAAGTCCCTGCTATTATTTTTTTTTTAATAAAGCTGATTAATTTAAACATTATTAATGTATTGGTACCAGAAATTCACTCCTGTGTATTTTCGTCTTTTACACGTAGAAAATGATCCTGTTAAAAAGGGATAGCATGCTAATTTCCTGATAAAATATTTGTCACTCAGAATATATCGAGAACACGTGTTCTTTTCCTGATAAATATGACGGAATGCGTCGATATCAGTATATCAATATTTGTATGGTCCGCCGTTCTCACAAAACGTTCGCTTTTAACTGATACATTGTTACGAACTCTATCAATTCATTCGTTAAAGGCCTGCAGTCCCGTTTTTAATAGTTTTTTGACCAGATTTTTAACAAATAACAAGTAAATTATTCAGGTCGAATTATTCGTTTTCTTAACAATGTATCAGTGACCGGTCGGTGGCTGAGTTGACATCGAGTTTGGGTCCCACCCTGGCGTAGTGTGTTCAATTCCTTGGCTGGCTAAGTCCTCCATCACAACACAAGATGAGATTTTCGTAACCCGGTAATGTTTGTTTTTCTTTAAAAAAAAATAACGAATTATTTACGAGGACGGCGGAACAAGTGTTCATACAAATATTAATAAATAACCTTTATAAAAATCTCAAACGAACACTATTATAAAAGTGCATTAATGTGAGGGTTTTTATTAGTTTCTTCTAATGTTAATTAAGTCAATTCTATTTTTATTTTAAAAACATTACAAAATTGTTAATTTAAATGGACAATTAACTAACTAACCATCACGCTGTTTCCCCGCAGGGGTAGGCAGAAAGGACGGACCGCCAAACAACTCGGTCACACCACACACTCCATGCCTCATTCACATTCATACATCGTCTCATACATACTCCTCTATTATTCTGACTCTTGACATGGCGCGACTCAAGTATCTGATTCACTTGGTCGTGCCATGTCTTCCTCGGGCGTCCCCGACTTCTGATACCATTCACATTTGCATCGTATATTCTCCTTACACTCCTTTCTTCACTCATTCGTTCCACATGCCCAAACCATCTAAGCATCCTTTCTTGATGTTACTCATTACGCTTACATCAAGTTTGCACTCTTTGCGGATCTCCACATTCCTCACACGATCATACATGATTTTATCACATATACGCCTCAGGGATCTCATTTCAACAGCACTCAATCTACTTTCATTCTTTCTTTGCCAGTTCCATGCCTCACTTCCATACATCAGGGTAGGTACCAGCACTCCATTGTGGACTGCTAACTTCGCTTCTTTAGACAATTTTTCGTTAGCGCCAACTGCGCTCAGTCCTCCATTAATTGAGTTACCTGCATTTACCCTTCTTTCAATATCTCTGTCAGCCTTCCCATCTCTCTAGAACATACTTCCTAAATACACAAACTCATCCACCTGCTCCAAGTATTCCTCATTCCCAACTATATTGCACACTTTTTTCGTACTCTCTCTTTCAAACACCATTACTTTAGATATAAAAAGTGGGTATCAACGCCAAACTCGCTCATGTAAAGAAATATTATACATTTCTTCTGAACTCTCTCCAACATGCATGAACACTTGACCTGGTGTGTACCTCAAATTACCGGCCCATTTTCAAGTCTACTCCTTACTAAGTAATTGATTATAGTTATGGGAACCCTGCTATCATCACCACAAGTACTGACAGGGATACAAAAAAGAATCTGACACTACAGTTTGTTTTTCTAATAAACAAAGTCAGCCGACTTCGTGACGGCAACTACTTCCTATCATCGCAAGCGATTGCTGGAAGATTGCCAGAAACTGGATTGCAAATCATTGCGTAGCCAGAGAAAAAGTCGCTCACGACAAACTGTCTGTCTTGCGCAAGACTTTTACGCACTCCAATAATTTACTCTTACGTTTGTCGGCTTGACCCAATGAGCTAACGGTGACATGTTTTGTTTGTTGCCACATCGGATCATTTTGGCAACAAACACCTATTAACGAACTGAGCCCTCATCAGATTAGTGGAAACACTCACCAGGCGTTTTATTTACTGAGTCCATTCGTATTATTAATGTTGTCTGAATTATTTTATTTTATTTGAAGCGGAGACAGTTTCCGCGAGCTGTCTTTCATATCATTCCTTCAACAGTAACCCGGTCCCCTTCAAAAAGTTCATCAGGGTTGTCATTGTATTCTTGGCTGTCTCCTGGTTCCACAATGTGTCTTCCCAGCATTTGAGCCTTGTTCCCATCAGTGCGGGTGAATCATCCCATGGGTGGGTGAATTGAAGTCTCTTCATCCTCTTCACATTTCCTGCATCTAATGGTGTTTTCCACCCCCAACAGCTGCATGTATATCACCTCAGGGGTGCGCTATACAGTTGATGCAGGTATTACAAAAAATATAAATATTACAAAAAGAAAGTGAAGTTAAGTTAACTAAAATGAAGTACAGGAACAGGTGACACGAAGATAGAAGATAGAGACTCTGCAGCAAGAATCCTAGGTGGTGAAGAAACTGGACCAGCTGCTGCTGCAGCGATAGAGTCCACCGCGTCGCCAGCACGAGGTTCGTCATCCGTCCAGGTATGTGTCTGCTGCTAATAAAGCGCTGACACAATATCCTCACATAGATACCAAACCTTGGCAGCACAGCTGTGACGTTAGTAGTCCTACCAGTTCCCTCAATGAGTTTTCTGTCTGGATTAATAATTTATTTTATTTTATTTGGTTTTACGCCCAGCCGGGCTTTTACATGCATTTAGAATATAAATTATACAACAAAAAATAAAGCTGAAAAATATAAACTAATATTAGTAAAACATGTAATAGTAACATAAATTATTATAGAAACTAGAACAACACTACATATAAGACAAATCACTAAAACTACATTACCGACGCTACTCTAATTTGTAGGATTCAACAAAGTGCTGGTATAATAGATAAAGCTTAATTCTATAAATGGAATCAATACTACCCCCATACTTGTTGCCCAGTGAGTGTGTCTGATACTCGGTTGTGTATGTATTGCAAATGAATGTTACATTTTATCTTGTATTCCTATTCGGCACATGAATTTAATAGTGGCAACGATGGCAGGACTGTAAATTAAGTTGGTAATGACTCTGTGTAACACAACCAGGTCTGACATAATTCTCCTGATAGACAGTGTTATTAGATGCAATTGATTAATCAAACGGACATAATTAATTGAAATTCTGAGCTTAAAATTTACGTACCTAAGAAATAATCATCACTTCATGCTAAAGATTGCCCTAATGGTAGCCAATCTCAGATGGGAGAGGGAAGATGTGTATTTAGAAATGAAAATAAAGAGGTTGGTTTTTTATGTTATGTTTAAAATTTTAAACTTCCGATTTTATGTCCGGGTTAAATCTTCCCCATAGGAAAAACTAAACCCTTCCACACACTTTTCCACAAATGATCAACTAGTCAATCAACATTATGCAAGTGCATTATGTAAGTAAAATAAATACAAAACAATACAAGAACAACACGTCAACTCACCAGAGATCAAATGGGAAAATAATTCACCGACTCCAGATATTTTCATATCAGAGGGTTCGGCTCGGTAGAACTCCTAACAGGGACTATAAATCCTACTGATCCCTCAACATAAATTTTTAAAAAATCTTTCGTTATCATACATGTATTCAAAATGACCGACTTTTGCATCTTTATATATAAATTTTTTGATAGATCTAATACGCCTAAATTTTTAATGAGAGAGCTAGGTATAATGCCAGTAGCCGAAATAACGAATGGTAATATTTTTATAGTCTGAGAATGCCAAATTCTTTTTATTTCATTTCCTAAATCTTTGTATTTTCTTATTTTTAACAGATTTTTTAATATTACAGGAATTTGGAATAGCGACATCAATGATATAAGTTTTTTTAAAATTTTGTCATGTAAAACTACATCGGGTCTATTATGACTAATCGTTCGGTCTGTTAGTATAGTTTTATCATAATATATTTAATTATTTTTATTGTTATTATAGCGATCATTTAAACATTGTACATAGAAAATATGATAGTGAATATATGTAAAGTATATTGTATTTCTTAGTCCTCCTCACAAGGGTGACCTTAGTTGAGGCGGAATAAATTTATTCTTTCTGTTTATTAGTTTTCCATGTCGTTTACTAATTTTCAATAATTTCTACGTATTTCAGTCAATATCTTTGTTTTAACATGGCATCAAAGGAAGATAACGCCCGTATAAATACTTGACAAGAATTATTTAATTCGACCTGACTAAGACGATGTTGTTTTCACTTTTCGATCAATGAAAAATTATACGCCTTATATAAATGCACGCCTTTTTACACTGCCAGATATGCCCGGCATCTAAGTGCGGATAATACCAACCAACTATACAACGGTTCATACTGCATACACAACCAAGACTTAACTAGGTACATAGATGTAAGCTGTACACAATATTGAATTCGATAAACCGTATAATTTGTACTGTGTAACGTTTTTTTCTCCGGTACTCGGTCAAAACCCGGTCAAACTAGTCTTAAAAATGCCAATTGGAGTCGAATGATACAGTTTTGTTATTATGCCACGGTTCTCGGCAACCAATTGCCAATAATTACTGTTTAGAAGTGCTGTTGAAATCGTAGAAAATTCCATGTTATTTATTTTGTAACGCCGCTTTTTTCTCGCCACACTCGTGACCGACTTGATGGCGTATTATTACAACAAATTGCATTCGTAATAGAAACACCGGCCCTGAACACTTGAACTATTGTTTAGTGTACGGATATCAACAAGAAAAAATTATCCCTCCGTTGACATTTATCTTCCTATTTATTGTTATTTTTAATTAGTTTCAATGGCAATGTATGTAATACTTGATGTAGGCATAAAGTATAAATTCAATTTTTTTCGATAATAACGATAAGGCTCCTGTATTATAATTTATTCGAAAATAGCGATAAGACTCTTGTATAATTTATTCGATATTGACGATAAGACTTTTGTATAATTTATTCGATAATAACGATAAGACTCCTGTATAATTTATTCGATAATAACGATATAGTCCAAGCGATGACCGTAAAAATCCCATCCCATAGGCCACATGAACCAAATTAGTACTGGGCTTTAACCCCAAATAAGATCCTATGGGATGGGATTTTTACGGTCATCGCTTGGACTAATAAGAGTCCTGTATAATTTATTCGATAATAACGATAAGACTCCTTTATAATTTATTCGATAATAACGATAAGACTTCTGTATAATTTATGTCTGCGTCAGTGCGATCTACCGTTATATTAGGTTATCTGAAAACAGTAATACCTATTATTTTTTATTACCTTTATAAGAGTAAAAAACAAATAAATGTTGCTCATTATGTCTAACCGATTACTAAGATTTCTAGGTTTGTACATTTTAGGCTAGATTCCCACATAAACTTTTCGCTCTCACACTTTCTTATGCATTTTAAAATCTCTCTAAAACGGCCATCAATGCTTTACTTCACCTTCAAATAAATCAAAAAATATAGTTAATGAAATACAAAACATATAATTAATATTTACGTAATGTTTCCCACGTTAGCGGATGCAGAAATTCGGAGATAAATAAATTATATCGGAAGATGATAATGTTAATCGCTTTATTTTGTCTTTACACGTCTTATTTAATTTTGATTTCGTTTTCGTGAATAAATGCAAATCTTTAAAGTAGAACTCGTCAGATGGACTCGATGTCGATGCATTCTAACAACGTTTGGTGGCATTCACGCACACACACACGCGGACTTCTATGAAGTACACGCATTTCTATGAAATTCGATGTCATTACAGAAGTTAATATACACAATAAATGTCGGTCTTCTCAATAAAAAGTTCAATCATCCGGAAAACCATTTTTTTGTATATTTTTAAAAGACATATTTACGGGTTGATTTTATTACAATAACTCCACACAGGAGGCCCCAAATAAAATAATTTCCCTCCTGGCCTATTTCATCTTTGTGAGTGCTGTGTAGGGGGTGTTTTTGAAGAAAGAAAATAGTGAACCTAGGTCTTGAAGACACCGATGTTGTTGAGATTAGCAATTCATTCCACAGCTGAGCTGTTGAACAAAAGACCCGTGCTCATATGAAAAATGTCAACTCCGGTGCCGAAGAGGTCAATGACGCTAGCTCTTCAGAACATCTTCCATTGTAATACCGATAGAACAAGGGCAGCATGACGCCTGTGCTCTAAAGATTGCAATCAGTTTGTTAAGATAGGGGAATACAAACGAACCGCCCGTTTTGCAGTCATTGATATTTTCATATTATTTTGATCATATTATTACTCTTATTATTTTGGGGTGAATTTCAATATTCCAGACCAGAGGTGGCTATCTTTCCCGCAAAAGTCGGAACGTCTGGCAACGCTGGTCACAATCATCATCTACCTAATCGTGATTGTTGAAATCCGCATGAGACGTCAGTTGTCTATGATTGTCAAGTAGGTACAGCAGCACCTCGTTCATCTAAGCCTCTGCATAACGGCTTAACCTAAATACTGGCCTTTTTAACTTACGGCGCTGCTAGCCAACACACACTGTACGGTTATTTATTTATTTATTAATTTTCGGGATATCGACAGTTTACATTTATTTCAGTTTGTTCATAAGTATTATGTAGCCAAAATAAAACCAATTATGGATTTCCTCCTTGTGACTTTACCTCTACTGAGACAGCATAATAGGACAGCAAGGAATATGAATTCAAAAATGTATGCAAAACAAAAGATTATATAAAACAAAACATTTATAGCCATGGAGAGAGGTTGTAGATATAAATCAAATCATAATAGAAATATAAATATAAACAATAGAGACATAAAATTATTCACAAACCATCAGAAAAATATATTTTTATCAACCTCTTGTATTTGGTAAGTTCGCAACTGAAAATATCCACCTTGGATAATACACTAGTGTAATTATTGCATAGTCTGTTCAGGCAAGTATTCTGCTTAGAGTTCGTTTTGCATTGATCCATTATTTATAAAATACTAGTATTTTTTTAATCTCGACAACAGCTCCACCTATCGAGTCCAAAACTATCCTGAATTTCAGGCTGGAACCAATCAGCTTGAAATATATTATAATATTTCATTGAATCGGTATAATAAATGTCTTGGCTACCTACTTACCTACAGTGGTAGTGATGTGACAAACTTAACAATAGTGATGTGACAGTATATATTATGTTCTTTAATTTATCTCCGCGATCATCGAGTTATTGAACTGAATAAACTTTGTATATATACCATCTGAAGTATCGGGCGTTAAGGAGAGTTTTTAGAAATCAGATGTAGACAGTAATAATTTTCCTCTTATTTTGAACGTTGTGTGTGAAAAATTTCATCAAGGACTATCAAAATTCTGCTTTAAGGTGTGAGTAGTTTTTTTTTTAAATCTCGTGTAGACAGTGGACCTTCCTCACGTTTTGGAGTTCAAATGTGCAAATTCCATCAATCTCTGATTAATACTGTAGATTTGTATAAAAAACAAAGACACGCCGCCCGCCACTCTTCTTTCTATACAGGGTGTATCGGCACGTACCCGACAAACTTTAACCAGCTATTCCTTAGCACATTTGGAGTAAAAAATGTTATGGGCACTTTGCTGTCCGGTAACATTTTTTTTTAATAAAAAATTTACTATTCATATTTTCACCACATGTCACCACTGTTTTATCCTTTGTCAAAGTTTGAAAACCCACCTGGCAATATTTTATTCGAGTTTCGTTGAATAATATACGTACATACCTACATTTGCGCGCTTTTACGATCACAACGAAATGGCATGGCACCATTCGTCTCATTTTTAGCTATTATTATTTAGTGTGTATGAAAGAGCGAACACGCCTTTTGACACACTTGCTAATAACAGCTGTTGAACACGAGAAACAATAACAGTGACGGAGTGTGGATTTTTTTATCATTTTTTGTTTTTAATTGAAAAAAAATGTTACCGGACAGCAAAGTGCCCGTAACATTTTTTACTCCAAATGTGCTAAGGAAAAGCTGGTTAATGTTTGTCGGGTATGTGCCGATACACCCTGTATATTGGAAAGATTACAAGTCGGGAGAAGTCCGTGACGGTGGACGACATGGTCGAATCAAATGAATCAGATACTCGAGTCGGCCCATCTCAAGAGTCAGAATAATAGAAGATTATGTATGAATGTGAATGAGAAAACAAAGACAAGACAAAGTTTTTTTGGCGGTCCGTCCTCTCTGCCTACCCTTGTAGCGGTAGGAACCGTCCGCTTACATAGTATGACTTCTAGACACGCGTTGGCATTGGATTACAGCTGTCACTCGGAGGATTCAAAAATTGAGCTGCGCGTTGAGTTCCAGAGAAGTCGTCAGTTGGTTTTCGAGGCCGGTGGGGAACACACCTGAGGGCGAGCTGCTTGATTGTCGGGAGATTATTCACGCACGTGAGACATTTTAATAATCCTTATGAAATAGACACATAATTTATAGATATCACCATGTTTATAAATTTGTTTAGAATAGTTTCTAGACTGGCGCTCATTGGTGATGTCTTATTTTAAGATGTTAGTTAATATAATTTTACAAGTAAATGTCGTGGCCAAGTTCATATTACGTCTCTGCTTTCAAGTAGCCAACCACCCCTGTTTTCTAAATGTGAGTCCTTGCTCTTGTATTTAAAGTTTTAAATTAAATATACAACATATTATTATATATCAGTTGATATTCCGAGTATTCATTTCAATTCCCATGATTGCTGCAAGCTATGGTGGATCACATTACCAGAATACGGTAAGATTAACATATGCGGTTACAATCTACGTTACACCCTAGCCGAAAAACGGCGTGATGGGTAGTTAGTTAGTTACTTAGGATCACAATGTATTTGCGAGCATTAATTCTCCATTAACCGAGGCGTTACTGTAACTCGTATCAAGTGCGGCCGGTATTATTCTGGAAGTTAAAATAATGACGACCATAATAAGTAACAGTCTGTCGGCCAATTCAACAACTAACCTATATCTACTTGTTTGCCATTTAGGCATGCGTTCACAGTCACTTGGCAAGTAGAAGTATGAAGTGGATGATAATCTCAGTATCGTTCTGGTGTAAGACCACCATTCAGAATTGAAACGTTGCGTGAAATGGCTTAAGCCGTGTTTGGTGGCCAGATCTGTACAGCCTGGTACTTGCCGTCTCATTCCCCTACTCGATACCTGATGCCATTGTACAGGGTGGCGCAGATGGATCGATGAACGCGCTCTGTTCCCTGGCCGTTTGATTTCCCGTAATGGAGATCTCCATTGGCCCCCTCGCTCACCGGACCTCACGGTATGTGACTTCTTCTTATGGGGCTATTTAAAAGCAAGGGTGTACATGAACAAACCCCGGACCATTCAGGAGTTGAAGGCAGCAATTCACAACGAAATCACATTAATTCCTGGTGATGTGCTTGAGCGGGCAATGCGGAACGTTAAGGACCGACTCCAAGAATGCGTCGCTCGAGAAGGAGGGCATTTGATGGATGTAATTTTTAAAAACTAACTTTACTATTTTTTTGTTAATAAACTTCCATTGTAACTACACGTTTTGCACTTTATTTCAATCCAATACCTTTAAAATTGACAGTTTGACAAGTATTTTAAAACCACCCGATCCATCTGCGCCACCCTGTATGACTGGTTCCGGACTGTTGGGTGCAGTTTGGACCCTTGTGCGATGTTCCCTTTTAAAAAAAGGTGGTTAGTAGTCGCTAGACAAGTAGATATGATTCTATCGACTTGGAAGTGGTTGTAATTATTTTATGAAAAAACACTTTTTACAAGTTATGCTTTAAACTATCAAGACGCATTATTTGTTTGCGCCCGTACATACGCAATATGTAATATTTAAATATACGAGGCGTATCCAGAAAGTAAGTGTACTGAATTTTTGAAGTTTACAAATCTTTTTATTAAAACAAAAAAAATACATGATTACCGTAGTACATATGTAAGCTATTTTTAGACATAGTCGCCATTCCTCTCAATGCAGGTGGTGAAGCGGGGTATCAATTTTTGATGCCTTCCTCGAAGAAGTTTCCCGCCAACCCCTTCGTCCACTTCTCCACCTCCTCCTTTACCTCCTCGTCGGTTGAAAACCTTTTTCCACCCATGTACAGCTTCAGGGAGGTAAAGAAATTAATTAGTTTTTGTGTTTGTCGATGCGTTGATATATTCCTCAAATATTATCTGGTTGGCGGGAAAGCATGTTGCGTGTATATTTGAGAGTCGAAACGCGAGCCGAAAAAGAACGAAGTAACCGCAAGCGGCGTTTCGCGCCATTCGCTTTTGCTTCGTTCCTTTCCCATACTTCGAGGCTCGGCTAGCGTTTCGCCTCGCAAATGTATTCGCTCCATTATAACGTACACAAACAAAACATTATTGAAATCAGTTAAAATGGTGTTGAATTTTTATTAAAATATAAAAAGTACACCGTAATTCTTTTAGTTATGAAATTTCGGAAAAATCTACGGTAAAAAGTCGGTTTGTTTATTCACTTTACTAACTATCACGCCGTTCCCCCGCAGGCGTAGGCAGAGAGGATGCCCAAAAACTCTGTCTTGACACACACTCCTTGCGTCATTCACATTCATACATATTCCGACTCTTGACATAATCCGAGTCAAGTATCTGATTCACTTGATTGTGCCATGTCTGCCTCGGGCGTCCTCTACTTCTTCTACCATTCATATTTGCATAATATCTATATATTTATTTTATGTCATATATTCTTCTCACACTCCTTTCTTTGTTGATTTGCTCTACATGCCCAAACCATCTGCGCGTCCCTTTCTTAATCTTACTCATTACGCTTACATCAGACTTGCATTTTTTACGGATCTTTAGGGATCTCTCACTATAGACATTCAATAAGATCATCGATATAATGATTTTACAAAAAAACGTTTTAGGTTTGGACCCATTGGTGAGCCCTGAGGTAAGCCGGCATCCGATCTGCAACGCGACACCTCCCAACGGTCGTCTGTACTGACACAGGCTCGTTGACCGTTGCCGTAATAACTGTCGTGTCGCTATCGGGTTGCGAGATTGTCATTACACCTACCCACCCACCTTCTACTGCATTCTGCATTTCTGGTACCGTCACGCGAAATAATTCACTTTCATGAATGCATTCCTGATAAAACAAATAACAGGTTAGCTACTCTTTTTACTTAGCTGGAGTTGTTAACTTATTTTAAACACCGAAATACGTTTTTTGTTCCGGGACAATACCCACTCGAGCGATTTGTGTCTACTAGCTGACGTGTACCCAGCGTTGTTCGAGGTTGTGAATGATTTGGAGTAAGGTTTTGAGGTTTTGAATTCTAGGATAAGCATCGACTTTTCTCTCTACTTTCTGTTTATATAATCTGGATGTATTATGCTTCCAGTAATTCTTGGTACGGTTCACAAATGCATACGTACCCTTATATGTATAAAATTACGGGGAAAAAATGAGACAAAATTGAAAATATCTCCCGAGTAAAAATAAATGCCGCCGACGGGAATTGAACCCGCACCTTCTGATGTCCGGTCAGGTGCTCTGAGGCCACTGAGCTACGTCGACTTATTTCCAACACATATTTACTAGTACTTCAATCAACAATTACTGCTTATTACATTTTTTCACCTGTAAACTACCAACTTTAATTTTGTAGGAAAAGGCTTTGTTAGTGCTAAATTTCCCACTAGATGGCGTCGAGACATGTTATATCTACACTTGTTGGTGAAATATTTTGACTTGTCAAATATATTTTTATTTATTTATTATCCTTTGTGCTATGCATAAAAAACTTTGTTTTATAAACATTTATTTATCATTAAAAAAAATCATAATTTGATAATAGTTTGCATAGTCGTTAGTAATAATATGGAGCATTGTAGAAATATGTTATATTTGTACATCGTTCTTGATGTGAATTTTCTCAAAAACGGCTCTTTAAAAATTATCAAAATATTATTAACATCCTCCTCCCAGTGCGGAGTTGATTATTGATTAGTTGTAAATTAAACATAATCATTGTTCATTAATTAGAAGCACTAAATTCCGCTGTAGTCTAAAATGACCTCCTCCTACAAGAGCAAGAAGTGATTTCTCAATGACTCACAATTTGGCAACTCCCGACTTCTGACATAACAGAGCTAAGCGTACTTTCTATCAGATTCCAAAATAATCCACAAACGAGCACTCTAAAGTTATTCGGTTCTATTTTATGTCGTTTTTAAAGTTTTTCTTGATTTGTAATCATTAACCCTTTGTACTCCAAATAATTAAATTTAATAATATGAGGAAAAATTACGATATTCTTAGAAAATTAGAATAAAATGTTTTTTGATCAGGCTGTAAATAAATGATGTAGTTATGTTAAATATATTCATTATCATATAATATTGTTAATAAAGATAAATTGCATATCCTAATCTTAATAATTTTTTAACGTTTGATATTTTAGAAAGCAGTCGCCCAAATGCATACGTGGCTTGTTAGGAAACGTGTCACAGTACTCACTGGTTTCCCGTCTGCCACCTTTTACTGTCATTTTCGTGCAGACCACACAGTCCCACTTGGGACCTTTTCTTAAAATATGAAGTTTTCCATTGAGCCTGGTTCCATATTGCCCAGTAAAAATATTCAAATAAAATGAATGCCTAGTTATTGTTATGTATGTTAAACAGAACAAAAAGCACAACCAATCGTAAGTGGGTACTGTATACAAATGATTAGAATCATAATATGTATACCTGTAAAAGGATCATTTTATTTTTTAAACAATAAAATGTATACCCATTGTTTATGTCGCCGCTGCGGCGCCATCGGAGTTGTTAGAATGTTTCCTATGTCGCCGTGGCGGCGACAACGGAGTACAAGGAGTTAAACGTTTCTATTCGCTTTATATCTGGGAGATGCGCACCCGGGAATGTTTTCCGACCTGATATACATTCCCCAGTGTCTGCAATTTAAAAAAAATAATTATTATGAAAGTTATTCTGAATTATGATCTACTTTTTGATGAAAATGTATTTTATTTCAAAAAATATAAAATTGTAAATATTAAATAAAATGAAAATAACATAGTATATAAGAACACTAATAAATGACAATATATATTAAAATTTAAATGATTGACAATTTTTTTTGATGGCTTTAATGCGCTTTACATAAATATTGCATGATGCACTTATTGGCTGGCCGCAAATATCAACATTTTGACGGCTGTATCTTCGGTATTTTCCAAAAGTTCTGCATGCACTCATTAATATATTGTTGTTTTTTTTTTACAAATATTTCTAGCTTTCACTGTTCAAGGGTGTTCTAGGCCGTCGTTTCAAATCATTTATTTATTGAACACCCGTATGGCTTTTGCAGACGCAACAGACTGAATGCTGTAGAAATGAGATCCCTGAGGCGTATGTGTGGCAAAACAATCAATCAATCAACAAATTAGCATTAAACATAAATAAATGCCAGTTCATTCATTTTTCAAAAATAAGTAATCCTATTTTTTTTCAATATTCATTAAATGATGAAAATTTTATTTGTGTTTATAAAATTATTGATCTAGACATTATGTTCGACAGTAAACTCACCTTTGTATGTCATATTAATAATATTATCAACAAGGCCCTAAAGACTCTTGGCTTTGTTTTGAGAGCTGCAAAAGATTTCAATAATTTAGGTACATTTATTATGTTATATAAAACCCTTGTCAGATGCCAACTTGAGTATAACTCTACGTTATGGTCTCCATTTTTCAATATTCATTCAGATAACATTGAAAACATTCAACGGAAGTTTCTAAGGTTTATAAATTATAAATAGCATATTCCTACACAAAACATAAATTACAATTACCTCTTGGATAAAATGTCTCTATTGAAACTTTCATAAAGAAGAATAAGCACAGATTTAATACTGTTACAAAGAATACTACATTTTAAAATTGATTGTCCCGAATTACTTCAATGTATCAATATCCATGTTCCCAAAAAATCATGCCGACATTTCTTACCTTTTTACTTCAATAACACCAGGACACTAGCTTACCAAAATTCTCCGATTCCGAGACTTCACAATCTCAGAAACAAATATTCTGATCTGGGTGATATATTTAATTTGAAAACTAATCAGTATAAATGTTGTATATTCTATCACTTTTATTCTTCTAGACACAAATAGACCTATGTACCCATATAACTTCTCCGCTTCTACTATTTTGTTTTGTTGAATCTTTTAAATTCAATTATATGCGTGAGGATTCATTTTTGCCATTATGTTTACATTCTTCTTTATTGTATTAATTTTTAAGTGTTTACTCCGATACAAAATGCTCGTATTTTTTTTTAAAGAAAAGCCCACTAGGGCGTGTAATAAATAAATAAAACCGTGTATGATCGCGTGAGAATTGTGGAGATCCGCAAAGAGTGCAAGCGTAATGAGTATAAGTCAAGAAAGGGACGCCTAGAGCGAATGAGCGAACACAGGAGTGCAATGAGAATATACGTTAGTTAATTGATACAGTTAAAATAACACAGAAAATTAATACCTAAGTACATAAAATAAATATCACTTGATCATTAGTCACAATATATCGATCAACTACATTTTGCACATCGATAGTCTTAACTCTGCTTTGTCTGTAATGGTTTACATTTTACCAAATGAAACTGTTCTGTTTAAAGTCATAAAATGTATTAAGGCGATGCACTACGTCGTGTAATATTTTAAATTGAGCCGCTATCAATAACAACCCTTACGTAGATGGCGATAATGTTTAAATTCTTGCTTAACACCATCCGCCTGTTTTGATTTATGCAAGAAAAAAAACATGGCCAAAAAGTGCCTTTTATTTTATTTTGTGGATGTTCAGGCATAAATTTTATAAAAACTTAATTTGCCACATTATACAATAAAATCATAACCGAAAATGGGTTCGTAAGTAGGAGATTTTGAAGTTTAAAGCAGTTTTCATAGGCCTTTACATTATTTTTTTCTGGGCTTATAAAATAATTTATCTAAAAAATACTCGATTATATCAAAGGCCAAGATGTATTCTACTTGCAGTATTTAATTAGAGCATCTGAAACATTTCTAGGCGACCAAATTTTCAAACCAAAAACACATGATTTTGCATCACTACGTATGGCATCGCCTTAAAGCGAACTTATATTGGAATATTGTTGAGCTAAATATATCTACAACATCGGAGTATAATGTTTCCCAAATGTTGGATTCGTCTCACAGTCGCGTAATACTGCGAAGTTGTAGAAGAATTGCTACAATAGGTACTGTCTTGTAACTGCCCTGTCAGGAACATGGAACGAAATTAAATGTAGGAACTCAGGGGTATTCAATAACGAATTAATCATTTTAAATTTTAAATAATTCTTCGTTCGGATAATTGTAATAAATTTATTGAATAATGAAGGTAGCCGTAATCTAGGCATTCTCTAGGAATATCTATTATAAAATTTACATATCTTAATAATTTATTTTGGATTCTTGCCATGGTGGGTGAATGAACTTCATAATTTGAATATCAAACTCTAAATTTTGGAGAGAGAGAAAGTTAATTTATGTATTCATTTTGTTTAAATAGTCTAATTAAAAATTCCTTCAATAATCCCGATGTCGGGAATATTCCCCAAAAATAAATTCCCCGCCCACTACGCATTCGTCATATTTATTTATCTATTTATTTAAACGCCATGGTACACAGGAGAATATTAGTAATAAATTACAGAACAAGTAATGTGTATATAACAGAGAATATTTTATTTCAACAGAATATTAATATGTATAAAAAAATTAACTTGTTAACATGTTTAATCTAGCAAAATATTATAATAGAGTAATTAGTAGTGAGTTTATTTTTACCTTCAAAATTAATTCTACTTGGCATAGCTGGGCAAGTATCGCAATTTGGCTTTAATAATTCAGGACTGTCAGCGATTTTATGATACTTTTGGATAAGAAATAATATTTTTTAATATAATATTATATATATTATGATAGCTAACACTATAAGATATCTGGAGTAAATACGGATTTTACGGATTGGGACGATTTTTAAATTTATTGAAACTAATTCTTGTAGAAGTTATCAATTATTTAAAAGAGTTGATTATTCAATTTTAAAGCTGTTGTTTGGTTTGTGTCTGTGCGTTTGATCTCGAGCAAATTCCACTGTGGATTATCGCAGTCCGCCATGCGCCGTGCGCCGGTGTAAGTGCGGTGCAGATTGCCGTTCACCCGAGCCGGTGAGATTTCCCTTGCATAACTCGAAGCATGTGAAATGTAATTCACGATTTGGTAAAAATGCGGCGTAAATTGCTCCGGCACAGAGGTGCGCAACTTTTTTAAAATGTAAAAAAAAAATTGATTGAAGAAGATACGTAAAATATCTAATATCTACCACTCATAACAAGAAACATAAATATGGTAACCAGACAACTCAAAGTGGCAATCCAGCACACTTTTTAAAAGTAATGTAAGTCATGGAAAGTGATGAAAAAGTTGTTCGGTTAGGTTTACAGGCCAGGTTTTTTACCATCACTTTTAATGACTTTATACCACTTTTCAAAGGGGTTTCCGGAAACTTTTTATCGTTACTCGTTATCTATCATATCATAATAGAACAAAATAAAATATATTTTTTAATTTAAATTATAATATCCTGCGTTTTTTCACGGGTCTGTGCTAGAATATATTATACACGGTGTCCGGAAACTCGTAGTACAAGCGGGAAACTGGAGAATCTACACCACATGGGGAACCCAAATAAACATAAAGTTTTTTGATTTGAGCATTTTCACAAAAAAAAAAAACCAAAAAAATATATTTTTCGGCTATTTTAGGGTTAAAGTTTTTTCTGGTGTTTAGGGTTGAACAACAGATGTTTTAACCCTGCAAAGCAGAAATATTTTATGATTACACCGGATTAAATGAAGGGTTATTTCAAAATAATGCTTCAAATCCGAGTTTCTTCATTTGTTTTACTTTCAAATGGTTTTAATTAGTTGGGTACTTTTATCTTCAGTAATAATTTATAAGAATTTGATTAAAAAAAAAAAAAAAAAAATCAACTTCTAACTCGATTTACTCGATAACGAAAGCTCAAATCAAAAAAAAATATACTACAAAATATACTACAAAATCGACTCCAAATGTGATGTAGATTCACCAGTTTCCCGCTTGTACTACGAGTTTCCGGACAACCTGTATAATGATATCGATTTCGCCGGTCGCTAATTTTCTTGATTTTTGAAGTTGTTTTTATTATTTATTGAGTTAGTTTATACAACATTTGAATATAAACTTAATATAAAGAAGCTAATATTTCATTTTGTAACTTTAAATATTTTTACAATAAACATAACGTTTCTTTTTAAATGCATTCATTCTTCAGACTTTCAGGCATACATCTTTAGTCCTTTGTACATTAGGCAGTTCTGTGATTTTGATTTTTTCATATGTGGCAATCTAATTCCACTTACATATCTGGTTTCGTAATTATGAACATCTCTATTAAAATTTCATCCTTAAAATATTTTGGCGTTTGGTTGTTCATGACTTTATGCACGAAAATTAACACATTAAATAACAGTCTCTTTTTATTGGAATCCAATTTAGCTGCTCTCTCATTTGATTAATGCTTGCGTAATTACCTTTTCCCAGTAAACATCTCATAGATCTATTCAATATAACATCTATTTTGTTCAAATTTCCTTCATTGGCTAAATATAACACAGTAGAGCAATAATCTAAATGTGGAGCAACTATAGTTTTATAAATGAGCTCTGAAGTGTAAGTGCAACGTGTAGCGTGTCTGATTTCGGCAGAACAATCAGAGGGAGATCAATGAGTGACTGTCTGGTGCAATGTTTTGAATGCACTCTCCCCAATAAAGTCTCCATTGAAATGCTTGGAGTAAGTATATCAGATGGCTCAATTGTCGGGGCTCTATAGAAGCACAAGTAAATCTGGCTTCCAAGAAACTGGACGTCTTGTATAGGACTAGCAGATTCTTTAATAGTGACCAGCTGCTAACCCACAAAATGTCAGCCCAACAATTGAATTTTGCAGTCACTTCTGGGCAGGAGCCCCACAATACTTGATAAACCTACTTGATTCTGTGCAAAGGAGTGCGGTCCGTTTGATTGACAATCCATTGTTAACAGACCGCCATCTCTAATGCTCAGACACAAAGTGGGCATGCTGGGTATGTTGTGCAGGTATTTTAATGGAGCCTGGTCTAAGGAGCTAGCAGTATTAATCCCCGGTGCATGTGCGTGAAACTCTATGTACACGAGCGGAACGCCCGTTCACAGTTGATATTGGCTTCATGAAAACAGGCCGACTCGATTCTGTATAAGATGGCTCGTGTGTTGAACGAGTTACTGGCATCTAGTTTTCTTCCTTGCGGACCTCTTAAAGATCCTACAACCCTACCCAAGTCGCAATAATACACAATCGGGGGCCGCTTTTCTATATGAAGGTATCAAAAAAGTCAACTTTCTTAGAAGATTAAGAAATAAACTAAATGGGAACTCTACAGAGCTCATTTATAACTATGATTGCTCCACATTTAGATTATTGCTCTACTATGTTATATTTGGCCAATGAAGGAAATTTGAACGAACTAGATGTTATACAGAATAGAGCTATGAGATGTTTACTGGGAAAATGCAAATACGCAAGCATTAATCAAATGATAGAGCAGCTAAATTTGATTCCAATAAAAAAGAGACTGTTATTTAATGTGTTAATTTTTGTGCATAAAGTCATGAACAACCAAATGCCAAAATATTTTAAGGATGAAATTGTTTTTAATGGAGATGTTCATAATTACGAAACCGGAAATGTAAATAGAATTAGATTGCCACATATGAAGAAATCAAAATCACATAACTGCCTAATGTACAAAGGACTAATGATGAAATGCCCGAAAGTCTGAAGAATGAATGTATTTAAAAAAAAATGTTATGTTTATTGTAAAAATATTTAAAGTTACAAAATTAAATATTATCTTGTTTATATTAGTTTACATTCAAATTTTGTATAAACTAACTCAATAAACAGTAAAAAAATATTTGTAAAACTTAGTTACAAGAGCGCCCCTGCCTGTACAGTGTGAAGGCAGGGGCGCTCTTGTGAGGTGTCACATAAAAATAGAAAGGAAATGGCTCGCGTGCCGTGGGTTTCGCGCTCCACCCTAACCGCGTACCTCTGGAATGATTGCGTTGACTTTACATAATATAATATATTTACCGGTAGACAAGGCGAAGTGTGTGAAATGGTTAAGAGTTGCGGCTCACTACGGTAATTGGGGGAATAATTGTAATCAAGTATCTAGCAATAAATGGATTTAAATAAATCTCTTTTGACACAATAATATACATTCTTTATTTAACCCTTGGTTGTTGTAAGTTGTGGGTTAATACATCTTATGGACGTTTTACACGATGCTTATTTTTATCTGGTTTCCATACGGATTCGAGATGTAAAAAGGACGTGTTCTATTTGATTTTATGATAACTCAACCCAATGACAATTCAACACATATTTAAAAAGTGATTTAAAGTCATTAAAAGCGATGAAAAAAACTAACCTATATAACCTAGTTTTTGTTTCATCACTTTTCATGACTTTATATCAATTTTTGAAGGTGGTATCCTGTGGGAGTTATCCGGTTACTGTTCTACTTTGATACTGATTTTCGTATAGATTAAGATGGCGGACATTTTTTGACATCTAGCCATCTTAGTTGGAAGTGGTTCTAACTGACATATGTTTCAAAAATGACCTTTAAATGCAGAATATTTTAAAAACATTGGCTGAAGTACCCGGAGTTTTGTGAGCTCTTGAGAGTTTTTCGAAATCAGACTTACAGTAAACAGTAACTTTCCCCTTGTTTGGAAAATCAAGTTTGCAAAATTTCATCGTAGATTGTATACAATCAAATCCACTTTTCATTAAATAAATAGACCAATAACAACACGCATGTATTACTAACAAAGCAAATTGACGCAACTATATGCACCTCCCTTTAACACATGTTCCTGCATTCCTCCACCCAATTACCTGTGCCTGTCTGACAGTGAGTACCTACATTCAGTGACATTGCAACATATTATTTATACATTACCAATGCATTTAAAATCGAGTCTATTGCGGAAGCTCTAACACGATATTAGATCCATTAATTAAAGCTCAAAAATTGATAATGCGGACTATTTACAAAGTACACTATATTCACCCCACGAAGGACTTATTTAACGACTTCAAAGTACTCAACATAAAATCCTTATACGTCAAAAACATATCCTCCTACTATAAATTCAAACATACGAAAAAAAATATTTTTGAATCGACCCATAATACAAGATATTCCAACAAATCGAATTATACTATTCCCCCAATAAAAACCTCAATAGCACAAAGACAATTTAACTTTCTTGCTCCAAAAATATTCAATAATTTAACGTTAGAAATAAAATCAATAGCCAAATACGACAGTTTCAGGAAAGCGCTCGGGGATTTTTTGATGTGTGATTGTTATAGTGTTAGTAGCCTATTCCAAGTACTCAGATAGAGGTGTATATATTGTTTATATGCGTGAGGATGCGTCATATGGGTGTATGTATACATGTGCTGTTATATGTATATAGGTATGTCTGCTGCTATATACACATGTGTGCTTGCATGCACACATATTAAAAATTATATATATAATTATGTACATTTTTACAATCTAATGCTAATTTACTTCTTTCTCCTTTCTAATTTCTATCTTCTACTTTTTATTACAATTTTTCCAAAATTTTAGCTTCATCTATAGTTACTAATTTCATATGTTTACACTAGATTTCATATTTCATACAAATTAATTACACTCAATTGGTCACCATGAAACAGGCAGCCGCCTAGTATGGTGATTCATTATATCTACTTTATATAAATTTCATAATAATGTAACATGTATTAAATAAATAAATAAATAAAAAAAGCTTATACAGTGATGACCAAGCAGAGAAACCCTCACGTCCATAAAACCAAGGGTAAGTCAGAATCCTTTCCAATTGTAGCCAAAACTACCCCAATAAAACCACAAGGTGATTGGCGTACAATATTGCGATTCCACTCTAGTTCTACGGGGGAGTTTTTACATTGTTTTTTGGGCTAATAATTAACACTTCAATTCTTTCTATAATGCATCACCAATTACCGTTACCACAATTTAAATACTTAAGACCTTTCGATGCGGTTAATGATATGCAAATTATATTCATTTTATAGTGCATTACTCACGTACTCGCGATAATTAGCAAGCTTATGTTTTGTTTTTCTTTTAATAACAGGTTTATCAACGCCGGGGCTATCTATCTACCGGACTAACTACTTTCAATTCCGCTTTCGTTCATTAGACTTTGGCACTTGGGCAGGTAAATACTAAACACGTCACTAGTCATAAAAACGCATTCTCTAATCCTGAAAATGTAAACAACAAAAGTAATATTGGTTACCTCCGCGATTAGAAAATACAGGGTGCGCCAGAGAAACTTACTTATTTGAAAAAATTCCCGACCGTTGAGTTGGGCAGGTAGAGGGACGGGAGGGGGCGCATCTGGAGGGGGACTTCCCCAAGTTTGTTTCCCATTCTCGTCAGTTGCCATTATGCTGTGGTCTAGAGAGCAGCGGGGCTTCGCCGTCGAGAGCTTCTTTTGTAACGGTCGAATGCAGCTCGTTACAGGAGCATGATCGAGGAATTTTTTATTCCAAGCCTCGAAGAAATGAACGTTAGAGACGTGTGGTTTCAGCAGGATGGAGCCACAGCACACACAGCACGAAACTCAATGAATTTGCTGCGACAACATTTCCCCAACCGCTTCATCTCTCTCCAAGGCGATCTCCCATGGCCGGCGCGCTCTCCGGATTTGACTCCATGTGATTTTTTTTATGGGGTTATTTGAAATCCTTTGTTTATGTCGATCGACCACGGACCATAGATCACCTGAAGAACAACATTCGCGATGCTATTGCCAATATTCCGATTGATATGCTGAGAAGAGTGGACGAGAACTTCAAAAAACGACTTAACCAGTGTATGCGCGATGAGGGTCGCCATTTAAAAGATGTAATTTTTAAGACAGTATGAAAAAAAACTTGGTACACTGCATTTTCAAATAAAAAAAGAATTACAACAATAACTACAGTGCTTTTGTTTTTATTGAACTTTCAAATAAGTAAGTTTCTCTGGCGCACCCTGTAGAAACGAGGGAGATGAGCCATGCCATAAACTGCTATTATCCTCGGGATTATTTGTTCGGTTTTGTGAACAAACAGATATTACCCGTATAGTCAATTTGTTTGCTTTTGGGAACAGCTCATATGGTCTCATGGAAATCGTTGTATCTCCCCTACCTTCATAGTTAGATATATGAAATAAATGGTGTTTGAAAGAAGAAAAACACACCAAGGTTTGTATTTGAATATCGCAGTTAATCCCAGAATAGTTCAAATGTACTACACCTCTTTGAAACCAAAGGTTTTGATCGCAATTTGAGAAAAGTTTATGAAACTTTGTGTATTTTTTGTAAATTATTTTTATTTAATATTTTTTTTTTATTCAGTGAATTTTATGAATTACAATTTTTGTGTACTTAATAACTCCCACACTAGGCTAATGCCCGTGTTGTGGTAGTCATAATGCTATAAATTACAATAAAACCATATGAAACAATAAATAAATGAGGTGACAGTAAATGATTATCATACATTTGTCCAACAAAATGTGTATTTTTCTATACAATTGTAATGTAAACATTTTTTGTAAATTAATTTTATATAAAACGACAAAAAAAATATAGGTGACAGTAATGTTTATATTACATTTGTCTAACAAAATGTGTATTTTTATAGACAAATGTAATATAAAAATTTTTGTAAATTATTTTTATATGAAACGACAATAAATAATTAGGTGACAGTAATGTTTATATTACATTTTTGTGTAACAAAAAGTGTATTTTTTGCTATCGGTAAGATTAATTCACTGTTTAGACGAAAAAACGTACGATGAGTCATTCAAAAAACTTATTTATATTTGATTTCAAAATTGTAATACTTTAAATTATATTTTTTACTTTAGCGTATTTCATCACCTTCCAGTTATTAGTTTTCGGATACTTTCAGAAATATCCCATATTTGGATTTTATTTAGATGCGGAAACACACAAATTATCCGACTTTTCTTAAAGCCTCTACCAGCCTCGCCAAATGCCGATCCGGTAGGACCGACATTTATTTCGTATATTAACTGCTTTAATGTCATCTAATTTCAGCGAAATACGTATATGTCCACATGTGGATGCGTGATTGCTACTTGTTGATAGAGTGCATTGTCAACAACGAGTCATTCTGCCGAGTTTCAGCTCAATTAAATTAATTTCGCAGTTTAGCGGGTATAAATAATAAATAAAAAAAAATAAAAAATTCATGAGTGCTTAAAAAAAAAAAAAAATCTGATGTCGGGAAGTGACTTAATTTCGAAATCCGAGATTCTATTTCATTCAAAAAACAACATCAAAATTCAAATCGATGTATTTAAAAAATATATCATAAATATAACATGAATATATCAGGGTTATCCATGAAAAAATATAATAGTTTTCTGTGATACATATTGGATTTATTGTTGTTTTTTGATCTTGTAATTATAGCGCAACTCTACATCATTAATTTATTTGACAAATTAAACTCTTGAGTCATTTCAGCGATGTTGTTTTCAGTCCCCTTTATACAGCGGGTAAAATAGGTTTTCCAAGTTCCCTCCGAGTACACTCCAAGCGCGCTTTTCCAAGAGAGCGCTGAACGCACTTGAAAAGGGTTGGACTCGGGACTTGAGAGAAGGAGGTTCTCGTAACAAAATAAAGCTGGCCTTATACGAAACTTATTTCCATACCGGTCCCAATATGGAAAACATATCGGAACCCGTATAAATAATCATTGTGAAAATATCTGTTAAAAAAAGTACCCAAATACGCGCAAAGTTCCCAATACCGAATAGAAACAATTTTTCCTTCCTCCCACCATCCCAACACTATAGACTAGTGTAACACTTTTGTCTTGTATATTCACAAAAAAAAAAGTTACATCAGTGAAAACCTCTAATTCGTTTAATAATTTTACATATTCACTACACATTGTAACTAACAAACTAACCACCACGCCGTTTCCCCGCAGGTGTAAGCAGAGAGGACAGACCGCCAAACAACTCGGTCTTGGCACACGCTCCTTGCCTCATTCACATTCATACATCGTCTCATACATACTCTTCTATTATTCTGACTCTTGACATGGCCCCACTCGAGTATCCGATTCACTTGATCGTGCCATGTCTTCCTCGGGCGTCCCCGACTTCTGCAACCATTCGCATTTGCATCATATATCCTCCTTACACTACTACACATTGTAATAATACACTTTGACGATCACTAATAAAAAATGTATAACCTTTTGAACAATGTTTTAAAATACGTATATACAGTAGTAAACACGTAATACTTCCATACAATACAGTTACCTAAAACAATGACAGATGTCAAATCACCTTTAGGTGATTTTTCACGAAAACGGCGCCATATAAATTAGCCAAATATTTCAGAAATTTGGTAGACGGTTTTGGGTACAGCCGCCCCGGAAAACATTTATTGAATAACCAACACCTGTGCCATAGGTCTACCCCGAGACGTTTGGTGACTTGCGGTTGGGTTCATTGCTTGAGGTGTGTTCAGGTCTGCCAATAAGCTGCGTGGCGGGGTAGATCGGGAGAGGCTCGTTGAGGAAAACCCTTCGACCTCTCCAGCTGATCTCTTTCGACCCCACTGCAGTGGGATGGATTCACACGTCCGTCACTCCTGTACACATTGATCCCCAGATTCCTACCCACCCGTCATAACTTTTTCCTTCCCAAACATCCTCTCATTCCTTTCCTTAAAAATACTCTTTAAAGAATGATTATACAGGGTTTTCCAATAAGAGGTGTTATATTTGAATAGTCCGCTATTTCGGTAGATGTTACTTTTGAAGCTGTCATTTTTACAAGTAGAAACTACGCCATTAATAAAAATGGAACGATACACGCTTCAACAACGCATTGAAATTATTAAAATTCACTTGAGTGAATCAAATGAAAATCATCTTGAGGGATGAGGCCCATTTCCACCTCGGTGGCTTCGTCAACAAGCAAAATTGTCGCATCTGGGGCTCGGAAAACCCAATAGTTATTGCTAAAAAGCCTCTCTATCCTCAACGTGTGACTGTTGCGGTTTATGGTCCGGCGGAGTCATTGGACCTTATTTTTTCGAAAATGAGGCTGGAGCAACAGTAATGGTGAATGGATTGCGCTATCGAGAGATGATTAATGATTTTTTTGGCCGGAATTGGATGGTATTGATCTGGACAACGTTTACTTTCAACAAGACGGCGCACACACAAGCAACGAAACCATTGATCTTTTACGATTGAATATCAAAATAACACCTCTTATTGTAAAACCCTGTTTGGAGTCAATGTAAAAAAATAAACTGTTCTCCTTATAACTAGAGGAATATCGGTATCAAAATAAAGCAAGGTCTATTTTTCATACCGAAATCTCATGGAAAGACGGTCTGTATAGAAAAAAATTTGTATTCTAAAGCTCTCGTATGTCTCTAGCCTTGTGCGGGACTTAATACGAAGAAGTACGTAATATATTATATTATACAGCCGTGTATTTGAAGCCCCTGCCATTTTTAATGAAGCGTTATTCTCCAGCACGTTGCTTGTTATCGTTTGACACCTCCTTTCTCCTTGACTCACTTGAAAACCCCTGAACTTCCCTTAATTATATTTTACAAATGGCATATAAAACCTTACTGGTATACCCTGTTCTAAGGTCACATTTGATTAAAAAAATACTAGGTGACATTTACCCGGCGTGGCTGGGGGTTATTCTAAGAGCTAGACATACACCATGTCAGATTTTTCTGTAGACCTTTTTAAGAAATACAATTCCCTAGTACATTATTTTGATATATTATCTCATACAGTTTAGCCAGCATTAGCAAAGTAAACTCCCGAAAATATATTTTATGACTTGATTGCAAAACATCTGTTTTCTATAACTATAATGCACGTTTTATACATTTGGCTTATATCATAATTCCTTGTGGAAGCTCTGTTTCGATACAATCCTTATTTACTTACTGCGCATGTACTTATTTACTTCTAAAATAACTTTTGGTTATATATCATTATGTTACTTATTATTATTATTATCTACTTAATTATCGTATTAATATTTACTTTAATTATTGTCCAGCTAAATTATTTACTTACTTACTTTTTATTATAATATTATCTACTTACCTATCGGTTATTATTTACCTATTTTTATTTAGTTATTTTTATTTTTTCTTATAATCTATTATTCATACTATCCATGTTGTAATTGTTAGTATGGTTACCCTATGCTTGTGCCTGATAAGCCAGCACAGGTACCTTGTACTTTAGTTAACAGAAGAATATTATTGTTGCCAACTTACTTACTAATGCTTCTTTTGTTGACATTTTGTTTTTATTTTTTCATACATTTGTTACTAAAATTTTGTTTTATTTTTGTCTACCGGTCTCGAAACGTCCGTGTCATAAACTTTTCTTTTTTGGTTTAAATTTAATTTAATGTTGTTATTATTTTAAATTTACATATATGTATTTTTTTAAATGATATTATTGTAAAGCTGCACATCTTGATACAGGAATGCCCTAGTGAGATGGGCAGAGCATGCTTTTTATGTAAAAACTGTTTTTTGAATGAAATAAATAAATAAATAAATAAAAATACAAATAAACCTTCCGAAAAAAATTCTCTAAACCATATGAAAACCTTATCAAAATCCGTTACGTATTTTAGAAGAACTAAGCTCACAGACAGATGCGGATGGCGACATTGTTTTGTACTATTTAGAGAAGAACAAAAATTATGCACGCAATGACGTACGTCATAGTAAATATAAGTCACTGGTGAAGTCCGAAAGTCTGAAATCAGGTGTAGACAGTGATCTTCTTCCGGTTTTGAATGTCAAGTGTGTAAAATTTCATCAATCTCGGCATATAACTGTAGATTTGTATTATAATCAAATCCACGCCTCCCGCTACAGTCGTTCGAAGGCCCCCGGCGTTCTCCGGACTTTTTACAGAGATTTTAGAAATAAAATGTAGACAGTGACCTTCCTCTCGTTTTCAAGGTCATGTGTGCAAAATTGGATCAATCTCGGAATATAACTGTAGATTTGTATAAAACACAAATCCACGCCGCCCGTCCGCTACATGCATTCTACTTTATATTTAGAGATTGACATATAAGGCAGATGTAATACAGGGTTTTCCAATAAGAGGTGTTATTTTGATATTCAATCGTAAAAGATCAATGGTTTCGTTGCTTGTGTGGCACGTAGCGCCGTCTTGTTGAAAGTAAACGTTGACCAGATCAATACCATCCAATTTCGGCCATAAAAAATCATTAATCATCTCTCGATAGCGCAATCCATTCACCGTAACTGTTGCTCTAGCCTCATTTTCGAAAAAGTTAGTTCCAATGACTCCGCCGGACCATAAACTGCACCAAACAGTCACACGTTAAGGATAGAGAGGCTTTTCAACAATAACTCTTGGGTTTTCCGAGCCCGGGTGCGACAATTTTGCTTGTTGAAGAAGCCACCGAGGTGGAAATGGGCCTCATCACTCAAGATGATTTGCAATTTTAATAATTTCAATGCGTTGTTGAAGCGTGTATCGTTCCATTTTTATTAATGGCGTAGTTTCTACTTGTCAAATGTCAAAAAATGACAGCTTCAAAATTAACATCTACCGAAATAGCGGGCTGTTCAAAATAACACCTCTTATTGGAAAACCCTGTAGAAAAGTTTTTAGTTTTCATGACGTAAATTTACATGAGAATGACTGGCACACAAAAATGAATAGGTTTCCATGAATCGTTTCATATGGAATTTATTTCAAGTCTTTACGTTATCATCCTGTTCTATTTGTGGTCTGCGATGCATTGGAAATCCACAGAAATAGTCAGCCGTTGCGGTCGACATTCTTTGTAATAATAATACAAGAACCTTTATTGTATGTCCGATTCTCACCTTAAACTCTGCTTTTAAGTGGGACGTGGGTATTCTTTCTCCCACCCATTGATATTTTATATTATTATTCACAATCAACTAGATCCGGTTATGGAAAATCCTCTAATAAAATATCAATTGGTTTTGGAAAGTGCGTCACACACCTTTACAGTTGTCTTCGTTGATCTGATGGTATTTCAGTATGGGGAGTAGCAGCAGACACTCACCTCAAATCCCTTAAAATTAATCATAAATCAATAATTCGAATTATGTTTAGAAAGCCTTATCAACATCCGACAGAACCGCTAATGATTTAAAATAACTTATTAGACATAAATAAACTGTTCATAAAGAAGATCATCTACAAAAACTGCATAAAAAAATTACCACATCACATAACTCACTCGCAGAACACGAGAGCAATTACACACAAACAATTACAAGTACCGTATATCAAATCAAATTTCGCTAAAAGACATGAATCTTACCTGACTCCTCACATATTCAACATGTTCCTAACCCAAACTAAAACTTACGTCTTGCCAAATAATTTGAATTGGGTGTTCAAAAGATTTGTAAACTGGTAGATGGTAAAACAAAGAACAGATATTAGAAATATTCTAAACATCTAATGCATTTTACAAACCATACTGCACACAAATTCTAACAAAATTACAAAATTTTACAATTAATTATACTACGAAATACTCATTTCATATTTTTATACATAATTTTTCAACACATATAGTACTACACTTGGTAGATGGTAAAACAAAGAACAGATATTAGAAATATTCTAAACATCTAATGCATTTTACAAACCATACTGCACACAAATTCTAACAAAATTACAAAATTTTACAATTAATTATAATACGAAATACTCATTTCATATTTTTATACATAATTTTTCAACACATATAGTACTACACTTATTTTTCTATTTTTATATCACTCATTTTTTTACTACTATTTTTCTTATTATTTTTATTTTACTATTTTTTACTAAACGTTTGGTTTATATATAAATTGTTAATTACCAGCCTCAGAACAGACTTTGTCTAGTGAGGAGGGTAATGAAAAAAAAATCTGTACAGAACCAACCTTAAATAAACGCCCGGGTTGCCGGCACTGAAACTGAACTGATCCTAAACATACGATGGTATGTAACTAGCTTTTCCCCGAGAGAATCATTTCTTCGGAATAGAATAATTTTTATTGGATATCTTCAAAAGTAGTAACGGGATACTTTTTAAATACATCTATTTAAATTTAATTTTTGTTTTCTCTAATGAATGAATGCAAATCTTGGAATTATAAATTAACCCACTTCCCGACTTTCGATCGAGTTGAAACTCGGCAGATTCCCTCGTTGTCCATGACAATGCATTCTATCAACTTTTGGTGGTAATCACATACACGCACGCGGACATATATGCAATTCTCTGAAATCGGACGATATTACGGCAGTTAATGTACGAAATATATGTCGGTCCTACCCGATCGGCATTTGGCGGCGTTGGTAGACTTATCGACTCTAGTTCCTGGGAAGGATGGTTCAATCCGCAGTCAAACCATTTTTTTGTAAAGTTTTAAAATAGATATATTATAGTAAAAAACGGGTTGTTTTTTTTTTAAATGCAGATCGATTCCCGAATAGTTTTTCTAGAATTATTAAATTATAGAGTATGTAAAAAATAACGCACAAAAACTCTCGTTGGAAGGATGTGCATTATCCACCTCTTGATGCGGGAGGGTTGAGATTGTAATAATAATAATAATAATATCTTTATTTAGGAAAGTTTACACATTACAACTATACATACATATTATGGTGTACATTGATTTGAAACTTTTATATTTAAGGTTATAAAATTAACAAAAATGAAGAACTATTAATACAAACATAATATTGTGAAGGTAAAAAGAAAATAAAAGTACAGTTGAGGTTTCTCAAATACCGCCTCACTAGGCTAGCCTGTGTTGAGGCAGAATTTTTCGTGTTAGTTCCTAATACCTTTGAAGATACTTATACTTGTAAAGATGTATTTGCTCAATAATGTGGTGACTTCAATAACTGCGAATTTGGGTGAATGCACCGGTGAAGGCCCTATTCATATTTGATCCAAATTTTTACATTATCTTTGAAATTTTTTGTGAATCACATTGTTTTATGTTTATGTTTTTTTCATTTTTTTACATTTTTTATATTTATATTGTGTGTTTGAGTCTTTATTTATAAGCTCAGTTTGATTGGTCGAAGCGGTCGCGCGAAGCTCAAGCTCCCCCGTCCATCAATATACCCCTAAAATTCATTCAATGGAAGATAGTAAAACTCCACTAGTTTTCTTTGTAGTCATTCACATGCATCGACAGTGCAGTGTTGAAGGGCTGTTAAAAAAAAGGGATTTATTTTATCTTATTCGGTACATCATCATGCATCATGTCCTGAAGACGACATCGGCAGCGATACATTGATGAAGGCGATTTTTTTTGTTGTTTTAGGACGCATTTTGGCAAATCTCGACAATTTCCTCCAAAATTCAATCCTCGAGTTCTTCCGAGATTTGACGTCGATGTTTAAAAACATTTCCCTTCAGGTTCACACACAGGAAGATGTCGCAAATTGAAGCAGGAAGACCCACTGGGTGGCTGCGAAACAGCAGCAATTTTCAAGAAACGTGCGGACGGCGAAGCCCCGGTGTTCGGACCAAACCATGATAATGACTGAAAACGGCACGACCCTCCCTATAAATGAGACCCCTCCCAGGTTTCTTCCCCCGCCGCACGGGATGTACCGGCCCTTGCTGAAAGAAGCTCCCGATGGGTCGTTACGTGACAAGTGTGCGTATTTTGCCATACAAATTACAAAGGGGAGGTAAACAAGGCATGACGCCCCTCGATGAAAGTATCGGAATCTTGCCTATTTATAATATTATTATTCTCCTTCAAGCTCTGTTTGATAACATTTAGTCTGTTTGTTTGTCCTGAAATGAGACTTTATTTGGGTATCCCATATTTAGTATTGATAAACAGTTGTAGTTTCAATATCGCTCAACAGATGTCGGTAGAGTGTGCGGATTTAAGTTATTATGATTTAGTTTATGCAGTTTTAAATACTTCCTTAGGTGGCAGTAGTAACGCCACATGACAGAGACAACATGTCGGATATACCCAAATGGTTACGAGTACAGCCGATGCTAGCCGATCTCCAGGCTGGCAGCTCAGTACGAGTTTCTTCCTTCAAAAGAATAACTCTTCTATGGAACAGACGTAGGATAATAAATTTAATATACTCGTTGTCTTAGACGAACCAGTATTTATTGTAATCGATCATCGAGTGAATTCCTATTTAAAAAAAGATTAAACAGTACACTACACTAAATATTCATTATGCAGTATCTTGTGATTAAAAGAATTCACTGACACTGATAGTAGATTTATTTATGATAATAGTAATTTTATGAATTATGTCAGACCTGGTTGTGTTACACTGAGTCACTAACTTAAAACAGCCCTGCCATTAAATTAAATCCCACTATTAAATTCCATCTACCGACTAGGAACACAAGACAAAATTTAACATTCTTCTGTAATACATACACAACCAACTATCAGACACACTCACTAACCAATAGTATGCATGATCTCGGCAACACGTTTGAGCGTACTATGGTATATTTAATGACACCATTTATTGATTCCTACAAATTATAGTAGCGTTGATAATGTAGTTTTAGTGATTTGTCTTATATGTAGTATTGTTCTAGTTTATATATATTTTTATGTTACTTTTATGTTTTTACTAATATTTTTTCATGTTTAGTTTTATTTTTCAAAATTATTTTTCATCATATTTTTTTTGCATATAAATTAATCTATTTAAATAAAAATATAAATGTTCTTTTGTTCAAAATCTTAAATCTCCGATAGTTCTTCACAGATTGCTTTGAAATTTTGACAGAAAGTTGCATTCGACTACGCCTGTGTTTTTATATACCTATATTATGTATATGTCACCTGTGAGAGGTAAAAACATGCTTTTTTTTACTTCGTAATCTGTTGAACAAACTTTTTTTTTTTTAAACAACTCCATCTATAGGACTTAAAAGCAACAGGCGCTACACACAGACCAAGCCACAGCTGGTCGAAAAAAAGTATATGTTTTTTAAATGTATAAGTATTTAGTATGGATTTTCGTGCAGTTTATGATGGTGAGCATATCTAATCTGTCATTGTTTTACGTATCTACATTATGTGGAAATGTGCCATGTTTATTGCATTTGATATTCAAAATATTGATAAAAGATAATAACCGGTTTTTATTGCTGATTGTGGACGTGCAATATTACTGCTCGGTATTGTGAATTTCACGTATATTTTTGGTGATTTATTGACCGCAAAGGCAAATAACAGATATGCTTTCACGTGATGTTTGATTATGTTCAAGGTGTTGCAATTTATTTAATTTTGGAGGAGGGTATGGGTACCGCCGCCTGGGGCACCATTTATTGGATGATTAACACCTCTGCTATAGGTCCGCAGGAGTGCCCGGGTTCGTGGGGTGAGCTTTGTCCATGCCTTGGTGGTGAATGCGTCTCTTCACCAACTGCAGAGGTCGGACCCTCTGTGAACTTTCATACATCACTCCTGGACTCACTAACCCCTAGATTCTTACCCACCCCTCATACATTTTTCTTCCCTCTCCGTCCTTCACCTAAAAGACCCTCCTCACAGCATCCCCGAAGATGACATAGGTCCTGAGGGAAATTATTTTCCTCAGTGCCTCCTGTGTGGAGTTAACGTAAAAAAAGCGAAGCTTTTGTTTTTTATTCGTACATGTCAAAACTTTGTTTTTAAGGCGATGCCATACGTAGTAATGCAAAATCATGTGTTTTTGGTTTGAAAATTTGGTCGCCTAGAAATGTTTCAGATGCTTTAATTAAATACTGTGAGTAGAATATATCTTGGCCTTTAAAATAATCGAGTATTTTTTAGATAAGTCTTTTTATAAGCCCAGAAAAAAATAATGTAAAGGCCTATGAAAACTGCTTTAATGTTCAAAATCTCATACTTAAGAACCCATTTTCGGTTATGATTTTATTGTATGTGGCAAAATCGAAAAAAGATTAAATATTTATGCCTGAACATCCACAAAATAAAAATAAAAGGCACTTTTTGGCCATGTTTTTTTCTTGCATAAATCAAAACAGGCGGATGGTGTTAAGCGGTAATTTAAACCTTATCGCCATCTACGTAAGGGTTGTTATTGATAGCGGCTCAATTTAAAATATTACACGACGTAGTGCACCGCCTTAAACTCCCACGCTAAAATACCCGGCTGAAATTTTGACTTCAATGCGAACAGCGCTTCACTTAGTAGTATGCTTGTTACTAATGGCGTTTTAATTATTTCCTTTAGAACTCGAATATCTTTCGATCCCACAAGCGTGCTTTAATGGCGTGTATTTGTGACCTTTCTTATAATATTTTTTATAAAACCTTTGATCTTCCACGTGTTAGATCAACTTCCCATCAGTCCAGACCCAAACACAATATCATCCAAGCAAAAATAACCAACGCAAACAGTAGCCGACGTTTCAACCTAAACCGCCTCAACCATGGCCAGGACAATCCTTGGATGGTAACAAGTACGGTCCTATATATTTATTTATTCATATATACGCCTAAAAAGGCTTTTACATAGAAGTGATACATGATGCAGTGTACATAGGAGAATATGTATTATACAGGAGATATTGACAGTAAATAGATGTAATCCATTTTAAAGAAGGTACAAAATACACACTTGTTAAATTGTGATTACAAGTATAATGAGAAAATATTTAAAAATATGAAGCAATATTAGTAAAACGTAAGAGTAACATAAAGTAAAAAAGAAAATACAACAACACTACATATAAGACAAATCATTTCAACTAATTTACCAACGCTACTCTAATTTGTAGGATTCAACAAAGTGTTGGTGTAGATCAGGGGTGCTCAAACTTGAACTGCTGGCGATCTACCTCAATATTATTAGATTCCTATCGATCGACTCTGAGAGGCTGCCAGTATGTGTGATGCAGGATTGTCGTCCATTTAGGTAGGGTGTATCGTGGCGCAGGTATAAGTGCATATATATATATATAGGGACGTTGCATAATTGCATGGCCACGAATCCACATAGAATTTGGAGTAACGACAGAAATTAGTTCGCAATATGCATTTTTTTTAGTCAAGGTAGGTGGAGGTCTGCACTAAAAAGTCCATGAAAAAACTTATATTTATTCAAAATCGCAAGTTTATTGGTTCTTACAAAAAACAAACGAGTTCTAGTTTCTAAACTTAACTAAATAATGACTTTGGATGTTGAAGCGTGGCACTGCATGTCCTCAGCATACTTTTCATACGATGGTACGTAATTACCGAGTGCTAATCGCAAGCACGATGACATATGTTCGTCAGTTAGTGGATTGCGATATTTTGAATTCTACAAACTACAAATAAATAATAAAAAAAGAAGACATGAAAAATGGGAAATTTTTCTCGAGATCGACTCAAAAAGCACTCGCGATCGACCGGTCGATCGCGATCGACCGTTTGAGCACCCCTGGTGTAGATTATGCTTAATTCTATATATGGAGTCAATAAATAAATCAATAGCACCCCCATACTTGTTGCCCAGATCGTGCATCCTATTGGTCAGTGAGTGTGTCTGATAGTTGGTCGAGTATGTATTACAGAAGAATGTTATATTTTGTCTTGTATTCCTAGTCGGCACATGTAGTTTAATAGTGGCAAGGATGGCAGGACTATCAATTAAGTTGTCAATGACTCTGTGTAACACAACCAGGTCTGAAATAATTCTCCTGTCAGACAGTGTTATTAGATGCAATTGATTCATCAAACTGACATAATTAATGTAATCAATAGGAATTCAATATTATTTGCCTGTACGAAATATAAATAAATAATATTAACTTATGTTTATTCTAGCATCGCGTTAATTAATCAAATGCTTTGTACATATAGTTTTGTATTGGTGATCGACGAACCGGTGGATTCAATCTGTTAGACATACATTGATAATAAGATAGATCATTGTAGAAATGTATTTTTTTTGTACAGCGCTCCTGAGATAATTTTTTACAAAAACGGCGCATCATCAACATATTATTTGTGCTAATTATCCATCAAACCTTCTATTAATACTGGGTGTACTAAAAAACAACTGACAATGGTCGTATTATTAGAATATAACCGCCACTTAGCGCCACAACCCTTGGGCCACGATATATGTTTAAATATTTTATAACGACAAAAGATTAGGTAGATTCACCAGTTTTACGCTTGTAACTCTAGTTTGCGTACACCGTGTACACTACTTCATTAAAATGTTTTAGGAGGAGCTTACACAGGGAGTATCAGCACGTATCCGAAGGATTTTAACCAACGATTCTTGAGCATATAATTTAGATGTCATTTTGCTGTCCGTTTGATTATATTTTTTTCAATTAAAAACAAATAAAAATTAATTAAATTATGTGTCGATGACTGAGTTGTTGGATACAGCCCAGCGGTTCACGTGATACGCACTCCATCTCGTTCCAGCAGCACGGTAACAGGAAAAAGAGAGAGAGAGAGAGAGAGAGTGCGTGTCACGCTATCCCGTCGCGCGTGTAGCAGCGTGATAGAAACATATTTTTTTATTTGTTTTTAAATTGAAAAAAAATCATCGGATAAAACACCGTTTAGTTCTGCTATTCAATATTTTATAGGCATGAAAAAATCTCAGATTATTGCTCTATTTCAAACGAGTCGTTTTTTATTAAATATTTTCACCATATTCGCTTAATTATTATCGTTTTTTTATGTAAGCGCGTTCTCTCTAACATTCATAATAACACATCTCCCTTTCAAACTATCTTCGAACGCTTACTACGGGGCCTTAACCCTTTCACACCCGCATTATTGTTTCCACATATATAAAATATGTAATGCTTGATAATACCTCAGAAAATTTTTGGTATTTAATTTTTTTTTTTTTTGAAATTTTTCTATGTTAATTTAGATTAACATTGGGCGTCAGAGGGTATTTTTTAAATAGTAACCTAAAATAAACATAACACAAAAGTAATACAAATAACTGTTTCATGTCAAAAATGCATATTTACAATGTAATGATAATCTCTAAGGTACAAAAAATAACATTTTAAATAAAATTCATTGAGAAATAAAGAAATAATCTAGGATAATAAATCTTTAAAAATTCTCCATACTAGTAGAAAACATGTCCGTCACTACCAGTGTTAATTTGAATGAACATTGAAATTCATTTACAATATTCTGGCAAATGATTGGAACAGTGAATTGAACTGATGTTATTATTATAGAACACATCTTAATGCGTTAAAATATTTGTTATTCGAGTATAAAATATTGATATCTCACGTTGAATTAAGTAATCAATGAGGGCAGAAATTCGATGAAACTCACATCAGCAGATGTCAAAATATTTATCGTTGTTGTGGCGGGAATAAGGATTTCAACCGAGTGGAAAAAATAAACGGCACAGAAAAGACTACAAGCTATAAGAAAACGAAAACATGTCTTTTCTAAATCGCTACCGTTACGGTAAAAAAATTCACAAAGTTCATGTTAATTTGAATTAACATTGGGGCTGAAAGGGTTAAGCGGGAATCTCAATCTTATTGCCATCTGCTTAAGGAGTGCGTCATTTCGCTCGATTCGAATGCCTTAACTATGAAAAATCCAACTCAGACTCTACCTAAAGACAAAAAAGTTATGCCTCAAAAACGAATCCAAATGTGGTGTAGATTCAAACAGTTTCCCGCTTGCATCACACTACGTATATCTTACGTAAATAGCATTACGACTTGATTCAGTGTCCTGGCCTGTTTTGAGGCGGTTTTGGTTCAACAGACCCAAACCATTCAGATGTCGAAATTATTCTAAACTCTTTGATTTCTCTATCAAGTTTACCTTCGATCAAGTTTATCTATCGTTCGCGGTTTGAGTTGATCTTGTTCTACTTGTTGGCTACTGGGAAACCACTTAGCGGGTTCTACTAGCTATTAGTGGTAGACGGTCTCCGCGGTCGAGTGGTAAGGCTCCCGACTCAACCTGGTTCAACCTGGGAGCAAGTAAATTTTATTTAAATAATTTTTTTTATTGCACAATTTCATATTCATTCAAAATAATACAGGGTGTATCGGCACGTACCCGACAAACTTTTACCAGCTATTCCTTAGCACATTTGGAGTAAAAAATGTTATCGGCACTTTGCTGTCCGGTAACATTTTTTTTTTAATAAAAAATTTACTATTCATATTTTCACCACATGTCACCAATGTTTTATCCTTTGTCAAAGTTTGAAAACCCATCTGGCAATATTTTGTTCGAGTTTCGTTGAATAATGTACGTACGTACCTACGTTGGCGCGCTTTTACAATCACAACGAAATGGCACGGCACCATTCGTCTCATTTTTAGCTATTATTGTTTAGTGTGTACGAAAGAGCGAGGACACTTTTTGACACACTTGCTAATAACAGCTGTTGAACACAGGAAACAATGCAAATGACAGTGACGGAGTGTGGATTTTTTTTATTTATTTTTTGTTTTAAATGGAAAAAAAATGTTACCGGACAGCAAAGCGCCCATAACATTTTTTACTCCAAATGTGCTGAGGAATAGCTGGTTAAAGTTTTTTGGGTACTTGCCGATACACCCTGTATATATTATATTTGCGGCACGTTCCCGAGTTAACGATACTTTCAGTATTGCCCTGGTGAAAGGTCTAATTTAAGCGTTGCTTGAAATGGCGTTAGCCTTGTTTGTTGAACAGATCTGAATATCCAGGTACACCTTCCTTTTCCCCTCTCCTTCTGTCTCACAACATGCCCCAATAATTGAGGATGCCTTGGTCTCACTGGCTGCAAACGGTGAGAGTAGTTGGGACTCTTGCGCGTTACTCACATACAACCTTTATTTGCCGCGTAGTAAGGTCCTTTTTAAAGAGCTTAGCTTAGAGCAAGGCTGCCCAACCTTTTTAGCAGTTGGGCGAAATTGACGATTTTGAATCACTGGCGGGCCACTGAATACCTGACGGTTCCTATTTCCATGGGGGGGGGGGGTTGTTAGAGAATTTCTATAAAACATAATTCCCCACAAAAAAAATCAAAATGAGTGCTCCCCACAAAATATTTGAAATCCATGGGGGGGGGGGGGGGGGGGGGGTTGTTACGGAACTTCGCTGAGAAAAAATTCCGAACATCATATGTGATACCCCACAGCAATTTTTCGAATTCCATGGGGGGGGGGGGGGGTGGCTACAGGATTCCCTTTCGACGCAAAAAATATTATGTCGAAAACCGGTGTATTTTTGTTTCAAGAGTAAGTTCAACAGGTTAGATTTTTTCGTCGCTGATTCTCGTTCTGAGTAGCCTAAATAGCGATAAATCGCCGTCGTTGGCAACACTGGTGACCGCGCGCAAGCTGCATTGTTTGTTTTACCGCGGGCCCGCGACACTTTTTCAAATTGGCGGATTGGCGGGTTTTTTGAAAATGTTTCACGCGGGCCACTTATAATTCGTTCGCGGGCCACATTGTGGCCCGCGGGCCTGGGGTTGGGCAGCCTTGCCTTAGAGTAATAATATGTATTACTCTAAGGTTTTTACTTGGGTTAATTTTTTTTTTTTAAATATTTTTGTTTTGTTGGCTTGTGGTAGGTCAACATTTCTATTATTAGTAGGTTTTTTTTGTAAATCTTGTCGCGTGTTTTAGTAAAATGCTGTCTTTATATGACAGTACCAACATGCATAACTCGATCTGTGTGTATCTATGATCGTCAGATGTTTCAGTTTTTTCCTTATCTTTCCTTATCGTGGACTACCCGCAGCCTTTTCGAATCCATTTAAGGATATCTCAACAGCCGGCGTTACCTTCCTAGTCGAAAGCATCGAGCCAGATTCACAGAAATACTGATAATAATTCCCCTTTAAGCGTTTGTAATGCTCACGAGCAAACGGGAGACTGTTTGCAGTGTTCCCACCTTCCTTTGAATTTGTACTTTAATTTGCGGTCCAGTGGTTTTACCTGCCGTGTTCTTAGAGAGGCGCCTCCTCGCCAGTCGGCTAAACCGGATGCTGTCTGCATATTTATACATGTACAAGTGTATACATATATTTATATATGGCAAATTCGATACGAGAAACCGGTTTGTGGCCAGATAGCGCGCCGATCACCAAACCGCCCGCGCCGCTGGGAACAACAAAAGTATTGATTTATTTATTGATTGGTTCTAAAAACGTCTTCACGAAATGACACTCGATACTTGTAAGCAAATAATTGATTCATTTAATTATCAAAAATACTAATTTTATTTGTTTGTCTGTCTGTAACACTGCTTCAATGGACTCTAGAACTCTGATTTGAATTTAAGTATCATAAAACATTATTTTTAATAATTATAATAACGTTATTCTATGCTTGAAATGTGTATTTCTTTTGTTTGATTGGTCTATGCCACTCGCTTCAGAACTGTTTTCTTCAATGCGAGCAATTTTCCGAAGAATTCTTTCATGATTTCAAATTCCCGATGCTCGGAACACGACTGTCAAATTTCCAGTTGTCTGAACGTTTCACAGAATTAGAGCAATTCAACAATTTTTATTTTCAAGTTCTGTAAAGGATCTATTCAAGTTCTGTTATTATATCATTATCAACCAGTATATCCACGAATTAAGTAGGCGACACATTGCTCTATACGCATCATGGTTTGTCCTATTTCAGCGTATGCCAGGGCTTCCCAAACTTTTTTCAACTGTGACGCCCTTGGGAAGTTGCCATATTTTTGCGACGCCCCCCCCCCCAGTGACTAAAAAATCTAAGCCCCCCGCCGCTCATTTGTACCAAGCGTAGTATTTTGAAGCCCCCTCTGAACGGGTCACGTAGTATGGGTACGTTACCTAATAACAATTTGTCAGAAAAACTCCAAATAGTATCTAAATTTTTTATTAGAAAATAAAGAACACAACATAAAAACAAAAATGGAAGCAAACAAAAAAGATAAAAAGGCAATTTTTTTCTTTGGTATTAATGAGAAGGATGTTCTTTCTTTTCTGAGCATAGTTTCTCAAAACGAGGTTGAAGTTTCGAAATCGCCACTCTCGTCTCTGCCTCTAATTTTATTTTTGATCTGTACTTATTCTTAATTACTGCAACTGCAGAGAAACCTGTCTCACACAAGTATGATGTCGCAAACGGTAATAAAACCCTTAACGCTGCAGTGCTGATGGAACGATATTCTCGCTATAAAGATTGCCTCACGACGCCCCTGGGATGATCCCGCGGCGCCCCGGGGCGTCGCGACTCACAGTTAGGGAAGCCCTGGCGTATGCAACATAGCGTGGTCTGTCACAGGCTTTATGCTTATGTGTTTATTGTATTACGTTTAGTTTGTTTATTTTTTGTTTTTTCTTGTTTGCTCTACTTAAACCCCCCTTTTTCTATATTTGTAACGTTTTGTTTGTGAAATTTATAATTTTTAAATAAAAATACCAATGTAAAATTGTACCTATTAACTCCCTCCTATGTGTTGTAAGTTCCTCCCGTCCTAAAATGAGTTTTTTAACTAATTAGGATTGCTCTAGCAAGAAATAAAATTTTAAAAATATATATATATACACATATATTTAATTTTTTATTTGACTTTATTTGGGAAACAAACACTACGGTACATATTTACTGGGTTGCATAAATTTCCGATTTTTTTATTTTTCATTCGATTAAGTAATAATTGTTTTGGTCAAGCTACTTTTGTCCAAGGGTCATTGTGCTTTTAGGTGCAGATTTTTTTTCACTTGACCCTCTAACCGAAATTTCGTACACGCCCATTATCTATCTATGTGAATAAAAATTTAAATGTTTGTTTGTTCAAAATCTTAAATCTCCGAGAGTTTTTCACCGATTGCTTTGAAATTTTGACACAACTTTGCATTCGAATACGCGTGTGTTTTTATATACCTATTTTGTATAGATGACACTTGTAACATGCTTTTTATGAAAAACAGCAACTGCTGGACTTAAAAGCGACACGCGCTATTGTTTCTCTATCTGCACAGACAGACAGTCAAAGCAACGCGTGGCGGGGTACAGCTAGTGTCAAATAAATTAATGAACACTTTCAGCTTCACAAACTCTAATACAGTTATAATATCACGTGATTATTCGTGGTTCTGCGCTAGGAATATAAACATTAACATATTTAACTATAAAATAAATAAACGTGCTACTTAAGTCTTTTGAGAGATGAGACACGTGTATGAGAGAGACGGTTTGGAAGCGAGATAACTGTAAGTATATGAGTATGCGTGTTTGTCCAGAATCTCTTCATTATCGCCTGTCATTCGAGATAATGTACATATTGTGTTATTTACAATCTATTGAGTATTAAGGAGGAAACACATTATTAAAACGCGACGCGACGCCACGTCTCGACACCCGATATGCACCGTGCACATTACCAACACGCGACGCCACGACATACTAGCAATTTCTGAATACAGTTAGCTAACAGCAGTGGAAGTGAATGGTTTTTTACTATGGATTTAATAAATAACGAGTCAGATGAAGACTTTGAAGAAGATTTGATGCAACTTATGGGTACATATATGATACTTAAACGACTCAAGAAAAAGAGAATAACTAGGCGTTACTGGGTTCATGAAATAAATCAAAAGAGAATTATGTGTGGTGAATATCATACTCTGTATCCAGACTCACGATTACTTATTAAGATAGTGAAAGATTTCATATGTATTTTCGGGTTACTAAAACACAATTTGAAGAAATACACGAATTTATTCAAAGTGACACACACAAGAAAGACACGACATTTCTTCCCATGCATTATTTATCACAGTATGATCCCTGTATATAGCTAAACTCATGTCATATAGAACAGGATATCGTTTTACCAACTCAATTAATTGTTCGTCGGTCATTTCGCTAAATAAATGCAAAAATAATATTAAATTGGCATAAATTCCGTATATGCTCTGTGACAGTTCTCGAACGACTGACGCGTAGCGTCGGGTGTTGTCTAGAAACATACTGCGCAGGCCGCGTCGGGTGGCGTGTTTACCCCCACCATGGGCAACACACCGACCTGGCACGTCTGGATCGGGTGGCGTGTGCGCGCATGGGGTCGCGTCGGATGTTCATAGTGTGATTCTGGTCTATAGAAAACAATACATTTGATTCGACTCAACACGCATCGCGTTTCATCGGGTCGCGTCGGGTTTTAATAGTGTGTTTCCACCTTTATTCCGGCATCCCAATATCACAGTAAAACCATCGTAAAAAAGGCAAAGACATTTACTATAAGTTTGTTATTTTTATGTCGCAGTAGTCATTTAATAATCGCACATTATTTAGCATACACGTTAACTCAACTATATGCATCTCCCTTTAACGAATGTTACTGCATTCCACCACCCAATTACCTGTCTCTGTCTGTCAGTGTGGAGCACCTACATTTAGTGACATTGCAACCATTTATTTATACATTACCAGTCTATGCAGTAAACATGTTCAGTGCGTTTAATTCAAGGCTATTCGGAAGCTTTTTTTATTTTTTACATTTACTCCACACAGGAGGCCCTGAAGAAAATAATTTCCCTCAGGGCCAGTGTCATCTTTGGGGATGCTGTGTGGAGGGTATTTTTGTGGAGAGGAAGGAGTGAACATGGGTCTTGAAGAGTCCCATGTTGTAGGAGGGAGGAAACACAGAGGCCGGCAGTTCGTTCCAAAGCTGAGCAGTTGAACTTAAGAACGAATCGTAGAAGCGACCCGTTCTCATGTGACAAATGTCAACCGTGTACAAATGTTGGGCGCGCGTTTGGCGTGTATCCCGACTACGCACCGGTGCCGAAGGGATCAATGACGCTAGTTCCTCTGAGCATCTTCCATTGTAATACCGATAGAACAAGGACAGCATACCTACCTGACGCCTGTGTTCTAAAGATTGCAGTCCGTTTGTTAAGATTGGGGAATCTATCAAACGGACCGCCCGTTTTTGCACAGAGTCAAGGGATTTTTTCAGGTATTTAGGGGCTCCGGTGATATATCCGGTGGCTTCAGTGATAACCAGCAGTGTCCCTCAATGCCATAATACGAGTCAGAATCCGTTTCCAATTCTAACTGTTAACCACAGCCACCCCAATAGTCGTGTCAAATATAATATACAGTCCACAATTAAACCACACTGATTCGCATACAATATTCGCGACTTTATTGTTTGGTCCTTCGAGCCAATTTTTTTTCTGTATGTATTTACCTTTTTTTTGTTTTTGTTTCAGGTAAGCATCACATTCACTTTATGTCCGCTAAACAAGTTTTATCAGCAAACCCTCTGGGGTAAGTGTATTTTATTTTGTTGTTGATGCAAATGTGAATGGTAGCAGAAGTCGGGGACGCCCGAGGAAGGCAAGTGAATCAGATACCTGAGTCGGGCCATGTCAAGAGTCAGAATAATAGAAGAGTATGTATGAGACGATTTATGAATGTGAATAAGGTAAGAAGTATATGCCAAGACCGAGTTGTTTGGCGGTCCGTCCTCCCTGCCTACCCCTGCGGGGAAACGGCGTGATGGTTAGTTAGTTAGTTTAGATTTCTAAGTGCTCCAACAGCCTGGAGCCAGTGATACTGTGGCATGTTGCGAGGCTGAAGGTAGTGGGGGGGGAGGAAATGGAGAAAAGGAAGGTGGGAAAGTACCTTGCTAGTCAGATTTGGTCACCAGACACAGCTAAAGCCGTTTCAAGTAAAGTTTCAACCCACAGAGAAAAATGAGTATTTCTAATTTATTAAAAATCTTCAATTTTTTTGGTAGTACGGTTAAAGACGGGATTGTAGGCCTCAACGAATGAATTAACGGGTTCCCTGATCACGATGAACACGTTTTCATAAACATACGTATATTCTCGCATTTCGTCCTGATATATAGCCAAATACACGTGTTCCGATATCTAATATTCGTAATTTACTAAAAGTTTATCAAGAAAACTGTTAATTCACTCGTTAAAGGCCCGCAATCCCGCATTTAACCGGATTTACAATAATCTTAAGAGAGAAAACAAAACAAGATATTTTATAAAACGTACCCGCCGGCGCTGGGATTTGAACCTACGACCTTCGGATCGCTAGTCATGAGCCTTACCTCTGGACCACGGAGCCCGTCAATAATACAAATAATTTATGCCGTCACTTTCTAGACAAATTCAATCTGGGTGTGTCCTATACTTGCAAAACCAGTTGATTGATTGACTCGGCATACAAATATCTGTTTGTCATATTCGTTAATGCCTTTATAATTATTAATACTATTGTACCTGCTGCTACAGTGTTTAAATGCCAACTGTGTATAATGACGAACTGACAATGATCTCGGAAGACCTTTGTCCCATTTTCTTAAATACGAGATTGACGGCTCTGCAAGTGAAAAGTATTTAAATTTCCCACAGCTGTTAGATCTTCAGCTGTACATTGGTACAAATTTAATGGGTATCTTTAATGATTATCATGAGAATGTCCGAATTTTAACTATGACTTAACGGATTTCTGAGGTTGTCATTGGAATTTAAACAATGACAGTTGGCCCTTTAGGAGAATTAGCCAATACTTAACCCTTTCATTTTTTAAACAGTGAGGTAAAATAAACATAGCAAAAAAGTAATACAAATAACTGTTTCATGTCAAAAATGCACATTTAAAATGTGGTACAAACAAATAACATTTTAACTAAAATTCATTCAGAAATAAAAAAAATAATCTAGGATATTAAATCTTTACAAATTCGCCACACTAGTCGAAAACATGTCCGTCACTACCAGTGTTAATTTGAATGAACATTGAAATTCATTTACAATATTCTGGCAAATGACTATGAACAGTGAATTGAACTGATGTTATTATTATAGAACACATCTTAAATGCGTTAAAATATTTGTAATTTGAGTAGAAAATATTGATATCTCACCTTGAATGAAGTAATCAATGACGGCAGAAATTCGTTGAAACTCACAATCAGCAGATGTCAAAATATTTATCGTTTTTGTGGCGGGAATAAGGATTTCAACAAAGCGGAAAAAATAGACGCCACAGAAATGATTACAAGATCTATATCTTCTACTTCTGCATATTGGTTGGTTAAGGTGTTGAATTGTGTATGCGCGGCATAAGGGAGTTTATAAACTAATTGGTATTGACATTCTTGTTGCAGTGAAAGATAGTTTTAATTCGTGTGACTATATTAGGAACATGCAATGAAATCAGTTGCAATAAATGCAGGACTGTCCATAAGGGAATGAATGATTTTATAAAGAAAAATTACATCGTTTACCAAACTTTTGTGCAAAGCTAGAAGGTGTATTAGAATTTAACCTCTAGAGTTGCTGTAGATGGTCATTCTTTCGTCTCGTCCAATTGTACGTAAAATGCCAAATTTTAACAGTATAGACTTCGCTTATTCATCGAGCTATGAGGAATGTCGATGATATTAATTGATAAAGTATGATATATTCAATCTAAAACAATCTGTTAAGAATACGAGGGAACAGTTCCAATGTGAGAACTGAGAGTTAGTTCATCGTAATTTCATAAATAATGCACTTACTAAAATAAATACTATTTACAATTACGCTCCTGTTCCTCGCATGCAGTACAATGCTGACTGTGGGAGAGTTTATCGAAAATCAATCCGTAAATTAAACCAGCGTAGAAATAACAGCGGTCGTTGACATTTTGAAACTTCGGTTTTTCAGAAGAAACACGTCCTTCAATTAAAATCATGAACAAAACGTGTAATATTGGTCACCATCTATGCTGACTACATATAAACGGATTATGTGCTAAACTCGTCATAACAACCATTGGAGGATATAGAGCAAATGATATACCGGCCCTTATCTACATACATAATAACTATTCCTGCGCTGCACCTCTGTTTTAGAGAGTTCTAATCTAATGGGCCATGTAAGACTGTTTCTTATCATAAGATAAGTAATTCCTATGTCAATCTGTGCGGACGGATCGATAACCTGATCAACATGGCCTATAATCGTTCAACTTTCCCTTGCATTCTTGTCGAATGTTGTGGATGTGGACCGAAGACGCCCAGACTGAGATGCCCCGAGCTGGATCGCCGGATCCGCCCAAATAACTTGCCAATGGTAGGTAATCTGAAATTGTTGAATCAGCCGTTGGCGCTAGTGAGCTGGCGGTCATGCTAGCTGTCAATCATTGTTTATTTAAACAATTTGTTCCATCAGATAATGTGATGTCTCTGGAATCTGTTTTAATCGAAAACACAGTCTAATATGAGCAAAGCCATATTTTAATAGTAATATAAATAAAGTAAATAAGCACGATTACACCACATAGTAAATTGATGACAAAATTTAGTAAACTCACCTTTCTCGCCTTCATTCCCTAAAAAAGACCTACTACATTGCATCCCCAAGGATAATATGGGCTCTGAGAGGAATTATTTTCCCCCGGGCCTCCTGTGTTAAATATCTAGTGATATTTCAATTACTCCTCCTTTATCCAATGTATCCGACATTCGATGGTCAATTACGAGAGATGGGAAGGCTGACAAGAGATATTTAAAGAAGGGTAAATGCAGGTAACTCTATTCTTAGAAAACTGAACACGGTTGGCGCTAACAAAATGTGTAAAAGAAGCTGTAAACTGTCCAAAGAAGCGAAGCTAGCAGTCCACAATGGAGTGCTGGTACATACCCTGTTGTACGCCAGGGAGGCATTGAACTGGCAGAGAAAAAATGAAAGTAGACTCAGATGGTTTGGGCATGAGGAACGAAGATAGGAGTGTAAGGATAATATATGACGCAAATGTGAATCGTAGAAGAAGTGGGGACGCCTGAGGAAAACATGGCATGAACAAGTGAATTCGATACTTGATCGTGCCATCTTAAAAGTCAGAATAATATAAGATTATGTATGTGCAAATATAGGGTTGTTTGACGGTCCGTCCTCTCTGGCTACTCCTGCGCAAACAGCGTGATGGTTAGTTAGTTCAGACCATAGACATATGAATATTAGTAGACCTGCCCTAAGTGATTAAAAGCGTATTATCCCCACTCCCCATACCGGTTCCATTGGAGCCGGCTGGGCTCGCGTATGGCCTCAAGTGAAATTTGAAAACGTGACATCATCATTCTTGTGCGAACTATGGTCGAGGCATCATCGGTTCATTTTACGAAATAACACGGCAAAATGTTGACTTGTACTATGAAAACTTGTAAAAATAGATGTGAAAAAGAGAATAAACCCAATTGTCGTATTACATTCCATATATAAGCATTATTTTACTTTATTTTAAGCATATTCACATCGTATAATATGAATCAGTTGTTACTATCACATCGAGAAACGTCTGGACGCGAAACACAAAGCTGATTGGTTGCTGGGAAGTAAATTATGAACATTTATAAAAGTGTCTTAACTAAATACTTAAACGAAATATTCGACTCTGAAAATAGAACCGAATTTTTTTGCCGAATTTGGACTTCGCAAATTTGTTCATAACGTGGCGAGTAATTTGCGCTCCCATGTAAAAATGTCAATTCATTCAAAAGCAGATTTTACTTTTAAGAAGTAAATGGTGATATTATAATGCGAGATGCCTATTTACTGTCAGATTGATTTATTGACGAATCACAGTCAGCTTCACTCCCTTCGTTCTTCAACAGTTGATTTTACCCCTCGCCATTATCTTCTCGTCTATTAATTCCTATGTCTGTGGTTCAGACAGTCTTGCAGTCTCACATCTGCCCTGATGATGGACACTGCTAAGCTATCTGAAATGTTTTCTAAAGGAGGCGTAAGCTCACCATTTAGATATCAAATGACTTGATAATAATAACGATTATAATTTCAACTTGTGTTGAGCAATATTGAGCCATCATTACCGGATTGCATCGAGATTCTGTGATACGATTTGATGAGAATTATTAATAATTTGTCTGCCAGCGCGTGAGTCGATGATATCTCAGTTGTTATGGAAGTTGTATTGACCGAGCTTCAAATCACCAACTGCACTGTACGAAACCGGTTTCTATTAGCACTTTCTCAGATATTCTCAAACACGTCACCAGAAACGTGTTTCGTGAACAGTCCGTCTGCATGCCTCTGAATCACTGACGAACAAATTGATATGAATAATTGTCAATGATGCGGGAGGATTCTGTAGATTTGATTTGGTACACTAGATCAGCGGTATACAATAAGAACAAAATTTAGCCCATTAGCGGAGGACTTCACTTAAAATGGCTACGATACTTCATTTTGTTTTTACATTTCACGTTATTTTGTTTTACCTTTATGTAAATAGCACTTTATTTCAGAAAGCTGATAAATAACACAACAGCCTTACTTAAAAAACGCGGTGTATGACTCATGGCGTTTGTTTGGTTAAAACGGTTTTAAAGCAGGCTCAATGCCGGCTTTACCAAACCAACGTTGAACGGTCGTGTAAGAATCTAATTAGTAAGACAGTTACAGTTTCAACCCGTTGCAAACGATAATTCGATTCTGTGACTTACACAAAACAGTGACTACGCCCAACGTAATATTATAAAATACCCCCACAGAATATGAAATCTATTACAATTATTTTATCAGTAAATCGGTTTAACCGGTAATAAATCATTTTAAATTGGGAGGTGGTAAAATAGAATCATATAAATAAGTCGTCTAAACGTGGTTAAACCGCGGTTTGAAAATGGCCTTGAAAGCCGAAACAGCTGTAACAATAACAAAAAAATACTTGCAGAACTTAATAATTATAATATTAAATTTGATTTCAATTAAAATAATAATGTACGTACATTCTAGCATCAGGTTCATTGGTCAAATGCATCGTACATATAGTTTTGTATTAGTGATCGACGAGCCGTTGGATGAAATCTGTTATGCCATGTATACGTGCGCCAGCCGAACTGCCAAGCTGAACCTCAACTTATGGGAAAGGAACGAAGTAACCGCAAATGGCGCGAAACGCCGCTTACAGTTGCTTCGTTCCTTTCTCGTAATTCGTTGCTCAGCCCGCGTTTCGGTTCTCAAATATATACGTACCATTAGCCATAAGTTGATGGTGGTTTGACTAGTCTGTAGTCACAGCGGGGCTCCCAAGGTTTGTTATCTATGTGAGGATACTGTGTCAGCACTTAATTAGCAGCAGACACATACCTGGACGGATGACGAACCTCGTGTTGGCACTGTTGGTGGACGCGGTGCACTCTTTCGCTGCAGCAGCTGGTCCAGTTTCCTCACCACCTAGGATTCTTGCCGCAGAGTCTCCATCCTCTATCTTCGTCGAATGTCACAGCGGTGCTGCCAAGGTCTGGTATCTATGAGAGGATATTGTGTCAGCGCTTTATTAGCAGCAGACACATACCAGGGGCTCTATTCCTGAATCGAGGGCGCTCGTAATCGCCGTCGAAAGTACGTACGTTGGTCGTCGTTGCTATTCCCGAAATTGGTCGAAGGTACATACTTTGACGCCAAACGTCAAAAGTCATTCCACACAACAACTACTGGGTATAACCAGTAGAAACAGGGCAGCGAGTGGTAGGTTGTTGGCGTTTCTATGGAATTGGCTGTCAAAATCTAGTCCAGCTGTCAATTTTTGTTTTACCACGCGGATTCCGCAAATGTAAAAGTGGGTGAAAATTTCCCACTTACTAAGTCTTTATCGGAGCTTACAAGCTCAATTAAAGAGTTGCTTTTGGCAATTTGTAATATGTCCCGCAGCCATTTCTGTTTTGAATAACGAATAACTGTTGTCTGTTTGACAGTCACACCATAGAAATCCCAAAAACATCAGGAACATAGACAATATTCACAGGGGTGCCAATATAATCATCTTTTCTACCAACTTCGACCGTTCGACGCTCAAGAATACGTAAAATTGAAACATTCGAAAAAGTTAGTCGCGACGACTAGTAGTTTTTCACTCGAAGACGGCGCATACGAAAACGATTGATCGTTTAACTCCAGAATCGCAGGCCCGGACGGATGACGAACCTCGTGCTGGCACTGTTGGTGGACGCGGTGGACTCTCTCGCTGAAACAGCTGGTCCAGTTTCCTCACCACCTAGGATTCTTGCTGCAGATTCTCCATCTTCGTGTCACCTGTTTCTGTACTTCATTTTATTTAACTTAATTTCTATTTATTTTTGTAATATTTATATTTTTTTGTAATACCTGCATCAACTGTAAAGCTCCCCTGAGGTGATATCTCACAAAAGCGGCGCTATACAAATCATCCAATAAATTGGTAATAAGATTTAAGTTGTGTTGCGCCCTTGAGGTGATTTTTCACAAAAAATGGCACTATACAAATCATTAAAATATTATCATTATTAAAACATAAAAGCTTTGAAACGTTTACTTTAGAAATTGGAAGTGATTCTGTTCCTATGATAATTCGGATGCGGTTTTGCCTACTACTATTGTATACCACAATATTACTGTTAAAAACTACATTACATAGACTTTAATTCAACTCTGTATCTCTTTCCGGTGCAGAGATATTGCGTTAAGTATTCCTCAGGCTTCCTCGACTTATTCTACCATTCAAACCACTCTCTTAACCCTCCTCGCACTAATAAGAACAAACTTTGTAATTTTCAGCTATATCGGTCGAATATTTTTCGAGTTTTGCAAGCACAAACATAATGTTTACAACAGTCGCTTACGCATGGTAATTATAATCGGTTAACATTAGAGCGCTCCCTCTAAAATTCGTATTTACATAAACATCTTCTTTTCAAACCATCTTCAGTCATCTTCTTCTTTTGAACGCTTACTACGGAGCCTTAATTCCCCCAGCACTTGAAGTTGAATTACTGACAGTTTCGACAGTGTGACATACATACGAGTACATACACTTTCAGTTTTTGCCCCACTGCCTTTGAGTCTTTGACAGCAGTTGTTACTTGTGTTGAATATTTTATTTGGCTATTCGATTTTAGCAAGTTTTCAGGTCGCCACGATTAGAAGTCACAATATATTTTTCGGCTTATAGTAAGGCGATCCGCCTCGACTGTAACCTTCGGAATCGGATGAAAACTCGCAGATGGCTAGATAAAGTTGAATTTCCCCGTGGTCGAGGGATAAGGCTCTCGACTAGCAGTTCGAAGGTCGCGGGTTCAAAACCTAGCGTGCGCAACTTAATTTTATTTGATGAATTTTCGTTATTTCACAATTTATTAATTTAAAATAAATCTCAGTATAGCCATGATGTAAGACCACCATTCAGTATTGAAACGTTGATCTTTGACCAGATCTGAATAGCCAGATTCTCCCCCGCCTTCCTCTTCCTATCTCCTTCCGCTCCCCACTACCTTCAGCCCCAAAACATACCCTAATTGGGGATGCCATAGTATCCACTGGTATCAGACAGTTGCGAGCGGTTGGGACTTTATGTATCGGTGTTTTCATATTCTAAAGAACTTGATTTGCATTTATACAATAAAACTCTATCAGGAAAGGGGTTCGTAAGTAGAAGATTTTGCACTTAATTACATTTTTATAGGCCTCATTTGCTTTTTTTCTACGCTTATTGGTGCTTATCCGTTTTATGAAGAACATGACTAAATCAATAAATATTACGATCGGTATCAGCACTCCATAGCACTAAATATTATTTGCACATACACTGCGTACAGGTGCTGCTGCGTGTTCCGAAGCGTTAAGGGTTACGTCCTTGGTTTTAGCGTAGCGCTGTTTAGGGAACAATGGCACGGCCAGACCAGCGGGACAGATCAGCGCACAGTGGGAGAAATATCGATTCTAACAGATACTAAGTCAGAATACATTAAATTGTTAATTTGAATGCGATTTTATTAGATTGTTTTGTAATTCATTATTAAACTTTGTTTGCGTTATGTTACTTTGTTAATGTGTCCACTTTTCACTTAATTACGGATAAAATTTTGCAAAACTTTTTTCGTTTTTGGCTACTAATGGCATTAAACTGACATGGTTCCTTTAAAAAAAATCATAAAAAGTTAAATAGCACAAACGAGAAGTTCGTTTATCTTATATGTATATTTTTTTTTTCAAAAGAAAGACAAACATTCCCGGGTTACGAATAACCTGACAATATTTGAAAATCTCCTATTACCACCACAGTAAGCCGAAAATGTTGCTTGTGTTGTGATGGAGGACTTAGCCTGCCTAGGAATTGAACATACTACTCGACTCCCCTGAATTAACTTCTTTGATAAACTACCATGTTCCCTGTAGACCCACTAGACTCGAAGTCACTTTATTATTGCAACAATACTGGAACTAACGCAGAACAAAATTCAATAATCCATCGCTTGCACAGATTAGGCAATGAATATTCCAACATCGATCACGCTGATTGTCTATTATCATATAAAAGATGCATAAAACAAAAATTGTCGAGTAATACCATACCATCATAATGATTATGTACTTCAGATTAAAAACTACTAGTACTCGATAGGTAGAAGCTGATATCAGTGCATTATATATCATAGTCATCATAGGTACTATGTAAAACTTTATCGGACTGTCAAGCGGTGTCGCACATTATTATTATACACGCGATTCTCCCGGTAGATTTACGTAATTTATTACTTTTGTTTCCTTTTCATATTATAATAGTATATATTTTATTCCTTTCATTTTCTAATAGTATATACCTTTCTAATATCTGTATTTTATTTTTTACAAACTCTTAATGCCTTTTAGACATTTTATAAGCACTTCATTCTTCCTTATACTACTTTATTGTATATTATTACATATAATTTCTTACTTTGACTTATTACTATACTACAGATTGCTACTTATATTATATTTATATCTCTTTGTTTTTTCATACTTTTAACCTTACTTACTATTTACTGATTATACCATTATACTTACATTTATATTGTTGCATTCCTTATGTTGCTGTACTATTCTCTGTTAAATTAGTATGTGAATGGCACATGTTGTGCCGTATATCTGAAATAAATAAATACTACGCCTGGGTGGGACCCAAACGCGATGTCAACTCGGCCACCGACCGGTGAAAAATACATGATTTTGCATTACTTCGTAGTATCGCCTTGGTAATCGCAGATCTAATAGAGTGAGTTTTACAAAAATACCAAGAGCTTTCAAAGACCCGAAGATGAGAAACTGGGATTCAGAATTCAAAAATATATTTATCGCACAAAAATACAGAGTACAAAGGGTTTAGCTTATAGGTTGCATCCTATTTCTTCCAGCTAACCCAACAAATACACATTATATTACATAACCCAACAATCACATGAACATGTAAATAATATGTATGTAAATAATAAATAAAAAAATGAGGTATTTAATTTATGTAAAGTATTCATTTAAGGTGTAGTGACATTTGTTTAGTGCTGCCTTGTTGAATGCTGCCTGCTAATTAAATAATAATAATTAGTATTCTTAGAATTAGTTTTTCACCCACAGTGCGGCGGGGAGACCTATATATACCTGTACCACCCATAAGTAGACCTGTATGTGTTCTCTTCTCCAGCCGCCATGCCTGGAGGGTGCACTGACCTTTATTATTTGTTCCTTCGTCCGATTCGCGTTTTGGCACCGCAATAATAATGTCTTAAACAATCAAACCACGTAAGGTTCGAGGAATTTTTGACGGTTGAAAACATTTTGTGAGGATTTTTTTTTTTTTTTTTTTTTTTATTGAAAATTTTTTTGATAAATATATATACAGGTACATACATAATAACAAAAAATAAAAGAGAGTAACAAAAAAATCCCACAAAGGCGAGGCCTGTGCGTGGGCATTATTATTTGTATGTGGATATTTAAAACAGTGGTTTAAATAAAAATAAAATATTGTACATGGTGATTGATTTTACCGTAATTTCAGTTACTTTTTACTAAAATTCCAAAAATATTTAAGTGCTCAATGAATATTAATTGGTACAACAAGTATTAATTGATACAACAAACACATAGCAGACTTTATTATATATCTACTCTTAAAGCTAATTAGTTGTAAGTATAATTAATGGCTTTGTTAATAACTTATAAGAAAAAAATATCTATTTTGGCTGTTTTGAGCCAAGTTTTGATATATTTTTTATATGAATGAAGATTTTGACGAGTGGTCTCTTTAAGGGTTGAACATACTGAATTATAGATTTTTGGAGCAATAAAACTAATGTGTCTCTGGGCCTGTCTAGTTTTACAGTGGGGTACAACATACTCACAGGCGCCACATCTTCGACTGGAACGATTAGAGTTTTTAATAAAATTGTTTGGGTGCTTGTAGATAAATTTAAGACATTGAAAACTATAGGTTTGTCTAAGGTCCAAAATATCGGTTTCCCTAAACAATTGTTTGGAGGGATAAGATTTACTTTTCTGGTACATAATCTTAATTATTAATTTTTGGGATTCCTTCGGTGTTCAGTGCTTTCGCTTTTTTCGTTTACTGTGCACACATGCAAACGCATTTTGTGATATTGATTTACAGCTGTCTTAAGAATAAACACTCTTTTTTACTGTATAAAACACCTCTAAGATTGTTATGAACTCCCATTACCAAGCTTCTGTCCCGTGCATGAGCCGGTACTGACCACACAATATTCCCAACTGCTTTTAAGGCGATACTTAATGCTAAATCACTACTTTGATCAATCTTTATAACGAATTGGCGTACATTATGAATACCAAAAAATATGCATAAGATAAATTGAAGGTTTTTCTAACGTTTCGCTTAAGTAGAATACAAATAAAAAAATAAATTACTCAGTAAAAAATATAAATGTAAACTACAAAAAAAAATTTTTTTTCGATAGAAATGTATGAACGCGTAAAGGAAACAACTTTAAAAAAATACAGTATTATAGCTAAGATTATCTGTGACAGTTTCACTTGATTAACTTGTTTGCCTTCTTATAAAATTATTTACAAAATAAATAACAACCAGTTTTGTGCTTGAAATCGTACGTTTCTAGACTCCGTTTGTCAAGCGATTTTAATACCTATTACCTACAATATAAGGTATACCAAGAATATACACTTTTTTGGCTTGTAGCTTCCTCTTGACCGCCTGTAGCCGGTGAGACGATCTATGATATCCCCAATAGGGGTATTTTGTGAGGCTGAAGTTAATGGGGGGGGGGAAGAAGATTGGTGTTCAGTATCGTCCGGGTGAATGGGTAAGACCACCAGTATTGAAATTTCGCTTGAAATGGCTTTAGCCATGGTTGGTTACCATATCTGAATAGCCAGATTTCTCTTCCCCCCCTCACTACCTTCAGCCTTGCAACACACCGGGATGCCATTGTCTCAATCGCTTCAGACGGTTTTTGATTGAAAATATAGAGATACAATAAAATGGTCGTTAATATCAATAGGGACGGTTGGGCTAAGCTTAATGTCCGAAAGTTCTTGGAAGACCCAAAACTCATCGAGCACGCATACTTAGGCAATTGAAATTTACAAAAATAACCTCTAATTTTAGTACAAAAACGACGCGCGAGGATAAGCTTAATATTTCTTGGTATCCGGTACTTGACGGCTAGATCAAAACTTAACGCCGAAAACCACATTAATTTCTCTAATTATTATACTAAAGTACCGCTCCTAAGATTGATAACGGTATCTCTTCTACATACATAAACACACATCTTACCTGTGACACTGTAACGCTCTCTGAAAAAATGGCTAAAGGTGGAGAAAGCGATACACGTCATAGTAACTCAAAAAATAATCACGATAATGGAGTGGTTGTGGTTGGCTGTATAGTAATGCTGGGAATACGGACATCATAACATATATTTATAGTTGGAAGTTTTTCATCTTGGAAAACACTTCGCAGAATTTTAGCGAAGCGAACAAAAAACCTTCGCAGACGTGAAGCTTTTTTTTGGTGTTTTTCCGTTATTAATATTTGAGTGTTTCTTATTCTGAACCTAAAAAGTAACACGAAGTTTTTTTACTATTTTTTTTATATTATTACTCCACACAGGCAATTTATCCTGTGTCGTTTTGGGGATGCTGTGGGGAGCCACCATACCAAGGCATCTTGCCCTTTTAATTATGTATCATTGATGTTTTGTGTTTAATAGGACCGTCCTGACTCAGGAGAGGCGTGCTACAAGTGCGACCACACAAGGAATTTAAGGCGACACAGAACGGGGGTTTGGTGGAGGCTCACATTTTAAATAATTCCGACGAATTCGTGACAGTGATATATATTTTTTAAACCGATACCCACGGATGTACGTTATTTATATTTAAGATTAATCAAAACGGTTCCTTACCATTCAAATATTTTACTAGCGGTAAGCACCAGATTTTATTTTTCTAGACGATGAATTAGTAATACGTTTATCAGAACTAATTAAAATAAACCCTGCGGAAAGATTAATTTTCTATGCCTGGTAGAGCAAATTCGACCGTAGGCACGTCCAATATGCCGGGCCGCGCGCCGAATGTATTTGTAGACGTCTTCTTCACTTATGTCGTTATGATTCCCACGTTATTTTCTGGCATTATGTCGCCTTATGATATTAATAGGTCACAATTGATTTCGTTTGCCCTTTTGACTGCTAAACAAATATTATTAGTTGGTAATCAACTTCCTCGAACGCGGTTTATGGACAATAGGTTGGACTAATCTATATTTTGATATAATCGCCTTTTAAACATCATTGTTGACATTGACTCTTGTAATATATTTTTCCTCGTGATAACAAATGACCACTAAATATAAACCTAGTAATGTATGTGACGGACCACGCTATACTCTCATGGCTTGGCCTATCGTTTCCCCAATGGGAATGTATAGCGAGCGATATGCTGAACTAGACATAGCGCAAGTGTGTCAGCCCCGTAGTACATTAATCACTCGCCCAAGTCTCTATCAATATAGAAAGAAGAAAGAAAAGAAAAAATATAAATAAAAATACAAGACAAAGGAAAAAAGAATAAACTTAGTAAAATAATTGAAGAAGAAACAATAACAAAAATCCTGTTACACAGTGATAAAAAATATTCTTTTAAAGTCTTTGAATTTTTGGATATGATGTTATAGAGTGTGTAGGCAATATAGTTATAAGAGTTTTTTTCCCAATTTTTGTAGAGGATTGCGGATTTTATTGTTACTCCGAGTATAAAATATGCACTGCTAAAATTATTACAGGTTTATAATTCAATGGACGCATATTAAAACATCAGCTAACGTAGCATAAATGTCCATGTCTAATAATGTGTTATTTCTTTGTTTCAGGTAAGCATCTACAACTATAGTACTTATCAACGGATCATTATAGAGTGGTAGATACTCTCAGTATCGCCCTGAATAAGACCACCATTAAGAATCGAAACTTTGTCTAAATGGCGTGTTTGGTGACCAGTTCTGAATAGTCAGGTATTTACCAACCTTCCTCTTTTTCATATATTTCCTTTCCCGTAGCATGCTAGATCGGGAGAGGCTGGTTTGGGGAGACCCTTGACCTCTCCAACTGATATCTCGACCCATCGCCTTGCGCCGTAGTTGGAGAGATATATTTATATGTCCACACTCCTGGAAACACTGAGCCCTAGATTCCTTCCAATCCTCATACCTTTATTTATTTTTTATTGGATAATAATTTTTCTGGTACATACATTGGTATAATTTTACAATAAAAAAAAAAAAAAAAAAAAAAAAAAAAAAAAAAAAAAACAAGGAAACACTTTTTCTATATAAACAGTTAAAAAGTAAAGAATAATAAATTTAGCAGATTAACCAAAAAAATCCCTCATAGGCATCGCCAGTTCGTGGGTATATTTGTGTTTATTAACAGTTAAAATTTTACTCACATACATTCATTATCTGTGTAGAAGATTAGAAAATAAAATTGAAAAAAAAATCGGTGTTCACTGAATTACAATTCAAAAGACATGATTGAAAAATATAAAAAATAAAATTAAAAATGTTAAGTTACATCAGGTCAGATGTAACTTAACCTTTTTACCTTCCCAGAACTTCTTCTCCTTACTTTCCTTTAAAAAGACCCTCCACCCTGCATCCCAAAAGATGACATAGCCCCAGTGGCCCTGAAGGAAATTATTTTCCTCAGGGCCTCGCCGTTTGGGGTAAATGTGAATGTAAATGTGACCGGTCGGTGGTCGAGTTGACATCGCGTTTATGTCCCACCCAGGCGTAGTGTGTTCAATTCCTCGGCTGGCTAAGTCCTCCATCACAACACAAGCAACATTTTCCGCTTACTGTGGTGGTAGTAGGAGATTTTCAAATATTGTCAGGTTATTCGTAACCCGGGAATGTTTGTCTTTCTTTAAAAAAAAAAAGGAAAAGAAATCTAAATAGTTAGATACTTTCCCACCTTCCTCTTCCCTCTCCACTATCACTATTGTGGATGCCATGGTCTCACTGGCTCCAGCTCCAGCAGTTGGGAGTAGTCGGGACTCGTGTGCTGTATTCACATAACAAATAAATAAAGTATTATAATATTCCGTATATTTTTACGGGTCTGCGCTAGTAATGATATAATTTTCTCTGTAAATCAACAACATCCATTTTTTCAATTGTTTCTGGCTCACACCCTTCAATAGTGTTCTTGACCATCATTTCTAATTATGGAAAATTAGAGTTGAATCCAGAACCCTTCAATAGTGTTCTTGACCATCATTTCTAATTATGGAAAATTAGAGTGGAAACCAGAACCCTTCAATAGTGTTCTTGACCATCATTTCTAATTATGGACAATTAGAGTTGAATCCAGAACCCTTCAATAGTGTTCTTGACCATCATTTCTAATTATGGAAAATTAGAGTTGAATCCAGACTTACAAGAGGCGAGATGTTGTATGGAGCAGAGGCGATTTTAGATAAGGCTTGATAGAAGAGACGATATTTGTTTAGAGAGGAACAACAACAAAAATATGTTTGAAGAAAATAGAAAATATGTTGCCGAAGATACCACTTCTAGACCACAGAGTTGTAATTAACAGATTTTTTTAACTGTACGTAAAGATACGGAAGTCAATACACGCAATACATGTCTTGTCATTATAGTGAATTGAAATGTGCTCGTTTTACGAAAAGCAACATAAGGCACACGTAATCAATAATATTTTTATGATTAACGCAATCTTGACCTCATTCTGGAAATACAACTTTACCGAGAAGTTGATTGATGTAATGCCTTGGAATTTTTGATTCTGGCAATTAACTCAATGTGGGCCACTTTAAAATTAAATGTCTGACCATCTATACACGTAGAAAAATGACTATTGCTAATTTATTATGATTATCTTCAAATAATTGGTAATTACGTTTGCAAACTGGATTGCAGGCATTATGATGAATTAACAGGTTTCCTGATAAATTTTTAGTAAATTACAATTTTATAACACCATGATGTCGGAATACGTGTTCATGAAAATCCTAATATTTTTGCATTACAACGATAATTCTTTGTATCGTCATCGGCAAATCGATAAAACATTCTGACATTGATGTTTTATTAACAAGTCCTGTTAAACCACAAAACTCGGAATAACAATAAAATCCGTATTCCTCTACAAAAATTGGGAAAAAGACTCTTAACTATATTGCCTACACACTCTATAACATCATATCAAAAAAAATCAAAGTACGATTTTAAAAGAATATTTTTTAAACTCGAAAATACGTAATTCTTGTCGTTTTATATTTTGTCTTGTTTCTTTCTCTCTCCTTTCCTATCCCCTGCATTTGTAATCGAGCATAATCTATTTTTACCAATGTATTAGTGGGTTTAACTTCTTGTAAATTTCTACCTTAGCTTTGTGCTTATGTGTATATCTCTATATGTTTCCTTTTTTGTTCTACTTAACTTCCCTTTTTCTATTTTTTTACTGTTTCGTATGTGAAACTTATAAGTTTGATATCAAAATACCAATGTAAAATTGTACCTATTAACTCCCACCTATGTATTGTAAGTTCCTCTCAACCCCCAATGAGTTTTGTAACTCATCGGGATTGTTCTAGCAAGAAACAAAATTAATAAAAAAATAAAGTAAAAAATTAATAAATAATTAAAAAAATATATTTTATTAATTATAATAATTAAGACTTTTGAATAAACTTTTTTAAGGATTTTTTTCTTAGATTGTCGTTAATTACCCCCCCTAAAATTTTGCGGTATGGTCGTGGAACACTGTATAGTAGAACTCAACAGAGATCCGCCATAATCATAAGCCATCTCAAGATTATGACGCACATAAGCCATCGCAACACAAGGACGTGAATTGAATCAGATTACCAAAAAGGACCAAGCCGATACCTAAAACAGTTTATTCCGCAACAGGGATGAAATATTATAAAGCGCTGCGGAAACTATAAAGTCTTTACCAATTGGTAGATTAAATATGGATTGTAGAAGCCGCATTAAGCAAGAGAAAATGTATTAGTAATTATGTAAGTTATAATAAATTATTCATTTGTATATTTAAATGTACAAATAATGTCCTTCCATTTTAATTTAGTTTACTTTTCCAAAACAAATTCGGGTGTTCCGCAAGACTCAGTGTTGAGACCTTCACTATTTTATTTTGCATATGAATTTGAATGATATTGAAGCAGTCTATTGACATTCTGTTTATACATTTAACAGTAAATAACAAAAATATTTCATGACGAAAATTCATACTGGTTTACCTCTTATTTTTACCAAAATTAATTACCTACAATGAACAAAAAAATACTAAATTTCGTAAAAAAATGATTTTTAAGCACTTAAGTTTTTTAAAGCAGTTTTTATTGGATATTATGTTTTATTTCTGACCTTGAAAGGCACTGCCAAAGAGAAATACAGCCTCAACATCTATTCAGTATCATTTTAGTCTTATTGTAACAGCTGTTTTCCGTACAGGTCGTGCAGAAATATGAGTCATCGGGCCATGGTAATTAGAGAGGAATTTCGCCTGCCAGACGGAATGTTACACGCTGCTAAAATTAGTTGATCATTTTAACGAGCCCATGTTAAAAAGAGCAACAGAGATGTTTTCGACTAGCGCGCTAAACAAATAGAAAAAAAATTACATTCTTAGAATAATTTGTTGGAGATTGTTTATGATTAGTCTAAAGTAAAGGTATTCCGAGCTCTGATGTAATTTTCTTGAAAACCTGTTAACAGATCTTTATATTCATTTTATCTCATATTTCGTGTGAATTGTCGACGGAATTGCTGTCATGTTTACGTGTATTGTAAGGAGTAACGATCTGCTTGGTCGAGGGGTAATTTCCTCGACTACGAATTAGGAGTTCGCGGTTTCCAATCCCGGCGTGCGCAAGTGTATTAAATTGTGTTGTTTCACGTTTACCAACGCCAACGGTACTACGGTCCAGTTCAATACGCGTCGATTGGTCACGTTAGCGATAGTAATAATGATATTTGAATGATTTATATAGTGCCGTTTTTGTGCAAAATCACCACAAGGCGCTGTGATATCTAATAATTGACCGTATATTCAAATGAACTTTTGAATTGTACATTTTTCTTTATTCCTTCATTCTATATTTGTAACCTTGCAGATATATTAAAAAATATATGACGTAATGATTTCGATCGAATTAGAATTAATTACTGTACAATATTTCTCTCCATCTCCCACACCGTTACCTGAGCATGAGTCACTGCTTTAAACGATGATGAGCAGTAGTGTTAGTTGAAAAATAATAATATGTATTGATTAAAAAAATATATATTAAATCAATTTTAATAATGTGAATCAGTGTGCCTCACGGTTGAATTAGGCATCCACCTCTAGTCTGGAGCCCCAAAATCACTGAAAAAAAAACCTCGACTTCCTCGGCCAATTTTATAGATTCTCCTATCTTAACCTTCCAGCGGGCGCGTTGAAAAATTTCCCTTGAGCGGGCGTTTGTCGTAAATTTTACGTCATCGAGTTTTCTCCATGTAAGTGGTGTTTTCTTTATACAAATGTTAGGGAATTTCTTTAAGGTTATAAAAAATTATAATAGGCGGTACTTTAAAAAAAAAATTTGACTTTCTTAAAAAAAAAACGAAGCAACACTCTAAACGTGTTAGTATTTCAAAACAAAATATTTTATCGACTTATTCAGACAATAATATCGACAATAATATCGACTTATTATTTGATGCTGAGGAATGTAAGAAAAAAGTAAGAGTTGGAGTGAAAGAACGAAAGAAACGCCTGGAAGAGGAAGAAGGAATGAAAATGACAAACCATTTCCAAGAAAACATTAAGTTGTTTTGGAAGGAAGTCAAAAGGTCCCGGTGTGGCCCTGAAACCGGAAGCATGAAAGTAATAAAATCGAAAGATGGAAAAATGTTGACGAATGAGGAAAAAATAAAAGAGAGATGGATGAAGTATTTCGAGGAAGTCTTTGAAAGCGAAGTGAGTGACAGTGATTCTAGCGGCGAATCAGATATGAACGATGATGGACTGAATGTTACCGAAATTAGCATGGATGAGATAGAAAGATCAATTAAGTGTATGAAGAATGGTAAGGCTGTCGGTTTCGACAATATTGCTGCTGAATATTTTAAAGGAGGTAGCCGTATAATTCTCACATGGTTGTGCAATCTTTTTAACCAATGTTTAAAGGAAGGTTACACGCCTTTAGATTGGAGAAGAGCAGTGATCATGCCATTATACAAAGGTAAAGGGTCACGTATGGAATGTGGGAATCATAGGGCTATTAGCCTGCTAAGTTCAGTTGGCAAGCTGTATGGTAGAATTTTGATTGAAAGGGTAAGAAAGGAAACAAAGGATAAAATATGGGATGTGCAAGGTGCTTTTATGAGTGGAAGGGGGTGCATGGACCAGATCTTCTCATTGCGTATGCTCACCGAGAAGTTTCTGGCAAAAAACCAGAAACTTTTCTGTGCCTTTGTAGATCTACAAAAAGCATACGACCGAGTCGACAGGAAAAAGCTATGGAAGGTGTTGTCCAAGTATGGAGTGAATGCGAATCTGACTCAGGCAATTGCGTCTCTATATGAGGGAAGCGTTGCATGTGTTAGGGTGAACGGTGGTTTTACGGGGTGGTTTGATATCACAAAAGGTGTTAAACAAGGCTGCGTAATGTCACCGTGGTTATTCAATCTATACATGGATAATTGTATGCAAGAATTGAAAGATGTGGGATTGGGCGCGAATTTGAGTAATCTGAAAGTATGTTGCCTGTTGTATGCTGATGATGCGGTGCTGATTGCTAATAGTATGGATGATCTGCAGTCTCTCGTGTCTAGGATGAACGAAGTATGCGTGAAGAATGAGTTAATGATGAATGTAAGTAAGTCTAAAGTAATGGTGTTTGAAAGAGAAAGTACGAAAACAGTGTGTAATATAGCTGTGAATGAGGAATACTTGGAGCAGGTGGATGAATTTGTGTATTTAGGAAGCATGTTTACGAGTGATGGGAAGGCTGACAGAGATATTGAAAGAAGAGTAAATGCAGGTAACTCCATTAATGGAGGACTGAACGCAGTTGGCGCTAACAAAAAATTGTCCAAAGAAGCGAAGTTAGCAGTCCACAATGGAGTGCTGGTACCTACCCTGATGTATGGAAGTGAGGCATGGAACTGGCAAAGAAAGGATGAAAGTAGATTGAATGCTGTTGAAATGAGATCCCTGAGGCGTATGTGTGGTAAAACCATGTATGATCGTGTGAGGAATGTGGATATCCGCAAAGAGTGCAAGGCTGATGTAAGCGTAATGAGTAAGATCAAGAAAGGGACGCTTAGATGGTTTGGGCATGTAGAGCGAATGAGCGAAGATAGGAGTGTAAGGAGAATATACGATGCAAATGCGAATGGTAGCAGAAGTCGGGGACGCCCGAGGAAGACATGGCATGACCAAGTGAATCAGATACTTGAGTCGGGCCATGTCAAGAGTCAGAACAATAGAAGAGTATGTATGAGACGATGTATGAATGTGAATGAGGCAAGGAGTGTGTGCCAAGACCGAGTTGTTTGGCGGTCCGTCCTCTCTGCCTACCCCTGCGGGGAAACGGCGTGATGGTTAGTTAGTTAGTTAGACTTATTCAGTCAGAATCAATATTCTCACCCTTACAATTGTTACAAACCACCTCAACTGAAGAATGGTTCTTGCATGTAAAGGTCTGGCAACGGCAACACTTCATTGATGCTGAGGATCTTTTCTTATCCAGTGCACATAACCGACAAACACCGCGCTTTGGAAAGCTTCTGTTTTCTTCTTCTGTTATCGGTTCAACTGTCCAACCGTAATTAACTTTGATAAAAGCACTTATATCTTGCGGTAAATGTTTGACATTTGATTTGACTCTAGCATAGCTTTTAGAAGTTTATTCCAAGTCTTCAAGACCCATGTTCACTCCTTCCTCTCCAAAAAAAGACCCTCCACACAGCATCCCCAAAGATGACATAGGCCCCGAGGGAAATTATTTTCTTCAGGGCCTCCTGTGTGGAGTAAATATAAAAAAAAAAAAAAAAAAAAAAAAAAAATAGCTCGAAGCTCGATGCTTACGAATAAGTGGTAAGAGTGGGGGAAGCGATATGGCGCGTCTGTTGTAAATTTTACGCCAGCGCGCCCGCTGGAAGGTTAACAAATGAGTTGCAATCTTTAGAGCACAGGCGTCAAATGAGAATGGTGTCCTTGTCCTACCGGTATTTCAATGAATAAAGCTCTGGGAAAACGGGCATCCTAGAACATTTTTTTTTAAATGTGAAACCGCACAATAGTCCCAACTACTCCCAACCGTCAGAAGCCAGTGAGACTATGTCATCCCCAATTGGGGTATGTTGTGAGGCTGGAGGTAGGGTGGAGGGAAAGAGGACGGTTGGGAAGTACCTGGCTATTCGGATCTGGCCACCAAACACGACCAAAGCCGTTTCAAGCAACGTTTTGATCCTGAACAGTGGTCTTACAACAAGACGATACTGAGTGTATTTTCCGATCTGGAACGTTCCGCAAATATACTGTTGATTATTTTAAATGAGTAAATTGTGAAATAACACAAATGAATCAAATAAAATTTCCTTGCACGATGGGATTTGAACCCGCGAACTCTAGCTTACTCCTCGTGTTGCCTAGAAATTATTCCAGACAACGAACGAATCGATACATCCAGACTAGACGTTGTGGGGTCAAACTACATGGAAATAAGTAATCAAAAAATAATTTTAATGTTTTCACAGAAATATGAATAATTAACCGAATGCAGTCTAGGGTCTTTTTTTATTTATTTATTAATTTTATTTTAGTAATTTGTACATTAAAGTTTACAAATGACTAATTAATTTTTACATTTTAATATTCTATGTTTTTTCTTGTTTTATGTGGCTTCTACACAACATCTTGAATTTTTCAATTGGTGCAGTCTTTAGGTTTTCCGGCAGCGCGTTATAGTATTTCATCCCTTTATAGAATATACTGTTCTGTGTATTCGCCTTGTCCTTTTTTGGTAGCCTGATTTCATTGCACGTCCTAGTTTTATGTTTGTGTATGTCCTTGTTGTATACAATTTTATTTGAAAAATATTTCGGTAGCAGGTTGTTTACTATTTTGTGAACAAATATCATCGTGTTCAAGGTCAACATCTGTTTCACCGTTAGCCAATTTAGTTCGTTTAACATTTTATTTACTTTTGAATATCTATTTCGTCTGAGTATTATTCTCATTGCCCTATTTTGGAGAATTTGAAATTTATTTTGTACATTCGAACCAAGAGTTTGATAATATTTGCAATCTTATCCAGAGTGGAAGGTACTATCAGTATCGCCTATTCAGAATTGAAACGTTGCTTGAAATGCCTTTGGCCGTGTTTGGTGACCAGATCTGAATAGCACATACCCCAATTGGGGATGCCATAGTCTCACTGGCTGCAGATGGTTGGGACTCTTTTGCGGTTGCACACCATAAAAAAAATGCCTTTGGCCGTGTTTGTTGACCACATCTGAATAGCCTTGTAACCCTCCACGTTCCTCTTCCCCGTCTCCTTCTCCCCTCTACCTTCAGTCTCACAACATACCCCAATTGGGGAGGCCATGGTCTCACTGGCTCCAGATAGTTGGGAGCAGTTGGGACTCTTTTGCGGTTGCACATAATTTTTTTTAAACGGGTTTCAGATTTCATTGAACCAGAGTTGCACAGGACACGCACACACAACCGCAATTAGTATTTTTGATATGATTTTTATTCACCGATTAAATTTAACATATGGTTTCCAATATAATATGATATATTTCCCACTGTATATCGCGTGCCATAAAGCCGCGAGTGTAGCATTCTGTAAAATTATTATTATTTTATCGTCTTTTCATCTCCCTTCCCGCCCAGAGATGTATGGAGAAATTTGGCGCCAGCCAACTTCACTCTTTCACCGCATTACTTGTTGGTAACCTCTGCCAGCGGTCGCACAAGTCGTTATTCGTTCACAATACGGCGGGCCTTGGTTTATTAACCCTGGCTCGTCGCTTTTTTAATGTTTTACTATCTGCTATAAGCAATTTTATCAGTGTCTCAATTATTGGTAAAAGTGACCTTAAATGTACGCATAGCCTATTAGGGAAGAGGACGGTTTGAAGTACCTACCACAGCTAACCATCCTGCCGTTTCCCCGCGAGAATAGGCAGAGAGAATGGACTGCCAAACAGCTCGGTCTCGACACACACTTCTTGTTTCATTCACACATCATCTCATACATACCCTTCTGTGATTCTTACGGCCGTTGTTCCCAACATTTCGAACGATCAATCTTAGGGTCCGATCAGCCAAGTGATTTGTTCAGTAACGTTCGATTCGCCTGTTTCCAAAAATCTTTACTATTGGATTAACTTATTTGAATATTTTATTTACTGTAATATTTTATTGCCCACTTTCATAGGCAATAAAATGACGTCAAAGTAAAATCTTTCAATGCTTAATTAATATTGACGAATTAATTATTGTTTTTTTTTTATCAATGCATATATTTTTTTAAATACTGTTATACATAAACCGATATTTAATATTTTTTTAAAACAAGCGTATGAAGTATGTTAAAAATAAAGTGTTAGCTTGACTCTAATACCGCCGTGCCTTGGCGTCGTAAATATTTTTCACTCTGTCGACACTTTTTATAACTAGTCATTTACTAAGCAAGCTTAATCCAATAGTTTCGCTCCCTTAAATTTGTTGATCGCTCAGTTGTCACCTTTCCGTTGGAAAGAGCATAATTGTGCGTTTGAGCAGTGTTTAGCCATAATTTCGTCACAACAGTTGATCAGTAGGATTGGGAACAACGGCCGTTAATCTTGGTTCTAATTGATCGTGCCATATCTTTCTACCATTCACGTCATATTATACTCCTTTCTTCGTTCATTCGTTCCACATTCCCAAATTTAACTCTATTTACTCATTAAGCTTAATCAGCCTTGCATTCTTTTCGAATCTCCACATTTTTCACATGATCGTACATGGCTTTACCATACATATACTTCATCAATCTCATTTCTACAGATTTCAGTCCACTTTCATCCTTCGTCTGCCAGATCCATACCTCACTACCATACATCAGTGTAGGTACCAGCTCCCCACTGTGGACTGCTAGCTTCTCTGAAATTTGATGCCTTTACAGCAGGTTCTACAGTTCTACCCAATCAGGATTCGGTACACTTGTTAGGACGATTGACTCCAATCCCTGGGAAGAAAGATTCAATCCTTCAGTCAAATCTGTCACGGGAGTTAAACATTTGAACACCTGCAGATGCAGAACCTTGTATAGTGTGCACACTGTATTCCAGGCGATCCCACTCGAGCGACGCTTTGTTATTTCGTTTCCAAGCCATGAATCATGTATCCATTCATACAAAAGTTTATTAATTCACAGTAATGAATTTGTAAACACCGGCACCGGGATGAATGCGTCTGGTACTGTTTCCAATCCAGCCAGTCGGTACATCCGCCCCTCTCAACGGGTAAAAACGTAAACACACTGCAAGCAATCTCTCTCCACAAAACACTCTAACTCAACTAAACCGTTCACCGCCGGCTATTTCTGTGCTCCTGGCTTCTGGTCCATATTATGGTCACCGCATGAACTTCAAAAATTTAGTACAGCGTCACGTGCGGCCATAGGTGTACTATAAATTAGATAAGACATTGTGCGAAAAAAGTGACTGCACTTTGATGGAGGTCGGTACGTCCACCAATTTAGTCGATCGAGTCGAATGCCTCTAGGCCGTGTGTTGCGCTGCCTTGCACTACTGAAAAAACAACATTTGAAGAATTAAAATAGCTGCTAAAAACACAGAGCTATACAATTAGAGGCACTATTGCGTATTTATATCTCGTGTAAACGTGTTCCACTAGCGATAATCGGTGCGCAATCGTAGACTGTTGTAGCTTCCGGTCGTTCGGCGATAGAGCGTTGGAGGCCAAATCGGGCTAATTGGACGGACAAAAGTGTAACCTACACGTCTCATTTTTTGCCTAAAGTTAGAAGATCCCAACACACAACTACTGGCATGACGTTCTGCAAGGTTTGCCAAATATCGGTATGGTCCTTGAGTATCGTTCGAAAGTCGCCCCCGCACCACGCATCTACCTTCCCCCAAAAAATTGTACCCCTTTCGTCGTGGTTAACTTTTTGATTATCATGCATTGTTGCGCTTCTTCCTTCGTCGGCCAAAATTTCGGACAGCGTTACAGTGTCTATCATCGAGGCAGTTTTTACAATGCATTTTGATTTTTTAGACGAGTTTATCATTCGCAAACGATATAGTATTTCTACCAATTAGTAATTTAAAATTTAATGTAAAATAAACAGTATGGGACCTAATATCCCGCGAGCAACACAACAGGAAAACCCCAAACTTAATCACGATAAAAGCATATTTAAAATAGTACGGAACATAATTAACTAAAACCGCGTAAATTCGTAATCGTGACAATAAATTGATCTCTAAATAGTATTAAACAATGTCACTATCCGCGTCTGTCTGTTTTTGCGCTTAGTTCCTCTAAACTATGCAACGGAGTTTGATAAGGTTTTCACTATGATTTAGAGAATTTCTTCCGGAAGGTTTGTGTATATAATACATGGATATTATATTTATTGAAAGTAGAGAAAAGTCCGGGTACACGTCAGCTAGTATAATATAAAACAAGGTCATGAATGTATGGCATTGCACAACCGATGTAAGTATAAATACGGATGTCTGTTGATTTATAAGAGAATATATCAATATACATTCAACACTCGCAGTAAATTCACTGTCTTAAGCAGTCCAATATATTACGCAAATTGCTGAATTTCACTTTCTCAAAAACATGTTACTTTATCGCAGAAAACCATATTTTTTGTTATAACCTTTCTCTGGAAACATATTTCGCAAAGTTGTCGTCTCTCTGGCTGCCAAACGGCTCTGTTATTGGCGATGGTGTTCTTATATTAATATCAGATGGTACTACGTCTTGCAAATTTGCCATTTTCTTATCTTTTTGCTGCGCCAAATACGATACCCAGAAAGTAAAGTTTTATGGTCCAAAACTGCAGCATCCTTACGACCTATTCGTAAAACTCATTAAGGCGATGCACTACGTCGTGTAATATTTTAAATTGAGCAGCTATCAATAACAGCCCTTACGTAGATGGCGATAAGGTTTAAATTCCCGCTTAACACCATCCGCCTGTTTTGATTTATGCAAGAAAAAAACATGGCCAAAAAGTGCCTTTTATTTTATTTTGTTATATAAATAAATATATATATTATATATATTATATAAATATTTAAATTTTTTTCGATCATTTTATAAATAACTTAATTTGCCACATTATACAATAAAATCCTAACCGAAAATGGGTTCGTAAGTAGGAGATTTTGAACTTGAAAGCAGTTTTCATATACCTTAACATTATTTTTTTCTGGGCTTATAAAAAGACTTATCTAAAAAATACGCGATTATTTCAAAGGCCAAGATGTATTCTACTCGCAGTATTTAATTAAAGCATCTGAAACATTTCTAGGCGACCAAATTTTCAAACCAAAAACACATGATTTTGCATTACTACGTATGGCATCGCCTTAAATAAACTTTATGAAAGGATTTGGAGAACTGGGTGATTCATTCGAGCGCGACAGGAAAACAGTTTGCAGTAAGGTTCAAATACTTCCGAAACCACTTGCTGATATCAGATGACTAATTTCACTTCCTGGGCATTCACTCATATCAGTAATGTAATTACACTCGATCTAATAATAATAATAATCTGAAAGCTGGACATTATTATCTTTAAATATTATAATCCATGAACTACACTGCAGTATATGGCCATTTAAGGCGTAGTAATGGAAAATAATAGGAAATTTTTGTTTGAAATTTTGATCGCTTGTATATAAATAATAAGCTGAGGTGTACCCGGCTTTGCACGGGAACTTATAAATGGTTCGGGGTAAAGTTTTTACGACTTGATTACAAAACATCGATTATTTTCTACTTTCCATAAATATTATATGTAGGTATTACATATATAAACCTTTCGGAAGAAATTCTACAAATAATAGTAAAAACTATCGAAATCCGTTGCGTAGTTTAGAAGAACTAAGCGCACAAACCGACAGACGCCTAGAGCGACTTTGTGTTATATTATTTATTAAGGCGATGCCATACGTAGTAATGCAAAATCATGTGTTTTTGGTTTGAAAATTTGGTCGCCTAGAAATGTTTCAGATGCTTTAATTAAATACTGCGAGTAAAATACATCTTGGTCTTTAAAATAATCGAGTATTTTTTATACATATAAGTCTTTTTATAAGCCCAGAAAAAAATAATGTAAAGGCCTATGAAAACTGCTTTATAGTTCAAAATCTCCTACTTACGAACCCATTTTCGGTTATGATTTTATTGTATAATTTGGCAAATTAAGTTATTTATAAAATGATCGAAAAACATTTAAATATTTATGCCTGAACATCCACAAAATAAAATAAAATTCACTTTTCGGCCATGTTTTTTTCTTGCATAAATCAAAACAGGCGGATGGTGTTAAGCGGAAATTTAAACCTTATCGCCATCTACGTAAGGGTTGTTATTGAAAGCGGCTCAATTTAAAATATTACACGACGTAGTGCATCGCCTTAAATGCAAATGACGCTGCAAGTCGAAAATGCTGTGTAAATTTCATAATGCCCAAACTCACTTTTCGCTAGTATTGTGAGATGTAATGCTTCATTTTTAAATGTGTCTACCAGGGCAGCAGCATACTGGTAATAGTGCAGGTCTGAAGTCCTGTTTCAGACCTGCCCTGGTATACGGGCAGACTAGTGCAGGTAAGTCCTGTCAACTGTGTTTATTACCTGCTATTTGCATGCAGCCGAAAACTCGTCCAGGTAGGCGTTGCCCACGTGGGCGGGTCACCCGACTGACAATACCTGTACAACAGACATAATAAATATAATAATATACTGACCTGTTCTTGGTAATGCTGGTATATAGGCCTGTCAGTTGCAGGGCCGCATTTATCAGCGGGCTATCGAGGCTGCAACCTGTGGGCCGGGAGCACAAGGGGGGCTTACATAAAATGTAAGATGACAAATAATAATGTCATGTTTTGCATACTAAATAAACTAAATCAGTACAACAACTCAAAATGGTTGCAAAAGCTAAGCTATTTTCAAGTTAAGTTATACGTAACTACTTGAAGTACCCGGCGATGCCCGGGATTGTTTCGAAATTTCATGAAGACAGTGACCTTCCTCTTGTTTTTGAGAGTCAAGTGTGGAAAATTTCGTTAATCTCGGAATAAAACCTCCCGTCCGCCACAGGGCACAATCTGTTTCTCTAAATAGTATAAAATAAAGTCGCTATCCGTCTGTCTGTTTGTGCGCTTAGTTCTTCTAAACTACGCAACGGATTTTGATAGGGTTTTCACTATCATTTAGATGATTTCTTCCGGAAGGTTTATATATGTATATATAATACATTTACTCCAAATCATTCACAACCCGAGCAACACCGGGTACACGTCAGCTAGTTATATATATATATATAAATAGAAGATAGATGACTACAATTTCTTATTAAAATAAAATTCATTTTTGCGTATTTGGGAACCTTTGGGAAATTTTATCTTTTTTTAGTACAGCTGTTATGAATCTTAACTAATTTTTAATAAACATAGTTGCTATAAATCTCAACGTTATCTTTTTTTAAATATAGTTGAATATAGCAATGTCAATATATCGCGTTGAATACCTTAATGATCTTTAATTCTTTTCATTTTTGTTTCATCATTTCGTCAACTTAATTTAAAATTTTCTTCTATTTAATGATAAATGTTGATCGTCTTACTAAATAGATTCTTACACTCTTACAACTTACAGTTAATCGTGGGTGCGGTAAAGCCGGCCTTGAGCCTGGTTTAATACCGTTATAACCAATCAAACGCCATGCTAATAAGTCAAGTTTTCACTGTTCTGACCTTAGGTGCCGCTTACTATTTACACCACTTTTGGAGGTTATTTTTTTAGAAAATTTCACTGAAATGCGATACCCTTGGTGGGGATCGCACCCCAGTTTTACCCTCGCGTATCTATCATATCCTAAGTACGGCCCTGGTCAGTTGCTATAGCCTGAAACAAGCCAGTGTTGGTCCGTTTGTTTCAAGTGGCTGTTTTGCAACTAACAATCCTTGGTCAGAAGTCGCTTTGAGATTTTAGTAATACGTTCATCAGAAATAATTTAAATAAACCCCACAGAAAGATCGATTTTCTAGGCCTGCTAGGGCAAAGTCGACCGTAAGTCCGTCCATTGCGCCGATATTGTTTTTACACGACTTCATCTCTTAATTCGTTAAGATTCCTATTTTATTTTAGAGATTTGATAGGGCAAATTCAACCGCAGGTCTGTCCAACACACCAGGGCCGCGCGTCATGTCAAGAGTCAGAATAATAGAAGATAAAAATATGATACGATGTATGAATGTGAATGAGGCAAGAAGTGAAAAATGCACGGAGAGAAATCATTTTTTCCCTCACGATAAATTAATAGGCTTTACTAATAAAAAATTAAGAATGTTTTATCCCAAATTATTATAAGCAGTAATTATTAGCCTGAAACACAATGATAAATTGAAAAAATCTAAAACTAAAATAAATACCGCCGACGGGAATTGAACCCGCAACTTCTGATTGCCGGTCAGCTGCACGGAACCACTGTGCTACGTCGTTTGCTATGTTTTATCGATTTGCCTCGATAATAAATCAGGACGATACAAAGAATTTTCGTTGCAATGCAAACATATTCGGATTTTCATGAACACGTGTTCCAACATATTTTATTTATTTATTTAACGCCCAGAGGGCTTTTACATGGTTGGTAGTATAATTTTAATTTGACAGATATTTTGAAACTAAATTACATTTGATAAAAGCTATGCAACAAGTCATACAAACACAATAAACAAAAACAGAAAATTACAGCTATTTGTAGGTTTACATGATGTGTTTAGGAGTATTGTTGAAATAAATGTTTTAAATGATCCACAAAACTTGCCAAGTTGGTATTGAATATGTCATTTATAATACACTGATAATATATTCGTTGATTGACTAAAAGTTTGTCAGGAAACTTTGTTAATTTTTTTTTACCCGGAATTACCAATAGATTCTTAATAAATTAGCAGTGAATTGAATAAATTTGGGAGGAACTATTATTCGATAGCCAACACCTTCTGCCATGGGTCACCCCAAGTGCTTCGCTACGTTTTGGTGATTTAGCAGGGGCACCCGGGTTCATCTGTTCAGGATGGATCCACTTGCCGACCGATCGGGAGAGACTGGTCTGGGGAGACCCTTTGACCTTTCCAACTGGTCTCTCGACCCATCACCTTGAGCCGCGGCGGGAGGAATAGATTCATACGTCGGTCACTTCTGGACATACTGATCCCTAGATTCCTACCCATCCCTCATACCTTTTACCTTCCCTAAACTTCCTCTCCTTTCTTTCCTCAAAAATATCCCTCACACAGCATCCCCGAAGATGGTATAAATAAAAAATTTAAAAAAATTAAAAAAAAAAGTAAAGAAGTACATTAAGTAAAAAGTGGAAATACACGATTTATCACAGACATAGGAATTAATAGACGAGAAGATAATGGCGAGGGGTAAAATCAACTGTTGAAGAACGAAGGGCGTAAGGCTGACTGTGATTCGTCAATAAATCAATCTGACAGTAAATAGGCATCTCGCATTATAATATCACCATTTACTTCTTAAAAGTAAAATCTGCTTTTGAATGAATAGACATTTTTACATGGGAGCGCAAATTACTCGCCACGTTATGAACAAATTTGCGAAGTCCAAATTCGGCAAAGTAAGGCAGCTTCTATTTTCAGAGTCGTAGTTAGTTTCAGAGTATTTAGTTAAGACACTTTTACAAATGTTTCATAATTTACTTACCCCAGTAAACAACGATGAGCACACTTGAGAATCGCTACATTGTGATGTGATAGTATATGTTTCTAAAACTGATCCATATAATACGGTGTGAATAAGCTTAAAATAAAGTAAAATAATGCTTACTTATGGAATGTAATACGACAGTTGGGTTTATTCTCTTTTTCACATCTATTTTTACAAGTTTTCATAGTACAAGTCAACATTTTGCCGTGTTATTTCGTAAAATGAACCGATGATGCCTCGACCATAGTTCGCACAAGAATGATGACGTCACGTTTTCAAATTTCAATTGAGGCCATACGCGAGCACAGCCGGTTCCAATGGAACCGGTATGGGGAGTGGGGATAATACGCTTTTAATCACTTAGGGCAGGTCTACTAATATTCATATGTCTATGCGATTTATAGATGTGGGAATTTTTTTCTTCCTTTTTTTAATTTCCGGTTGAACTCCCTGTGAGTCCACGAACCGCCACTGTATGTAGTAATAACACAAACCAAGTCTGTTTAGGCATTCTCTGCTTGCTGAGGTCATGCTCCCAATTCAAGCACCGCGCAATTACCGGAACTCTCTGCCCACGACTTTGGGCCCCGCAAGATTACGGGCTCTCGTCATGTTTTTATCACTCCGCCAGCTTTCGTTATGATATCAAAATTTCACTCGTCTATTTTTAATTGTGATCAAATCGTATAATCCACGCGGTCGTCTTGTGTTTTAAACATAGGTGCATTGTAGATAGATGAGACAATGCAGGAAAACCGTGGCTACCATAGAATTTCAAATTTATAGACTTAAAACGAACACGGAATACTGTATGAGACGACCTACTGCTATTATTATATTTTTATTTTTTATTTAGTAAAAGATTATACATTATTTAAGAAATGTTTTGACTGCCCAACTAGGAGGATTCCCGTTTTAGGACAGTCAAATTAGGATGAGTATTAACATTTTGATAAGTTGTTTGATAAGTATAGTATTAAAATAATAATAAAATTATAGGTATATGTACTTTTAACTGGTGCCTTAGCCTAATAACATATTTTTTTATAAATATGAATAACAAAGGACCTATTAGGTTGTCCTTCTTAAACTAATGTGTTGCTACGTTCGCTATCTCGCTTTTTCTGATGGCGCTGAAAATATATAAGGACCATTAGGTTGTCTTTCTTAAACTAATGTGTTGCTACGTTCGCTATCTCGCTTTTTTTGATGGTGCTGAAAATCTATAAGGACCATTAGGTTGTCTTTCTTAAACTAATGTGTTGCTACGTTCGCTATCTCGCTTTTTTTGATGGTGCTGAAAATCTATAAGGACCATTAGGTTGTCTTTCTTAAACTAATGTGTTGCTACCATAGACATATGAATATTAGTAGACCTGCCCTAAGTGATTAAAAGCGTATTATCCCCACTCCCCATACCGGTTCCATTGGAGCCGGCTGTGCTCGCGTATGGCCTCAAGTGAAATTTGAAAACGTGACGTCATCATTCTTGTGCGAACTATGGTCGAGGCATCATCGGTTCATTTTACGAAATAACACGGCAAAATGTTGACTTGTACTATGAAAACTTGTAAAAATAGATGTGAAAAAGAGAATAAACCCAATTGTCGTATTACATTCCATATATAAGCATTATTTTACTTTATTTTAAGCATATTCACATCGTATAATATGAATCAGTTGTTACTATCACATCGAGAAACGTCTGGACGCGAAACACAAAGCTGGTTGGTTGCTGGGAAGTAAATTATGAACATTTATAAAAGTGTCTTAATTAAATACTTAAACGAAATATTCGACTGTGAAAATAGAACCGATTTTTTTTGCCGAATTTGGACTTCGCAAATTTGTTCATAACGTGGCGAGTAATTTGCGCTCCCATGTAAAAATGTCTATTCATTCAAAAGCAGATTTTACTTTTAAGAAGTAAATGGTGATATTATAATGCGAGATGCCTATTTACTGTCAGATTGAGTTATTGACGAATCACAGTCAGCTTCACTCCCTTCGTTCTTCAACAGTTGATTTTACCCCTCGCCATTATCTTCTCGTCTATTAATTCCTATGTCTGTGGTTGCTACGTTCGCTATCTCGCTTTTTCTGATGGCGCTGAAAATATATAAGGACCTATTAGGTTGTCTTTCTTAAACTAATATGTTGCTACGTTCGCTATCTCGCTTTTTCTGATGGCGCTGAAAATCTATAAGGACCATTAGGTTGTCCTTCTTAAACTAATGTGTTGCTACGTTCGCTATCTCGCTTTTTCTGATGGCGCTGAAAATCTATAAGGACCATTAGGTTGTCCTTCTTAAACTAATGTGTTGCTACGTTCGCTATCTCGCTTTTTCTGATGGTGCTGAAAATCTTCGAGAAGCACTTTTTTAATGCAATTTACTTAGAGGTAGAATATGACCTTACGCGACGCGGGCAAGTTTATTTCTAAAATAACGAAATCGAAAGCAATACAATTGACTTGGTTTTTGTTTTCTACAGCGCGTCTATATAATGTTAGTGTATGCCGCAAGGCTTCGCTATTTATTTATTAACGGACATCGTCCAAATTACAAAATAATAACACGAATAAAGTAAAATGAAAAATACAGGAGTAGACAAAGGTACATGAAAGCAAAGACATATGGTAGATATAATATAAGAAAATAAAGTGACAAGTCGAATCAAGTCAAGAATACGCCGTGGGTCAGGACCACAGGACACTTAGGGTTGGTTTTTTCATTTACCGAGAATGCTAAATGCAATGCTAATTGTAAAAGTAAACAGTAAAAGTCATAGAAATGAGTTTTTTCATTTGACATTTACCGTTTACTTTTACCTACAATCTTACAGGCCAGCAATGGTACTGTAAACTGCTAAAGTAAAGGTAACCAAAATGGCCGCCGTTGTCTAATGTCACTTTGACAGTTCAGAGCAGTTCAGAGATAAGAGGTTATTAGATATGGTATTTGCTATTATATTATCATTATCATCATTATGTTCGCGACAAGTGACAGTTCGTCAAGTTCTGACCATGAACCCATAATTAATTATATGACACGACGTGCCATTTGTGACATTTGTTGTGTGTGTGTTGCCACATGAAAAAATATATGAACAGTTCCCGATACGAAAATGTGGGAATTGGATTAGTTATCATGCTGTCATCCCTGTTTACCTTTACTTTTGCAGTTGGCGTCGTGAAAAAACTCATTTTGCCGTAAATGTCAAGCTGGCTCTACACTCGCGCGCGAAGTCGCGCCGTGAATTCACGCCGTGAATATACGCCGCGATCCGCGCGTGAACTGTGTCCATCCACACTCGCAAAACTTTAGTCTTGTTCGCCGCAAACCCTTTGTCGCGGGCCAAAAAACCGACAAAAATCGGGGAATGGCGCGAAGCGCGAATGCGAAGATTGCGAAGGCGTGAACAAGATCCACACTCGTGTTTCGCGGCCTTCGCGGCCGTTCGCGCCGCGAGTGTAGAGCGCGCATCAACTGCACTGCTAAAGTAACTGCAAACTGTACTGCTAAAAGTAACGGTAAACGAAAAAACCCACCCTTATAATATTCCGTCACTTGTTTAGCGACTGGCAAAAATCATTCAGACTTATTCCAAAGAAGTTAAGGTTTTGACTTGAGTTGACCAGTCTACAGATTCTGGACAGTAATAATAATAATAATTGGATGACTTGTATAGCGCCATTTTTGTGCAAAATCACCTCATGTGCGCTGTACAAACTTATAATACATTTCTACAGTGTTATTACTTATGTTATTACTTAACTATTTATGGAGAAAATATACAGTACAATACTTACCTGGTAGATCACTTGAGATTAACACTTAATTAACATTATCTAATTGTTTATTGGCGAAATTTAGATACAGGATTTACGATTTAATTGAAAAATTGAATATAACTGGACTTTCTCTTAGGAATGGTATATTTAATCTAAGGGTACGACAGCTTAAAAAGGTAAGTTTTTAGTTTAGACCTGAATTCTGTTGGACTTGTTATGGATCGTTTCGGAGGGAGTTTATTCCAAGCCTTCGGCCCAGATACTCCGAAAGCGCGATCACCAAACTTAGTATTTGGCTTGCGCTTAGGTTCCATCAATCTGCCTACAGCTGAATGGTGAATAATATCCATAATTTGTCGAATGATGGTTGAGGAAGAGCAGTTCATTATTTCTGAGTCTTTGCGAGGGGATATTGAAGGGAATGAGTTGCAGTAGAGTAGGTGAATCAATAATACCATTTATAATTTTGAAGAAGCAAATGAGGTCATTTCTTTCCCGACGGACTTCCAAAGGAGAGAGGTTTAGAGTTAGTTCAATTTCATCATATGAGTATTTTCCTTTATCTTATCCTAGCCTCCTAGCAATCCATTGCTATTGCTAATGTCTTTCTCGGACGTCTCCGACTTCTTCCATCATTCACTACTGTATACCAAAATGTCACTATTTTTTAATGATAAACTAATGTTTTTATAAGACAAGGTTTTATGCATAGCACAAAGGATAACAAATAATTATAAGCAATAATTAGTCGCCTGAAATATTAATACAAACTTAAAATATATCCCGAGTAAAAATATAATTATTTGTTATCCTTTATGCTATGCATAAAACCTTGTCTTAAGTAATAATAATATTTGGCAAGTCAAAAATATTTCACCAATAAATGTAGATATAATATGTCTCGACGCCATCTAGTGAGAAATTTAGCACTAACAAAGCCTTTCATACAAAAATAAAGTTGGTTGTTTACAGGTGAAAAAATATAATTAGCGGTAATTGTTGATTGAGGTACTAGTACCTACTGAATTATTTGGCGGTTTGGAAATAAGCCGACATAGCTCAGTGTTTACAGAGCACCTGACCGGACATCAGAAGGCACGGGTTCAATTCCCGTTGGCGGCATTTATTTTTACTCGGGAGATATTTTCAATTTGTATTAATATTTCAGGCGACTAGTTAAGTATTCCTCGGGCGTCCCTTACTTCTTTTAACATTCAAACCACTATCTAAACACTCCTGACACTAATAAGAACAAACTTTGAAATTTTCAGCGATATCGGTCGACTGCTTTTCGAGTTTTGCGAGTACATACACATGCAGACTGAATTTTATATACTTAGGACGGGTTGTTTCGGAGAATTTGAACAATTCATCAAATTTCAACGTTCATTTTCAAGTTCTGTGAAAGATTTATTCAAGTTCTGTTTTTATTTCAGTTTTGTCAAGCATCTTGCCTATAATGATTTAAAAACAGAACTTGAATAGGACTTTCACAGAACCCGTAAATGAACGTTGAAATTTGATGAATTGTTCAAATTCTCCGAAACAACCCGTCCTAAGATATGCCACCAGTGAATATTGATAATTATTCGTAGCCCAATAACTTGCGTATTTTTTTATCGAATTCTTTAATAATAGCATATCTATTTAATTCTTTATCAGCTTGTTTATTCTAGTTCTTATCTCGTTTATTGGGTATAAATTAATTTTGTCGTGTTTTCTCAAAGATATTAGAAGAACGAGATATGCTATGTTGGCCGCCGGACCGTAGCCGGAGTACTACCTAATTAGGGTACTTTGAACGGTATCGGGACGTGTACGCACAGAAATCTGTTCTATGTATTAGTGCGGATACCTTAGCGCAAGCGAAGGTGTGCAGTAGTATTGGTGAACAAAACCGGCGACACTCGGCAAAACAATTCCACTCAGTACGAACTGCGCATAGCACATCTCGTTCTTCTAATATCTTTGTGTTTTCTCAACTTTTGTCCTGTGATAATGAATGAATGACCTATAAAATCAATCCATCATTCTTGTTTAAGGTACCAACGTTAATGTCGGTGATTCATTCCAAATTGTCGCATGTGTCTTTTACTTCTATCATTGTTGCTTTGGTCGAATTGTACTTATTGTAGAGCACACCCGTGAAAACAACAAAAGTCTGAATTTTTGACAAATCAGTTCCAATTTTGTAAATGACAATTAAAATATCATGTTATATGTACTTTATGACTTGTCTGAATTCTTTTCATTATTAATTCTAATTTTGAAAATGACAACTAAAATAATCGACAGTTAAAATATCATATTTTAGGTAGGTACTCTTAACCGTTTGGAGCCAGTGTGACTTTGGCTTTCCCAATTGGGGAAAATTCTGGGGCTGAAGGTAGTGGGGAGGGGAAGACTAAGGTGGGGGCGTATCTGGCTATCCAGGTCTGTTCACCAAACACAGCTAAAGCCATTTCAAGCAAAGTTTCAATTCTTAATGGTGGTTTTACACCAGGGCGATACTGAGAGTATCTTCCACTCTAAAACATGTCGCAAGTATACTATATATTATTTTAAATGAATACATTGTGAAATTAAACAAATTAACATAATTATTATGAAGCATGGCCAGTTTTAATTCAGGTCTGAAAGGGTTAATTGGAGATGTCATATCTCACTGGTTCTAGACGGTTAGGAGTAGTTGGTACTTTTGTGCGGCATTGTGTGCATTAAAAAAATATATGTTAATATATATATGCATGTACATTTATATTTTTTGTTAAAGTATGACAAACTTTTCCGGTTTACGAATAACCTGACAATATTTTAAAATCTCCTACTACCACCACAGCGGAAATGTTGCTTATGTCGTGGTGTAGGACTTAGCCAGACGAAGAATTGAACGTACGACGTCTGGATGGGACCCAAACGCGATGCCTACTCAGCCACTGACCGGTTAATACAACCATCGTTGATTGATTCGTCTCCACCTGCTTATTGTTTACGAGTGGTTTTATTTATAACCATCGATGAATTATTGTCCAATTAGTCACAGAAAGTATGAATTATTGTTCAGACTTCCTTGTGTAAGGTTACATCATTGGATTTCCCATTACTAAAAAATGTAAGTTATTTTGTTCACATTTTCCTTTTCTGTAAAACCTTTAGTGTATACAAGAGGTTGTGGTTTAGTTTTCTGTTGACCTACATTAAATTCATATTTATTTGCATTTCGTCTTTCTGTAAATTTGTTTATAATTTATGTTTTAAGGTAGTGGCCGTTTTAAAGCATTATCCCACTTTAGACGGCTGAAAAATTAGGTATTTTAGGGAATTTTTTGTGTGGTTCCTGTAAACGATATTAATTTAAATCTTTTTGGGCTTCATAAAATATCTTTTGAAATATATGAAAATTTTTATTTTATTTATTTTACATAATTTATTTATACCTGATAGCAGCATCCGCACAGCCCCTAAAAAAAGCTATGTCATTTTCGTTGATGTTATTTCTGAGTAGATTTATCTTAAACACAAAAAGCAAAAAGATTTGTGTTCTCGTCGGTCGGTGGCTACTATCCGAACTAGAATTAAGATTTGTTGTTGAAAAATAAGCCTATTTTAAAAAGCACCTAAAATATAAATTTAAATGTAATTGTAGTTCCAGCACTAGGCAGGCATTTGGCGATTGTGTAATTAAAATTTCGTAATAATCGGTTCAGTAGTTCCGGAGAAAAATCAATCAAGTAAGAAAAGATGTGGTTTCGAGAAAAAAGCGTTAAAATTTTTTATTGTGAAAAATCTATCAGCTAATCAATACACGATGCCTTCCGCTTGTTTAAACAGCTCATTTTCTTCAAGTCTGGCATCTATTCGGTTCGTTCTGGCTGTTTGCGTATATAAAACAATTGAAAACAATATATTTTGCATTTGCCAATCAATAATAGAATATGGAATTATTGCTTGGGGAGGAGCAACAAACCCGGCTATCAATTACATAGAAACCGCACAGAAAACGATCTTAAAGGTAATACTAAAAAAACATAGACTGACTGATACAGACCAAATATTCAACACCTGTGACGTACTAGATATACGCCAATTATACGTTAAAACACTACTAAACTACATTTTTGACAAAAAAATAAATTTCAACATACACAAAATAACACTAACAGACTAGTTAGACAAGCGTACAAAGAAAACATAAAAATTCCGACAGTAAATTCAAGCTTTGGACAAAGCCACTACCAATACCATGCTATAAAAGCTTTCAATAGTAAATTGAGTAAAATAAAAATAAATTCACACACAAAATTACAAAATGGATTAAAGAACAAAAAAGACAATATTACCAAAATGTCATAGCATAAAATAAAAATATAACCTACACGTAACACACAAAACCAATATAAACACACATCACTCACAAACACACAAGATTATTTTCAATATATTATTTTTTTTAATTTTAAATATATTATTATGTATTTTTAATTTTAAATGTATTATTTTCTCTTCAAATGTATTATGTAGATTATATTTTCATATTATAAAATGAAGGCCTCAGCACGGGCAAGCCACCCAGTGAGGCCTACATTACTGGAAAACTTAAAATGTAAAAAATATTGTACCAAATAAAAAAAATAAAAATAAATAAGGGAAGGGGCAAAGCAGCTAGGCTAACGTGTTACCTGCTCGCTCAAGTAAAAGCACGCAGGAGAGCGCCCTCAAATAAACTCGAAAAAATAATACTTAGGACGCTTTGATCTTTATGAAATTTATACGCAATATTTTTGAATTGGTCTATTTTCGAAATCCATCAAAAAATAGTTTTTTTTTTTAAAACTTGTTAAAGTGGGATGATACCTTAATGATTTTATCGAATGTGATATCGTCGTGTTGATTTTCACTTTCTTTTTAGTATTTTTTTTTCAATATTATGGTACCTAGCTACTGCCTGAAGAAATTTTGAGAAAAAAACAACGAGATACATTTCTTTGGACAAATATTATAATTCTACATGAAATGAATTTCAAAAAATGTTACCTAAAATATATGATGTTTCTATTTTTGACAATGACGTGATGGAATTCCATTATAATTAAGTATTTTTACCTTTTTTCCACTTATTCAGTATTATTTAATACTTCATTTTTTTATTGTTTGTTTGTGCGTTTAGTTCTTCTAAACTACGCAATGGATTGTGAAAAGGTTTTCACTATCATTCACAGAATTGCTTCCGGAAGGTTTGTATATATATATATACCTAAGAGAGAAGTCGATGTTTTGTAATCAAGTCGTAAAAAACATATTTTTCGGTCGCTTTATTGCTAACGTTGTTAACAGACCGATTGCCTTCTCTGATGCATAGACGCAATGTAGGCATGCTGTGTCTGTTCTACAGGTATTTCAATGGAGCCTGCTCCAAGGAGCTAGCAGCATTGATTCCTGATGCACCGGTGCACGTGCGCGAAACTCGACGGACACGAACTGAACACCCGTTCACGGTTGACGTTGGCTTCATGAGAACGGGCCGTTTTTACGACTCGTTTTTGTGTAAGTCGGCTCGTATGTGGAACGAGCTACCGGCATCTGTTTTTCCTCCCTCCTATAATCCGAGCCTCTTCAAGGCCCGCATTAACAAATCCCTTCCTACAGCCCCTACCTTACTCCGCCTCACAACGCCGCCCAACCGGGTGGTGACATAGTTCCCCTGTCTGTGCACTGCACAGGCAGGGACACTCTTGTGAGGTGTCACATAAAAAAAAAAATTAAAAAAAAACGCTGGCTAAAACCTTATGAGATACATCAAAATAATGTACTACGGAATTGTATATCTTTAAAAGGCCTACAGAAAAGTCCTCAATGATATATGTCCATCTCCTAAGGATAACTCACAGCAAAGCCGGGTACACGTCAGCTAGTTATAATATATTTATTTTTTAAATTCCCTTAATAATAAATAAAATTTCGACTCCCTAAGTTGAAAAGTCTAAGTCTGCCCCATAGGACCGGGCCGGTACAGGCGTGGGTAGAACGGTTGAACCCCCCACGCCTGCATTGTTTAGTGTTATTGTCGGTCCCGAAATTAATTTAGGTGTGCAGGTAGAAATATGGAGATCGCCGCAGGCGAAAATAATGAGATTCTTACCTTGCGTGCCATCTATTATTATAATATAATTATACAGGGTGTATCGTCAAGTACCCGACACACTTTAACCAGCTATTCCTTAGCACATTTGGAGTAAAAAATGTTATGGGCGCTTTGCTGTCCGCTAACATTCTTTTTCCATTAAAAACAAAAAATAAATAACAAATCCACACTCCGTCACTGTCATATGCATTGTTTCTCGTGTTCAACAGCTGTTATTAGCAAGTGTGTCAAAAAGTGTCCTCGCTCTTTCGTACACACTAAATAATAATAGTTAAAAATGAGACGAATGGTGCCATGCCATTTCGTTGTGATTGTAAAAGCGCGCCAACGTAGGTACGTACGTACATTATTCAACGAAACTCGAACAAAATATTGTCAGACGGGTTTTCAAACTTTGACAAAGGCTAAAACATTGGTGACATGTGGCGAAAATATGAATAATCATTTTTTTATTTAAAAAAAATGTTACCAGACAGCAAAGTGCACATAACATTTTTTACTCCAAATGTGCCAAGGAATAACTGGTTAAAGTTTGTCGGGTACCTGCCGATACACCCTGTATAACCTGGGATACTTACAGAACATCCCAAGTTTAAATACGTCTTCTGGCCAGGAAAAAACCACAAATTCCATGTGCTACAAAATTATATAATGCCCTTACAAATGAAATTAAAAATACCTTGGATTTGATCGGTCTGCGGCTGAGTTTGCATCGCGTTTGGCTAAGTCCTCCAACACCATGCAAGCAACATTTTCCGCTTACTGTGGTGGTAGTAGGATATATTCAAATATTGTCAGGTTATTTATAATCCGGGAATGTTTTTCTTAGAAAGAGATAAAGAAGTTTAAAAACAACATCAAAATATGGCTATGTAAAAATGAAGATGAGGAAATCAATAAAATGATGAAGTAACACTGACACAACGAACATGAAGATGAGGAAATAACACTAGCGCAACTAACAATTCAGCACACATGAAGATGAGGAAATAATTCAAATTTTGAAGTAACACTAAGGACGGGTTGTTTCGGAGAATTTGAACAATTCATCAAATTTCAACGTTCATTTTCGGGTTCTGTGAAAGACTTATTCAAGTTCTTTTTGTATATCATTGTAGGCTAGTTGCTTGACAAAACTGAAATTAAAACAGAACTTGAAAAAATCTTTCACAGAACTTGAAAATGAACGTTGAAATTTGATGAATTGTTCAGATTCTCCGAAACAACCCGTCCTAACACATAACAATTCAACGAACATGAAAATGAGGACATCATTAAAATTATGAAGTTTCACTACCACAACTAACAATGCAACGAACATGAAAATGAGGAAATAATGATGTAACACCAACACAATTACCTCGGAACAGGAACAGATACTTTTTTTAATTTAATTTAAAAATATGAATATCACAATAATAATTTATGGACTGGCATATTAGTTATTCTTCATCCTCGCTAGATTATTATGACGAACTTAGCATATAATCCGTTTAGCCGTAAGCATAAATGATATCACCATTATTTTAAGTTTTGTTTATGATTTTAATAAAGGAAATAAATTCAATTCTTTGCCAATCCTAACTTTTGTCACGATGCGCGATGTTTCAAAGTGTCATGTTTTTACGCCAGTTTAATTTATGTACCAGTTGATTTTCTCTCATAAAATCAGCATGGGAGCTACATGGGAGGAACTTACTTGTAAATGGTATCTATTTTGCAGGAGGCAATGCACTATTCATGAAATTATGACGTACATGCCAACGGTTGAAAACAAACAGTATCTTCACATTAGAACTTTTACTTTTTTTTTATCCCTCATATAATCCTAGATTGTTTTAGATTGAGTACCATCCGTTATTAAGGCCATGTACCACGCCGTGTAACGTGTGGAATCGGGCTGCTAACAATAATACTCCTTATGTAGATAAGGTTTAAATTTCAGCTTAACACCAAACTTATCTCTCTCTCTCTCTCTCTCTCTCTCTCTCTCTCTCTCTCTCTCTCTCTCTCTCTCTCTCTTCTCTCTCGCTCTCTCTGTATCTCTCTCGTTCTCTCTGTATCTCTCTCTCGCTCTCTTTGTATCTCTCTCTCGCTCTCTCTGTATCTCTCTCTCGCTCTCTCTGTATCTCTCTCTCGCTCTCTCTGTATCTCTCTCTCGCTCTCTCTGTATCTCTCTCTCGCTCTCTCTGTATCTCTAACTCTCTGCACTCTTCATCTCTATTTGCACTATCCCAGTACCAGTCTCGCCGTTGTCTCTCCCCGCACCGTGACGTCACGCTCCAGTTATGTGCGGACGCTCCGGCCTCTCGGGCCAATAATAAAACCATAACGTGACGCCACAACACACACTTCATATTATTAATAATGATTACTTAACATTTCATTGATTTTTTACTGTATACGCGTTGGGCTGCTATATAACTCCTGATCCTTACAATCTTTACGTTTCGCGTAGTCAGAATTTCGTCGAATAATAATTTGTGCGTCATGAGTAAAATAAATTCGCCTTACCTCAAAATGGTATCGCGAAAATTGCGACTCCATTGTATACTTTGACATGAATTAAAAATGCTTTGAAAGACCTGGAGAAGGAAGACATGATCATTTTCAACGTCTGGAATAGTATTCCTGACTCTTTGCGACTCGCATTTGCTGTTATTTCCCTTTTTGGTTCTACATATTCATGCGAACAATCTTTTTCAAGCATGAACTTTATCAAGAGTAAACTGAGAAGTCGTTTTATTGATGAGAACCTGGAATCATGCCTAAAATTAAAAACGACAACATACAAACCTGGCTTGAATCTTTCCAAGGAGATGCAAGGACATTGTTCGCATTAAGTGTTTGTCAGTTATTGTCATGATTTAAATTTATTTATACCTTACTTTCATATTATTGTTTATCAACGAATTAATCTTTACTAAGTGTGAAATCAAGTTTTATTCAGTGTACCCGTAATTTAATGAAGGTCTAAAATTATAATAACGATTTACTAAATTAAAAAACAGATTTGGCTCTCAGAACTTTTTTTAATCGTTGTAATGTACATATTTGGCTCTTTGGCCAATAAGTTTGCCGACCACTGTACTAGTGGATCGAACCTCTCGTTGTTTGAGTGGAATGACTTCGTCGCGAATCGAGGCTCTGCTTGTTCACTGGACCCAGTTCTTATTGTAACAATAATTCCGGTCTTGGTGATAGTTTTAGGATGGGTACATTTGGTAGGTAGGACAATTGCAGGATTTAAAACTGAGATTACCTATCCATCAAGTCTTTGCGAATACATACATACCTGCCTACTCCAATATATTATGTTCTACGCGGTCGACTCCAGTCCCTGGGGAGGAAGGTTCAATCCTCAGTCATTTTTTAAAATTTATATTTGCTATTAGCCTGCCCAAGAGATGGCTCAACTGCACGGAGAAAATGAGTACTGTTGATTTTTTAATTCTGTTAAAAAGGTGTATATCGGAACACGTGTTCACACTAATTAACTAACCATAACGCCGTTTCTCAGCAGGGGTAGGCAGAGAGGACGGACCGCCAAACAACTCAGTCTTGGCACACACTCTTCGCCTCATTCACATTCATACATACTCTTCTATTATTCTGACTCTTGACATGGCCCGACTCAAGTATCTGATTCTCTTGATTGTCTTCCTTGGGCGTCCCTGACTTCTGCTACCATTCACATTCGCGTTATATATTCCCCTTACACTCCATTCTTCACTCATTCGCTCTACATGCCCAAACCTTCTAAGCGTCCCTTTCTTAAACTTACTCATTACGCTTACATCAGCGTTGCACTTTTCACAGCTGCGCCTATCCCGCTATTATGTAATGAAAGTAGTGCAAAAATATTAGTATTTAATCTATCAATTCATTCGTTAAAGGCCTGTGTAGTCCAGTTTTCAACAGGAATAGGAATATTTTAAAGAAATTCTTAATGAATTAGCAATTTTTCATATCAGTAAGTTATTCCATGTAAATCTACAATAGATGTGTTATAGAAAAAAATGTTTACCAGGGACTTCAGCTAGTTGGAAATAAATATGACTTGCTTCCTTCCCCGATGCAGTTTTGTGGTTGCACGTCAATGCACTCAGCCGGTCCAATCATTTCAATCATTTCTAGGAAAGATTTGATAACCGCCGCAATTCGACCGCACCGGACGGCGAATATATATACAAGTCGGATTAATTAGTATTGTCACAAGTTTTAGCCAACGCGATGGCTGGCAGTTCAGCGAATTCATTACGACAACTCTCTTTGTGGACATGAGGAAAATGTAGCGGATTCGCGCTTTGCTATAATGTGTAATTCCTTTGAAATAGCGTCAAATTCTCCTGCTAGGGACTGGAGTGACAGCAACAATCCAATTTGTAAGGCGGGTATCGGTACTGCCGCCCCCGGAACCGTTCATTGGATAACCAACACATCTGCCATAGATCACCTCAAGTGGAGTGCCCGGGTTTATATATATTCAGAGGTATTGAAAGCAGGGTAAATGCAGGAAACTCCATTAATGGAGGATTGAGCCAGTCCACGATGGAGTTCTGGTACATACCATGATGTAGTGAGGCATGGAACTGGCAGAGGAAGGACGAAAGCAGAGTGAATGATGTAGAACTGAGATCCGTGTGGTAAAACCATGTATGATCGTGTGAGAAATGTGTTAGAAGAAGACATGACATGGCACGATCAGTGAACCAGATACTTGAGTCAGGTCATGTCAGGTTTCGGAATAACAGAAGCGTATCTATGAAACAATATACCTGTGAATGCGGCAAGCAGTATGTGCCAAAACCGAGTTGTTTTCCCGGACTCTCTCTGACCGAGGGCTCCTGGACACACAAGTCCCAGAATCTCTCAGGTTTTTCCTCTCCAGAAGTTCCTCTCCTTTATTTACTTAAAAAACCTTCCACACAGCATCTATAAAGGTGACACGGACGACCCTGAGGGAAATTATTATTTTTTTGATCAAGAAACTTTCGGTTAATAGGTTAGTATAATTTATTTGGTCTCTCTCTGTTCCAAGCTTCCAGTGCATCGAAATGATTCAGTATTTTTTTACATTACTATTTACACCATAAATCAACTACCGTTGATGTTATCAATTTCTAATTTAATACGTTTCTTTATTTCAGGTAAGGATACATTTCTTAATTTATAATTAAGGATGCTGCAAGGAAGCAACCATCGTCTCCAATTATGTCCAGGAGAGGGTGAGTGATTTTGTTGAACTTTTTTTTATTTCTTGGAGGATTTGTGTTTCTTTATAAAAATTACTAATTTATTTCAAAGTGTCCATTGTTCATAAAGGCACTGTCGGCTTTCTTTTAACCCCTCAATCCTAGACAAAACAATATATCATTGAAGACGAAGTTAATTCTAATAAATTCGAAACATAAAACCAGAACAAGACAACACAGAAAAATAAAAAGATAACGGTCACAACTAGGAATCGAACCCAGGATCTCTTGTCTTACCGGGAGATGCGTCTTAACCACTCGACCATTGGGACCTATTTAATTAACGTCATATTTTAACGCCGGCAACCCGGGCGTCTATTGATAATGTATATAATTGCAAATGCAAGTACGTTACCCGCCCCACTAAATGGTGTCCGTTCTGAGAATATTTCAAATACATCTGTTTGAATTTCACATTTGTTTTCGAAACTAACCCACTTCCGGATATCCAATCGAGCTGAAACTCAGCAGATAGACTCGTTATCGATGACAATGCATTGTATATGGTGGCAATCACGCGCACACACGCGGATACATAAATTCGATGGCATTACAGCAGTTAATAATATCCAATCGGAATTTTGCTAGCTTGCTAGAGTTGTCGACTCCGGTTCCTTGGTATGAAGGTTCAATCCTCTGTCAAACCAAAAAACTAAGACAGAAAGTATTGTAGTAAATATGTATACTTGTTTTTACGGGTTGATTTTTTTAAAGCTACCTGCATTAGGTCCAAGGTAGTGAGTCTAGCTGTGAGGCTGGTCAGTTAGGACGTCTCATTTGGTGACAGATGTAGCAATGTATGGTTCGAATTTAAGTAAACTTTCTGAATAGGAAAAAGTTCAAATACCACAATGAAAACCACCTGCATTAGGACCAAGGTAGTAAGGCTGGTCAGTTAGGACGTGTCATTTTGTGACAGATATAGCACTGTGTGGTTCGAATTTAAGTAAACTTTCTGAATAGGAGAAAGTTCAAATACCACAATGAAAACCACCTGCATTAGGACCAAGGTAGTGAGGCTGGTCAGTTAGGACGTGTCATTTGGTGACAGATATAGCACTGTGTGGTTCGAATTTAAGTAAACTTTCTGAATAGGAGAAACCTCAAATGCCACAATGAAAACCAAAAAAATACATCAAAGTACCTGTAATGTCTGTGATTACTTCCATAAATATAATGAGTACGGGGTCTTCAAGAATTGCTTGATTACGCTTTCGATTGCAGTGTGAGCATTTAAAAAAATACATATATCAAAGGACTTCTACTTATTACAAACTGCACCAAATAACAGCATTGTAGTATGTATCTATTATGTATTATCTTCCATCCTTCTCTCAATCCGAACCGTCTAGCATCACTCAATGCAAAGAGATCCAATTTACAATGTTCACATTTGTATCAAGGGATTCCTTGCTGAATTCACTGGCCATCGTTGTCTATATTCACCCGACCGTTGAAGCGTTCACTTCTTCATAATACTATTATTCCACTTGGCGGCCTGGTGTCTGACGTAGCGGCTTAGTGACTTATTTAATACCCTGTAACAGGGAAGGCGAATCTATGACACATGTCCATCAATGTATGAACTAATAGATAAGGTGTGTCACATTATTTTTTAAAACGCATGCAACTTTTGTCGTCCACCTTGTTTTTAATTTTTTGTTGGGGATGCTGCGCTCAGCTTTTGAGAGGCTAAATTGACTTTGATGGAGTCCCCGTGCATGAGCTGCTCTATTATTGCTTCCGTTCAAGAAGACTAGATTAGTCCCTTTTTTCGGTCTGTATTGTATTGGGACTATCATTAACCCAAACGACAGTTGATGACCAAGAGACACTGGACTCATACGTACATTTATACTCAATATTTAATATTCAATATTACCCATCGATTTATATATTAGGCATGACCAATTACCACTCCCTAGAGACACGTAGAGGTATTGCTTTGCTTAAATATTTTTTTCAACTAATAAACGGTCTCTTATCTAACAATGAGATACTGGCCCAATTAAATTTTTTTGTACCAGAGTCTCACTCTCGAGGACGTCGTAACAATCTTCTATATAGTAGAGCAAGCCGCACTAATTTATTTATGAACTCACCTGTGGGGAGAGCTACGTGCTTTTTGAATGCGGTAGATAAAAAAATAGATTTATTTTTGTGTCCTATAGCGCATTTGCGAGATTTTTGGCATTGCATATACACTGCATAAATGGTACAATTATAACGTCTTAGGCTATATTACCTGTAATTGTTATAAATAAATGTACAAATTATATAAATAAAATAAATAAATATACAAACAGTCAGTCGTATGTTCGTTACAGTTATTTAATAAATGAATAAGAATTGGTTCACCATCCCTCCCCTATGGAAAATTACAATTCATTTCCACGGTAATATGATTAATGTGCGGTTGTCTAATCCTAAGACTTGAAACTAATTCCTCACATTTGAGGGTAGTGGTCGTTCTGGACCTAGACTTGCCTGTAAAAGACGATTTGGTTTTGCGGCGACAAAGACACTTCGTTGATCGGCCATCTATTATTGGCTTTGGTTATAGATGTATATAATTAGAAACGACACAGCTAGACTCATAACTTTGGTTGACGGATCGTCGCGTCTTGGGGTTACTGTCAAAAGATGGTTACTCTGAATTTTACCCCTCCTCTCAATTTGGGAGGCGGGTTTAAATCAGCCCCGGTAACCATTTATTGGATATCCACCAACTTGATGTTTGATGATTTAGCAGGGGTGGCCGGGTTCATCGGGTGAGGTGTGCTCAGGAAGCGCCTGCCCGCCAGCTGCGTGGCATGCCAGATCGGGAGAGGCTGGTTTGGGGAGATACTTTCACACCTCCAACTGGTCTCTCGACTCATCGTCTTGCAGTTAGAGGGATATATTCGTCACTCCTGGACATACTGATCCCTAGATTCCTACCCAACCCTCATACCTTTTACCTTCCCGGGATTTCATCTCCTTGACAGAGACATGTGTGGAGTTAATGTAAAAAAAAGTTATTTAGAGTTAAGGATGATTTAAGTACTTGTATGAAAATCTGTATCTGGAATAAGTTTCCATAATTTTTCTATCATTATTAGACAATAAATGTATTGTGAAAGTATTTAAAAGTCAGATATTCTATGCACAAGTCAAAATCAAAAGTGTTTGAGAATTAAGACTGCCACAATCTATATATCTTATATTATATCAACAAACAGATTTACAGTTTTATTCCGAGTTTGATGAAATTTTGCACAATTGACTTTCAACACAGGAGGATGGTCACTGATAAACCATCCCCACCCCATTTTCCCACCCCTTAAAGCGGAATTTTGATATTTGTTTTGACGTTCAAAATAAGAAGAAAATTACTGTCTACATCTGATTTCGAAAATCCCGAACAACACTAGTGTAATATGTTGTACGCCTGCATAGTTTACGATTGATTTCTGAACTTATTGCATTTTTTCTAAGCCATCTGTGATATATTTTTGTTGTTTGTTTTTGGGGTGTTATGCCGTGTTGCGCTAACTCCTTCTTTAGCCGACGTTTCGGACAGCGTTGCAGTGTCCATCATCAGGGCAGATCCGGTAGATCCGAAGATGTGTGATAACACCCCAAAAACAAACAACAAAAATGCTTTTGGCCGTGAGAATCTAAAAACTTATCTGTGATATAACTCACGTTTTGAAAGAAATTGTTTTGTATCAATTCTTTGCTTAAATTTTCACATTTGCTAGTTTATCCGCAATTTTTATACGCAATTTTCAATATAGATCAATATAACATAAGTTTTTTATTCGATCATAACCTGCAAACTCATCTACTGTACGCCACCCCTTGTTTTAAGAAACAAATGATTACAAAGAAGCTTGATTTACGACCAACTCCAAATCTCCAGAGATCAGAGCTTCGATTCTCGACGAAGTCATTCCACCCGAACAACGGGTGGTTCGACCCACTCGTTGTTCGAGTGGAATGACTTTTGACGTTTGGCGTATGTAAGTATGTACCTTCAATGAGAATCAAAAATAAGAACGTCGACCAATGTATGTTAGTTTCGAAAGCGATTGCAAGCGGCCTGTTTTGGAGAAAAAATTCCCAGAGCCAAGGGATCGTCCAGTGTTCACCGTTAAAATTATGCATTTATTTAATAATCCCAATAATCCACAAATAGACAAGTCAGTGCGTAGGTACAGTGTTATAGTGTTCACCTACTATGGTTTCTTAATCCCATTAGCACCTGGGAATCTGCCTTGAGTTAATGACCCCAATATATGCCAGGATTATTGGATCAAATAATAATAACACCAACAATTCTTTCAACACATATGCGTAGTTAATGTGTTGCCCTTCACACCTCTCGTAGCCCTGTTGAAATGTGATTTCTCACTTTATATGGCTCGATCCGCTAATTAGCTATTCCCTAGAAGCGAAATCTATACATATTTGAAAGAGAACTCAAGTCGCCAGTTTACATAAGACCATTATGAGCGTTTTACACGATGATTTTTTTTCGTCCCGTTTCCATAAATTCGTCACCTTTTTTGATAAGAGATTTTTAATGTTTTTTTTATTGAGAAAAATATTGAGGCCCTGAAGAAGCTACGGTTGTAGCGAAACGATCGACAGTATTATTAAAAAATAAAAGTGGCATTTACTAGAGGTGAGGCGTATTTATCGTACCCAGTAAAAGTACCGGGTATTTTTATGCCAAAATGCTCACAAGTATTTTATAATGGGACTAAATATTTTTAATAGGTACTTTTATCAGGTATTTTTGATGGATACTTTTTATTATGTGGGGAATTTTTCGACAGGGAATTCCGTAGCTACTCCCCCCATGGATTTTTGAAAAATTGAAAATTATTGTGGGGAATCACATATGAATGTTTGTTTTCTAACAACCCCCCCTCCCCATGGATTTCGAATAATTAAGGGGGGGATCAAGAGCTTACGCACAAAATTTGTGGGGAATATGTGGGTAGAATTTATGCAGTTTAGAAATTACTTTTTCTAAATCAATCCTCAGGTCGGTATTAAATACTTTTGAGTATTTTGTCACCGGTATTTTTACCAGGTATTTCTTTGTACCGGTACTCATTGTACCCAATAACGAAAAGTACTCATAGGACCCACCTCTAGTATTTACTAAGCTATTTTTTTATTTTGAAATAATTTTTTTGTTGTTTTTAATGTGTAAAATATCACCGGACATTAAAATGACATCAACGTTTCTTACTTCAAATAGGCTTAGGAATCGCTGGTTAAAATCCTTCAGGTGTTAGCAACTTTGAAGCCTATGAAACCTGCTAGAATTATCGGCATGCGCACTGTGAACTAAAGTGGCGCCATCTCACCGAAGAGTTTAAGAAACATTGGTGAGCGCTGTTCGTGATTCGTAGAAATTTCAATACTACAGTCTATATCCATGCTCTGCGCGTATAGATAATTAATGTTCCCAGGTGACGTTTTTCGATGAGCGACAAGGAATTCGCTCGTACCGCGTGACTTATGACACGTGATACGAAGAACGAAAATTCGAGCCGGTTGAATACCTTTATAGTATTACATTTCTTGCTGTTATTCGATTTGATTTTCGATGGTTTATTATTATTTTTAGATTGACCGACATTTTGGAAGTGCGTTGATCCAACGCTCTTTGGCGCTAATTGGTGACTTATGCCTAATGAATGTTAATGGTACGATTCAGTAGAGACCTGTATACAATGATAATATAGTAGGGTATTTACCTGGAGAACCGAGCATTAGCGACTACCCAAGTGGTTAGCCTTCAAAACTTGACAATTCTCCGCCATTCTCTGCTGTTATTAGCTATTATTAGTATACAGAAATCCTCAGTACTCAGTATTCACTACATTCCTATCTCAGAACTAACACCGAGTGACTACGATTTTGGAACGGAAACTCACGCAGACACGTGAAAATCTCAGGATTGTCTGAATTGTAGATATATCCAATTTTGAAAACTTTATATTTTTAATTATTTTATTATTATCACCGTCTGGAGCCAGTGAGACTATGGCATCCCCAATTAGGGTATGTTGTAAGACTGAATAATGGGGGGAGGGGAAGGGGTAGGTTGGGTACTACCCGGCTATTCAGATCTGGTCACCAAACACGACTAAAGCCACTTGAAGCAACGTTTCGATTCTGAACGGTGGTCTTACACCAGGGCGATACTAAGAGTATCTTCCACACTGGAACGTGCCTCAAGTATATTATATATTATTTTAAAATAATAAATTAAAAGCCTTACCCCTTGGCTACCGAGGCCGTCAAATATTTTTTTGCTAAAATATTTTATCAATGGGTGGTCGCAAACATCTGATTCCAATTTGGAACACTGAAATTTAAATAAAATTAGAGTTATAGTGATATTTATCTTTGGGGTATTATGCCGTGTTGCGCTACCTACTTCTGCAGCTAACGGTGTCAGCGTGATAATGCTCTCGTTGGCTAAAGAAGGAGTTAGCGCAACACGGCATAATTCCCCAAAAATAAATCACTACATTACCTTTGCGGTGAAAATCGAAAATCATATCAAAATTTGAGTAACTTTGAGTTTTTGAACTAGATTTCACCTACGACATCGCTTTTCTGAATTCAAAACACAACTGATTCTAATTTTGAAAATGACACTTAAATTTAAAGCAAATATTTCGAACTAGATTTCACGCAGGAATATTTTTTCCTTCAATTTTAGATTCAAATGTGAGTTCTGTTTGACTGATTTTTTTATAGAATAATAAAATTATTGAGTACCTAAAAGAATTTTTTAAATTAAAATGGAGTTTTAGATAAAAATAAATAAATTTTATTTGTTTAATTGACCAAATCTGAATAGCCGGGTACTTTCCCACCTTCCTCTGCCCCATCTCCTTCCCCTCCCCACTACCTCCAGTCTCACAACATACTCCAATTGGGGAGGTCATAGTCTCACTGGCTCCAGGCTGTTGGGAGCAGTTGGGGCTCTTGTACGATATTCACAACTAACAACAACAAAAATACGTTGTAATTGATTCTTCATCTTCGTGAAATCATTGATGTTTAGATGCAAAACTTCAAAAACGTTCTCTGGATTAAAAATTCAAAAAGATAATGAATTATTTTCCTGGTGAAATAATTCAATAGAATAACATTTCTATTCACGGCCTATTGTCAATCAGCTGTGGTTCACTGACAGTAGATCAGCTGATTTTCCACGGTACGTCACGCGAACGTCAAATATATACGCACCACGTGGAGGGCGCCCAACTGTCATCTGTCAAATGGTCGACAAGTAAACACGACCCATCTAGGGTTGCCAAATGGTCCAGATAAAAAAACCGAACATTTTTTATCAAAGGGTCCTCCTTTTGATTTTTATTGGTATATTTTGTCGAAAATCAAAGGGTCCTTTGATAATCATAAACCCCTTTGATTTTGGCCAAAACAAAACAAAAAATTTCTGAGGGTGAACACAACGAAACACTGAGCAAACATTAAAACTTATTGTTATGTACAGACTTGGTGGTACTGTGAGGATCTCAATAATTATACGCGTGTGCGGATAGAATGTTTATTAACACTTTAGAACGGATTGTCTACTACTATCTTCTTAGCTGTCGGTTGGGAAAAGAGAGCGAGCAGATGCATCCATCATCTTTTATACGTCGATCTGTCATCTCGCTCTTACACATTCAAAAAGCAGGCGTACCACCTAAAACCTTTCTTACACTTATATTTATTATTACTATTGGTAAGTGTGATGTATGGTAATAAGTTGGGTATTCAAGCGATAGATGGCACTAGTCATAAAGCTTACTCCAGAGTCCGACAGATGTCGCTAGAGTGTAACAATTGCCTGTGGGGTATCATTGTCAGACTTCAAGCTTTTAGAAACAGAGAATTACCAACCCTCGGGTAATGAACAGTGTACCTAAATTCAGACTTATTTATTGTAACGTAAAAATACACGCAATTATTGTAAAGAACCTTTTACGTTATCAAGAGTTCCCAACACACTAAATTTGCAACAGTAAGCAAATAATCACTTTTTAACTGCTACTGCTTTTAATAATCGTTTATGGCCTGAAATTGTATCTTTAAATTCAGTGCAACTGACATTTAAATTGAAGAAAACACATAATTCGCTTTTTACGGTATTCACATCTAGTAGATTTCTTTCGTCAGTCCACACATTACCCATTACACTAAAAACTCTTTCTACGAAGGCATTGGAGACGGAAACAGATATTGTACCATTTTCAACAGAATTGAGCAAGTCTTGCTACCTACCACCCACCATAATCTCTCACGGCTTTTGCTCTGTAAATTATCTCTTGAGTGAAGTATATATGTCGCGTATTTTCAAAAAAACCGGACATTCTATTGTCCGGACAGCCGTTCAAAAAAAACCGTATTGTCCGGTCCTAAACCGGACATCTGGCAACCCTAGAACCATTACCAGAGACGGGACGTGTCGGTCCTAGAACGAAACTACGCTTTTGACACGTGTTGACTTAATTTATTACCTTCAATGTTTTGTCAGATTATATCGCGTGGCGTCGTCAAAATACGTCCTTTTCTCGTTTGACAATTCTGCCGAATTTGAAACACAACCTTTTTTTATTTGTTGTGCAGGTAGGTGAGTTTTTAATTTTTGTTTATTTGTTGTGTATTGTTGGACTAACTAACTAAATAACTAACCGTTTACAGATTTTAGAATAGCACGAATTTGAAACTGTTAAATGGAAGTATGTCGAAACATAATTTTCGCTGTCTTCCTTGTAGCAGTTGATTTGACGTAGGTTTTAATAATTATTATTATTTGTTGTATCCATCCATTCTTCCTCTCAATCTGAAATCAATATTGTTTTCCACGTCATTTCTCTTACCTTATATTTTAATTATTACAAGCTTGGAGTGAGTAACTTGATTGAATAATTAAAATTCCCGAAGCACAACAACACGGCGTGGGTTGGGTGAGGGGCCAAGAAGAGGGCGGCGCGTTACCCTCGTCTCATCACGAATAATATCGAGTGGCAACAAACAACGAACCCATTACCCAACATTTAATAATGCCTACGGGTTATCACGGACACACAGACACACTAATATATTCATTCTATAAAAAAAATTCTATAAAGAAACAGAAGCCTATACCTCCACTTCGGCTAACCCCAATTGGCGCCGAGTCACGCATAGAAAAAAAAGACGACCAGTACTTCATGGTACCGCGACTGAGCATAAAGGCCTCATAGCCGTTGAAAGGCGCAAGTATATTCATGCCTGGCAATTCGATGTCAACACTACGGTCGAGGATATTGTAAATTTCCTTCTCAATATAAACAAAGAAATTGTTTACGATGTTGTCAAATTGACAGCCAAAGCTGACTACGCCTCTTTCCGGATTGGAGTCCCGGAATCGAAGCTTTCATTTTTTATGGACCCGAACATATGGCCAAATCATGTTGCATTCAATGAGTGGTTTTTTCGGAGAAACGTTGCAACCAATGATAAAACGAAACACTCTAAGAGTGAGAAGTAATTCTAACCTCTCTATCTATTACCAAAACGTTCGAGGGCTAAATACGAAATTGGCAGTATTTAAAAACAACCTATTTGCTCGAGATAGCTTAGATTTAATAGCAATCACTGAATCGTGGCTGAAACCAAGTGTGCATAATTCAGAGCTATTTCCAGAAAATTATGTTGTCTTTCGTCGTGACCGCCTCACACGAGCGGGGGGTGTCGTCCTGGCTGTTCGTGCTGATTCTGTAACCCATGCTGAGAGGATTTCTTCAATGGACCTCCCCGACACTGAATCCCTGTGGGTGAAGCTATCCTTGAAATCTTCAACTGTTTTCGTATGTGTGATATATGTGCCACCTCGTTCTTCAACTTCGTTATACTACAACATGTTCGAAAAAATAGAAAGTAATTATAATCTTCTCAGTGACAAAAATATCTTAATATTAGGTGATTTGAACCTCCCTTCCTGTAACTCCAATATTGTGAACATGTTTAACTATTTTAAATGTTTCTACGGTTTGCAAGAATATAACTTGATATGTAATGATTATAATAACACTCTGGACATAGTTTTATGTAATGCCAAGGATCTTATAAAGTGTGTTGAGAAATGTCATGACCCTATTACAAACGAGGACAAGCACCACCCTGCTTTGTCTATAAGTATTAGTGAAACTCACACAGGTGTTGCAAATTCATGTCTAAACCCAAGTCCAATAGAAGTTCCCTCCTATCATGGAGCTAGAACCATAAACGCATGGAGATTCAACAAAGGAAATTTCCACTTATTATATGAATTGCTTTCTGAATGCTCATGGCAACCGGTCTGCCAAAGTTCAACAGATATAAATGCATTATGTACAAATTTTTACAATTCAATTTACAATATATTCGACAAGTGTATACCCATTTCCACACCTCGCACTACGGCACACAGAGTATATCCTAAGTGGTACACCAATAGTATTATTTCAAATATTAAAATTAAACATATTTTTCATAAGCGATGGAAAAAAACACGTCACAACTTGGACTATGCTAGTTTTTCAGCCTATCGCTCCATCGTAAAACATGAAATCAGTGAAGCTTTTAAAAATCATTTAACTTCAATGGAAGAAAAATTATCTATCGATCCCAAACAGTTTTGGAAGTACATTAAGGATCTAAAAAAATCCAACAACTCATTTAAGTCTATGATTCTTGACGGAGAGGAATTGACTACTGATGATAAAATCGCAAATAGTTTTGCGACCTTTTTTTCATCTGTTTACAAAAATGTCCAACCAACTCTCAATATTGACTCTACCCTTCACACTGTACAGATTGGGCCCTCATTCGACCTGGTCAGTATTTCAGAAAAAGATATTAAGGAGGCACTCTCAAATTTAAAGAAACCTCACTCCATCGGTCCTGACAATATTCCAACATTTATACTAAAGGGTTGTTCCGACCTTTTAATACCACCATTATGTCATCTCTTCAATGTTTGCCTAAAAAACGGGATTCTCCCAGACATCTGGAGATTAACTAAAATAACCCCTATCTACAAGAAGGGAGATAAACGCGATATCCGGAATTATCGACCAGTTGCCGTTCTATGTTCCATCATGAAAATATTCGAGAAAATTCTACATAAATATATACTTAATCACGTTAATCCAATTCTTGATGACCGTCAATATGGTTTTAGACCCCAGATGTCAGTAACATCAAACCTCTTATGCATCTCAGATTTCTTATCACAAACTCTCGACAATCGGGGACAGGTGGATGTTGCTTATTTCGACCTGGAAAAAGCATTCGACAAGGTTGACATCGACATTCTTCTAAATAAGCTAGCTTCATTTGGTTTTTCCAAAAGACTACTCTGTTTTTTTGCTTCATATTTTCGAAATCGTAGACAGTTTGTTTATTATAAGGGTTCCAGTTCTTTGGAATTCACAGTTTTTTCTGGAGTTCCTCAGGGGTCTATCCTTGGACCACTTCTGTTTCTGATTTTTATCAACGATATTGGTTCAGTCATCACACATTCGCTGTATTTACTATTTGCAGATGACTTGAAACTATATCGTTCAATAAAAAACCATCTTGACTGTATTCTCCTTCAACGTGACATTGACTGCGTCTCAAACTGGGCCAAAATAAATGGCTTGAACTTCAGTACACCCAAGTGCAATATCGTCTCGTATACAAGATCAAAGAAACCGCATTTATTTGAATATACAATCAATGAAATTATTCTCCAACACCTAAATCAAATCAAAGATCTAGGAGTTATTTACGACAGCAAACTAACCTTTCACCAACACATCGATGATTTAATAAGCAGAGGATACAGGCTTCTCGGCTTCGTAATTAGAAACTCATATCCGTTTCGTAACACAAAAACACTGACGTTATTATATAACACACTAGTCCTAAGTGTACTTGAATCAAACTCGATCATCTGGGCTCCACATGAATTAACATACACTTTACGCATTGAAAGAGTCCATAAAATTTTTTTAAGGTTTTTATTCTCGCGGCTCTATGGACGTTACCCTTGGCTTTACCCATCGATTTATATATTAGGCATGACCAATTACCACTCCCTAGAGACACGTAGAGGTATTGCTTTGCTTAAATATTTTTTCCAACTAATAAACGGTCACTTATCTAATAATGAGATACTGGCCCAATTAAATTTTTTTGTACCAGAGTCTCACTCTCGAGGACGTCATCACAATCTTCTATATAGTAGAGCAAGCCGCACTAATTTATTAATGAACTCACCTGTGGGGAGAGCTACGTGCTTTTTGAATGCGGTAGATAAGAAATTAGATTTATTTTTTGTGTCCTATAGCGCATTTACGAGATTTTTGGCATTGCATATACACTGCATAAATGGTACAATTATAACGTCTTAGGCTTTATTACCTGTAATTGTTATAAATAAATGTACAAATTATATATATAAATAAATATATAAATAAATAAATTCTGGGTGAGCTAGGCATCCACAAAAGGCTAATCGAGCCTTTGGAACAACGGGGTTATATCTGAAAATGGAAACTGAGAAATTAAGGTTCAAAGTTTGAGTCTCAAATAATATACATACTTACAATTCACAGTAAAAATCTCTTTTAAATTCTTCGTATTCCTGTTAAAAGCGGGATTGTAGGCAAATATGATTTAAGATTTTCACGGCCAAAAGTATTTTTGCTATTTGTTTTTGGGGTGCTATGCCGTGTTGCGCTAACTCCTTCTTTAGCCAACGTTTCGGACAGCGTTACAGTGTCCATTATCAGGGCAGATGTGTCCATCATCACACATCTGCCCTGATGATGGACTCTGTAACGTTGTCCGAAACGTCACACATCTGCCCTGATGATGGACACTGTAACGTTGTCCGAAACGTTGACTAAAGAAGGAGTTAGCGCAACACGGCATAGCACCCCAAAAACCAATAACAAAAAGGGATTTTAGGCCATTAACGAATGAATTGATAGGTATCCTAAAAAACTTTAAAAAATAAAATACACGATGTCCGAACACGTGTTCATAAAAGTCCTCACCTTTTTGCATTTCGTCTTGATTATATTATTAAGACCAACGCAGGTGGATAAAACGTGTTCCGATATTATTACCAAATTTACCAATACTTTATCAGGAATCAGGAAGCGGCTTGCAGTCCCGTTTTTAACAGGATGGCTAATAATTTGAAGAAATTTTCAATAAATCAGCATTACTCATTTTTCTCCGTGTTGAAATTTATGAAAAGGTTAATGCAGAACGTATTTTAATTGAATTATGTTTAAGAACATTCTAAGCGAAAAAAATGTGGCATTCATCCAAACAAATAAGCGGGGAAAAAACAGAAGGAACCTTATCGTGATTTATTTTTGGGATATTGTGCCGTGTTGTCATTTCCATGGCTAAATATTAGGTTTTTATTCCAGGATGTCCCGTATAATTATACATATTGATATGATAGTATTTTTTTAAGAAATACCATAATTATGATGCAATGAATTTTAAGAGATACTAGTAAACCAATGAAACTAAATAAAAATTGATCATTTCGTCAGCGGGTCGCGATCGACCCGGGTCGTGTAAAAAGATCGATCGACCCAGCTCTAGCTAGAACCTTTGGGTTGTCCTGGATGCCCTTAGGAAACGCATCCACTCATGTCGATCTAATTAATTTAAATCATTTCCCTCATGATTTAGGCAACAAATTTTTTTTTTTTTTTTTTTCATGATATGAAAAAAATAATATAAAAAAAGCGTGAGGTGTTCGTTTACCGCCCACCGCTAGCTGTAGTTATTAATGTTGGTATGTCATGCGTGTTTGTTGTACTACGTAATAATGTCCCACGCGTGTGCTAACATTGCTAATGCCAAGGTGAAGTGTCGAACCCTGGACTTGGTACGATATATAATCAAGGCTTGGCAGATTCTACAAGTCTTGGAGGCTGCAATGGGAAAGAACAAATGACAGCAAAGACCATAACCAAATGGGTTCTGATTTCTACTGGTAGTGGTATTTTTTTTTTTTACACATGAGGCCTTAAAAGAATTTGCCTCGGGGCCTATCTGTCTCAACTTTGTTGATGCTGTGTGAAGGGTTTTTTTGACGAGAGAAAGGAGAGAAGGAACACTGTAGGAGGGAGGAAACAGAGGCCGGAAAATAATGCAACAGCTTCTGAACTCAAGAACTAGTGTACAATAATGTTGGGTGCTAGTTTGGCGTGTTTCTCGACTATGTACCGGTGCCGAAGGAATCTATGACGCTAATTCCTTGGAGCACCTTCCATTGAAATACTGGTAGAAAATTGATAGCATTCCTACTACACGCTAAACTAAAGTCTAAATGATACAATGCAAAAGGTTTTGTGAATAATTATTCTAAAGAAGATTCTATAATCAATATCGAGAATCGTTTTGTCGAATTATGTATTTGCCAGGGTGAGATTTGACCTCTTCCACGAGTGTTGTCTACTGGTTTTCTGAACCTTGCCATTTTTTCTCAAATTTGCTGGCCATCATATCTGTAAGAAAAGTGTCACAAGTCTTTTACGGGAGATATATTTAACGAGTTAGAATAGCTGTCCGGTATCTCTTTATTATCACTTGCCATCTGAGATAATACATAGTGTTAATTAAATATAGTATATTGACTAACATTCCGCTATCCCAATATCACCGCAAAGCCATAATGTAAGGGCAAAGACATTACACTATCGTGCTCCGATCTTCTTCCAAGCAGGCAGAAAAGTTTTAGATAGAAAATAATTTTTTCAGGGCCTCCTGTGTGGAATAAAAAATATCTTGGTGCATTCTTTATGACGCCAGAGCTCTCGGTTCGAGGGTTTAAAAAACTTACTCTACGTTTTACTCAAATTACCTTCTCCCTACATTTTCAAAATTCAAAATTTTAAAAAAATATTTATAGCACAAAAGGAGTACAAAGGGTTTATAGGTTACATCCTATTTCTTCCAGCTAACCCAATATTATGTTTCTTATACTCTTCTCAGATGTGTTGCAATTGGTATAACTTACGATCCGTTCTAAGCATTGAGATATATATAAATAGAGTCTATTCCTTGCAACGTCAGTGTGAAATATTGTTTCCTTGCGGGAAGTAGGAAGGGGTGTGGCGGCTGTCGATCTCGCCCGAACTCAACGAACGAGTCGATGGTGACTGGCGCGACAATACTTCAGTTTGCATTTCGACATTTTGAAGTTATCGCTTGTAACCGCCTGATTGATGCCCGTGATATCTCACATCGGACAATGATCCGATATGCGTGGCCCATACTTCGAACGCCAAAGCTGGCTCTATCTATACAGGGTGTATCGGCAAGTACCCGACAAACTTTAACCAGCTATTCCTCAGCACATTTGGAGTAAAAAATGTTATGGGCACTTTGCTGTGGGGTAACATTTGTACAACACCCTGTATATAAATTGAGTCTACATCCCTTGCAACGTCAGTGTGAAATATTGTTTCCTTGCAGGAAGTAGGAAGGGGGTGTGGCGGCTGTCGATCTCGCCCGAACGCGAAAGAACTCAACGAATGAGTCGATGGTGACCGGCGCGACTCGTACAATATCTCAGCGTCCATTTCGGCATTTTGAAGTTATCGCTTGTAACCGCCTGATGCCCGTGATATCTCACATCGGACAATGATCTGATATGGGTGACCCATACTTCGAACGCCAAAGCTGGCTCTATCTAAATATCTCGATGGTTCTAAGTATAATAGCTCTTGAAACATCTCGAAATAGAGCGTCGGATCAAATGGAGCGTAACAACAATACAACACAACATTACCATTGTAACCACATGAATAAATCTAACAGTATACATTAAATTACCGGACCGAAGACGGAGGCTGATTACGATTACGATTATCCAAGAAGTATTGTTACGTGTGTAATCGCCTCGTTGGCTGGCGCGAATGTTGGTGCTGTGGCGCTGCAAAATGACCTCCTCTCGCTAATAGTGCATTGTGTCATTCGGGCGCTGCTGCGTGAGGAAACAAATCAGATTAAATCTTTTTTTGTTTTTTTTAATGAGTTTTATTATTCACAATGTACATTTGTTACTTATAAATTGTATTAATTAGCGACCGGTTTCGACACGTTCGTGTCATTAACTAGCTATTTTAAAACTAAATTTTGTAAGTGCAGAAATATGGAGTTTTATTTAGTTTGATTCTTTGGTGGGAGGGGATTTGAGGGAGGGGGAGGGGGTTGAGAAGGAAACGGAGGGAGGAGTCAACATAACGGGGAACATTGTCAATAGAGGTGATTTGCAAGGTGCGATTATTTTATTAACTATATTAATTATTATTTTTTTGATAAATTAATGTTTTTAAAGACAAGATTTTATTTATGCATAGCACAAAGGATAACAATTATTTTTATAAGCAATAATTGTTCGCCTGAAACACTCCACATTGAAAAAATCTCCTGATAAAAAATACATGTTATTAATGTTAGAATGAATGAAGAACATTCTAACATTAATAAATATTTTAATTTGTGCGCATTAGAAACATTAGAAATCAACAAAAAAATTAATTCAAACATTAATATAGTTAATAAAATAATCGCACCTTGCAAATCACCTCTATTGACAATGTTCCCCGTTATGTTGACTCCACCCTCCGTTTCCTTCTCAACCCCCTCCCCCTCCCTCAAATCCCCTCCCACCAAAGAATCAAACTAAATAAAACCCCATATTTCTGCACTTAAAAAATTTAGTTTTAAAATAGCTAGTTAATGACACGAACGTGTCGAAACCGGTCGCTAATTAATAAAATTTATAAGTAACAATTAATGTACATTGTGAATAATAAAACTCATTAAAAAAAAAAAAAAAAAAATGTCTAGAAATTGTTACATAGTGAATGCCAAAGAAATACAAAAAACAGATAAAATCTATTCGAGAATTTTAAAATCATGTATCGCCAAATGCAATATCGTCAATTTACTGCCAGAAGTAATTAAGACTCAGTATGTGAATACGAACGTTAGAGGGAGCGCTCTAATATTTTAAAAAATACGATAATAAATATGCGAAAATGGTGAAAATATTTAATTAACCACGACTCGTTTGAAATAAAGCAAAAATCTCTTGACAAATTCTTAAGTCGCATAAGATACACTGAATTTTTTCGTACCTATAACATATTATGTAACAGAATAAAGAGTGTTTTTAATAATTTTCGGAGCTTACTTTGCGATTTTTTTCTATCTACGGAATATCATTTAATTACCGTTTCGGCATAACAAATTTATCTTCAAAAAGAGCATATATCTTTTAGGAAGTGTTGAAGAGAGATATGTTATAAATCGGTAGTCATCCGGAATGCGGGGGTTAAGGCCATGGACCACGTCGTGTAACATTTGGAATTGGACCGCTAACAATAGCACTCCTTATGTAGATGGCGATAAGGTTTAAATTCCAGCTAAACACCAGCCGCCTGTTTTGATTTATACAAACGTCGCCAAAAAGTGAGTTTTATTTTTATTTTACGCTGGCAAGGAACCTAAAAAAGTTCTAAAGAACTTAATTTGCCCCTCTGAAAAAAAAATTCATTGGTTATTTTATTCCTCAGGTAAATAAGTACTACGTGTAAAAATGTTTTCATATCCATACAGGTATTTGCCATACATAATTATTGAAAAATATTTTTTTCTCGTTCTACCGGTATTACAATGGAAGATGCTCCGAGTCCTGAAACATTATTCTGTAATTGTATTTTTGAGCATCTAATAAATAAATAAAAATAAAATAAATATTAAAATCATAGACAATACGTGTGATATTGCTAATAAGCTTCCGACCTATATAGGATTTTGTTCCAAGCCGTGCTAAGCTCGACACTGCAACCAAGCCTAGCTTGAAATCAATTGATTTATCTGGCCATAGGGATGTTGACGTAACATGATGGTACTACAGGGTTTTCCAATAAGAGGTGTTATTTTGAATAGCCCGCTATTTCGGTAGATGTTACTTTTGAAGCTGTCATTTTTTGACATTTGACAAGTAGAAACTACGCCACTAATAAAAATGGAACGAAACACGCTTCAACAACGCATTGAAATTATTAAAATTCACTTGAGTGAATCAAATGCAAATCATCTTGAGTGATGAGGCCCATTTCCACCTCGGTGGCTTCGTCAACAAGCAAAATTGTCGCATCTGGGACTCGGAAAACCCAAGAGTTATCGTTGAAAAGCCTCTCTATCCTCAACGTGTGACTGTTTGGTGCGGTTTATGGTCCGGCGAAGTCATCAGACCTTACTTTTTCGAAAATGAGGCTGGAGCAACAGTTACGGTGAATGGATTGCGCTATCGAGAGATGATTAATGATTTTTTATGGCCGGAATTGGATGGTATTGATCTGGACAACGTTTACTTTCAACGTTTACAACAACGTGCCACACAAGCAACGAAACCATTGATCTTTTACGATTGAATATCAAAATAACACCTCTTATCGGAAAACCCTGTACATAAGGCATGTCCAAATCATCTCTTATTATTAAAGTTATCGAGTACGAATTCCTTTGTAATATGTTATGAAGAACGTTATCCACGCACTATTATTAACAAATTCTGTTCGGATCTCGGTCACATCTAAAACTGTTCACGCCGATTAAATTCCGACGTTTGGAAAAAAAATAACCGTAAATATTGTTGTTTAAACCAGAAAGAGAAGAGATAATAATCAATCGATCACCATCTCGTAAACAACGGCGATGGATGATGGCGCTCTTCGATAATATTGAGATCAAAACGGGTGTAAGAAATATTGGTCGTGATGCGAAAAATGTGTATTGTGGAATTTTGACGTTTTAAAAAGCGGTTACCCAAATAAGACAAAAATATTATTATCCACAGTGTCCGGAAACTCGCGGTACAAGCCTGCAACTGGTGAATCTGCATCACATACAGATCCCAAAAAAAAACATTTTCGTTTTCTATCTGAGCATGTCGATTTTTATAAATTTATTTTTTATTTATTTTCTTTTATTCGGCATCTTCTTGGAGCAGCTTCGACTTTGACTAATGTGTTTTGCAAAATCAAACATCTTCAGTAATTAAATTCTTTTTTGAAACAACTTCTATTTGTACCGTCGCCCCGGGAACTATTTATTGGATAACCAACACCTCTGCCATAGGTCAACCCAAGTTGTTCGCTACGTTTGGTGACTTATCAGGGGGTGCCCGGGTTCATGGGGGGTTTGTCTAGGTTTTGGCGGCGGATGCATCTCCCAACTGCTGCGTGGCGGGTCGGATCGAGAGGCACTGGTTGGGAAAGGCCTTTCTCCAGCAGAAATCTCCCGACCCATCGTCTTGCACCCAATGGGAGGGATGAATTCGTACGTCCGTCAGTCCACGACACATCAACCCCAGATTTTTTTTTATTTTTTATTATTGATACATTTTTTTTACAATATTTTATATTTCAATTTAGTAATGTTGGCCTCACTGGGTTGTTTACCCGTGCTGAGGCCCCCATGTTATAATTTAAGAATTTATACATTTAAAAAAAAATAAAAGAAAAGAAAAACAACATTAAAATAAAGATAAATTTAAAATAAAAAATAAAGATTAAAAATTAAAATATAATTATAACACTAAAAGAAAAATATCAAAAGAGAATGTAAATCGGCATTTATAATGATATATGTGTTTGTGTGTGTTGTGTGTTTTATTTTTTTTTTTGTGTTGCGTGTATATGTTTTATTCTTTTATGTTATAGTATTTTGGTAATAATGTCTTTTTGTTCTTTAATCCATTTTTTTATTTTGTGTTTGAATTTATTTTTATTTTCCTCAATTTTTGTTTCAAGTGGAAGACTGTTGAATGCTTTAATAGCGTGGTATTTATGGTGTCTTTGTCCAAAGGTAGTGTTTACCGTCGGAGTTTTTATGTTTTCTTTGTACGCTTGTCTGACCGGTCTATTAGTGATATTTTGTGTTTGTTGGGGTTTGTTTTTTTGGTCGAAAATGTAGTTTAGTAGTGTTTTAACATATAATTGGCGTATATCAAGTACGTCACAGCTTTTAAATATTTGGTCTGTGTCGGTTAGTTTATGTTTTTTGAGTATTACCTTTAATATCGTTTTCTGTGCGATTTCTATTTGAGCGATAGCTGCGTTTGTCGCTCCTCCCCAAGCAATTATTCCATATTCTATTATTGATTGGCATAGTGCATAATATATTGTTTTCAATTGTTTTATTTTATATATGTTTCTTATGTTTAGGAAAATGTGTATTGTTCTGAGGAGTCTATTTGTGATTTGTTTGATGTGATGTGTCCATCTAAGATTATGGTCAATTAGGATTCCTAGATACTTTATTTGTTCTGTTTTTTCTAGAGGGGGGCAATCGCAGATGTTGGTGTTTATGCATTCGTGTATTTTTATGGTGTTTGTATTGTTTTTTGGCTGTCCTGTGTTAGTTATGCTGTACGTTGTGAATTTTGTTTTCGATATGTTTAGTGTGAGTGTATTTGAGTCCAACCATTTTTTCACTTGCGTGATTCCTAGATTCGCTATGTTATAAACCTTATTCCAATCCTTAGATTTAAATAATAAAACTGTGTCGTCTGCGTAACTAATTATTTTTCCATCTATTTCCATGCTGCAAAGTTCATTTATGTAAATTATGAAAAGAACGGGCCCTAGTATGCTTCCTTGTGGAACTCCGTGTGTAATCGGCAGTGGTTTGCTAGTATAGTTATTAATTTTGACTTGTTGTGTTCTGTCGCTCATGTAGCTTTTTAATAGTTGTAGTTCTTTGTCTTTGATACCCATATTTTCTAATTTTTTAAAAAGTGTTTTGTGGGATATTGAATCAAAGGCTTTAGCCAAATCTAAATATATCGCTATGCATTTAAACCCTTGATCTAAGTTGCTATGTATATAATCTATTGTACTTGCTAAAGCTTCTTTTGTGCTTCTTTTTTCTCTAAATCCATATTGTTTGTCCGAGATTAATTTGTTTTCTTCCAGGTATTTTATTATTTGGTTTTTTAATAGTCTTTCGAAAATCTTTGATAGAGAGTTTAACAAAGTAATTGGTCTATAGTTAGTTATTTCCATTTTATCTCCGGATTTATACAGATTCCTATCAAACTCTCCTTTATTCCCAGCACTCCCTCGCTTACCTTTCCTTAAACACACCCTACACCCAGCATCCCCTGAGAACTCCTCCTGTATAGAACACGTTAGGTTAGGTAAGAGAGGAGATCGTGAAGCAAGAAAAAATACATTATCAATTTAAAAAAATCATTATTCTTGTTCTACTCTTTCTGTGTAAACTCTACCTAGCCAATAACAACCTGCCAAGACTAATAATGACTTAGTTATGATTTTCTTCGGTTATAAAAATATACTGATTGCCTTTAACTTCAAATAACGTGAACAGCAGCAAGGCATACTACTTCTGTGCGTTTTTATGTCAAAATCGTGCACCAAATATTCTAATTATTAATCTAGTTCTATTACGTACATAATCATGTTAATAATAATACGTGGGTATTATGTAGGAATTAAAGTAATTATTGGCCTTCTCATTCTTTCGTTATTTTTCAATTAAATCAAATCTAAAACCGCCCCCGTGCTTCTTGTACCCAAATAGCAGTGGCGTACTTTGCTAAATGACCAAAGGTAAGTTTAACTAACGAACCAATCATGTATGATCGTGTGAAAAATATGGATTCGCAAATAATATTAAGTTTGCTCGAAGCTTACATTTGAATTATTTCTGATGAACGTATTACTAAAAACTCAAATAATTCTAGAGGGATCTCTACGGATTGAAGTTATTTATATTTAAAATTAATAAAAACAGTACCTTACAATTAAAATATAAATTTTTTATTATTCTTTATTTTGGCTTTCACTCATTAGGGGTGATCTTGCCATACACAATTAACATTTTTCTTATTAATAAATACAACAAATTACAGAATAAAATTGATTACACATCATAAACATAACATAACGTAACATAAATTAACCAAACGAAACATAACATAACATACTTAACATAAACGGTACCGAGCTGGTAACAGTAAAATTATAAAAATAGGAACCTGTGTACAATATAAGTGGGCGCTTTTCGTTATTTAACCAAAGATTTTTCTAAAATTAGAAGCGTTTTTTTTTAAACAGAACTATGAAATTGGCAATCTTATAAACAAACACAGCATATGGGAGTAAACAAATGTGATTATAAAACAAAGATAAACATAACACAAACATACCATGAACATAACATAAACATATCATAACATAACATGACCATAACATATCATAAACATAAACCTACCATAAGCATAACATAGGTATAACATATTTTGTAAAACAGTATAATTTTTTTTTTTCAATTATAAAACATCGAGGGATCCTTCTAAAAACATTTGAGATTTTAGTAACACGTTCATCAGAAATAATTCAAATAAACCCCACGGAAAGATCGATTTTCTAGTACTGCTAGGCCAATTTAGACCGTAGGTACCTCCATTACGCCTGGCCGCGCGGCGGATATGTTTTTACGCGACTTCCTCACTTATGTGGTTAAGATTCCCACTTTATTTTAGAGAATTGCCAAGGAAAATTCAACCGTATCTCTGTTCAATACACGAGGGCCGCGCGACGCATATTTTTGTGCACTCAGAAGATCAAATCAGCAGATTTACATTATGGATACGAAAAAATATTCGTTTGGATAGTGGGGTACTACATAGACATATGAATATTAGTAGACCTGCCCTAAGTGATTAAAAGCGTATTATCCCCACTCCCCATACCGGTTCCATTGGAGCCGGCTGGGCTCGCGTATGGCCTCAAGTGAAATTTGAAAACGTGACGTCATCATTCTTGTGCGAACTATGGTCGAGGCATCATCGGTTCATTTTACGAAATAACACGGCAAAATGTTGACTTGTACTATGAAAACTTGTAAAAATAGATGTGAAAAAGAGAATAAACCCAACTGTCGTATTACATTCCATAAGTAAGCATTATTTTACTTTATTTTAAGCTTATTCACACCGTATTATATGGATCAGTTTTAGAAACATATACTATCACATCACAATGTAGCGATTCTCAAGTGTGCTCATCGTTGTTTACTGGGGTAAGTAAATTATGAAACATTTGTAAAAGTGTCTTAACTAAATACTCTGAAACTAACTACGACTCTGAAAATAGAAGCTGCCTTACTTTGCCGAATTTGGACTTCGCAAATTAGTTCATAACGTGGCGAGTAATTTGCGCTCCCATGTAAAAATGTCTATTCATTCAAAAGCAGATTTTACTTTTAAGAACTAAATGGTGATATTATAATGCGAGATGCCTATTTACTGTCAGATTGATTTATTGACGAATCGCAGTCAGCCTTACCCCCTTCGTTCTTCAACAGTTGATTTTACCCCTCGCCATTATCTTCTCGTCTATTAATTCCTATGTCTGTGGGTTACTACTTTAATAATATAAGCGTGAACTACTAAAAAATTATATTTTCATTAGAAATGTATGAACGCATGCAAGTAAGAAACAGCTTTTAAAATATGCAATTTTATTGCTAAGATTTGACCAAAAAATTCAATCTTTTGACTCGATTTACTCGAAAACTAAATATGAAATCAAAAAAAATTATGTCACAAAATCGATTCCAAATGATGAGATTCACCTGTTTTCAGTTTTACTGCGAGTTTCTGGACACCGTGTTTGTGTCGTACAGGCATATAAATATTATTTAAAAATCCTTAAAAATATTTGCACACCTATCTTCCCAAATCTTCTATATAAATAAAAATTTTAATGTTCGTTTCTACAAAATATTGAATCTCCGAAAATTCTTCACCGATTACTTTGAAATTTTGATACAACATTGCATTCAAATTACGTTTGTATATACATACATTTTATAGATGTCACCTGTGACAGGTTAACACATGCTTTTTTTAAAAACAGTGTTGAATGCAATTTTTTCGTTATCTGTACAGACAGGCTAGTAATAAATAAAAAAAAATCCTTAAGAGGAAGTTACAAGCCAAAAATGTGTATATTCCTGGTATACCTTATATAGTAGGTAATAGGCATTAAAATCGCTTGACAAACGGAGTCAGAAACGTTCGATTTCAAGCACAAAACTGGTTTTTATTTATTTTGTAAATAATTTTATAAGAAAGCAAAAAAGTTAATCAAGTGAAACTGTCACAGATAATCTTAGCTATAATACTGTATTTTTTTAAAGTTATGTTATAGTATGTATTCTACTCAAGCGAAACGATAGGAAAACCTTCAATTTATCTAAAGCATATTATTTGGTATTCATAATGTACACCAATTCGTTATAAAGATTAACCAAAATAGTGAGTTAGCATTAAGGCGATGTCATACGTAGTAATTCAAAATCATGTGTTTTTGGTTTGAAAATTTGGTCGCATAGAAATGTTTCAGATGCTTTAAATAAATACCGCGAGTATAATACATCTTGGCTTTTGAAATAATCGAGTTTTTTTTTTACATAAGTCTTTTTATAAGCCCAGAAAAAAACTAATTTATAAGGCCTATGAAAACTGCTTTAAAGATCAAAATCTCCTACTTACGAACCCATTTTCGGTTATGATTTTATTGTATAATGTGGCAAATTAAGTTATTTATAAAATGATCGAAAAAAAATTAAATATTTATGCCTGAACATCCACAAAATAAAATAAAAGGCACTTTTTGGCCATGTTTTTTTCTTGCATAAATCAAAACAGGTGGATGGTGCTAAGCGGGAATTTAAACCGTATCGCCATCTACGTAAGGGTTGTTATTGAAAGCGGCTCAATTTTAAATATTACACAACGTAGTGCATCGCCTTAAGGCGAATATAAACGCCAAACATATTTGGGTTTCTACCCCTTCCAACAGAATATAAAATGTGCACATTTTTTGTTACTTTTCTGCACGAGACAAGTAATTGCAGTAGCCGCGTACTATGTACCTGCTATACGTAGGAAGCGCCCGACCAGGCCTCCCCGTTCGCCAAGGCTTCCGTATACCTACTAATACCTTTTTAACTGGTGGACGATTACTATCAATCTTATTTTGACAACAGCGGCAGAGCTATAGCTGCCGGATGGACTCAAACTGTGGGGATATTAGTGATTAATATAATAATTAATATTTTTTATTTTTTAATAACTGTATATTTTTTATTGATTTTTATTATTTGTATGCATTATTAAAACATATAAAATATTTGTTAATAATACGTTACATTGAAATGTCACTTACATATATTATTTAAAAAAAAAAATTAAATTCACTTTTATCAAATTTATGTTGCTAATATATTTTTTAAATTCAATTTACAAATAATTTTTGAAGAACAATCAAATTACCAAACAAATATCCAGTATTAGAAATTATCAAGGAACAATTCTTAAGTTCTTTTTTCTAAAAATAGTGCATGAGTATATAATTCTACATGCATGTTAATTGTAGCAACTACTAAATATATAATCTAATATCAACTTGTGATAGTACTCCCTCTCTAATCACGATCATTTCTCAACTAGGGAGGTATTATTACCACTAATTAGAACATATTAGCTTTACATGCATTTAAAAAAAATGTACTTATACCTGCTTTTATTATAATGTAAAAAAATTGGAAAAACAAAAAATACTTATATTGTGAATTTATATAGCATATTCATAAACCTAAAATTTCTCAAATGATATAACATTCTCAATATCAATAGAGTTGAAATCAGGAACAATTGTTGATGACACATCGTCTGTAATTATGCCATTTTGTAACTCCATTGATGATGATTGCGTTATAGGCGTAATTTCTACAACATCACACGGATCTGGTATTTTTTCTGAATATGTTAATTTACGCTTTGTTGGAGGTTGAGAGAGTGTTTTTTTTTAGTTTGTCATTGATTGCATCGACTATAAAAGGAGGATTCCTAATTGGCATATTCCTGTTCTTTCTTGGATCAATAATTTCAGGAAGTAAGCAATGTAAATAAAATCGGTCCAATTTGGGTTCCATTTTTATTTTCCAGAAATCGTCGTCTTTATAAATATATTCAGTTTTTAAAGGATATTTCCGTCCACTCCATACAACAAATAAACAGACATTTTTTTCCGTAATGCGAAGTTGCCCTTGAACCTGAAAATACCAATCATGATTTGTATTTATGCTCATACTTCCATCTTTGTTTGTCCTACAAAAAGTAACTTTCTTCTCTTGAATAGCTCTTTCTAAGCCAAGTTTGAAGGACGTTAAAGGACATTTTACTTCTACTAGCATATCGCCGCTAAGACCGTCCGGAGAAGCTCCTAGAAATGGAAATTCCTTGTCAATAAATAGCCCACACGGTTGAATTTCAATATCGTGTTCAACGCTAGCCTGATGTAAAGCTTCTTTCTCATATTTTCTTCCGTGACTTATTGAATATACATGAGAGATATTGACTTTGTACAGCAACGATTTTACAAGAGCTGCACAGCTTATATTGTCTCTTCTACGTACAACTTTTCCAAATGAAGATGCTGTGATCATTTTACGTAGCAACTCCATCCATTCACTGCAGTTACTCTGTAAAATTGTTTCCCGTTCTATTTTATTCCTATCTTTTTGTTTTTCTCTCAACTCATCCAAAAGTATTTCTTTCTCCGCCTCGAAAATAGATTCAGGAATATCTGGTTTTATGCAGAACTCTCCATACTCAGCATCTTTTCGATTCATGTGTCGCTGAATTCGATTTTTCTTACGAAAATATCGCAAAGTAAGACGACATTTTTTGTTTTATTCCCCATCTTCAATAAATTATGGACCTGTAAAAACGCATTATTAGTCAACATAAATGCAAACGGAAAGCATTTTTCCGTAAGAAGTAAGTCATTAATTTTGTGAAATAATGAATAAAACTATACATTCAAAAGTATTTTGAGATAAAAAAGTACAATATTTGGGCCATGAATAATAACAATATAATAACAAAACTCCCTCACCGTTTGAGAACTAATAATACTCGTAACCAGAGTGTATATTATTACTCTAAACTCGTAACCAAAATAATGCCGACAAGAAAAAACTGTCGAAAAAACTGTCACCAACCGACTTCCGTTCCGTGCCACGTTCCGCGGACTTCTGTACAGATGCTAGAATGTTTGCGTCTTATATCACCATGAATAGAGGCGACAATTGCTTAACCAGTGGAGTCTGGCTAAATTTGACGTAAGCGCCAAAGTGAGTTTTATTTATTTGTTGAATATTTTTATATGAATGAAAAAAAGTTAGTCAATAATAATTATAAAAAATAATCTTAGCCATAAAACGGTATTTTTTTAAAGGTGTTTCTTATATGAGTTCTTAGTTACCTCAAGAAAAAACAAAATTATCAGTGGTTTACGTTTATATTTTTTGTAACGCAACCAATAATTTTATTCCAATTCCGATCAATAATAAAGAAAGAAAAAGCTTCAATTTATGCATAATATATTTTTTGGCATTCATAGTGTATACCGATTCGTAGCAAAGATTAATCTAAATAGTGATTTAGCATTTACCTTCGCCTTAAGCTTCGCCTTAATCCGTTTTTATGTAGGAAACGAGGGCGATTCACGTTCTTTTGGACTTTGCCTATGGCTAGCGTTCGCTAACGATAGCCGTCGGCTGTAAGGAAAGGATTTTTTTAGCCTGTAAGGTCAACCTTAAACACATGTGCGACCGTTAAGCGATTCACGATCCTTACAGGCTTGGTTTCGGAGAGACCTAGTAAAAAAATCCTGAGCAAGAGTGGTTAAGAGATGTTAAGAGATTGCTTGAAAACAAAGATATATCGAATATAATCTATTGACGCAAGGTTTATAAACAAAACTTCTTAAAACATTCACTTTATATTATAATGCATTTTAACCACATCTTATTTTATTTTTAAACATCATAATAAAGCCGTTTATCTAAGATTTACGTTTTGTATATAGGTACCCTACGTAGCTATATAGTTAGAACTTTGTTATCAATTCACTCCGCGCCAGATTACCGCCATCTTAGCCGCCATTGCATATTTACGTCAAGTCTCAACAGTCAACAACAAGCAAACAAGTTAGTTTGAGCATTCAGTAATAGCGGCACAGTTAGTCTTGTTGATATTTTTCATAAAAAATTGGAATGAGGTAAGTTAATATTCTATGTAATGTAATTAAAAGCATATAAATGACTCAAAACGGAATTGACAACGATTTTATCGGTCTACAAAAGATAAATTGAGGTTAGAAATTTTTAAAACTCAAGTATAAGGCTAGACAGTTATTGTATTATTATTTTTTAGCTTTTGTGTTTAGAACCTAAGAAAAGTGTGTACTTAATTAAATAATATGTCGTTGCATTATCTTTCAGTTTATCCGTAAATAAAATTATACGGTCCGCGCGTACTTCGGCGGCGCAGTATATGATGATGGCAGATGCCATGATTTTAGAGCCAGCATTTGCAGCCAACAAATTTGTAGGAAAAAATGGAAAGGACGCTCTAGCTGCATTTTGGTTAAACCTTACCATAACATTAAATAATGCTGGTCCACAAAAAACAACAACACAATGGCAAAAAGTAAGATTCTATCAATGCAGAATAGTACTTGTCAATTTTGTAGTGTATTTGATTTGTGTACTGTAATGTAATATTCGTTTCAGGTGTGGACCGCATTAAAGTCCAATGTGAGGTCAAAGGTATCCAAAATGCGGAGAGAGAACCTGCAGACTGGGAATGTATCGGCCGGATGTTCACTGACTGCGTTAGAGGAGAAGGTCCTAAGTCTGATGGGCAATTTGATTGTCGACGGACTCAGTGTGCCCGACAACCTTCCGACTGACGACGTAAGTATTTTATTCATTTGTAAAGGCCCTTAGCCCCACTTGTTTTGCTAGTTTACATAATGTGTGAATAAAGAAATTTCATACGATACTTTGTTGACATGTTCATTTCTTTAACAGAGATCTCTTCTCGCACTGATGGAGGATGACGCTGATGGTACTGGTGGTGTGCGGGGAGAGTTTTTGAACCCCGTGGCCTCCCCTCCTACCTCGCCGACCTCTCCTCGCGCAGTGGACAACTCCATGCATTTCCCAGACTGTAATCCCCATGCATCAACCCAGAGTCCTCGATTGGTAGCAGGTAATTCTTTATACAATGTCAAGTAAAATCACGCCCATAACATGAATTAGATATACATATGAATAGTTTAATTCATTTATATACACATAAATTCTATTTTACAAAATTCAAATGATCAAATATTAAAATTATTACAGACATCAACTACATTGAGTTAAATGTTTCAGAAATTGTGGTAGAGATACCCAACATTAGTGGTGATGCGCAGGAAGAGTTGGTGGCTAGCCCTTTACCTCCGACCACTCCTCGCACAGTGGACCGACCTCCCCTTCCCCCCCCACATGCATCAACGCAGCGACCGAGGAGGAGAACTCGAAATGTAGCAGGTAATTAATACCTATAATAACAACAAATATGTTCACATCCATCGAATGTAAGTACACAGCATATGATTGTGTACATGGAGTAGATAAAAATATCAAAAGTTTTATTCATTTATGTACATATAAATTCTGTTTTATAGAAATTGAAAGATCAAGTGTTAAAATTACGTCAATTATATTGAGTTATTCAATTTTTCAGATCAAAATGAGACCAGAGCAGCTGCTTTTCAGAAACTGATGGATCAGCAGAATTGTGTCATATCGGTGAGGAAAACTGACTTAACTTTTTTTTTTAAAGTATATTTTTATTTAGTTATAAAATGTGTGTACATCAATCTAGTATATTAATTAACCTTATTCTAAAACTACTATTTTTCTTTTTTTCACTTACATACTTACTAAAATTTGGACTTCACAACATTTAGACATAACCCACGAAAAACTGCAGGACTTCTAGCTTCCTTAACATTTACCGGGAGTTCATTGAACATTTTAAAATGTTTATAATAAATATTGTTTAATGTTCCCGATAAATTAGTGTTAGGAAGCCTAAAGTCTTTACAGCTTCGATACGACCTACGATAGCTATGGACTGTACTATTTATCTTACACTATTCGTCATATAGTCTGGCAACATTTTATTTTTTTAACTTATAAATAAATACCAGAGAATTATATACTAAACATTGCCAAACACTAAGGATGTTGAGTTGGCGTTATTATGTTGACTTGGCATTACTATTGCATATTATGTGTGGCCTTCTTATTCCTATTTAGTAAATTGATTACATTTCAAGTTTGAATAATTTTTTTTTACAGAAACTCGCAGATGCACAAACGAGGTCAACCACGACGGTGGAGAATTTTTTAATGGGGATTGAGGCGAGAATAATGGAAGAGAAGATAAGAAAAAGGGAATGGCAAGAGATGATGAGAGAAAGAGACAGGGAATGGCAAGAGAGGATGAGAGAAAGAGACAGGGAATGGCAAGAGAGGATGAGAGAAAGAGACAGGGAAGAGAGAGCACAACAGTTCATGCAGCTTACATTATTATTAAAGAGACTAGTAGAGAAGAAGTAAGTAGAAAGACACAAACATTTTTAGCTGTTTTTGTAAAGGTCGTTTTTCAGTCTCACTCTTAACTCTTTATTTATTATTTTAAATAATTGATAACATATCATAAAGTGTTAATTTTGTTATGATAACAAATGTTTTATTATCTTCCTTTTTACGTAATAAGTAAATATAATGATATCCTTACTGGAATCTCCCGTGCTGAGGATTTCTGTGTATATATTATTATGTAATGTTTTTGTAGTGCAATTGTGTTGTTTTTATTTTCTACTTCTGATCTCTATGTTTTCTTTTCATTCGAGTTATGTATATTATGTATTTGTGTAATTTTTTGTAAAGGTGGGTTTTCAGTCTTACTCTTAACTGTATAATTGTTTTAAATAATTGATAACATATCATAAAATGTTAATGTTATAATAACAAATGTTTTATTATCTTCCTTTTTAAGTAATAAGTAGAGATAATGATATCCTTACTGAAATCTCCCGTGCTGAGGATATTATGTAACGTTTTTTTAGTACAATTGAGTTGTTTTTGTTTTCTACTTCTGATCTCTCTATGTTTTCTTTTTATTTGAGATTATGTATTTGTATAATGTTGTGTAAATACATATAAAATAAAAACAATATAAAAATAAAAAGTGGTGTTTAATTTATGTAAGGTATTTATTTTTTTTAAATTTGTGGGCATCTAGCCACTATTATATTTACAATTCTTCTGTAACTACTCATGGTGCTCTACTGAAGAGGACACATGGGTGACTCTTCGCATCCCGGTACAATTGGATTTACTAGCATTCATCTTTGTCGTGACAAACGTTAACGGCATACAAGTGCTTCCACCAAAAACGAGGTGAACGGAGCGGACCGAGTACATAATGCATACAATGGTTGATAATAGATACAATAGTTGTTTTGATATAATGGTTTTGTATTAGGGCAATTCACCCCAAATAGAGTGCTTTGTAGATGCAATTGGTGGTAATATTGATTTTAAATAGTTTATATTTTTTTTAAAACTATAGTTACATTGAAGAAACAAACTTGTTTACAAATAATACAGAAAATGAGAGTAAACAAACAAAGACAATTCTCGAAGAGTGTCTAACCTAAACAGTACATAGCTGGTATTTAATTTTGAATATCTCAAATTTATGAAATAATAACATGTATAACAATTTATGAAATAATAATTGTAAACGTTCTTAGTCATTTAAAAAAAAATAATATTATGAAAGATAGTTTTTTCTTTTTAAACAAAATTGTGGTTACGTGAAATAAGCAAACTTACATTAACAATGCAGCAAAAGAGGGAAGGCACATACACATGATTAAAAAGAGTTCTAACGTAAATGACACTTGTATGAAAAGAATGTATTTTGTCATGATTTAAATTTGAGAAATCAGCGCTGTTAATGTGTAAAGTGAGAAGTGATTATCTGATTTCTGACACGTCTTCCTTCAGCAAGACGTGTCCTCGGAAGTTCGTGGTCTTCTGCAATGGGTAATGGGTTATCTATTTCAGGCATTACCTGATCTATCTCAAGGTCCATTCTACTCATCCTCCGCAGATTGTGCAATACGACACACGAGTTGATGATGTGGCACGCTCGTACAGGTTCGTACATTAAAATACGCTGGGCCGATAGACATCTCCAAGTCCCTTTTAAAACACCAAAACATCTTTCCACAGCTGACCGAGCTTTGCAGTGTGCGTCCGTATATCGCTTTTCACTTTCAATGGCTGAATTGGGAATAGGTGTCATCAACCATGGTTCTAAAGGGTAGCCCGAATCTCCTGTTAAGTACAAATTTATTGAAATGAATAATATAAGTTGTGTTGTTTTAATCAATATCTATGAATAGAATATAATGTTTTCTATTATATGTCGAGAGAATACAATATAAATTGTTATGTACTTGCTTCTATTGAAAAATCATCAATAAAAACACAAAATGTGGGTTTTGTAATTTAAGTATTGTCAATAAAACAATTATTTTTACCTAAGAGCCATGTTTTTCTTTCTCCTCTTTCATGCCAGAGCTCCATGATTCGTCGAGCTGGACAATTGGCCCAAATCTGGCTATCGTGCCGCGTACCAGGATATCGTGCATTTACATCTAAAATGACCAAGTTTGGATCACAAATCTGAAATATTAATTTTTTATTATAATATCATATAGGACTTTCTTGTGCATATTAAATTACACAAAGAATGATCCAAATCACGAGCTCACCATTTGCACATTTAAGGAGTGATATCCATGATGATTAAAATAGACGTTTTCCTGTTCTGCAGGAGCAATGATGGAAATGTGAGTGCAGTCAATGGCTCCTATACATCCAGGGAAAGGATTGTCTAAATTTTTATAAAATTAGCGACCGGTTTCGACACGTCCGTGTCATTAACTAGCTATTTTAAAACTTATAAGTTAAGAACTTATAAGTTATAGCTATTTTAAAACTTATAACTCATAAGTTAATGACACGGACGTGTCGAAACCGGTCGCTAATTTTATAAAAATTTATACGTAACAAATGTACATTGTGAATTAATAAAACTCATTAAAAACAAAAAATGTCTAGAAATTGTTACATAGTGAATGCCAAAGAAATACAAAAAAGGATTGTCTGCCTGATGAAAGATTTGCCTGACTTTTTGCCTATCTGCGGCAGTCGTCGGAAATTTAACCCATTGCTTTTGTAATGTTTGGCTGATAGCCGATGAAACATTTGATATGCATCGGCTAACAGACGACTGACTTACTGCCAAGCCGTACTCGTGGCCTATACCTCGCTGATAAGACCCCACCGCGTAGAACCTTACGGCAGTAAGTACCTGTGTAAGATTCAACCATTAATACCGTACCTTCTTTTTCATACATTATAATATACATATTCATGTTAATTAAATGTAGCACCCACCTTTTTTGTGTATTAGGTACAGACTGTGTGTCCATTTACAATACACATTTAACATAAACTACAAAATATTATATACCTAACATAGATTAATTAAATTAAATTACCTGCGATTGAACAGACAATCCATGCATTCTTTTCGGTTGTAGGGTGGGGGATAAAGATTCTATGAGGAAATAGCCAATTTCCTTTGAAATTCTGAATAAATTTATAAATTCTGTGTTCCCTATTTCCATCGGATTTTGCGCATCTCGCAGAATCCTAAATGGAATTCGTGCCCAATTTTCTTCATTCAAATGTACGATTTCCATGGCTAAAAATCCTGCAGCCATTTTATCTGCAAATTATTATGATTATTATTTATCAGAAAATCCTCAATGGTAAATTATTATAGGTATATCGCACATAAAAAGTGAAGTTTATTGTATTTATCATATTTCTGACATATCGGTATTTTGGCAGGTTGCATACCTACTTTGAAACATCACAATTACGTTAATTCGAATCATTTAATAGCGTTTATAAGCGACAATTAACTCAAAAATCATGTTTACAGTCAATACTTACGATAATATTAAGTTTTCTCGTGTTAAAACCACTTAAATATGGAAAACTAAATAAAAAAACGTATCACAGTAAAACAAATCCTTTGTCAAATGACAGCCGCGGTCAGCCATTGACATCTCAAAGACAGGTCCCGAGCTCTCCTTACGGTGCGTTGGCCAACGCTAGCGTTATGTTTCAAAATGTAAGGAATATGCCGGTTATCGACTGTCACTGGGAGAACGAGAATCGCATTTCACGAAATATTCGAAGGTAAGGATAAATTTGAAGGCGAGGTTACTTTTGGTGTCCTTAAAAAGAACGTGAATCGCCCTCCTGACCCCTGTATTTTTATCAAACGCGTGGTCTGTTTCAATGAGATGGTTGGCAAATTATCTTATTTTTTTCTTCTTTTATGGTTTGTTTTATGGTTGGAACAGCTTCTCAGCCTATATTGACTGCACGCCTCTGCTGCAGAGGTATAGGAGGACTGATGGAGATGATTGGCCGTGTGTTGTTTGGGTGTCGAAATCTCGTTTTGTTTTCATTTGTGGACCTTCAGCGCGAATCGTGATGCTATTTGAATCTACCCACGACGCATTCCACTTTTGATTTATCACCATTTGCTATTGCCTGATTCGACCATCATTAAAACTGTTAAATAATAGTCCCTTGGGCCCGTGTCTTATTCAAATTTAATTGATAATAAAGGTTTTTTTACAAGTACCCCCCACAAGAATCACGACTGCTCCCAACCGTCTGGAGCCAGTGAGAATATGGCATCCCCAATTGGGTCACGCTCTGAGGCTGATGGTAATGGTAAGAGATTGGGAAGAGGAAGGTAGGGATTCCAAGTACTAACCTGGCTACTACATATCTGGTAACCAAACACGACTTAAGAGGAAGCTACAAACCAAACATGTGTATATTCTTTGTATACCTTATATTCAGAGATGTGCTTTATTTCAAATAAATCCATTTCAAATGGAAATGCAAAATGCAAAATGGGTATTTTCACAGACATAAGAATATATAGACTAGAAATTAAAGGTGAGGGGTAAAATCAACTGTTGAAGAACGAAGGGGGTAAAGCTGACTGTGATTCGTCAATAAATCAATCTGACAGTATATAGGCATCTCGCATTTTGATATCACCATTTAGTTCTTAAAAGTAAAATCTGCTTTTGAATGAATAGACATTTTTACATGTGAGCGCAAATTACTCGCCACGTTATGAACAAATTTGCGAAGTCCAAATTTGGCAAAAAAATTTCTTCTATTTTCAGAGTCGAATATTTTGTTTACGTATTTAGTTAAGACACTTTTATAAGTGTTCATAATTTACTTCCCAGTAACAACGATGCGCACACTTGAGAATCGCTACATTCGACCAATGTTGGCTCGATGTGATAGTATATGTTTCTACAACTGATTCATATTATACGATGTGAATAAGCTTAAAATGATGCTTACATATGGAATGTAATACGACAATTGGGTTTATTCTCTTTTTCACATCTATTTTTACAAGTTTTCATATCACAAGCCACTATTTTGCCGTGTTATTTCATAAAATGCCTCGACCATAGCTCGACGCTAGTTCGAACAAGAATGATGACGTCACATTCTCAAGATTCACGGGAAGCCATACGCGAGCCCAGCCGGCTCCAATGGAACCGGTATGGGGAGTGGGGAATAATACGCTTTTAATCACTTAGGGCAGGTCTACTAATATTCATATGTCTATGGGTATTTTGCATTTTAAATGCTTTTCTAAAAACCATTTTGCATTTTGCATTTTAAATGCTTTTCTCAACGCATTTTCCATTTTAAATGCTTTTTTGCAACATTCTTCCTACTATCTCCACTAATCTTTTTTTTCATAAACCCCAAATATCAGTCGGTCCTCAACCTCGCTATGAGAGATAATTTACATTTGTCAAGTTGCTCCCTGGTAGGAGCCCTGGCAATTGAGTGATACCATTACAAAAAATACTGAACATGGGGCCATGACGCTGTAATATTAAATGTTAGATAGCAGTTTCTATGTTTTTACGTTAACAATATTAGTCCCGCGCAAATTTTTTGTGGTTTCATAATCTGTAGTCGTGGTGTTTTTGGATTTACCATCATGTAATATGTTTGTTCTACATTGATGTCCATTATTAAATGACAAAATTGTTTAAAAATTCTATAATTCTTTTAATTGTTTGACCTGAGAAACCATTTTGCATTTTCAATGCATTTTGAAAATAGGTATTTTGCATTTTGCATTTGAAATGCTTTTCTAAAAACCATTTTGCATTTTGCATTTTCAAATGGAAAAGTTTTGACCCATTTCCATTTTACATTTCAAATGGTTTTGGGTACCCATTTTGCACATCTCTGCTTATATTGTAGGTAGTAGGCATTAAAATCGCTCGACAAACGGAGTCTAGAAAGTTCGATTTCAAGCACAAAACTGGTTTGTATGTATTTTGTAAATAATTTTATAAGAAAGCAAAACAGTTAATGAAGTGAAACTGTCACAGATAATCTTAGCTATAATACTGTATTTTTTTAAAGTTGTTTCCTTTACGCGTTAATAGATTTATATGGAAAAAAAATTGTAGTTTACATTTATATTTTTTACTGAGCATATTATTTTTTTATTTGTACTCTACTCAAGCGAAGCGATACGAAAACCTTCAATTTATCTAGAGCATATTTTTTGGTATTCATAATGTACACCAATTCGTTATAAAGATTAATAATCAAAATAGTGATTTAGCATTAAGCTTCGCCTTAGGTCATTTCAAGCAACGTTTAGATTCTGAATGCTGGTCTCTCACCAAGGCGATACTGAAACCTCGTAACCTATAGATATATAATATATCTTTGTATATTATAATATGTAATGCATAAATGAAACGCACATAGTCGATGCAAAATGTTAATTCATACATATGCAAAGTATAGGTGTTTGATATGACAATGTTCGTGAAGCCTTTTGTACTTCTTGTTTTTGATCAATGTATTTTAATTGCCTTGATTATCTGATAGTGTTATATTTATATTGTCCCTTATTAAAGTTCTCACAAGAGATTATCGATTTTCGTACTATTATATATATAATTTTTCTTTTTGTCTTTGTATTTTTATATTTTACTACCCATTATACAGGGTTTTCAAATAAGAGGTGTTATTTTAATATTCAATCGTAAAAGATCAATGGTTTCGTTAATTGTGTGGCACGTAGCGCCGTCTTGTTGAAAGTAAACGTTGCCCAGATCAATACCATCCAATTCCGGCCATAAAAAATCATTAATCATCTCTCGATAGCGATCCATTCACCGTAACTGTTGCTCCAGCCTCATTTTCGAAAAAGTAAGGTCCAATGACTCCGCCGGAACATAAACCGCACAAAACAGTCACACGTTGAGGATAGAGAGGCTTTTCAACAATAACTCTTGGGTTTTCCGAGCCCCAGATGCGACAATTTTGCTTGTAGACAAAGCCACCGAGGTGGAAATGGGCCTCATCACTCAAGATGATTTGCATTTGATTCACTCAAGTGAATTTTAATAATTTCAATGCGTTGTTGAAGCGTGTTTCGTTCCATTTGTATTAATGGCGTAGTTTCTACTTGTCAAATGTCAAAAAATGACAGCTTCAAAAGTAACATCTACCGAAATAACGGGCTATTCAAAATAACACCTCTTATTGGAAAACCCTGTACTTTGTAATTGTCACTTACCTATGTTTAATGGCACATGTAGTGCCGTATAGTTTTCTTAATAAATAAATATATTTTTTTTTTCACGAATTAATGGTGAAATAAATCAAATTAATCAAATAAAATTTAGTTTCCCACGTTGGGTTTTCAACCCGCGACCTCCATAATAATAATAATATTTTATTCCAGAATTTGGGGAGGTTAGTGCAATCCCACACGTCCCATATAGATACATTTTATTTTCTATTTTTTATAACAGATATAATAAATTAACAAATAAGGACAACTATGCATGGTGTGGTCTTGAATGCGCTTGGGCCCAGCGCTCACTCAGGAGTGGCGCCTGGTGCTGGTAGGCTGCGGTCACCAACGTGTTGGCTGAGGCCATTAGCCGCATCCTGGCTCCAGTGACCCGGTGTCTCATCAGGCCGGCAAATCCATTCAGTCCTAGTTCCGTGAACATTGTCAATGTGCTGCTGTATCTTCGGTATCCAAATATGATTCTACAGGCATCATTATATTGAATTCGGAGTCGTTCCGTCGAGCAAGTTCGGTAGTGACACCATGTCTCACACGTATACAGGCCAGTACAGAATGATTTGAACAGTATTTTTTAACGGTATTGCTGCATTTGCAAAATCTGCGGGCAATCATATTAGACACTATGCTTAGGCTTCTCCTTTGTCGTTCGATATCGCCATTGTCCGATAGGTCTTCATTAATAATGTGCCCCAAGTATTTCACGTTCGAACATGTATTTATTAGCGAAAGATTCACTCAACCATGGAGGCCGTCATGTGTCTATTTGATCGTCTACTAATCTACTATGAGTGGACAATTATTAGGCGTTCCGTCTTACGCAACTATTTGCGATCATTTTTCTGAAATACCTACTTTTTACAAGATATGAATTTATATACGGCTCTCAATCGAGGAGAATCTCGATAATCTTTTAAACAATCGATTGGTTTCATCTCTTTGTCACGACTTCCGCGCATTCGCCATGTTTTTTTTGTCACTGATGTAATCAAGAATTTTATGCCAATTTATTTATTTAGTATTTGCACATCTGTCAATTTTGGTTCGTAACTACCATTAAATTTATTTGTAAATTATATTTAATTAGATTATGGGAAAACGTGCGAGGTAAATTATCCTGTTTGTGTTTTACCAGTATTTCAATGAAAGATGCTCCGAGGAACTAGTGTCATTGATCTTTTCGGCGCTTTCTTACCAGAAGTCTCCTTACATTCCCTTAAATGGCTCTCCACATAGCATCCCCTAAGATGACATAGCCTCCCGTGTGGGGTAATTGAAAATAACTCTAAATGATAATAATGGTTGGATTATTTCTATAGCCGTAGTCGTAACCACGTTCAAGATATCACACGGTTAAACAAGTGTTTTAGCGGTTCCATGATAAATCAACACATCGACAACTCGACACACCTTTAAAAGGTGATATTAAGTCATTAGAAACGACGAAAAAATTTTTTAAACCTAACCTAACCTAACCCACTTAACCCAGTTAATAAAGTTTTTGTTTCATCACTTTCCATGACTTAATATAACTTTTTAAAGATGTGATGAATTATCATTTTGATGATTTATCCGGTCACCATTTATGGCACATTCTACAGTAGAAGGGATACTCTCAAGTTTCGATAAACAACATGCTGATTTTTAATTATTTTTTTTTATAAATAATATATCTGGTACATACATTGGTATAATTTTACAATAAAGGAAACTTTTTTTTTTATATAAACAGTTAAAAAGTAAAGAATAATAAATTTAGCAGATTAAACAAAAAAATCCCACATAGGCATCGCCAGTTCGTAGGTATACTTGTGTTTATTAACAGTTAAAATTTTACTCGAATTGAAATGTTGCTTGAAATTGTTACCAGATCTGAATAGCGAGGTACTTACCACCTTCCTCTCCCCATCTCCTTCCCCTCCCACTGCCTCCAAGATTCACAACATCATTACTTGTTGCCTATAGTTAGAATGCTAATATTTACTCCAGTAATCTACTTATGTGTAGTTGCAGCAATGACGAAATTCATCATCAATCATGGCTTACTTTCAATGTAAACACCGAATACATAATACACACTAGAATTGTTGCCTTCCATGTAGATTTGAATGGAAACCAATATCTCCACTGACTTGGTAACTTTTGATTCTATCCCTTTTAGCACGCGCTCTGTCAAATTAAAATATCTTAATACTGACAAAACACTATTTGAAATTTGATCTCTATTTAAAATTTAATCATAAAATAGTCTGTCTTTTGATTTACAAAACATGCCCACAGTGCATTTCTTGTAATGTAAGCAAGTCCAAAGATTTGAAAGAAAGACTACAAAACCACTAAGCAATTTTCTGGGAAGGAAAAATTTACGAAGGATGGGTAGGAAACTGGGGGTCAGTGTGTCCACAAGTGACGGACATATGAATCCATCCCTCCCACTATTATGCAAGGCGATGAGTCGAGAGAGGTAAAAGTCTTAAATCAGTCTCAAATCCGGCCTGCCACGCAGAAGGTGGGCAGACGCATTCGCCGCCAAAACCTAGACAAACCTCATCTCGTGATCCCGGACACTTCTGCCAAGCCACTGGCAGAGGTGTTGGTTGGTTGAAGTGTATAGTTGTGAGTAATGTCATTGGTGGTGAACGATTAGGAAAAACTGACAAGGACAGAGGAAGAAGAAGAGTTGGTGGATGCAGGAAACTCCAATAATGGAGGACTTGTTGGACGCTGTTGTCGCTAATAAAAATTTGTCCAATGAAGCACGACTAACAGTCCAAAATGGATTGCAGATACCAACTCTAATGTATAGAAGTGAGGCATGGAAACTGGCAGAGTATGGATGAATTGCTGTAGTAATGAGATCCCTATCTGATTAAACCATCTATATTGCTGAATAATGTTTTTTTGGGCTAACATCATTTATAATTTGTGTTTTTTGCAGGTAAGGATACGCTTCTTTATCTAATTAATGACGCAACATCGTGGCATCGTGGTCAGTTTCCAGAAAATCAGAGAGAGAGAGGGTGAGCAAGTTGTTGTTTTTCAAAAAACCTTTAAAAAATGTTACTTATCTTTTTACTTGTACTTGCGCTTATCGGACACTTCGTGATGTTTTAAAAATTTACAATTACAAACATAAAGCTGCTGTAAATAGGTCGACAAACTCAAGCGAAAATTGTCACAACGATTTGTCAAAAATAATAATTATCTTCACCTACGCAAATTACACAGTGCCTAGTAAATGTGACAGCACAGCCGAAATCAAATTGATCTCCCGCTCATTATGTCGAAACGTGTGACAATCATTCCAAACGTAATCGTGGTCCTTGGTCATTAAACCCACTGATGGTCCAATTCCTATTATGTTATATTTTGTCATATAAGTGTTCAAATTGGCTTTTTTATCTTCTCAGTTCTGAGACAAGTCCCACGGAAATAACACCATCAACGCCTATTTTGGCATTCAATCCTTTGACACACTTCCAACGGCAGGTTTTTGCAATCTGCTTTTATAAATTAAATGGGATAATCTTAAAGATATTCAATCAACAATATGTAGACAGGGTTTAATAATATTATTTTGTTTGAGACTCGTTTATTGTTTTTAATCTGTCTATCCAACGATATTTATTTATTGTTATCATTTGTGTTACATTACCTAATTCATATGAACCAAACCTATCAATTTGATTGTCCTGAAACAGGAAACATTCCCAGTTGGACAGTCACAGATTCATTTTTCTGTAATTGTATATTTTAGTATCTTATAAATAAATAAATAAATAAATCTATCTACATAAATAAAAATGTAAATGTTAGTTTGTTCAAATTCTTAAATCTCCGAAAGTTCTTCAAGGATTGCTTTGAAATTTTGACACAACTTGCATTCGAATACGTGTGTGTTTTTCTAAACCTGTATTATATAGAATTCATCTGTGTACTATGCGTCCCGGAAAACACTGTTCTGAGGCAGTCAACTCTTAGATCAGCAACATCATCAGCTGTAGGCAGATGATGGAACCTAAGCGCAAGCCAAATACTATGTTTGGTGATCACGCTTTCGGAGTATCTGGGCCGAAGGCTTGGAATAAACTCCCTCCGGAACTAAGATCCATAACAAGTCCAAGAGAAATCACGACTAAATTAAAAACTTACCTTTTTAAGCTGTCATACCCTTAATTTAAATTTACCATTCTTGAGAGAAAGTCCAGTCATATCTAATTATGTCCTAAATCCTGTATCTAAATTTCGCTAATAAACAATTAGTTAATGTTAATTCAGTGTTAATCTCAAGTGACCTACCAGGTAAGTATTTTACTGTATATTATCTCAATATATAGCTAGTAAAAACATAGTAGAAATGTATTATATACTTGTACAGCGCCCTTGAGGTGTTTTTTCACAAAAACGTCGCTATAAAAATCATCCAATTATGTCACCTGTGACAGGTAAACGCATGTTATTTTCTAAAACATCTGTTGAACATAAAAGCAACACGCGCTATTGTTCTCTATCTGCACAGACAGATAGAGCCACAGGAATGCGTGGCGGGGTACAGCTAGTGATTTGATAAAAATAAAGTTTTATTATCGTTTAGACGCGACGACCTAATACTTGTGCCGCTGAAAAAATATTCGAGATTGCCCATTGTTTACTTGTTTAGATACGTAATATTATGTTCGCCAAAACACTTGACACGATTGTTCTGCACATGTTATTATGAGGGTATTGTTTAATATTTCCGTCTCGTTGTGCTTATCGACACCTTTGTTTCTATTTCAGAGTGTCGTATCATTATAGCCTTTTATCACCCTTTATCGTATCTTGCAATTATCTGTGCACTTGTGAAAATATAAAATAATCTCAAAGTCAACCGTTTTTTTGGTATCATGGCGAATGAATTCAATGCTTTCAACCACTTTGTGCAGGCATAAAATATATTATTTCTAAAACAATTTCAAAAAACAACTTAAGGCGATGCACTACGTCGTGTAATATTTTAAATCGAGCCGCTATCAATAACACCCCTTACGTAGATGGCGATAAGGTTTAAATTATCGCTTAACACCATCCGCCTGTTTTGATTTATGCAAGAAAAAACATGGCCAAAAAGTGCCTTTTATTTTATTTTGTGGATGTTCAGGCATAAATATTTAATTTTTTTCCGATCATTTTATAAATAACTTAATTTTCCACACTATACAATAAAAATATAACCGAAAATGGGTTCGTAAGTAGGAGACTTTGGACTTTAAAGCAGTTTTCATAGGCTTTATACATTATTTTTTTCTGGGCTTATTAAAAGACTTATCTAAAAAATACTCGATTATTTCAAAGGCCAAGATGTATTCTACTCGCAGTAGGTATTTAATTAAAGCATCTGAAATATTTCTAGGCGACCAAATTTTCAAACCAAAAACACATGTTTTTGCATTACTACGTATGGCATCGCCTTAATAGTGAAATATTTGTTTCCATGACAACTCAGAACGGTGGCAATTCTGAACAACGCCAAACGCGCGCCTGAAACAGGAAAACGGGTCGTTTCGACTCGTTCTTGAGTTCAACAGCTCGTCTGCTCGTCTAACAGAGAGGTAGTCAATCGAATTTATGAATTTATTGGCATTGAGTGCAGTTGTGAACTCTACACAAATGCGGAATCTTCCCTCCGATCTGATACAACCTGGGGAAATGCCAAGTGCTTTTTCCCTATAAATTTACCGAAGTCAAGGGGATGCAGGGAGTGGCCTTGTGTGTTGTTTTGCACATACACGATGAAGGGGGCTTTTACTAAAGTCGGGTACAGTGTAACGAGTGTAGGAGCGACAGTCTCTACAGGAACTGTGACCTGATAAGATTCCGCTAGATTCGGAAAGACGCTTACTTTTCTTTTTTTGGGAGTAGAGAAACCCGACATATCTACCTCTCTAGCTATATCGTTTTCAAAATCAATAGGGTCTGGGTCTGGCAGCTTCTTCCCCATGGCAAAGGCCATTAGGGCAAAAAGGAAACGATATTAATAGAAAAACACTTACTGGACTTGGTCAGCAGTAAAAGCACTCAAAGAGGACAAATAATTTTAGTTTTAACCTACAAAAGGCTATAAAATTAGATTTTTTCGTATTCGAACGAAAAAAAGCAACCGATTTCTTCAACTGTCTACTTATCTCAATGATAGATATTATTATTTGCCGGGGTCTGTCTTTCCTCCCTCCTACAGCATAGATCTCTTCAAGACCAAAAAGATCTTGCACACCACAAAATCCTTGAAGGTGGTATAGGCCATTAGAGGAATTAGTTTCCCAGAGCCTTCTGTGTGGATTTAAATCTTCTAAGTACTTGTATTGTCAATGTATTTATGCGAAGACTCGATGTCATATTTTTGCAAGTTGACTTATTTATGATTTATTAGAAGGCGAGACTTGACGATTACACTAAACGATTTATTATTTATGTTCGTCACTCCACATTTTTTCATAATGTATGTGTTGTGTTGTGTTGATGCAGTGGCGGTTTGTTGGCTCTCTCATCGGGAATTCAATCGGAGATAAAGGAAGAAAAACATTCCCTCAGAAATATGAAAAAAAACCCACGATGGTCTTTTCCACATTATACTACATGTTTTTAAAAACACATAAAAATGAAAATAGGTAATTCTTGTCGTGTTGTATTTTGTCTCGTTTCTTTCTCTCTCCTTTCCCATCCCCTGTATTTGTAATCGAGCATAATCTATTTTATTTCTATTTTTATTTTTGTTCTGTTTCGTTTGTGAAACCTATTAACTCCCACCTATGTATTGTAAGTTCCTCTCGTCCTACAGTGAGTTTTATAACTCATCGGGATTGCTCTAGCAAGAAATAAAAATAATAAAATATGTATATTATATATTTCCCTTGCTCTGAGGAATTTCTTCACACCATTGCTCCAGAAGTTAGCGACCTTGCAACAATCTTTGGCCGAAGAATAATGTCTTAGGTACAAAAAAATCAACCCGTAAAAAGTTTAGTTTTACTGTAATACATATATTTTTTTTAAAAGATTATTTAATTTTTTTTTCTTTCGGTTTGACTGAGGATTAAACCTTCCTCCCCAGGGACTGAAGTCAATCGCGCAAACAACTGGCCCAAATTCCAATTGGGCAGGACCGACATAAATTTTTGTGTGTCAACTGCTGTCATGTCATCTAATTTCAGAGAAATGCGTAAATATCCGCATGTGTGTGCGTGATTGCCATCAAAAGTTGTTAGAATGCATTGTCATCAACAACTAGTCTATCTGCCTCGTTGCCCGACATCGATCAGATGTCGGGCAACGAGGAAAAGAAAACAACCTTATCAGGCACAAGAGCTCCTCTTTTCTGATAAGGTATACATGACCAATTATGAACCTAAATATTATATTTTGCAAAATATACATGTATTAATGTAACCCATATGATCTATATTAAAATAATAATAAAAAAAACTTGCAAGTTTCCATATCATTAATTTCATTCAAGAAATCAAAATCGAAATTCAAAATTAGTATTTCAAAATAGTTTTAAATACAAAAATCACATTTTTTGTAAGAAACTAACAATTTTTTAACCTTCTTCAACAATTCACTTATTTAATAACAACAAAACACTCATCTCATTAGTGCTGCGCACTCAGCAGCCAGTAGATTCCCATGGCTTGCAGTTCTACCGCTCTAGCGCTACTAGTATGCTTACTATGAACCTAAGAAATATAACAGACGGTTCCATAGGTGCGCATATTCATAACGCACCTATGAGAAATGGGATTCATTTTGGACTCGCTCTTGGGCAGCACGAGTATCATTCGAATGGATTTTTTTAGTACGGAATTTGAATAGCGCGCTGTTTAAAAGTTTAGTAAAATTATAATACAAGTTTCTCTTATTTCCTTATATTTTTATGGGAGTTTATTGCACAAACGCACTTAAGAGAAAACCGCCACTGGTGCCATATGATTCAGAATGCATTTAATCACAGAATGTCACTGAGCAAACATGCTGGTTTCGTTTTCACCGTGATAAGAAACTATGACTTGACTGTTTATGTCCGCCTAACGCAGCGTAATAATAATAATAATTTTGGTACTGTTATTTTTTTTTAATAATTCTCCTTTATTTATTTACTACCACAAACCCGTGAAAAATCATGGGATATTATAATTGTAGGACTGATAGCTAAAAACCGTAGACCCTTAAAAAATCACGAAACCTGACATTAATGTTCAACATTATGTCAAAAAATTTAAACAAAAGAAGTACACATCAAAAATATAGATAGGTACTCTATCGTTTGTCTGAATTCTTGATAAATCAGCTCTAATGACTGTTCAGTGGCTGAGTTGGCATTACGTTTGGGTACCACCCAGGCGTAGTGTGTTCAAGTCCTCCATCACAACACAAGCAAAATTTTCCGCTTACTGTGGCGGTAGTAGGAGATATTTTAATATTGTCAGGTTATTCGAAAAAATAAATAAATTTTAAAATCACATTTAAAGTAATTGTTTTTTCAAATATTGAATTTCAGGTAGGTACTTACTAATGACTCTTAAATTCTAAACAATTCATAGTTACAATCACAGACCACATCCGAAATTAGTATTTTTGATGTTACATAATAACAATTTTAGTTTTTTTGAATACCATTAACTGAATGAGTATGTAGAACAATAAACTAGAAGACGAATGCAATGAGAATATATATAGCGAATTCGAAGGATATAAAGAGTCAGGGACGCCCGAGGAAGACATGGCACGGACAAGTAAACCAAATACTTGAATCATGCACATGTCAAGAGTCAGAATAACACAAACATATTTATGAGACGATGTATGAATGTGACTAAAGCGAAGGTTGTGCGCCTAGATCGAGTTGTTTGGCGGTCCGTCCTTTCTGCCCAACCTTGCAGAGAATCGGATAATGGTTACTTAGTTAGTCTGTCTGTTACTTAAATACCGTAGTAGTGTAGTGGTCAGATTAGGTTAGGTTAGTAAAATAGTAAAGTCGCTATGCGCGCATTATTTGGGCGTGGCATTTACGTTTTATATTTTGGGGTGACACACTACGCTATAATCTTACTCAGGAGAGGGAATCAGATCGATCGGGGAACTGCCGCTGAATATCATTTTTTTTGTATGGGATCTGTCACTTTGACAGATGACAACTGCGTAATAACGGCGCTCCGTAAATTGTTCGACGGGTCGCATATTTTTCAAATAGCGCATATCGTCGCCACGCCCACACTTATAACACATCGTCTTTTTGGGTGGGACGGGTCTGTATGCGATTGTATGGCGAGCAATATGGAGTTATGTAAAATCCTTTAAACTTATAGCGTAATCTGTCACCCCCTTAACGCGTAGGTCTTTACGGGTCAGCACAAAAATTGCGGCATTTCTTCCATCCGTGTTCACACGGTAAATTTGCTTCACTTCTTTCGTTTAGCATCCGCTCCGTATTCACTTCCCTTTCTTTATCTTATCCGTCATGCTTTTTTCGTCTTTGTGTACTCGACGGTTCATTGAAGATTACTGACGCTGATAAAACTGTGAAAGCAGTTATGCAATGAATTCCAAGAAATGTTCCAGTATTTAACATACTTGGTTTGCAACACTGTAACTTCTCGACTATCGCTTTGTGTGGGCGAATTCCACCGTATTATGATCGCTTTTACCTGTTTTGCAGCAGATTCAAAATGACGAGGCTCCAATTAACATTTTTTTGCTTTTTAAACCTTCGTAATGGGGTATTTCTCAAACGTGTGGCATTTATCAATTTATTTTTGTGGCTTTTATAGTTGCGCAAAATATTTTGAATTTTAATACATGATATATGAATAATTAATTATTCACGCCGTCCTGGCCCGCTCGAACATGAACGAACACATCGTTTGACTATTAAATCGCTGTAGAAAATTAATTCGTCGACAGAAAATATAATTACTGTCGTAATTTTTTTAAACAACGAAAATACCTATTTATATAGTTGATATTATTGACTGGGCCATAGACATATGAATATTAGTAGACCTGCCCTAAGTGATTAAAAGCGTATTATCCCCACTCCCCATACCGGTTCCATTGGAGCCGGCTGTGCTCGCGTATGGCCTCAAGTGAAATTTGAAAACGTGACGTCATCATTCTTGTGCGAACTATGGTCGAGGCATCATCGGTTCATTTTACGAAATAACACGGCAAAATGTTGACTTGTGCTATGAAAACTTGTAAAAATAGATGTGAAAAGGAGAATAAACCCAATTATCGTATTACATTCCATATATAAGCATTATTTTACTTTATTTTAAGCATATTCACATCGTATAATATGAATCAGTTGTTACTATCACATCGAGAAACGTCTGGACGCGAAACACAAAGCTGGTTGATTGCTGGGAAGTAAATTATGAACATTTATAAAAGTGTCTTAACTAAATACTTAAACGAAATATTCGACTCTCAAAATAGAACCGAATTTTTTTGCCGAATTTGGACTTCGCAAATTTGTTCATACCGTGGCGAGTAATTTGCGCTCCCATGTAAAAATGTCTATTCATTCAAAAGCAGATTTTACTTTTAAGAAGTAAATGGTGATATAATAATGCGAGATGCCTATTTACTGTCAGATTGATTTATTGACGAATCACAGTCAGCTTCACTCCCTTCGTTCTTCAACAGTTGATTTTACCCCTCGCCATTATCTTCTCATCTATTAATTCCTATGTCTGTGGACTGGGCGCATTTCTTCTGTCTGTAAATTTGTTCGTACGTTCCGTTTCCGGTTCAAGCTGGTGACCGTCTCATGGTTCATTTGGACTTTAGTATTCGCATTTTTTTCACATTATTATTGTACCTGTACCAGCCTAAAGAAAGTTTTTAGGCGAAATTTATGCTAAATCACTATTTTGATTAATCTTTATAACGAATTGGTTTACATTTTGAATACCAAAAAATATGCTTTAGATAAATTGAAGGTTTTCCTATCGTTTCGCTTGAATAGAATACAAATAAAATAATAAATTACTCAGTAAACAATATAAAACTACTGTAAACTACGAAAAAAATATTTTTCAATAGAAATGTACGAACGCATAAAGGAAACAACTTTAAAAAATACACTATTATAGCTAAGATTATCTGTGACACTTTCACTTGATCAACCTTTTTGCTTTCTTATAAAATTATTTACCAAATAAATAAAACTACTTATGTGCTTGAAACCGAACGTTTCTAGACTACGTTTGCCAAGCGATTTTAATGCCTATTACCTACAATTTTTATTTTTTATTTATTAAAAGTATACAATACAGAATATAGTATATTATATAAAGCATTGTACTCCCAGGAGTTAATAAACTCATTGCGGGAATGATACGCATTACATGAAACATATAGCTGTATGTATTAAATGGACATATGATGGGACATACACAACATTATTATTTCAGATAGTCATTAATAAGATGAAGTTTGAGCATGTTAGTTTGGGTCTTTTTACATTGACTTGCACATTTGATCTCGTTGGGTAGTTGATTATATTTTGTGTGAGCTATGTATTCTAGGGATCTTAGTCCATATTTTGTTGATTTGATTTTTGGTATATGTAGTTTGTTGTGATTTCTTGTGTTGTGTTGGTGTACGTCGTAATTGTAATAGAGTGTAGTGTTGGAATGTGCCGAGTGTTGAATTACTTGTAATATAGTTTTCGTTATTTCAAAAGTGGGAATGGTATTAAAAGGAAGTATTTGGGTGTTTCTGTAGATGTCTTTGACATGTGTGTCCCAAGGTAAACTGAAAATATTTCGCAGGGCTCTATTTTGGACGACTTGGACTTCTGAAATCATTTTTTTTGTAGCAAATCCCCAGATTCCGGCGAGATATATTAGATGTGAGTGAATCATAGCATGGTAAATCGATTTTAATAGAGAGGGAGAAAGTAACCCGCGAAGTCTATATAAAACACCAGTTATAGGAGTAATTTTGGATAGAACATGTTTAAATTGGTGATTCCATGTGAGTTGTAAATCAATGAAAAGGCCAAGATATTTTGTAACATCAGCCCTTTCAAGGCGGTTATTATCAAGACTTATATTAAGACTTACATTTTTTTTTATTTGCAAACAGTATGTAATGTGTTTTTTTTTAATGTTTAGGCAAATATAAGGTATACCAAGAATATACACATTTTTGGCTTGTAGCTTTCCTCTTAAAAATGAATTGTCATTGTGTAACCTAGGAAATGTTGTGATTAATTTAAGAATATGGAGGATGATAATCTAAATAAAAGATTCATATTTACGGAATATAATTTATTGTAAAACAAAACAAAGCAAGAGACTCAATGAATAATTTAAATATAAATAATCTCAGGATGCGACTAACCTCGAAGATGCGTTAGTAGGTCGGTATTATTACGTAAAAATAATTAACATGGTGATTGAAAGTTATGCTAAATTGTAGGTAGTAAAATGAATTATAATTTTAAATATCATTACTATAAATATTAAGGGCGCCAGTTCCATATAACGATAGAACAAAATTTATGAAATTATAGTAAACCAATATTGCAAACTGTAAGAGAACTAAAGATTGAATATTTGAAATGAATATTGAAATGCATAATGATAAACTAAAAAACTTCCCGATTTCGTGTTGACCGCCATCCGCGAAGAGTCCTTTCTTCCCCGTACGTGTGATCGCTGGATCCGCCACCCGAATACTCAAGACGAAGCTCCTTTTGTTCTGTCAGCCAAACACCGAACCTTCTCTCATGGTGTCGCCAGTTGTCGGACATCCACACCAAATTATATAAATCAACGGGTACTTAATTTATCCCGTTAAAATTGAGATAGAGATGTATCTTTGGGCAAAATTATATTATTTGGTTTATATTTTAGTATCTACTTACAAATCGATTTCAAAGGAATTTTTGGTTTTGATTTATTAAATAAGTATGAATATGTTATGAGAAAGTCGGAACACGTGTTCATATAAATTATAATATTTTCGTATCTCGTCCATTGTATTTATTCGGACAAGGCCACCTGCGTTAATACGTGTTCAGAAATATTCATTTTACATTTTTACAGTATTTTTATTTTTAAAAGCCGTAATCATTTTTCTCTGTGTACTGTTCACAGAACTACGAGTACTACTGTGTATAGTAATGTGTTTTTGGCCCGCCACAAGTGGTTCTTTATTTAAACACACTACAACTTTACAAGCTTGTAAAGAATGTAACGATGTTGAGTTGTTTTACCATCAAGGAATCTATTTTTGGTTTGCATATAATGGGCGCACAGACCTAATAAAAATAATGGTGAACCAAGGCAAGAGTAGGCATCTGATTGTTTGGTAATTACATCCCTTTGTTTGTTAACCCCCAGTGTGCCATGAAATCTACCGTGGATTTCTGACGTTTGTACCCGTCGTGTGCCGGCAAATCCATCGTGGATTTGCTAGTATACGAGTAGCTCACCGCACTTGCCTCGATTTTATTGGTATTTTGAACCCTAAAAAATGCTCCTAGCATACTAAAATATGTTTTATTCGCTTGGCAAGGAAATAGTGCATCTTAATATTATTCTAACTTGTCGTTTCGTCACTTGCAAGTATGTTTATTTTATAACCCAAAAAGCGCGTCGCATTATTCGTGTCAAATAGTTTTATTTTCAAAAGTCATAGTAATGTATTTATTTACAGGAAAGTCTCGTAAGACTTATTCTTAATGTAAAGAACGCTCACTTAGCTGGAAAATATAATAAACTCAAACAAACCGCCAAACAACGTGGTCTTGGCACACACTCCTTGCCTCAATCACATTCATACACCGTCACATACATACTCTTCTTCTTCTAACACAGCAAACTTATTATGTGACACCATTTTAATTGACATTAATAAAATACTTCGTTTTTACCACTTTTATTGTTTATTACCAACATGTTTCATGAGCTCATTTCACGCTCATTTCTGAAGTGAGAAGTGAGCGTTGCTCATGAAACATGTTGGTAATAAACAATACAAGTGGTAAAAACGAAGTATTTTATTAATTTCAATTTCATAATCTTCTGTTATTCTGACTCTTTGCATGTCCCGACTGAAGTATTTGGTTCACTTGATCGTGCCGTGTCTTTTTCGGGCGTCCCCGACTTCTTATACCATTCACATTCGCGTCATAATATATTCTCCTTACACTCCTTTCTTAGTTCATTCGCTCTACATACCCAAACCTGCCTTAATCTTACTCATTACGCTTACACCAGGCTTGCATTATTTGCAAATCTCCGCATTTCTCACACGATCGTGCATGGGTTTACCACACATAGGCCTCAGGGTTCTCATGTCCACAGCATTCAGTCTAATCTAATTATGTAAAAAATCAGTCTGCTCATGTTTGTTCTAGCAAAACTCGAAAAGTAGTCAACCGATATCTCTGAAAATTTAAAAGTTTTTTCTTATTAGTTTCAGGAGTGTTTAGAGAGGTTTGAATGGTAGAAAAAGCCGGGGACGCCCGCAATATCTCTTTACTTAATGCAACATCTCTTCACCGGAATGAGATGAAGAGTTGAATTAAAGTCGATGTAATGTAGTTTTTTTTAGCTGGCACACTGAGGGTTAAGGAGTGCCAGCGATATTTTATTGTATTGTGTTCGTAATAGCAGTGAGTGACGAATGCGTAGGAGATTTAACTGTGGGAAACGTTGTTTACAATGCAAGCTGATAGCTACGATATTGTGTGCGCTCACTAGAAGTGCAGATAAGATTAGATAAGCCTGTGAAGCGCAAGAAGGGCTGCAACGAACCAGTGGCGGCTCGCGACAGTCTCATCGGACGTTCAATTTAAGCACCTATTCAGACCTGGTCACCGAACACGTCTAAAGCCATTTCAACAACGTTACAGTTCACTAAGGCGACACTGAAAGTATCTAACACTTTGCCAATGGTTCCATGATAACTCAACACAGTGACTATTCAACACACCTTTAAAAAGTGATATAAAGTCATTAAAAACGATAAAAAAAAAAAAAAATTAAACCTAACCTAACCTACTTAACCCAGTTAATAAAGTTTTTGTTTGATCACTTTCCATGACTTTGTATAACTTTTTAAAGATGTGATGATTTATCCGGTCACCCTGCCAATATAAGTCAATTGCCATGTTTTTGTTACCCCGGTTATGCCGGAGAACAGATCATTTTTATTCGGTTATTACATATTATTTATAACAATTGATATACGCTAGGTGAATATTTTTATCTAGGTTTTTTTTCTATTCGACCCCTCCTATCTCGAGAGCGCTCCAATCTTTACAGTGTAAAGTAGGGTAACCATATTGCCACCCAGTTAGGCAGCGTTGTGAGATGGTTCAAGGTAGGTGGGAAGGGATTTATTACAGCGGGTTATATGAAGCAGGACAAACAGATGCCGGTAGCTCATTCCATGCACAAGCCGACTTACATAAAAAAACGAGTCGAAGAAACAACCCGTTCTCGTGAAGCCAATATCAACTACGAACGGGTGTTCCGATCGTGACTGTCGAGTTTCACGCACGTGCCCACGGTACACAGAGGATCAATGCTCCATTGACATACCTGTAGTACAGACTCAGTATTCCTACATTACGGCTTTGTATTACAGATGGCAATTGATCTGTCAGACAGACCGCCTTCCTTTAATAATAATAATTTATTTTTATTTTTTTATATTAACTCCACACAGGAGGCCCTGAAGAAAATAATTTCCCTCAGGGCCTATGTCATCTTTGGGGATGCTGTGTGGAGGGTCTTTTTGTGGAGAGGAAGGAGTGAACATGGGTCTTGAAGAGTCCCATGTTGTAGGAGGGAGGTAACACAGAGGCCGGCAGTTCGTTCCACAGCCGAGCTGTTGAACTTAAGAACGAATCGTAGAAGCGACCCGTTCTCATGTGACAAATGTCAACCGTGTACAAATGTTGGGCGCGCGTTTGGCGTGTATCCCGACTGCGCACCGGTGCCGAAGGGATCAATGACGCTAGTTCCTCAGAGCATCTTCCATTGTAATACCGATAGAACAAGGACAGCATACCTACCTGACGCCTGTGCTCTAAAGATTGCAGTCCGTTTGTCAAGATTGGGGAATCTATCAAACGGACCGCCCGTTTTTGCACAGAGTCAAGGGTTTTTTTCAGGTATTTAGGGGCTCCGGACCAGAGATGGCTGCCAAATTCGACAGTAGGGCGCACTTGCGATTTGTACAGGGTCAGCAGTTAGTATCTGCGGGCCCTGTACAGTACGCCCAGCTTCTGAGAGGCCAACTTTACTCTGGCTTCGATGGAGCCCCCATACCTGAGCTGGTCACTTATAGTTACACCAAGCATATCAATGGAAGGCCTGTTCGGAAGATTGCTTCCGTTGAAGGAGACTAGATTATCATTTGGATCCCTTTTAGACGTAATCTGACAGGATTGGGCCTTTGAAACAATAAATTCGACGAGATTAAATATATTAAATATAATATTTGTATGATTTTTATAGCGCCGTTTTTGTGCAAAATCACCTCAAGGGCGCTGTACAAATATATAATACATTTCTACAATGATCTATGTTATTACTAACTCTATGTGGAGAAAACTTAATTAACATTAACTAATTCTTTATTAGCTAAATACGGATACAGGATTTAGGACACAATTGGAAAATTGGATATAATTGGACTTTCTCTCAGGAATGGTATATTTAATTTTAGGGTATGACAGCTTAAAAATGTTAGTTTTTAGTTTAGACCTGAATTCTGTTGGACTTGTTGTGGATCTTAGTTCCCGAGGAAGTTTATTCCAAGCCTTCAGATACTCCGAAAACGCGATCACCAAACTTAGTATTTGGCTTGCGCTTAGGTTCTATCAGTCTGCCTACAGCTGATGATGTTGCTGATCTAAGCGTTGACTGCCTCAGACCCATAGACATATGAATATTAGTAGACCTGCCCTAAGTGATTAAAAGCGTATTATCCCCACTCCCCATACCGGTTCCATTGGAGCCGGCTGGGCTCGCGTATGGCCTCAAGTGAAATTTGAAAACGTGACGTCATCATTCTTGTGCGAACTATGGTCGAGGCATCATCGGTTCATTTTACGAAATAACACGGCAAAATGTTGACTTGTGATATGAAAACTTGTAAAAATAGATGTGAAAAAGAGAATAAACCCAATTGTCGTATTACATTCCATAAGTAAGCATTATTTTACTTTATTTTAAGCTTATTCACACCGTATTATATGGATCAGTTTTAGAAACATATACTATCACATCACAATGTAGCGATTCTCAAGTGTGCTCATCGTTGTTTACTGGGGTAAGTAAATTATGAAACATTTGTAAAAGTGTCTTAACTAAATACTCTGAAACTAACTACGACTCTGCAAACAGAAGAAATTTACTTTGCCGAATTTGGACTTCGCAAATTAGTTCATAACGTGGCGAGTAATTTGCGCTCCCATGTAAAAATGTCTATTCATTCAAAAGCAGATTTTACTTTTAAGAACTAAATGGTGATATTATAATGCGAGATGCCTATATACTGTCAGATTGATTTATTGACGAATCACAGTCAGCTTTACCCCCTTCGTTCTTCAACAGTTGATTTTACCCCTCGCCATTATCTTCTCGTCTATTAATTCCTATGTCTGTGCTCAGACCAGTGTTTTCCGGGACGCATAGTTCACAGATGTAAATATCGAGTTTGCACATAATTTAGTTGGTTTATCAAGTGTTTTGGGGCTCCATTCTAGAGGTGGCTTCCAATTTCAATAGTTGGACGTACTTGAGATTTGCACAGGGTTAGCAGCTGGCCACTATTGAAGAATCTACTAGCCCTACACAAGACGACCCATTTCTTTGAAGCTAGATTTACTCGGGCTTCTATGGTTGTCTTACTAGATTCACTACATACGTATTCAAGTAATTCGTCATCTTGCTTTAGTATTCATTCGTCAGTAATAAAAAATCTGATCTTTGACCTTATCACATTTAAACAATAATTGTTATTATGTCACTACCAGTCTCTTCGCGCTCTGCTTTGTTCAATTGCTCTAATAATAATTGTAAAATTACCGTTCTGCTACTTTCAATAAATAATGAATGACTTTATTATTTGATGTAGTGTGGTAGATCCACCAATCATTATTAGGCTTTGTGCTGTCGATATGCAAATGAACAATAATATTACTGACTAACTGTACCCGCTACGCGTTGTTATGGCTCAGTCTGTCTGTGCAGAAAAACAATAGCGCATTTTGATTATACGTCCAATAGACGGCACTGTTTTTCAAAAAAAGAATGTTTTTACTTATCACAGATGACTTCAATATAATATAAAAACAAACGCGTATTCGAATGCAAAGTTGTGTCAAAATTTCAAAGCAATCGGTGAAGAAATTTCGCAGATTTAAGATTTTGAACAAACGAACATTTACATTTTTTTATTATTATTTTTTTTAAGAAAGACAAACATTCCCGGGTTACGAATAACCTGACAATATATGAATCTCTTACTACCACCACAGTGAGCAGTACGTTGTGGTGGAGGACTTAGCCAGCCGAGGAATTGAACACACTACGCCTGGGTGGGACCCAAACGCGATGCCAACTCAGCCACCGACCTCTCATTACATAGATTGTTTAATTCCTAGTTTGCCAAAAGATCCACCGTGGATTTGCTACAGGGTTTTCCAATAAGAGGTGTTATTTTGAATAGCCCGCTATTTCGGTAGATGTTACTTTTGAAGCTGTCATTTTTTGACATTTGACAAGTAGAAACTACGCCATTAATAAAAATGGAACGATACACGCTTCAACAACGCATTGAAATTATTAAAATTCACTTGAGTGAATCAAATGCAAATCATCTTGGGTGATGAGGCCCATTTCCACCTCGGTGGCTTCGTCAACAAGCAAAATTGTCGCATCTGGGGCTCGGAAAACCCAAGAGTTATTGTTGAAAAGCCTCTCTATCCTCAACGTGTGACTGTTTGGTGCGGTTTATGGTCCGGCGGAGTCATTGGACCTTACTTTTTCGAAAATGAGGCTGGAGCAACAGTTACGGTGAATGGATCGCTATCGAGAGATGATAAATGATTTTTTATGGCCGGAATTGGATGGTATTGATTTGGACAACGTTTACTTTCAACAAGACGGCGCTACGTGCCACACAAGCAACGAAACCATTGATCTTTTACGATTGAATATCAAAATAACACCTCTTATTGGAAAACCCTGTAGTAGCTCACCGCATTTGCCTCGATTGTATGGCATTTTGAACCTTAAAAAATGCTCGTAGCATGATAACATATATTTCATTCGCTTAGCAAGGAAATAATGCATCTTAATATTATTCTAGCTTGTCGTTTGGTCACTTGCAAACATGTTTATTTTATCTGTGGAAAAGCGCGTCGCTCAATTCCACGCCAAACATCATAATTCATAGTACTGTATTTCATTATCATTAACAGGAATATATGTACATACATATTTTATTACATTAACCTTACGCAGAAGACCTTGAGGAAAATAATTTTCATTCAGTCATCTTTGGGGATGCTGTGTGAAGGGTATTTTTAGGAAAAGAAGGAGAGGTGGCAGTTTTGGAAAGGGAAAAGTTCTGAAGGGTGGGGGTATCTGGGGGGTGGTCAGTGTCCAAGAGATGCAGCGATGTTCCGATAGAATCCTGCTGGAAAGAACATGAGGTCTCCCAATCCGGCCTGCCACGTTAGTGGGCAGATGCATCCGCCGCCAAGACAAGACTCACCCCGTGAACCCGAGCACACCTGCTAAGCTACCAAACGTAGCGAACAACTTGGGATGACCTATGGCAGAGGTGTTAGTTATCCACGACGCACATACGTAGATTTTAATGATTTAGACGGCCAAAAGTATTTTTTTTAAAATCAATATAATGGTAAGGTATCTATTTAATTGGCGAGTCAACAGTTCTATGTACAATATAACATCCTCTCCCCCCTCCTTGGAAGCGCGGGAGTCGACTTTGATCAGTCGGAATTCGATAGTGAACAAGTGTGTACGTGTCGGGTTTCGACGCTCTCCTAAACTTATAACTTTCCAAACGTGCATTATTCATTTCAAGCTAATATTTCCGTTTTAACTGTGATGGATTGCGATAATACAGGTAAGAACAATTTGTTTTCGTTACAGAAAAATTTAATTAACATTCTCTGTCATTCATTTTTAAAACGACAAACATCACTCTGTCAAAAAAATTTTTTTTTTAATATATTTAAATTCGAGTGCCTTTTTAGTGTACTTATGAGTCCGTCCCTGTATTAATTTTCATTATACTATATAGTGCATATATGTAACTAACTAATTCCATAAGAAATAGCCGCGCAAAATCGCGCTTTTTTGAGCTAAGCCCTTTTGAAAGTCTCTTTGTCAAATATAGGAAATATTGAGTGTGCGATATTTTGTATTAAAATTGTTTTTTTATTTGTTTCAGGTCTACCTACTACCTCGGGTACTAAAGTAGTGACTCGTCAATACATATTTGACCAACTACAGAGTCAAAATTTACCAACTTTAAATGAAAAACTTGACTATTATGAGAATTTTCTCCTTATGCGCTATGGGCACAACAAAGAGGCTAAAGAAGACTTTAAAAAAAGATTTTCTTATGTAAAATCACAAATTAAGCAACGATGGGTAAAGGCAAATAAACACCAAGATGTTTTCCTGAAAATAAACCAATCATGGTTAGAGGGAACATTCGAGATTCCCATTGAATCAGCCTCCTCGCAAGGTCGACCACCCAAGTCTTTTGGAGAACTAAGTGAGCGTAGTAAAAGAAGAAAAACGGAAGAAATAAGGGCCTCCGCAGGTGATGAAGTTATTGTTCACGCTGCTACATCTGTGTTGCAGACAACGGGACATAGGACCGCCTCGAAAGTGCTTAAAGATATTACGAACTCCCCAACACGGGCTAGTAAATATAGAAAAGCCTACAGTAGAGTTACCAACAACGATGAGGTACCTCAATTGATGCCTCTGCAAGCACTTAAGATGTTCGTTGAAGCTGATTTTACGAGACGACAGTATGAGATAGTAAGGGCAACAAATCCACAACATTTTCCTTGCTATGATCTTGTTTTGAAAGCAAAACAAGAGTGCTATCCGCCGAAAGAATCCCTAAGAATTACGGCTACTTGCACGGAAAGTAATCTACAGTGCCTAATGGATCTAACCGTAACACGATTATCAAAATACCTAGAAGATGTGATAATCCAGCTTAACGAGCAAGAAAGGAAGTCGTTAATGATAATCTGCAAATGGGGTTGTGACGGTTCTCAGCAATCCAAATTTAAACAAATTTACGATAATGAGACTGATTCCGATGCCAAAATTTTTATGAGTTCCTTTGTGCCTTTGCGCATTGTTTGTGGAAAAGAAGGCAGTAAAATTGTTTGGTAGAATCCAACTCCTTCTTCGTCAAGGTTTTGCCGTCCGATTCGATTCCGATTTGTAAAAGAAACAACGGACATAACTAAAGAAGAGATAAAATATGTGCAGGAGTCCTTTAAGCAACTAAACAAAACAGTTGTTACGTTGAATGAAGAGGAGTTTTCGTTCGGGCACCAACTCAAAATGACTATGATTGACGGAAAGGTGTGTAACGCAGCCACAGACACAAAGTCAACATCCCAGTGCTACATCTGTGGAGCTACTTCGAAAACCTTTAATGATCTATCGAAGAAAAATAGTGTAAACCCTCAAGCTTTGGAATTCGGCTTGTCAGTATTACACGCCCGGATCCGCATTTTAGAAAGCATTATACACCTTTCGTATAAACTGCCAGTAAAAAAATACAGGGAAAGAAAAACCGAAGAAGACAAGGCATTAGAAGCCCAAAAGAAGTTGGAAATTCAGGAGAGGTTTCGAAATGAAACCGGTTTGCTTATCGACATGCCAAAGGCCAACTTTGGCAACACCAATGATGGCAACACAAGCTGGAGGTTTTTTGAAAACCCCGAATTGGCTTCAGCCATCACAGGTATTAACTTTGAACTGATTTACAGATTCAAGGTTATTTGAGAAACTATTTCTGGTGGCCATAAAATTGATGCTGAAAAATATGATAAGTATGCGTACGACACAGCAAAATTGTACGTAGAACAGTATGGTTGGCACCCAATGACGCCAACTATGCACAAGATATTGGTACATGGAAGCCAAATCATAAAAAGTTCGGGGATCCTTCCAATTGGACAGCTATCGGAAGAAGCTGCAGAAGCCCGGAACAAGCATTTCCAATCGTACCGGCTAAACTTTGCCAGAAAGTTTTCTAGGGAAGAATGTAACTTAGATGTATATTATAGGCTTTTGTTAAGTTCAGATACCTTCATTAGTTGCTTGAGACAAATAAGAAAACCTTCACGTAACGCATTTCTACCTGAAACGGTTAAACTTTTATTACCTGGTGACCCAAACACAGAGTCAGTAGAGACATCTGGACCTGAAGATACCGATTTTTAATGTAATTTTATATTTAAAGAAAACTTGTTAAATTCTGTTTCCATTCATTTGTATTTTTTAGTGAATTTAGCTCTGTTATATATTACTGTTCTTTGTAACCTGACAAATATATGTATGTTTTTATAAATATATACCTTTTCTTTATTTTAATTGAACTTAGAACTAAAATAACCCCAAAAATAATTTTGGCCGCCTAAATCATTAAAATCTATCTATGTGCGACGGTATAATTTACAAAAAACATCATCGTGTAAAAACAAGTTATTTCGAAAATAGTGTCGTCCGGCGTTTGAGCACAAAAAAATGAATTTCAAATTCTAGCAATAATCTATGTTATGTAGGTTGATTTTAAAATCATAATAAATAAACAGTTTGCTGCATTTTCTGCTTTCTGTTTATCGTATGCATTCCTACCCGCAGAAGTTGCATATTTATTGTATCTAGTCCATGTCACCGCCACCATCACCATCTCCATCATCAACAATCATCGCTCGGAATATAGATACACTCTGAGTGATTATACCTTTACACTTGCGCTTACACGCATCATGATCACGTGGAAAACAAACACACAAACAACTCACTGTACAAAATATGTAGATTTAGAAATTCAGCACAGCCAGCCGCCGCACAAGCGTTCCGATTTCTAATTTAGGTGGCCACAAATATTATTGGCGAAATAATTCTTGAAAATTAAAGATTTTTGAAATCGGAATTGGAAAAAAAGTGCCAAACAGTCGAGATAAAACGGCCTCCGTTGTCGAGGGGTAAGGCTCTCGACTAGCAAGCTGAATGTTGCGGGTTCAAATTCCAGCGGGCGCAAGTAAATTTTATTTGATATGTGATATTGAATTTGTGTTATTTCACAAATTACTCAGCAAAAATAATATAATATATAGTCTGTTTGCGGCACGCTCCAGAGTGAAAGACACTCTCAGTATCGCCTTGGTGTAAGATAACCATTCAGAATTGAAACGTTGATTACTAATAATATTTGGATGATTTGTTTAGCGCTGTTTTTGTGCAAAATCACCGATTGAAATGGTTTGTCCGTGTTTGGTGACCAGATCTGAATAGCCAGGTACTCCCCCATCTTCCTCTTTCTCACCTCCTTCTCCCCACTACGTTCAGCCTCAAAACATACCCCAATTGGGGATGCCATAATCCCACTGGCTCCAGACGGTTGGGAGCAGTTGGGACTCTTGTGCGGTTTTACATTAAAAAACAGGACTTCGCCACGCTCAGTCGATTTTACACGGTGTCCTGAAACTCGTAGTACAAGCGGGAAACATTGAATCTACATCACACGGATAACCGCTGATAACAGCTGATATATTCCCTGAACGATTTTTTTTTCAAATTTGACTTAAGAGGAAGCTTCTAGAATCGTTCGATTTCAAGGACAAAACTGGTTTTTATTTATTTTGTAAATAATTTTATAATAAAGCAAAAAAGTTAATCAAGTGAAACTGTCACAGATAATCTTAGATATAATACTGTATTTTTTTAAGTTGTTTCCTTTACGCGTTCATACATTTCTATTGCAATAATATTTTTTTTAGTATTTTACATTTTTTATTGAATAATTTATTATTTATTTGTATTCTACTCAAGCGAAACGATAGGAAAACTTTCAATTTATCTAAAGCATATTTTTTGGTATTCGTAATGTACACCAATTCGTAATAAAGAGTAATCAAAATAGTGATTTAGGATTAAGCTTCGCCTTAAATAATTTACTCGAAAACGAAAAATCAAATCTAGAAAAAGTTATATCGATTGTGGGTGCTACGAATTGCTAACAACTGGGTTACTTTATATTGATGATTTTACAAATCATTATACATTTTAATGAATGAATTTTGGTGAATATTGACATATATACCTAGTATGTTTATTTTTGAAATTTTCCACCTAAGTTGCAAAGCCGGCATTTCTGATTACGTACGTTTGTCAACCTTTCTATCCAAATGGTATAAAGATTTGACTGTTGTCAATCGTATTTTTGTCCGTTTAATGTTGAAATTCGCACCTCTGTGCGCTGTCCCGTACAGTCACTCGTTTCTGTTCGGTTGACCTCGAATATATTCGGTCACTGCTTGGAAAATGTGTACCAGAATTTTTTGAAGTCGGTTTGTTTTTATAAATTAATGAATGTGGACCTTGAATGAAATCAAAACATAAGCATCATATGAATTTAATTGATGGTATTTAGCGGCTCGTGACCTACTGAAGAACTGGCTTAATGGAATATTGTAAATATTATAGCTATTACTCATACCTTCATTGAAATTATATACTCTCTAAAACACCTCAGATGATTGGTTTGAATTTAATGTTTTGGCGTTTTTATTTAATTATTTTGAGCATCAACGACTGTCCAGACTTAGTGAAATACGGATTGTTGTGAAGTTGATTAAGTTTTAAAGGGAGGAGGTGCGGAAGAGAAAGGTTTGAAAATACTTATCCGGCTATTTATACAGGGTGGGGCAGAAGTAATGACCTGGCTTTAAGAAAGTTTCAACCCTTTCAGCCCCAGTGTTAATTCAAATTAACATGAACTTTGTGAATTTTTTTAACATCAAGGTAGCGATTTAGAAAAGTCATTTTTTCCTTTTCTTATAGCTTGTAGTCTTTTCTGTGGCGTCTATTTTTTCTGCTCGGTTGAAATTCTTATTACCTCCACAACAACGATAAATATTTTGAAATCTGCTGATTGTGAGTTTCATCGAATTTCTGCCGTCATTGATTACTTAATTTAAGTTGAGATATCAATATTTTCTACTCGAATTACAAATATTTTAACGCATTAAGATGTGTTCTATAATAATAACATCAGTTCAATTCACTGATCACAGTCATTTTCCCAGAATATTGTAAATGAATTTCAATGTTCATTCAAATTAACACTGGTAGTGACGGACATATTTTCTACTAGTATGGTGAATTTTTAAAGATTTATTATCATAGATTATTTCTTTATTTCTGAATGAATTTTAGTTAAAATGTTATTTATTTGTACCTTAGAGATTATCACCACATTGTAAATGTGCATTTTTGACATGAAGCAGTTATTTGTATTACTTTTGTGTTATGTTTATTTTACGTTATTAGTTAAAAAATACCCTCTGACGCCCAATGTTAATCAAAATTAACATAGAAAAATTTCTAAAAAAAAAAAAAATCAAATACCAAAAATTTTCAAATAATTTTCTGAAGTATTATCAAGCATTGCATATTTTATATATGTGGAAACAATAATGTGGGTGTGAAAGGGTTAATACCACTTTAGCAAGATGGCGGCCTTCAGCAGCTATACATGTAGTCTATTTCTGAAGTGTTGGACCACTTTTCTGCACATTTCAAGGGGTATGGCGAATATTTCCTCGATAATTCGGGTCTTCAGCTCTTCTAAAGTGTGGGGTGCGATGTTTAAAAACTTTCTCCTTCAAATAACTCTGCAGAAAAAAGTCGCACATGCTCAAATCTAAAAAATAATAAAGTTGAGCAGGGAACATTTGTCTCAATTTGGCCATAGAGATCCGAGCTGTGTGTGATGTAGCCCCATCTTGTTGGAACCAGAGATCTCCCAGATTAGATTAGTTTGTTGCTGCAAGAAGAGCAGCCCAAAACTTCAGAAATTTACTACATCAATGTATAGCTGCTGAAGGCCGCCATCATGCTGAAGTGGTATTCAAAACTTGTGAAAAAATGGCTTTATATATGCAAAGCTGGGTCTTTACTTTCGCGCCACCCTGTATTTGGTTAATAAAAAAGTATTTATTAGAAATTAAAAGATTACAGTTTGGACTAGTGTGCCAACTAAAATGCCGAGCGGCCCGCCGCACAGTGGGCTGAAAATCGCCTTTCATAGACATAGAGACTTGAATTTTCAAGGGTTTTTTTTATAGAAACGGATTCTGCTGATCATTACTATGCTATAAAATTTCGTATGAAGCAATTGCGTATACAAATGAAGGAGTTATCATTTTTTTAAGAAAAATTTGTAGCCAAAAAAAATACCCTTGAAAATTCAAGTCTCTATGTTTATGAAAGGCGATTTTCAGCCCACTGTGCGCCGTGCCCTGGCCGACACTATTTTCGTAATATCTTACTTATTTTGCAAAACAATGTTTTTGTAAACTACACCGTCTTCCCAGATAATGTGTTAATATATTTATAAAAATCTTTCACACATTTCTCAAATGATCGTACATGGTTTTAGCACCCATCCGCCTCGGGGTTCTCAAATCTACCCATAATCTATCTATATGCCTCAGTGCGCCATACATCAGGGTAGGCCATACCAGCTATACATTAACCGCCACCCCGCGAATCATTTTTTTGGATAAACAACACCTCTGCCATAGGTCACCCCAAGTGGCAAGCTTAGTTTGGTGACTTAGTAGGGGTGCCCGGGTACACGGGGTTAGGTTTAACCAGGTCTTGGCGACGGGTGCGTATGACCTATTATTGCGTGGCGGGCCGGATTGGTAGAGGCTGCCTATGGGAGACCCTTTGACCTCTCCAGCCGGACTCTCTTAACCCAAACCCCTTCATCGCAGTGCAAGGGATGGATTCATATAAACGCACCACTATTGGACACACTAACCCCAAGATTCCTACCCACACCTGCTACCTTTTTACTTCACAGAATCTCCTCTCCTTGACTCTATATGGCATCCCAGGTCCTTCTGTATGGAGGTTCCATGAAACATTATTTAGAATTTGAAAAGTATTTGTCAAGGACTTCTTTTACCATCAAACCACTCTCTAAACACTCCTAACACTAATCACAACTCCCACTTTGAACTAACACTAAGGGGGTATTTCACTATCTCTGATTATGTTCTGACTAAGCACTAATCCGCGGATTAGTCATTTTTTCGTTTTCACTATATCTGAATAACGCTAACGCTCGGGTTAAAGTTCGATTTGACTAATCAGTGCTCGAACCTCACGTTAGGCGCTATTCCTCGAATCAAAGATGGCGTCAAAACATTCCGAGTTTGACAGCGGAGAAGTGAGTCGAATTTTGTTGAATGAATTTGAATGCTTGTATGATCCATCCTGAATTATTTGATTGTGTTCAAAATAAGAAACAATGTATTAATTCGACACGAATCTATCTAAAATGACCTGATAATCAACATAACATAACCAAAAAATGCACACTTTGCGGTGTGCGGACTGTGATGACGCATGACAGCCGTGGCAGTAGATGGAGTAACTGCAAAATTTTTGCGATGTTGCCAGACTATTTCGAGTGTTATCTATCCGGAAGCTCGGAAACAATGGTGAAACGGTCGCCGTTGAATAACGAAGTTATTCTGATCTTTAAAGCCAGCCAACGGATAGCTATTCAGATATTTAGCCCGACATAGTGAAATACCCCCCATCTCTCACTTTGAAATTTTCAACATTATCGGTCGACTACTTTTCGAGTTTTGCGAGCACAAACATAAGCAGGCTATATTAACATATTTTTAAATAAAATGTAAAAAAGTGAAGTGAAAATAACTTTTATAATACCTTTTATAGTTAAATATGTTTATTAGATTTGTGTAAAGTGTTAGTTACAGTTCACACAATGAAAACCATTAGTAAGTGACTGTAAAAATCTGATCTAAATTCTAATACAGGGTTTTCCAATAAGAGGTGTTATTTTGATATTCAATCGTAAAAGATCAATGGTTTCGTTGCTTGTGCGGCACGTAGCGCCGTCTTGTTGAAAGAAAACGTTGTCCAGATCAATACCATCCAATTCCGGCCATAAAAAATCATTAATCATCTCTCGATAGCGATCCATTCACCGTAACTGTTGCTCCAGCCTCATTTTCGAAAAAAGTAAGGTCCAATGACTCCGCCGGACCATAAACCGCACCAAACAGTCACACGCTGAGGATAGAGAGGCTTTTTAACAATAACTCTTGGGTTTTCCGAGCCCCAGATGCGACAATTTTGCTTTTTGACAAAGCCACCGAGGTGGAAATGGGCCTCATCACTCAAGGTGATTTGCATTTGATTCACTCAAGTGAATTTAATATCAATGCGTTGTTGAAGCGTGTATCTTTCCATTTTTATTAATGGCGTAGTTTCTACTTGTCAAATGTCAAAAAATGACAGCTTCAAAGGTAACATCTACCGAAATAACGGGCTATTCAAAATAACACCTCTTATTGGAAAACCCTGTATTTAAGATTGCAATATCATTTCATAATTCTAACATCTGAAGGAGTCTTTCATCTGCTTTCAAAAACAGTATTTTCAAGTCAATATCAAGCGGAAATATTTGATGGCATGGTATTATTACCTCCCTAAAAGTGGACATTCACAATAAGTGTGCTTTAAGCTTAAACCATCGATATTTTATAAATAAAATATATTTGATAAATTATAAATGACTCAAAGAGTTTCGACTTTCGACACGAAGATGAGAAAGCACGACATGGGATTAATGGCCTTGGCGCCATGTGGCAAACATTCAGGAAGGACGAAAACGGAGTTTGCTAAATAAAATGAGTCTGTTATTGTCGGCAAATACAAAAAATCTGAAGCAAGCGAACTCCGCGAGATATACTGTAATGTATTTTAATTAGACTAATATTCAGTTTTACTTTGTGTAGTGAAGCGAGTGCGTCTTCAATCATATAAACGTGGGTCTTTGGGATTTCAAGTTGCTTTATTTACGATAAGATATACATTGGTACTGTTTGAAGGACTGACGTTTTGTTCTAGTGAGTCTATAATCTGCTGCTCGGCACGATCAGCTAGGTCCGGAAATGGTTGGAACCATTCTGATGTGCGCTCGCACATCGTGTGTTGCCAGTTGATATGAACGGATCTCGAGCAGAAAATAGGAAATAAATTGGATATACCTAATTATAGTTATTTATTTTTAACATATTGTTGTATACCGTTATTGAACGTTTGGTATTTATTATTTAATGTAAAACCACTGTCTGCCGTGTACACAATAACATAGTTGGTTGATCAATATCAGATAGCTCGCAATAAGGTCATCGACAATTCACACCTCGTAGCTACTCTTTCTAGGGCTGTCTCACCTTCGCAATTTATTATTTACCTTGTTACAAGGCTGTCCAACCAGTCGTAACTCTGATCGATGAGCAAGCCAGCCGTGGAACACTACCGGCTGGCTAATTGACCCTTCGAAATACAAAGATCAACTACTGGAACCCGTGATACAACAGTTTCCTGCAGTGTACATTATACCCAATGTTTGAGTTTATTTCCTAATGTAGATGATGGGTTCTGATTAGCGAACGGGATGCGTGTGATTACCATTTCCGTGTCGAATTTTAAATTAAGTGTCGGGATATCATCTTGGTACAGACTTTATTGTTCTTAAACAATATTTTGAGGTCAATGTCTAAAATTTTTGTACACTGCGTTCAAATCTGCTTCAAAATTAAAACCAATATCTTTGAAATACGTGCATATTCCCGCTGTTTTACGTCTTGAATGCTTCAAAATGAATACAAATAAAACGAAGTCAATTGACTGAATTGATAAAATATGTATCCATAAAATGATTCACGGTCATCTCGATACTACATCATGTTTCAGCAATATTGAAATATCTATATACAGGGTTTTCCAATAAGAGGTGTTATTTTGATATTCAATCGTAAAAGATCAATGGTTTCGTTGCTTGTGTGGCACGTAGCGCCGTCTTATTGAAAGTAAACGTTCTCCAGATCAATACCATCCAATTCCGGCCATAAAAATCATTAATCATCTCTCGATAGCGACCCATTCACCGTAACTGTTGCTCCAGCCTCCTTTTCGAAAAAGTAAGGTCCAATGACTCCGCCGGACCATAAACCGCACCAAACAGTCACACGTTGAGGATAGAGAGGCTTTTCAACAATAACTCTTGGGTTTTCCGAGCCCCAGATGCGACAATTTTGCTTGTTGACGAAGCCACCGAGGTGGAAATGGGCCTCATCACTCAAGATGATTTGCAATTGATTCATTCAAGTGAATTTTAATAATTTCAATGCGTTGTTGAAGCGTGTATCGTTCCATTTTTATTAATGGCGTAGTTTCTTCTTGTCAAATGTCAAAAAATGACGGCCTCAAAAGTAACATCTACCGAAATAGCGGGCTATTCAAAATAACACCTCTTATTGGAAAACCCTATATATATCTATATATAAAAATTTAAATGTTCGTTTGTTCAAAATCTTAAATCTCATAGAGTTCTTCACTGATTGCTTTGAAATTTTGACACAAAGTTGTATTCGAATACGCGTGTTTTTTTATATACCTATATTATATAGATGCCAAAATGTAAGATGAAAAACAGTGCCATCTGTTGGACGCAAAAGCAACACGCGCTATTGTTTCTCTATCTGCACAAACGTACTGAGCCACAGCAACGCGTGGCGGGGTACAACTATTATTGAAATAAATGTTCCCAATTCTTATTGTTTAAGACGCATTATCATGTTTCACCTGAATACATTTATAAAATAATATTATCTACTGATAGATCCCAAATGTGTCCACTATTATAATAAAATAAGGTGTGCTGAATTAGACACTTTCGTCGATAATTTACACAATATACAGATTCAGAAAAAAATGTCTTGGTATTGTTAAAAAATATAATTATAAATGCAATTGTTGAGCTAATTATATTGGATAGCCCTGATATACAATTATTAATATTGATTCACTTTCAAGTTCCTACTGTTAAATTAAAGTTCCATATGTATTATTGTGACAATTATTATACATTTTTCGACTACGATTCGATTATTAATAGATTACACACCATTGTCAACTCTTATGCTATGTTAGCTGATGTTTTTAATATGTGTCTATTGAAGAATAAAGCTGAATTAATTAAACATTCTAGCAGTGCATATTTGAACGAGGTCAATCATTCGTCTCTCTTTTCTCTCTCTCTCTTTTCTTGGTACGATTTTATCTACTTATCATTTGTATAATAACTGAGTTTTTTTAACTGGTTTGTTCTTGTATGTAAGTGAGAACATCTGTAAAAACCCAGTAAATTATAATATGTTGAAAATCAGTATGTATCTCTCTTTCAAATTATTATACAAGTTTTGTCTTATTTTATTAGATTTTTATGGAATGCAAAAATGCGCCTTAGAGAAAACCGTTACTGCTTTTCACCACGGTCGTCTCCATATTCTCTATATATTAGTCCCAGTGAGAGGTCGTACGTACGCCATCGACGATCGTCCTCTTCTTTTTCACACGCCAGGCCTGAATACGAAAAAGGCTAAAGATACTAGGCCGTTGACGTCACTTACGACCTATCTCTGGGGATTCTTTAATGTAATGCCTTGACAACACAACAATCCGCAATAATAATAATAACAGTTCCGAATCGTTTACCGTCATTTGCATGCAAATCGGCGATTTGTTCTCGCTGTCGACCATTTTCTGTTTCCCTGATTCATGGCTATGCTGAATTTATTTTTTCTCGTGACTGTATCAATTCAAAAATTTAAATGAACCAATAATTATTTCACTTTACGTCCGTATTATTTTTGCTTTTTGTCATTACTTATATATATGTATATTTTCTATTACCTAAATAAGTGGTTTAACTTATTTTAAATTTAAAAAAAATGAATTACTAATATCACAAAAGGTGTTAAACAAGGCTGCGTAATGTCACCGTGGTTATTCAATCTATACATGGATAATTGTATGCAAGAATTGAAAGAGGTGGGATTGGGCGTGAATTTGAGTAATCTGAAAGTATGTTGCCTGCGGTGCTGATTGCTAACAGAATGGAAGATCTACAGTCTCTCGTGTCTAGGATGAACCAAGTATGTATGAAGAATGAGCTAATGATGAATGTAAGTAAGTCTATAGTAATGGTGTTTGAAATAGAGAGTACGAAAACAGTGTGCAATATAGTTGTGAATGAGGAATACTTGGAGCAGGTGGATGAGGTTGTGTATTTAGGAAGTATGTTCTAGAGAGATGGGAAGGCTGACAGAGATATCGAAAGAAGGGTAAATGCAGGTAACTCCATTAATAGAGGACGGAACCCAGTTGGCGCTAGCGAAAAATTGCCAAAGAGGCGAAGATAGCAGTCCGCAATGGAGTGCTGGTACCTACCCTGATGTATGGCCGTGAGACATGGAACTGGCAGAGGAAGGATGAAAGTAGACTGAATGCTGTAGAAATGAGATCCATGAGGCGTATGTGTGATAAAACTATGTATGAAATGTGAAGATCCGCAAAGAGTGCAAGGCTGATGTAAGCGTAATGAGTAAGATTAAGAAAGGGATCCTTAGATGGTTTGGGCATGCAGAGCGAATGAACGAAGAAAGAAGAGAACATATGACGCAAGTGTGAATGGTAGCAGAAGTCGGGGACGCCCAAGGAAGACATGGCACGATCAAGTGAATCAGATACTCGAGTCGGACCTAGTCAAGAGTCAGAATAATATAAGAGTTTGTGTGAATGTAAATGAGGCAAGGAGTGTGTGGTGTGACCGAATTGTTTGGCGGTCCGTCCTCTCTGCCTACCCCTGCGGTGAAACGGCGTGATGGTTAGTTAGTTAGTCTTATTGTGAAATCAGATATGAGCAGAATGCTGCATTGCTATGGAGAATTTATTATTCTCGTGACTGTATAAAGTCAAAAAGTTAACTAATGTACATAATGTAATGATTTATAACAGTTAAAGTTTCTCGTTATTAACTTTTTAATTTCAAAAAAATATATATTTTATTTTTGAAGATATCTATTCATTAGTATTGTATATGTAAACCTCCCTGAAGAAATTCTCTAAATGATCATGAAAACCCTATCAAAATCCGTTCAGTAATTTAGAAGAACTAAGCGCACAAACAGACAGACGCGGATAGCGACTTTATTTTATACTATTTAGAGATTTATCATTAACTCAAAAATTGTCAAAGTGGCATCAAAAATTGTCAAAAATCGATTTCTTTAATAGCCTAGGTATATATATTTTATAATTTGAAACACAAAAATAAAGTAGCATACATCTGTGCTAGATATTTTCTACATCTTTTGATTGATGAAATAATAATTCAGTTTGGTTGGGTATTTTATGTTCAAATTCAAATTCGTAAGATCCCTTCATGTAATTTTTCAATGTCGGAAGTATCAATATCCATTCGAAGTTCAACAAACTATACATAATTTCACTTTTCAATTAAACCGACGATCTCCGGTCGTGCATTAAATTACATTCCTGAGCGACAGAACTGTTATGATAATTAAATACGGTAGACGACTCACCTACCATACAAATACGTGAGAGTATAAGGTGTTAGATGAGGTGTACAAATTCCGCCACGTACGGCAGTCGGCGATTGTAGGATTGGCACGCTTCTACGTGACCAGCTGTGCCGGAGAAGTGACAATAACCGATTTCGTGACACTTGATCCCCCAACAGTTGTACCCCCCGGACAGTTGGTCCCTCGGACAATTTTTTTTAAAACCCCTAAAGTATGACATTTTGAAATTTACGTCTCATATTATGAGAACTGCCAGAACGAGAAGGCAGATTGCGTTGAAAATATGTTTACATTACATTCGATTCATGAGAGTATGTATGAGACGATGTATGAATGTGAATGAGGCAAGGAGTGTGTGGTGTGACCGAGGTGTTTGGCGGTCCGTCCTCTCTGCCTACCCATGCGGAGAAACTGCGTGATGGTTAGTTACTTAATTACATACATTCGATTTCATATAAATTCGCTAATACTGTTCTTAAATAAAGACTGAATGCTGTAGAAATGAGATCCCTGAGGCGTGTACGTGGTAAAACCATGTATGATCGTGATTGAGAAATGTGAAGATCCCCGAAGAATGCAAGGCTGATCTAAGCGTGATGAGTAAGATTAAGAAAGGGACGCTTAGATCGTTTGGGCATGTAGAGTGATTTAACGAAGGAAGTAGTGCAAGGAGAATATATGTCGCAAATGTGAATGATAGAAGAAGTCAGGTACGCCTGAGATAAACATGGCATGATCAGGTGAGTCAAATACTTGAGTTGAAGAGTAGGTATTAAACGATGTATAAATGTGAATGAGGCAAAGAGTGTGTGCCAAGACAGAGTTGTTTAGCGGTCCGTCCCCTCTGCCTACCCCTGCGTGAAAACAGCGTTAGGGTTAGTTAGTTATTAAAATTTTGAACGCAAACAAAGTTTTTAATGTAGCTTATCAATGATTTTTATCGTGTGAACTGTGATTACTACTTTTAAGGATTTAAAAAAATATGTATTAAATTAGACAAATTAAAACTTTCTTTCAACATAAAAATATTCCAAACGTTGACATATTTTTATCAAATGCTTTAAAATGTTGTTTCATAGATTTGTTTTTAATATTTCGGGAGCGTTTACGGTATTTTTTTAATGCAAACTGAACGCGCGTTATTCTCTTTTTCTAAAACTATTTAAAATCATATTTCTCACTAACGTAATACAACATAACTCTCTCTCCTAAAAAGACTCAACGGTTGTTGTGAAGCATATCTCCCTAAATTGCCGAACGGATTTACCTAACACTAAGTCATCTTTGGTGATGCTGTTTGGAGGGTCTCTTTGAGGAAAGGAAGGAGTGAACCTGGTTCTTGAAGAGACCCAGTTTCTTCTTTATTCGTATTGTGGGGTCAGAGGGGAATGTCTAGGACAGTGAGCCTGTCTAGGGACTCAGGCGTCGCCCTGTGGTACTCATCAGTCCCGCCGGGGAATGAATGCAGTGGGTATTTGTTGACCACATGTTGGGTGATCTGCACCTCACAGCATTCACACATTGCACAAGTATCTTGAAAGGATGCATGTAGAATTTATTTAATATTTCATCCCCCGGCTGAAATGTAATTTAATCTTAATTATATCTAATTTGTTTTTTTCTTTCGTTACAGGTAAGGACGCATTTCTAATCTTCCTTTCGTCGACAGGAAACAAAGATGCAATACAATGAGTAAGGAATTCCATATTAAAAAAATCTAACGAAGTCAATATTGGTGAGAAAATCACAATGTTTAAGGATCATAATTTTCTATGTTTTTTTTTATTCATTTTGAGTTTGGATGTTTCAAATTCCAATATATTTGATGTATAAGTTCTTGATTTTAACTATTGTAGCTGCTGATAGGCCACAGTATGCAATCATTTTGTCGCCTGCTATTTACTTCCTGCGATAATGTCTGGCGGATTAAATTTATCCAATTTTTAAGAAGAAACTTTTCCAAAACGACCGTTCGTTGAATCTCTTGAGCGGGCAGTGCGCTGAGATTCTTTAAAGAACTACATTTATCTCTAACAACTGTCAGATGCATTCAGGTCTGCTGGATACATTTTAATTGATTTTGGTTCGTTTTTGGTACGAAATGAATCCTGTAAGTTGAAATTCTCAAAGCAAGCACAATTGTAACAACCTAGAATCCTATTTGAAACAGAAGTTAGAGATGCTAAAGAAATGGGTTTAATCAATCACAGTAACTATCCATTAAACAATGCCAAAGCCAAACATACCTATTGCCGAGCATTTAATTGAAATCGGCCAATACTTTGTATTTGTACCTTAAGTGCTGGGAATACCTTTTTTTTTTATTTTTTATAGTGAATACCTCACAAGAGTCCCAACTGCTCCCGTCTGGAGCCAGTGAGACTATGGCATCCCCAATTGGGGGATGTTGTGAGGCTGAAGGTAAGTGGGGAAGGGAAAGAGGAAGGTGGGGAAGTACCTGGCTATTCAGATCTAGTCACTAAACACGGCTAAAGCCATTTGGAGCAACGTTTCAATTCTGAATGGTGGTCTTACACCAGGGCGATACTGGTAGTATCTTCCACTCTGGAACGTACCGCAAATATACTATATATTATTTTAATTAATTAATTGTGAAATAACACAAATTAATCAAATAAAATTGATTTGCGCACGCCGGGTTCGAACCCGCGACCTTCGGAATGGCAGTCCAATGCGTTACCACTGGACTATGCCGGCCGTCTAAAACGCATCTAACGCTTCTGATTACGGAGGCAATTAAAATCTACAAAAAAACTCCATAAATATTAACGCTGTCCGAAATTTTGTCGAAAGAAGGAGTAGTGCATCAGGGCAGGATAACCCAAAAAATAATCACTACAATACTGTTGGCCGTGAAAATCTCAAGTCATGTCATAGATAAAGCCATTTTCATTTCTAAGAGTGTCTATCACTGATAGCAAGAAACATAAATACCACGTTTTAAGTTTTTAATTTTCAAATATATAGTTGATATCTTATTATTTTTATTATTGACTATTTGATAGTAAAATTAAAATGAATATCACTTTATTTCCTATTTACCGATGAAGTCATTTACCTTAATCTCCTAGTTTACCATCCCATTTTCAAGAAATTACTGTTATCTTGTAACACAAATATAGCGAGTTTGCTTTTTGATTTGTTACTCGCTGTGTCTATCTTTATGCATGGTGACCGGGTATGTCATCAATATGACAATTCAACACCCACAAACTAGGTTAAATAGGCTATATAGGTAACTATTAAACCTAGTTTTTATTTCATCACTTTTAATGACTATACAGGGTGTATCGGCACGTACCCGACAAACTTTAACCAGCTATTCCTTAGCATATTTGGAGTAAAAAATCTTATATGCACTTTGCTGTCCGGTAACGTTTTTAAAAAAAAAATATTACTCAATTTTCACCACATGTCACCACTGTTTTATCCTTTGTCAAAGTTTGAAAACCCATCTGGCATTATTTTATTCGAATTCCGTTGAATAATGCACGTGTGTACCTATATTGGCGCACTTTTACAATCACAACGAAATGGCACGGCACCATCCGTCTCATTTTTAACTATTATTATTTAGTGTGTGCGAAAGAGCGAAGACGCTTTTCGACATACTTGCTTATAACAGCTGTTGAACCCGAAAAGCAATGCCAATGACAGTGATGTAGTGTGGAAATTTTAATTTTTTTTGTTTTTAATTGAAAAAAAAAATGCTACCGGACAGCAAAGTGCCCATAACATTTTTTACTCCAAATGTGCTAAGGAATAGCTGGTTAAAGTTTGTCGGGTTAGTGCCGATACACCCTGTATATCACTTTTTAAAGGTGTGTTGAATTTTCATTTTAATGAAATATTATGGAACCCTTTATGCACAGTGTCCGGAAACTAGTGATAAATTTTGGGTTCTATATGTAATGCAGATTCATCAGTTTCCTGGTTGAGTTTCTTGACACCGCAGGTATTTAGACAAGTCATTTTGATTGAAGATAATGATAGTAATTTTTAAATAGAAGTATGAGATGGATAATAATGACGGAATGTAATTAGACATCAAAGCTCAATTGGTAGAAACGCCAGTTCCAGTTAGACTAGAGGATCTGGGTTCGACTCCCAGTTGAGGCCGTTACCTTTTTATTCTCTGTATCTTTAACTTCATTCAACATTTTTCTGTGTTAAAGACAAGAAAGAACAGTTTACAAACATTTTCCGTTAATTAATGATTCTGACGTTGAATACAAGCTTTGCACTAAGACACCACAAATAACAGGCAATAAAATAAATCAACTCGATATAAAAAGCGAGGGAAACAAAAACATAAAAAAAGATATTAACGTATAATAATAAAAGATATATTTATTATATATAACAATACAAATGCAGCAAACAACTCAGCAATTACCCGCGCAATCACAACATACACCCATTACGAAAAATTACTACATTTAGACATCTTTCATGATTCCTTTCTAACATACAAAACTAACTTATTAAATTTCTTAGCATGACATATTTCAAAAATATTTTCACATCATTTTTCAAAACTCCTATGTATTAGTAGTCATTTACAGTTCGTGAGCTTATTATAATTCTTGTTTTCAATTCATTTATTATTATCTATCCACACACTTCCTTCCTTTTATAACAATCTCAGGCGAAATTACGTAATGATATTTTATGGACATACGTAATATGTACTACAACTATGTAATAACTAAAAATATCTAACTGTATCTTATTGTACTGTGTATGTCTTAACAAATAAATAAATAGAAATAAATAAATATTTATAATGCACAACGCCGTTACAATAAATACATCATATGAGGTACAACCGTACCTCATATAAGGTACTACATTACAGATATGCAGGGTGTTAAGGGACGTACTTCACTTATTTTAACCAGTGATTCCTGACATTATTTGGAGTCAAAAATGTAAGTGAAATTTTTGAATCCGGTGACATTTTTAATGTTTTTTTCACAGACATAGGAATTAATAGACGAGAAGATAATGGCGAGGGGTAAAATCAACTGTTGAAGAACGAAGGGAGTGAAGCTGACTGTGATTCGTCAATAAATCAATCTGACAGTAAATAGGCATCTCGCATTATAATATCACCATTTACTTCTTAAAAGTAAAATCTGCTTTTGAATGAATAGACATTTTTACATGGGAGCGCAAATTACTCGCCACGGTATGAACAAATTTGCGAAGTCCAAATTCGGCAAAAAAATTCGGTTCTATTTTGAGAGTCGAATATTTCGTTTAAGTATTTAGTTAAGACACTTTTATAAATGTTCATAATTTACTTCCCAGCAACCAACCAGCTTTGTGTTTCGCGTCCAGACGTTTCTCGATGTGATAGTAACAACTGATTCATATTATACGATGTGAATATGCTTAAAATAAAGTAAAATAATGCTTATATATGGAATGTAATACGACAATTGGGTTTATTCTCTTTTTCACATCTATTTTTACAAGTTTTCATAGTACAAGTCAACATTTTGCCGTGTTATTTCGTAAAATGAACTGATGATGCCTCGACCATAGTTCGCACAAGAATGATGACGTCACGTTTTCAAATTAACCGGTATGGGGAGTGGGGATAATACGCTTTTAATCACTTAGGGCAGGTCTAATAATATTCATATGTCTATGGTTTTTTTTTTAACTTATAAAAAAGCAAAAGGTATTGGAATTTTCTTCATTACCGCCCATTGATTTATTTTAGTCTATGTTACCGCCTTAATTATTGGATTTAATTTTCAATTTATTATTTCATTTATTATTATCCTTTCATTAAATATTATTTAATTGTAAAATGGCGGCTTCAGGGCGGAAAAGCACCCACTAATGTTTTAAAAGGTAATAAGAAATAGGATAGTTTTGGACCCGATAGGAGAGGAGACGCTGTTGTCGAGAAAATTGTTTTTTTTTTCAACGAAATTCTTTTTTTTTTCAGAATAGAACGGTGCCGGTTGCATTTTTACTTATTTTCTATCAGACTGAACAATAATCGCAATCTGTTGAAATGATCGATATCGAATGAAACGTCAACACAATATCTATGATGCACGTGACTTGCGCATGTATTCTACGCATGTCAAATGCATAAAATATCCGCTACCAGATAAAAGGCGGTCTGTGGCAGGACATCATCTTCTTTTTTTTCTTCTTAACACTAGATTCATAACCATTCGTCCCACAGACCGCTCAAAACGTAAATTTGTTTCTAGTGTCTCGAGTGAAAGAGATAGAATGATGACCTCTCAAGTACCTTCCTAGATCGCTTGTTCATTAGTAACGGGGGTGCGTTTGCCTTGCAGTGAAGTTTCGTGGACAAGTTATAGACCTTTGAACGTCTGAGAGACGAATGTTTATGAATAGTGTAACTTTTGACGAGACTGCAAGTTATTTTGAAAACATTGTTTTTGATGAGTTCTGGTTATACAGAGTAAAAGTAAGTATATGATATTATTCTATATGAGTTATTATTTATACTTGCATCTTATTTTATCATTCAAAATGTATTATTGTGTGTATTTTACATCAAATCTTTATTTTATTTTAGAATGGATGATCGGCAAATTGAAAACCATTTGAATCGTTTATCTGATTCTGGTGATGATGATTTTACCAGTCAGCAAAATGACGTAGAAATCAGTGATGTCGAAGATCATGTTGAATTAGATGAAATGGTCCCGACAGATTCCGACAGTGATAACGACATGGTTACGTAAAAGACACGAAATGCTTACTTTGAAGAGATGCCTAATAAGGAAAATGGCCGAAGTTTTAGATGAAATGCCTACCATTGCCACACCTGGTCTAAGTGGTACTAAAAAAAGGTTTGTGGTTATTGTGATTATAAAAAACGGCATATGACAAGGTTCCAATGCAAGCAATGCAAAAAGTATATGTGCATGGACCACTGCGGCCTCATGTGTGTGGAATGTAGCAATGAAATTTTATTTTAACTCGTTTATAATTTTTTTTGTTACCTAATTAAACATATTAAAGAGTGCCATACTTAATTTATTTATTTTATTTACAAGTACCCCAAAACTCGTCACTTAAATTTAGTCGTCTGTGAGACGAATGTTTATGAATAATGTTCCTCTTAGATAAGGTTATGAATCTAGGGTTAATGAATAATCATGTCTATATTCAATGTTCAAGCATAATTTAGTTTCTGAATGGTGCTCTCTCATTCCATATTACACCAATAATAAATTGTCAAGTCTTCTCGTCTCTTTGCTTTCATATTATTTTGATCGCTCGCTTCCCAATTCCTTATGCACGACGTCTCTTGCTCAGCGTGACCAGAATGTGTAGTGACAATGGTAAAAATCTCAACCAACTGTCTATACTAACTTTCTCAATAGCGCCGGAATATATAAGTCACCGATGGGGATCGTCTCATGAATACTGCATTAGTTGAAAGTGAGATTTATCTAGGTATTTATTTATTTATTTCGAGACATACAAAAGTAACGCTTCAAAATAATCCCTAATTTCCCGTATAACACTCAATTTCATAATGTAGACATTCTTAAGGCGAAGCTTAATGTCAAATCACTATTTTGATTAATCTTTATAGCGAATTGGTGTACATTATGAATACCAAAAAATATGCTTTAGATAAATTAAAGGTTTTCCTATCGTTTCGTTTGAGTAAAATACAAATAAAATAATATATTACTCAATAAAAAAATATAAATGTTAACTACTAAATAAAATATTTTTTCAATAGAAATGTATAAACCCGTTAAAGAAATAACTTTTTAAAAATACGGTATTACAGTTTAGATCAGGGGTGCTCAAACTTGAACTGCTGGCGATCTACCTCAATATTATTAGATTCCGATCGATCGACTCTGAGAGGCTGCAAGTATGTGTGATGCAGGATTGTCGTCTATGTAGGTAGGGTGTATTGTGGCGCAGGTATAAGTGTATATATATATAGGGACGTTGCATAATTGCATGGCCACGAATCCACATAGAATTTGGAGGAACGACAGAAATTAGTTTGCAATATGCATTTTTTTAGTCAAGGTAGGTGGAGGTCTGCACTAAAAAGTCAATAAAAAAACTTATATTTATTCAAAATTGCAAGTTTATTGGTTCTTACAAAAAACAAACGAGTTCTAGTTTCTAAACTCAAGTAAATAATGACTTTGGATGTTGAAGCGTGGCACTGCATGTCCTCAGCATACTTTTCATACGATGGTACGTAATTAGCGAGTGCTTATCGCAAGCACGATGACATATGTTCGTCAGTTAGTCGATTGCGATATTTTGAATTCTACAAACTACAAATAAATAATAAAAAAGAAGACATGAAAAATGGGAAATTTTTATCGAGATCGACTCAAAAAGCACTCGCGATCGACCGTTTGAGCACCCCTGGTTCAGATTATCTGTGACAGTTTCACTCGATTAACTTTTTATCGTTCTTATAAAATTATTTACAAAATAAATAAAAACCAGTTTTTTGCTTGAAATCGAACGTTTCTAGACTCCGTTTGTCAAGCGATTGATATGCCTACAATATAAGGTATACTAAGAATATACACATTTTTGGCTTGCAGCTTCCTCTTAACGTCCGTCTCTACGCTCAACAAAAGTTCTCCACACAGGAGGGCATTAGGAAAATAGTTTCCCTCAGGGCCTATGTCATCTTTCGGGATTCTGTGTAGAGGGTCTTTTTTAAGAAAAGGAAGGAGAGGAAGTTCTAGGTAGGAAAAAATTATAAGGGGTGGGTAGGAATCTAGGGATCAGTTTGTCCAGGAGTTACGAACATACGAATGTATCCCTTCCGCTGCGGCGGATTGCGATGGTTCGAGAGACCTGTCGGGAGAGGTCTCCTTAAACCAGCCTCTCCCGATCTGGCACGCCACGCAACTGGTGGCTGGCGCATCCTGAACACACCTCACCCGATGAACCCGGGCACCCCTGCTTAATTACCAAACGTAGAGAACCACTTGGGGTGACCTAGGGCATGTAGCAAGCTTTTACGTCAAAAGTTAGCAATGTACAGCCTAAGTTTAAGATCTGCTTAATGACCTTCAAAGCATTATAAGGAATTGCGCCAGCCTATATATAGAAGACTGTTAGGAATTTCCTGGAGAGACCATATTACAAATGAGGAGGTTCTCCAAAGAATCGAAGGAGGAAGGCACCTGCTCAGGACCTTGTCCGAAAGGCGTGCAAGATGGATCGGCCATGTTATACGACAAGAAGGCCTCTTGCATGTCATAATGGAGGGTATGACCGAGGGGACCAACTCTAGGTAGTACGAGAGTACCTGGAGGACCTGCTGGTGGACGTGCGCTGCTCATCATATGCACAAGTCAAAAGAGCCGCACAAGATAGGGAAGAATGGAAGAGGAGATTAGATGAAATTGCTGCAAACCAATCCCAGGATTGAAACCAGAGAGAGAGATATATCGGAACTATGTATCCGACAAAACTTACGCAATAGACAGCTTACTCTAAGGTCAGCAGATCTAGATGCTAGTAATCGTCTAATTGAACTTTCTAGGTCAAATCGAGCGGTATACTATGATCGTTATTTAGTGTAACAGGCCCTCTCATCTGGAATAGACTTCCCTCAGCTCTTACTAATCTCCAGAATTTGGCTGAATTTATACGGGCTTTAAAAACAAAATTATTTAAAAAATCTTATCATTTATAAATTTTAACTTCATTTCAATATTTTGTAGTAAGCCATATTCTAAAACTTCCGGTAATTGTTTGGTTTCGGTTGTCTCCTTATTGTACCTTTTTTAAAGTGTCTGCTCAGAAAATTCTCATTTCTGAGCACAAACTGCCTCCTGTATTATATTATGTTTTAGTTTTAATATTCGTGTTTTGTCCTGGCCTGCTGTTATTGTTATTCTAAGTTTTGTCATCACTTTGTATAAACAGTGTATTTAGTGTTATAATATTAGATCTGTATTGGGTAAGGCACACTGTAGGAATAATTTTAAGAACCACTAATACTGAATTACCATTTTTTTAAAGTTTGTTATACGAGTAGTTAAGCGCACTTGAAGTGAAATGACACTAAACTGCGCTATATAAATGCCATGTTATTATTATTACAGCCATGAGTAAAAATGTACGTAATGACGGCAATACGGTATACCGCGCAAACGGCTTACGCGCACTTTAATTTGTTTTACACCCGATATTTTGAATTTCTACCGACTTATATAACACACTTTCCTTGAACGCTTTTAGTTTTGAAATATATGTTATTTTTGAAGATAATCTCTATTCAGATGTCGAGTAAAGTAGTAAATATACGAATGATTAATGGAGGACTGAACGCAGTTGGTGGCGCTAACAAAAAATTGTCCAAAGAAGCGAAGTTAGCAGCCCACAATTGAGTGCTGCTACCTACCCTGATGTAAGGACGTGAGGCATGGAGCTGGCAAAGAAAGGATGAAAGTAGATTGAATGCTGTTGAAATGAGATCCCTGAGGCGTATGTGTGTAAAACCATGTTTGATCGTGTGAGGAATGTGGAGATCCGCAAAGAGTGCAAGGCTGATGTAAGCGTAATGAGTAAGATCATGTAGAGCGAATGAGCGAAGAAAGGAGTGTAACGAGAATATACGATGCAAATGTGAATGGTAGCAGAAGCCCGAGGAAGATATGGCACGACCAAGTGAATCAGATACTTGAGTCGGGCCATGTCAAGAGTCAGAACAATAGAAGAGTATGTATGAGACGATGTATGAATGTGAATGAGGCAAGGAGTGTGTGCCAAGACCGAGTTGTTTGGCAGTCCATCCTCTCTGAGAAGAGTGTGATTAGTTAGTTAATTAAGAACTTTTTCTCAGACATCAAACAATAATACGTGACGTATCCAAATGAACCAGGGTTACCTTCGAGTTATATTATGACTAATGATAACAGGTGATGAAAACCAATCCTTTGTAAATGATTCAATCGTTTCAAAGAGCAGTAGCTGTCATTATAATTGTCGTGCTTTGTTCCAAGTAGGTATGTAATATCACCATTCTCCAATGACTCATTACATCACCGGAGAAACAAACGGATGGACCATCTGATCGACAGGTATTATATTACAGGGTATCTATGGCTACTAAATTCACCTCACTGAGTAGTGGAAAGTATTCGAAAAATTGCGAACAACATTGGCCTTATACACGGTGTACGGAAACTCAGTAGTGAAAAACCAAAAAACCTAAGATAACCTTTTCTGAGATTCTGAAACTTATGGTACTTGCAGAATTAGTTTAACCCTTCAGGTTTTAAAATAATTTTACCAACAAGTCCCAACGACATGGTGAAATTTCACGGAATTTCGGAATGCTCCCGAGATATCTAAAATGTGCTACAGGGTTTTCCAATAAGAGGTGTTATTTTGATATTCAATAGTAAAAGATCAATGGTTTCGTTGCTTGTGTGGCACGTAGCGCCGTCTTGTTGAAAGTAAACGTTGTCCAGATCAATACCATCCAATTCCGGCCATAAAAAAATCATTAATCATCTCTCGATAGCGCAATCCATTCACCGTAACTGTTGCTCCAGCCTCATTTTCGAAAAAGTAAATAAAGCAATGACTCCGCCGGACCATAAACCGCACCAAACAGTCACACGCTGAGGATAGAGAGGCTTTTCAACAATAACTCTTGGGTTTTCCGAGCCCCAGATGCGACAATTTTGCTTGTTGACGAAGCCACCGAGGTGGAAATGAGCCTCCTCAAGATGATTAGCAATTTAATAATTTCAATGCGTTGTTGAAGCGTGTATCGTTCCATTTTTATTAATGGCGTAGTTTCTACTTGTCAAATGTCAAAAAATGACAGCTTCAAAAGTAACATCTACCGAAATAGTGGGCTATTCAAAATAACACCTCTCATTGGAAAACCCTATATATATATTTCTTATTTTTTAAGTTGTCGTTAAAATAAGTACCATTTTAGAAACTAGATAAAATTATCTTTACAATTTTGTCTATAAAATAAACACCGATCTTATAAAAAGTTATAAAAAAATGTTTTTTTAATATCAAACACGAAAATTTTAACAAAAAAACTTTTTCACAGGCTCTAATGGAAAATGATGTTTGTTGCTTGTAATGTCTTCCGAGGCCTGGATGGGCTAATAGTGATTGTATGTTGAGTTTATTTTAAATCAACGTCTTTACAAGTCAATCGCTCTATTCGTCTATATGTATGTTACCGTATGACGCTAGATATATAGTAGATACTAAATATCGGATTAACGGATTAAAAGCGCGCTGATAAACGCGCATCATCGAATATACGAAGGTTTATGATGGCTTTTGACAAGCGAATTTTTCTGTAGGCTTGCAAAATATGAACGTGATAATAAGAAATGCACACATTCTTATAATATTATGATTGCTAGAAGTTCATCATAATCTCATTAATTACCTGTATTTTGTTTCCGTGTAATATTCAGCGTGTAATCAATGTAATGACGTCTGCCGTTCGTCCATAAGCGACATAATGAGCTGCAGTTAAATCTGTCTGTATCTGTGGGCATTAAGCGCAGCGTTGCATTTATACAAACCTGTCGTGAACGCTGCACTTAGAATACTGCGCCGTGTAGTTGTAGTGAATGCATTTGCGTGCATGAATGAAACGTCATTAAATAATTCCTCCGTTGCATGCTTCAAATCTTGTAGTGTTTATAGCATGCAAATATACCGCATTGTTTCGTCTTCAAAAAAATACATATTCAAAATAATACTGTCCTTCAAAGCAGTTTTTTGTATTTTTCTCTCATCCCAAATGCATACTGATTGCTGACTTAATCATTCTTGACCTCTTTAAAGCAATTAGATGCAATAATTGAACGAAGCTGACCTCTGACAATATTTTTGTAGTAGTTGCGTGCTGTTGGACCTTTTTAATTATTCTCTTTTTTTAACATAGGTCCACACAGGAGGCCTTGAGGAAAATAATTTCTCTCCGGGCTTATGTCATCTTGGATGCTGTTTGGAAGTTTTGTTAAGTAAAGGAAGTTCTAGGAATGAATAAGGTAGGAGAGATGGGTAGGAATCTGGGTTCAGTTTGTCCAGGAGTGACGTATGAATCCATCTCTCCCACAAAAGGTCTCTTATAGCCGAATATCCAATTAAAACTTTATCAAAGGTACTGGATTACTGTCAAAGAAGCGATAGCAAAATGGGAGATAGCACAATGGGCTGAGTTCTTGTGAACATCCACGTTTTATCAAAATTGAATGAACCAATGTATTTAACCACTGTAACGCGTGCATTGTCTACACGTCAGTTGTGTTGTACATCTTGGAACCATCTTTCTCTGAATACGCAATCGTCAGTTCCTCCCATTCAGTGTTTTTTCTATCGTGTGTTTTGCTTCGATGACCACGCCAAGAGTTCCTACGGTAAATACAATTACCTCGCTTTGAATATTTTCACCAAAGATAACATTGCAAATTTTTTCGCTGAAATGCATTAAATTTATCTGAAATTCTCCATAAATTCGTGTTTCTGCTTTCTTAATTTGATTTATCGTTTTAGAACTTAATCCTTGTTATAATATGGTTTGTAGGCTATTATATTAATGTTCAGGATTATTATAATGATACTCTGATTGATATGCTTTATTGGCAACCGAATACGGATTCGTGTTTACTACATGGGTTTTTATACTATTATAATATCTCTTCGCTCTAAAACTTACTGATAATTTATGAAATACTGTTATTTTATAAAAAAAACTGATTCACGAATGAGTTCCTAACAAAGTATCAGTCAAAAGCAAATGTTTTGCGACGACGGCGGAACACGTGTTCATACAAATACTGATATTGATACCGACATACTTATAGTATTCCGTCATGACGTTAATTAGGAAAAGAACACGTGTTCTCGATATATTCTGAATGACTAATATTTTTTCAGTCAATTCGCATGCTGTCACTTTTTAACGGGATCCTTTTTCTCCGTGATTATTATTGATCGCCTGTAATTATTAAATAAAAAAACCTTTTATCTTAATATTTGCTTAATTTTGTCGGCTAAGATCAGCAACATCATCAGCTGTAGGCAGACTGATAGAACCTAAGCGCAAGTCAAATACTAAGTTTGGTGATCGCGCTTTTGGAGTATCTGGGCCGAAGGCTTGGAATAAACTCCCTCCGGAACCAAGATCCATAACAAGTCCAACAGAATTCAGGTCTAAATTAAAAACTTACATTTTTAAGCTGTCATACCGTTAAATTAAATATACCATTACTGAGGGAAAGTTCAATCATATCCTATTTTCCAATTATGTCCTAAATCTTGTATCTAAATTTCGCTAATAAACAATTAGTTAATGTTAATTTATTTCAAGTGACCTACCAGGTAAGTATTATACTGTATATTATCTCCATGTATAGTTAGTAATAATATAGATCATTTTAGAAATGAATTATATGTTTGTACAGCGCAATTGAGGTGATTTTGCACAAAAACCGCGCTATACAAATCATCCAAATATTATTATTATTATTAAGATGTATTTCTCATTTTTTAGCCATTTATATCTTAAATCTTTGACTGAATCATATTTTACGTGGTAATGCAATAGCAATAATACACAACTGGTGACACTGTACAATTCGCAAGCGCGCCCCACTTTTGAATTTGGCGGCCACCTCTGGTCTGATAATATAATACAAATTCTGCGTAAACTTTCTCCGATAAAAACATTAAATTTCTCCCCACAGACAAGGTTATCCAATCAAATGTCGTATTGCGCATTGTATCGACAGGTATATTTACCTAACGGACTTCAAAGGGGGTGCGGAGAGAGACGGGCTAAAGAACAAAAGGGACAGATATATTACAGGAAATGTATAACAGAGTAGAGTGCGTATTGCGAGGGGAGAGGTCACCCCAATGTTTCTAGTTTGTACCTACAGTGAGTCACAATATTTTGGGTGGGAACGGGGAGGTATAATGTCGCAAAATCACAAAAAGCAGGAAATTTACTAAAATTTTTGGCCCTCGCAAAGTATAGCGCAGGGTTTTCGATATTTTAACACAATACAATAGAGTGAAGAAGATAATACTGATAAATCTAAACGGAACTTGAAACAAAACAAGACACAGAAAATAAAAAAAGGTAACGGTCGTAACTGGGACACGATCCCAGGATTTCTGTCTAACCATTAAGCTGTTTCTAATTCTCAATTTATGACTTCTGTAAGATAGCTTAGTGGTTAAAGCGTGGTTTCGGTAAGACGGAGATCCTGGGATCGTTCCTCAGTTGCGTCCGTTACCTTTTTTTTTTATTAATTACATCTATTTGAATTTAGATTTTGTTTTTTTGATTGGATGAATGAATTAATGAAATGGAATCTTGGAACTGGGAATCAACCCACTTCCCGACATCTGATCGAGACTCGTTCTCGATGACAATGCATTTTATCAACTTTGGTGATATTCGTGCACACACGCATTTTTCTGAAATTGGATGATGTTATATTTCGAAATTTACAGCAATTACATAATTAAAATGGAATAATTGTTTGGGGAGGAGCAACAAACGCAGCTATCGCTCAAATAGAAATCGCACAGAAAACGATATTAAAGGTAATACTCAAAAAACATAAACTAACCGACACAGACCAAATATTTAAAAGCTGTGACATACTTGATATACGCCAATTATATGTTAAAACTCTACTAAACTACATTTTCGACCAAAAAAACAATCCCCAACAAACACAAAATATCACTAATAGACCGGTCAGAAAAGCGTATAAAAAAAACATAAAAACTCCGACGGTAAACACTACCTTTGGACAAAGACACCATAAATACCACGCAATTAAAGCATTCAACAGTCTTCCACTTGAAACAAAAATTGAGGAAAATAAAAATAAATTCAAACACAAAATAAAAAAATGGATTAAAGAACAAAAAAGACAATATTTCCAAAATTCTATAACATAAGAGAATAAAACATATACACGCAACACAAAAAATGTATAAGGCAAGCGGCACGCACAAGCACATCATTGTAAATGCCGATTTCCATTCTCTTCTAATGTTTTTATTTTGGTGTGAGAATTGGATTTTGATTTCTAATCTTTATTTTTGATGTAAATTTATCTTTATTTTAATGTTGTTTTTTGTTTAAATGTATAAATTCGCATATTTTAAAATGGGGGCCTCAGCACGGGTGAACAACCCAGTGAGGCCAACGTTGCTGAATTGAAATGTAAAGTACTGTAGAGTAATGTATCAATAAATAAATAAATGTCGGTAATATTTAAATAGTATTTGGCTTAGGTGTTAGCGGTGTTGACTCCAAACCTTGGGGAGGAAGGTTCAATACTCAGTCAAACACATTTTAAAAGTTCACAGCAATTTAAGAGCCAGTTTCTGCGGAGGAAAGCTCTATCCAATAATCCTTATATATATATCTGATTTAATTTGAATGTATATATATATTTTTTTAGATTGGCTACTTACCGGTCCAAGAGATGGAGCAACTAGGTCAAAAATTGAAAAAAAATTGTATTGTTTTTTCGCGGGTTGATTTCTGTCTCTTTAAGTGTTATGTTTTATTTAGATTTGTTAATATTATCATATTCTTCCAGAGATGTGCTTTATTTCAAATATATCCATTTCAAATGGAAATGCAAAATGCAAAATGGGTATTTTCCATTTTGCATTTTAAATGCTTTTCTAAAAACCATTTTGCATTTTGCATTTTAAATGCTTTTCTCAATGCATTTTCCATTTTAAATGCTTTTTTGCAACATTCTTCCTACTATCTCCACTCATCTTTTTTCCATAAGCCCCAAATATCAGTCGGTCCTAAACCTCGCTATGAGAGATAATTTACATTTGTCAAGTTGCTCCCTGGTAGGAGCCCTGGCAATTGAGTGATACCATTACAAAAAATACTGATTCAAATACTGAACATGGGGCCATGACGCTGTAATATTAAATGTTAGATAGCAGTTTCTATGTTTTTACGTTGGCAACATTAGTCCCGCGCAAATTTTTTGTGGTTTCATAATCTGTAGTCGTGGTGTTTTTGGATTTATCATCATGTAATATGTTTGTTCTACATTGATATCCATTATTAAATGACAAAATTGTTTAAAAATTCTATAATTATTTTATTGTTTGACCTGAGAAACCATTTTGCATTTTCAATGCATTTTGAAAATAGGTATTTTGCATTTTGCATTTGAAATGCTTTTCTAAAAACCATTTTGCATTTTGCATTTTCAAATGGAAAAATTTTGACCCATTTCCATTTTGCATTTAAAATGGTTTTGAGTACCCATTTTGCACATCTCTGTATTCTTCAATGATTGAACATTACACTGATGGATGTATAACCCACAAAAGTTATTCCAATAAATTTTTGAAAATAAATCTCATCAAAATGTAACCACGAACTGTAACAATTTTTTTGTTTGGAGAGTCTTCAACAACTCCTCAGGCATTATTCTGAACGTATCCAAAAATGAAACTGTTTTTGAAATGTGATGAAACACGCTTTCAAATTTTATTATTAGAAATAAACATGTTTTTTGAAATGTTAAAATTTTTAAGGCAACATAAAAAATAAAAATAAAATATTTACTTATTGTGTTTTGTAACAAAAATTACTGATAGCAAAAAAATAAATATAAAATACATTTATTTTATTGGACAAATGATATTATAAACGTAATAAATATCACCTCACTTTATTGTTGTTTTACATAAAAAAATAATTAATAAACAAATCACGAAGTTTCGTGAGTATTTTTCAAATTGCGGTCGGAACCTTTGGTATCATAAAGGTGCACATTTTAATTCTGCTGTGGTTACCTTCTAGATTTGAATATAAAGCTTGGTGTTTTCTCTTTCTAATACCGTTTAGATCATATTTCTCACGACAACAGTAAGGGAGATGCAACGGTTTATGTGAGATCATATGAGTTGTTCCCAAAAGTGAACAAATTAGCCTGTAGGGTTAAAACATGACATAATAATAATAATAATAATTGGATAATTTGTAGAGCGCCGTTTTTGTGAAAAATCACCTCAAGGGCGCTGTACAATGCAGCAAGTTAGCAAACCATATTTTGCAAAGGTTGTTTTGCAGCGTAAATCATTAAGGTGAAATTACTACCGGAGTCGATTCACTCAATCTTGTGTAGAAGAGAAATGGAAGGGTTTGGCAATGATTCAAGTCGGGATTTATTTCCCATCTAAAGGGAGGGAGGCTTTAATAAATCTGATAAAAACACTTTCCACTCTTGAGAAAGATGGATTGGAGTTGGTAGCGGAGGGTTGCTTAGGTCATATTGTCGTAATCGAAATATCAATTTTCGGGATGATCGAACATTGACAAATAATAACAACAAACCTCAAGGGCACTTAGCCTAAGAAGGCTATAAAATAACTCGAATTAAATTAAAAAGGTTTTGGTTGTGTCTCTCGCTTCAGCAGCTGGTCTAGTTTCTTCACCACCTAGGATTCTTGCTGCAGATTCTCCATCTTCGTGTCACCTGTTCCTGTACTTCATTTTATTTAACTTAATTTCAATATATTTTTGTAATATTTATATTTTTTTGTAATACCTGCATCAACTGTAAAGCGCCCCTGGGGTGAAATCTCACAAAAGCGGCGCTATACAAATTGTCCAACATTATTATTACATTTAAATTTCATTTGTAACAGATGCCGGTAGTTCGTTCCACATACGAGCCGTTTACACAAAAACGAGTCAAAGAAGAGGCCCATTCTCATGAAGCTAACATCAACTTTGAACGGGTGCTCCGCTCATGTACGTCGGATTTCACGCATTGGCACCGGTGCATCCAGATAAATTCTGCTAGCTCCTTATAGCAGGCTCCATCAAAATACCCGTAGAACAGACTCAGCACCACCACAGACCACATTGCGTCTGTGCATCATGAGATGGCAATCGGTCTGCTAACGATGGATTGTCAATCAGACGGACCGCCCTTCTTTGCACACAATCAAGTATTGTGGGGCTCCAGCCCAGAGGTGGCTCCCAAATTCAGTTTTGGGCGTACTAGAGATTTGTATAGGGTAACCTAGTTACTTTTGAAGAATCTTTTAACCCTGTTCACGACGCATCATTATCACATTTAATAATATTCAATGTCGGGAGATTGTGAAATGTTTCGGACATTTTGTGTAGCAGTACAGACATTGCAGTTTTGAAGAGCCGGTACATCCCGTGTGCTGGGGGTAGGAACCTGGGAGGGGACTTATTGTGTCGGGAGGGTCGTGCCGTTTTCAGTCGTTACCATGGTTTGGTCAGGACAACACTGAGGCTTCGTCATCCGCACGTTTCTTGAGAAAGGCAGTTCTTTCGTCACCACCCAGCGAGCCTTCCGGCTGCAGTTTGCGAATTCTTCCTGTGATCGAATTCTGGAGGAAATCCCCATATTCCCGTCGAGATATGCCAAAATGCTGAAAAGGCCGAAAACTTTAGAAATCACCTTCATCAATGTATGCTTGGGAGCATCATCTTTCTGATGTCATCTTAAGGACTAGATGCATAAAATGGCATGATGTACCGAATAAAATAAAATAAATCCCATTTTTAAAGCCACCAAAACTGCACTGTCTGTTTTGCCGCTACATGTAGACAGAGAAATTGGCCACTATTGCATATTTATATTCTATAAGTGACTTTGTACAACTTTGATTTGTGAGTAATCCACTTGATTTAATGATTAAATCACTTTCTGAGTTATTTAAGTAATCGATTCTTAAAATAATGGAACTAGTTCATGCCAGTTTGGACTCTTTGGAAAAAATTCCGCATTCATCGAATTGGTTCTGAATTAATTTTGAGTGTTGCTGTTGATTCTCCTGGTTTATCTTTGGTAAGATCCTATCATCAAAAATGCACATCAATTGCATGTTTGTTACTTCAAAGCAGAAAAATGCTTTGACGATAAACGCCAATTTGACGCTTCGATGAACCCGCGTTGGGTACAATCAATACTCGCTTAGAAAGGTCTTCACTACAAAACATAACAAGAATTGTGTAGCTGGGCGGGAAATAACAAACAAGCAGATAAACAACTGGATTAGAGTTCTACTGTCCCGCTTCCGTTAAACAGTAGTTTATGAATCATCGATACGTATTGCATTGGGTTTGCTTGCACGCTATTTGATGGCTTATTGTGTGCTGCACTGTATAGACTATAGACAAATGAACGGACACAGTGGGCTGCGAAAATTGAGGAACTGCAAACATTACTAAAGAGGCATAAGCCGTGTTTGTTGACCAAATCTGAATAGACATTTGCATTTTAATAACATTATTTTATTCTTCAGTCTTTATGGACTATAAGCCACTGAATACAATTAATAATTTTATAAATATAATATGTACATATGGGCTATATCAGCACGTACCTGAAGGATTTTGCCCTGAGAATTGTTTTTTTTATGTGAAACCGCACAGGAGTCCCAACTGTCTGGAGCTAGTGAGACTACGGCATCCCCACGGGGGAAGAAGAAGGTGGGGAAGTACCTGGCTATTCAGATTTGGTCACCAAACACGACTAAAGCCATTTCAAACAACGTTTCAATTCTGAATGGTGGTCTTATACCAGAGTCATACTGAAAGTATCTTCCACTCTGGAACGTGCCGAAATGATACTGTATATTATTTTTAATTAATTAATTGTGAAATAACACAAATTCAAAAAATTACGGAACATTTTGTCAGCTAGGGATTTAAAGAGAGTTTACTATGCTTTATGCCACTCCAAATTGGAATATGGAATAATATGATGGGGCTCAGCAGTATCAAAACATATAAAACAGCTGAAGGTAACTCAGAATTGCATCATAAAGACCATACTAAAGGTTCCCATAAGGACGTCAACAACAGAAATTTTTAAACAATTTGACGTTCCAAGCATACAGAAAATCTATGCCAAAAACATTTTGGTACAACACCTCAAAAATAATTCTCAGGAAAACACCTCACATACTCATAAAACCAGAGCCAAACAAACAGAGATACTAACTATACCCAAGTGTAACTCTACCTTTGGACAAAGAAGCTCTGAATTTTTAGCAGTAAAGGTATATAACAAACTCCCACTTAGTATCAAACAAATCAAAACAAAAAACAACTGCATTAAGAACATTAAATCTTGGCTTAAGGAATTACCGGAAAAAGAACTTACTAGCATATTTAAAACATCGTCGTAGAAGTTTCTGGAAACCCTTACCCAAAACATGGAGTCATACCATAGAAGTCGCTGAATAACTTATCCAAAACCTAGTCCCCCTCAGCACAGGATCTCCTAGTGAGGAGGACTATGAATATAATCAACATCTATTTTTTATATATATATTCTTATAAAAATTTAAAAAAAATGTATAATATAGCTACTAAATAAAAAAAAAATTAAAAAAAATCAAATAAAATTTACTTGCGCGCGCCGGGATTTGAACCCGCGACCCCTGACTTGCTAGTCGAGAGCCTTAACCCCTCGTCTGTACAGTGCTGCTGGAACGAAACGGAGTGCGTATCACGTGACCCGCTAGGCTGATCCAGTGGCCAGGCGTGATGGAATTGTTTTATATTAGTTAAAAAAATATATATCGTCTGACTGCAAAATGAAATATACATTTTTTCCTCCAAATATGCTCGGGAATCGCTGGATAAAATCCTTTGGGCACTTGCTGATTTTGTATTTCTTTTATTGTTCTTCAAAGTATTATCCCGTTAAACTGCAATTATAAGCACTTTGTCATCAGAATGAACTTGTTAAGTAGGTATGTATACATAATATTAATACTAATTAAAAATGTAAATTTTATTATTATTGACACACATAATCAATTTATATTATAAAAGAAAGTGTACAATGTGCGTACCCTCTATCCCCTATCCATGTAGAAGATTCCCGTTTTTACCTGCTTTTCCGGCTGGAAGTTTCGCTCTCTAGAAATTTCTAGAACAGTCCAGAACATTCGAGAGCATTCTACAACATCCCGGAAAATTCTGGAATGTTGTAAAAAGGTTCGGGAATAGTCTGGAGCGTTCGGGAACATCCCAGATCATAAAAACGAGATTACAGGCCGTTGTCTGATAATCTTTTAGTAAATTCGTAATCGTGACAACATTGGTATCTATAAATAGTATAAAATAAAGTCGCTATCCGCGTCTGTCTGTTTGTGTGCTTACTTCTTCTAAACTATGCAACGGAGTTTGATAGAGTTTTCACTATCATAAAGAATTTCTTCCGTAACTTTTATATACATAATATATGGATATTATATTTATTGAAAGTCGAACAACGCCGGGTAAACGTGGGCTAGTCTAACATAAAACCTAAAGAATAACAACTATTGATTTATAGTGATTACTCGTATAAAGTATCTCTACTTAGAAGCCATGTTTTTAGAATATATCTAAATCTATTTAGTAATTAGCAATTCTTTTTATTGCTTGGTAACCTGCTGAATATTTTGGGCACGTTATATTCTAGGGTTTGCTGTCCGTATTTATTGTTGTTATCTTTTGAACAAGCATGCCTTCATTCTTTGTGAACCTAGTGTTGTGTTCATGTTTTACTTTCCTCTTATACTCAGAGTCAGATATATTATGCTGAATCAATATTTTGTCCCATAGTACAGTGGATATAGATCAGAGGTTCCCAAAGTGGTGGACCCCCATTTACCTTAAGTCAACATTTAGGAGTTCCGTAAATGACACAATACACCTAACACAAATAACACAGTTTACGTAATACTAATAATAGACTGAGAAATTACTTATTTGATATTTGTATTTTTATATTTCGTAAAGTTGTTAATTGAGGTATATAAATAGAGTCTACGTTCCTTTTCTCGTCAGAATTAATATATTGCAGCAAAACATTGCACATCGGAAGCCGCGAATTTTCCTAGATTCCCAACTTGTTTTTGAAAAACGTCCAGGGTAATACTGACGTTCAACATTTAAATGTACTTCACACAGACTTCAAAACTAAGTTTGAGGACATTTTGACCAAGGAAATGGAACGTCGAAGAATCGGAAATCATGTGACAAGAAGAAATGACCGGAATAAGCACTGACAAAGAACTTAAGGGGCAGTTCTGTAGGGCCAGCTACAGAAAGAAATTCCCGTTGCTTCATTTTCATTTGGTGTAATACTTCACAAGGGTGCCCCTGTCTGCACAATGTAAATACAGAGGAACTATACCTCCACCCGTTTGTTGGACAGGCAATGGAAGGGAATCTTTTTACGAAAAAATAAACGATTATCAAATGGGACGTTAATAGTTTAAAGAAAATTCAATATTCGGCAGTCTACTACGGTAAAAAAAAATTTGGCAAGTGGTCTACGGGGCAAAAAAGTTTGTGAACCTCTTTTATAGATGGATGACGCGAATGTGCAGATAATGCAGCCTAATGTTATGCGCCGACTGTTAGACAATGATGCATTATGAATACGGTCTATTATTGCATTATCTATGGTCATGGGATAATACAGCCCGCAGCGTCTTCTTCTCAACGAGGCCACATCTTCAACTTTGTTTTGTTACCATTTGAGTCATCGCCTTTTCTCTCCAATTGTCCGCGGTAATGGTTAAAAGTAAACGGAAATAATAAGTTATGATTCAGGGTCAGCCTAATTATTATTGTTCAAGAAGTTATTATACCTACTTCCTTGATGAGTCCTGTTACTTATTGCCTTTAATAGACGATTTGGAAAATGATGAGGTGCAGCAGTGCATTTCGCAATATATATCATAACTGATCAACCCAACAGAAACTCGTATGAATTTTTTTTTATACAGGGTGTATCGGCACGTACCCGACAAACTTTAACCAGCTATTCCTTAGCATATTTGGAGTAAAAAAAATTATGTGCACTTTGCTGTCCGGTAACGTTTTTTTTAATAAAAAATTTAGTATTCATATTTTCACCACATGTCACCACTGTTTTATCCTTTGTCAACGTTTGAAAACCCATCTGGCAATATTTTATTCGAATTCCGTTGAATAATGTACGTGTGTACCTATATTGGCGCGCTTTTACAATCACAACGAAATGGCACGGCACCATTCGTCTCATTTTTAACTATTATTATTTAGTGTGTGCGAAAGAGCGTAGACGCTTTTCGACATACTTGCTTATAACAGCTGTTGATCACGAAAAGCAATGCCAATGACAGTGATGGAGTGTGGAAATTTTTATTTTTTTTGTTTTTAATTGAAAAAAAAAATGCTACCGGACAGCAAAGTGCACATAACATTTTTTACTCCAAATGTGCTAAGGAATAGCTGGTTAAAGTTTGTCGGGTAAGTGCCGATACACCCTGTATATGAATACTGCACAAGAGTCTGGAGCCAGTGATACTATGGCATCCCCAATTGGGTACGTTGTGAGGCTGAAGATATTGGGGAGGGGAATGATATGGGGAAAAGGATGGTGGGTAAGTACCTGACTATTCAGATCTTGTCATCAAATGCGGCTAAAGTCTTATTATTTGTTTAATGATAAACTAATGTTTATAAGGCATGGTTTTATGCATAGCACAAAGGATAATAAATTATTATAAGCAATAATTAGTCGCCTGAAATTCAATACAAATTGAAAATATCTCCCAAGTAAAATTAAATGCCGTTCCTACAAAAATAAAGTTAGTTGTTTACAGGTGAAAAAAATTAAATAAGCAGTAATTTTTTATTGAAGTACTAGAATATATTGAATTGTTCGGCGTGCTGGAAATAAACCGACGTAGCTCAGTTGTCCAGAGCACCTGACCGAACATCAGAAGGTGCGGGGGTTCAATTCCCGTCGGCGGAATTTATTTTTAGGCGGCTAAACCCAGAAAAATGACTAATATTGAATGTTGCTAATTTATTAAAAAATCTCTTCAAATTATTCGTAATCTAGTTAATTGATTGCAGGCCCTTAACGAAGGAATTGATAGGTTTCCTAATAAACTTTTTGTAAAATTCCAATGTATTATCACGACGTAGGAACACGTGTTCATAAAAAATTCTAATATATCCGCATTTCTTCACTGTATATTATCAAGGCAAATGCGTTTGCATGAATACGTGTTCCGATATATTATGAATTTAAAAACGTTTGTCAGGAAACGGCTTGCCAATAATTTAAAAAAAATATCAATACTCAATTTTCTCCGTGCGGTGCCTAATTTTAGTCGCGATGTTTTTTTACGTTTACGTGAGCCCGTTATTGAGCGTATGTTATTAGTCGATGTCAACTGTCAAATGTAATTATTGTCGTGAGAAATAAAGACTTTTATCGTGTCGTTGTTGGCTTTCAAGCGAGAGTCCTTGAAGAGCCCTTGCTGACTGCTGACTGCACCACGCGGCCTTGCATCACTTTACATTTGCACGGTGAATGGAATAGTTACTAGTTAGGTACTTCCTTACTGATTGACAGCGAGATGCAGTAAAGGCAGCAGTATGCATATCTCCTAGACCACAAGCTCTCAAACTTATTTTGACTACCGCCCAGTTTGATGTTTAAAAAAAATTTAGTGCCGCCTATATTTTGTCACTAACCTTTGCGTCATTACCATCTGTTGCGTATCTTGATCATTATACATGCATTATAATATGGATAAATAGGGTGCCCATATCAATTCAATTAAATTCTATTTCAATTTTAAATTCAAATGTATTACATAATTACTTTAACTGATTTTAAGTCCATAGATTGTATGAGAACCCTCTATATTTCATTAGTCAGAAGTCAATTGGAGTATAATTCACCTATTTGGTCCCCTTTATATAAAGTTCACTCCAATAATATAGAAAGAGTTCAGCACAATTTTTTTAAGTACGTAAATTTTAAGCTTGGAATTCCTATTGATTACATTAATTATGTCAGTTTGATGAATCAATTGCATCTAATAACACTGTCTGACAGGAGAATTATTTCAGACCTGGTTGTGTTATACAGAGTCATTAACAACTTAATTGATAATCCTGCCATCCTTGCCACTATTAAACTACATGTGCCGACTAGGAATACAAGACAAAATATAACATTCTTCTGTAATACATACTCGACCAACTATCAGACACACTCACTGACCAATGGGATGCATGATCTGGGCAACAAGTATGGGGTTGCTATTGATTTATTTATTGACTCCATATATAGAATTAAGCATAATCTACACCAACACTTTGTTGAATCCTACAAATTAGAGTAGCGTTGGTTTTAATGATTTGTCTTATATGTAGTGTTGTTGTAATTTCTACTTTATGTTACTCTTACGTTTTACTTATATTGCTACATATTTTTTAATATTTTCTCATTATACTTGTAATCACAATTTAACAAGTGTGTATTTTGTACCTTCTTTAAAATGGATTACATCTATTTACTGTCAATATCTCCTGTATAATACATATTCTCCTATGTACACTGAATCATGTATCACTTCTATGTAAAAGCCTTTTTAGGCGTATATATAAATAAATAAATAAATAAGCAATGTATCAACTTTACCAGCATCAATAGAGCTTGCCTTTTAAAGGCAGCTTCACCTTCAGCTAAATATGTCGATATCCGAATTGATTCTGTTTAACAGCAAGACTGCTCTCCCCACCGGCATGACCTGCAGGCAAGTTAGTCCTGCAGGCTGGGAGAAAAAACAGTCTATGCTGTCGGTGACGGAGATAACCATCAGGAACATAGAGACTAATACTCTTCATGATAGTCGGATTTTCAAACCATCCACGAATCAGTTTGAAAAAGTGTGATACAATATGCACATCTCTTCTGACCTGTAGATGGTTCACACCGAGCATGCCCAAGAGAAAGTCAGTAGGATAGAGCCACGGGTAGTAACCATACTCCTCTAGGTAGAGGAACCTCAGAATCCAATCCTATTTCTGATATCGAATTCTCACTGAGCAAGTTAGAACAAGTAAGACAATCATGTCATCAGGGTTGTAAATATAGCGTTATTTAATAACAAAATTGTTAGAACTTGATTGCCATGAACACGGCACGAACTGAAGGTGGATAGTCCGATAAAGTTTTCCATACAAACTTTGATGATTTAATTCCATTATTTGTGTTTTACTTCATTTAAAAACTAACTAACAAAGTGGCGAATACCTAGTTTTATCATAAGGAAGTAAAACAAAATATTATCATTTAATTTAGCTAGATTCCGACGGATTTTTATATATAGAATTTGTCTGCCGCCGCCTTTCTAGATTTCCTTAATGCCCCGTAATTTTCTTTGAGCCTTCTACTGACCCCCTGAAAACCTAGAAGGAGGAATTATCGTCCACTTTGAGAAAGACTGTCCTAGACGGTAATGCGCGCTGTACACCGCACATTGCAAAAGTCACTTCTTCGTGGGAACGATTTGCCGTCGATAATAATAGGTATGAGTATATTCAATGGTGGATCTAATGATATAGGCGAGTTGCCTAGCGACTAATGTACTAGTATTTTACATACTTTGCATCTTGAGCTGATGCATAATACCGCGCAAGAGATTCAGATCTGGTCAACAAACGCGGCTAAAGCCGTTTCATGCAACGTTTCAATTCTGAATTGCGGTCTTACACCAGGGCGATAAGAATCTACCACGTGCCGTAATAATTATACTATGTACGAAATAACACATACTTGCGCACGCCGGGGTTCGAAACCGCGACCTCCAACTTGCTGGTCTTACCCCTCGACCGCGGAGGCCAAAGTCTAAAGAAACTGTATATACAAAACCTAACTGTACCTTTTAATTCTAAATCCTAGCAGCCATTGGCCACGAAATAATGAACAGACATTGCGCAGTAACAACTATGTATCTACTAACAACGGTATGGCTGTTTCAATAATATACAAAGTGATGGAAAACATGAAAGTTAGAAAAGGTAACAGACGAGGAAACTAAATATATCTAGCTCGGCAATGCAACATCGCGAGAAACACCGTAATACTATTTTAGGCCTGGTATATCAGTCGGTTCGTATCCTAGCTATGTGCGACGTTCCTCGCTCAAATTTAAGCGGGCTAAATCGGCCGCTCAATCCTAATAGTTCCCTTTTTAGACGCCGAGGCACTAGCATTAACAAACCGTCAAATGTGACGTTTTCGTGTATATTTGCATACTTCCATATCACCGAAATTTACGTAAATTGCCTAATTTTTTCAGTGTGGACTGTGGACTAATATACAAGTATTTATCAAGCAATGAGGGATGTTGATGTTATCAATAGATAATAATCAATCTAAATTAGGCTAATAATCTATAAAAGTTATTATAAGAGGGCTTTTGCAACGTTTGGACAGTGTATTCGGCGGTTTGTTTGTCGTAATTTCATGAATAGTGCATTGACTCCAGCAAAACAAATACTATTTAAAATTAGTATCCTCGCGTATAGCACCATGCTGATTGAAGTGGGGAACTTTCAACTCGTAAATTGAACCCGCTTAAAACATTTGACATTTTAAAGCTCTCGATCTCTCGATGACAGTAGAGAGCATAGATATAAAACTCACGCAGACAGTTATTTGGTTTTACGCACTAAGCTCGACATTCCAACCAAGCCGAGCTTATAATAAACTGCGGGCTTGATATATGAGACTAGCTACACGGAATTCTGTACTTTGCCGGATTATGAGCAATTATAACCTTTATGTGTCTCGTTAAAAGTGGGAGTATAAAGATCCGACGCCAAGTTTTTTGACAGTAAGCCTGACATCACATGAGCGCTTTTTGATTTTTTTAAATTTACGCTTTTAAAAGCGCGCTATCAGTTTGACGTTTGTAATTTTGAGAATACGCGACGGAAACGTTTTCATCACGAGTTTTTCAACCAAACTTCCACCAAGTCGACAGTTGTTTTAGCTAGTTAGCTCGGTCTGTAATGAATCTATTTGTTTTTATTTTTTTACGTTAACTATGGCCTATATCATCTTTGTAGATGCTGTGTGGAAGGTTTTTTGTGGAAAGGAAGAAGGGAACCGAGTCTTGAAGATAACCATGTTGTAGGAGGGAGGAAACATAGAGGCGGGCAAGTCGTAGAGACGACCCAGTCTCATGTGGCAGATGTTAACAAATTTTGGGCTCGCGTTTGACGTGTGCCGAAGGGATTGATGACGCTATGGTTCCTCTGAGCATCTTTCATTGAAATAACTGTTTGTACTCAGATTGCAATCCGTTTATCAAGTAAGGGGACCGCCCGTTTATTTACAGTCGAGGGTTTTTTCAAGTATTTTGAGACTCCAAACCAGATTCCTGTAAATTGATTTTCCACTTCCCTTGCCTTAAAAATCCTAATTCTTTCCCCCGGTTTCCCCTTCTCTCCAGCAATAAAGTTCCGCGACCTTCCTCAAGGATTAAGTACCCTCCACCTCCCCCTAGTCAACCCTCCCCCTTCCCACGGTATCGACCTCCCCCCCCGCCTCTCCCGGTGCAGACCGATGACGCACAGCATCCCTAATACCACAATGACGTCACGGGAATTTTCCTGTGCAAACTAATTAAATTTTATTTTGTTTATTTATTTTGTTTATTTAGGAAAACCAACAGAATTTTTACATCTTTTAAATAATTAACTTATAAAAAATACAAATAATATCTAATGATAGGTTTTCACTTAAAAAATTAATTATAATAATAAACTAAGGGTCCAGTACCCGTGGGCAAAAAATATTTACAGAAAATACAAAATACTAAATAAAGTAAACATAACATCGGATATAAGAACACAAGTAAATTACAAAATAACAATTTTATCCTCACACAACACCAATAATCACCAATATATGTATATACCTACAACTAAACTGAACAGATGTTTATAAAATGAGTCACTTGTAACTGGACAGGGTTCATATCAACAACATGATAACTTGCAGTATGTTATTAATTATTATTTAATAATAGCTAACGTATCTTTTTTAAATGTTCCTAAACTACACGAAAATATGTCAATATAATTAAAATTCTTATTGTATAGGGTACAAGCTCTGAAAATAAAAGCGTTTTGTCTGAGATTAATAGAGCATTTTTGAAGATGAAAAAGTGACTTATCTCTAGTTCTATGTACCTATTTATCTAATTAAGTTGTATTTCTTTGTTTCAGGTAAGCCTCATAAAATATTATACGTCCTAAACTGTATTAGTCGATGCATCTTTTGTGGTGAGTTCTTTATTTTATTATTTTTACAAGAGTCCCGACTGCGCCCAAACTACAAGAACCAATGAGTCTTTGGTATCCCCAATTGTGGTATGTTGTGAGGCTGAAGTTAACGGGGAACTGACGGAGAAAGGAAAGAGGAAGGTTGGGAAGTATCTGGCTATTCACCAAACACGGCTAAAGTCATTTCGAACAACGTTTTGGTGAAATGGTGGTCTTTCACCTGGGCAATAAGAATCTACCACGTGCCGCAAAATTTTTATTTATTTTTATTTTTTTATTTTTTATTTATTTATTTATTTATTCAAAAAACAGTCACCGTCTATCTCAACGCCGGGTACACGTCAGCTAGTATTGTGCTAAAATGTCTGCTTGTGCGCTCAGTTCTTCCTAACTACGCAACGGATTATGATAGGGTTTTCACTTTAATTTAGAGAATTACTACCGGAAGGTTTATTTATATACATATAATAAATGCATATTGTATTTATAGAAATTAGAGAAAATTCGAGGAACTCCGGCTACACGTCAGTTTTATCTAATCAACCAATATCACTCAATGATTGATGATCCAAGTCAAAATTAAGACGTTAAGACTGAAAAAGATGCCGTTTTTAGGACTTCGAAATGTACGTGACTTTTATCATTTGATTAGGCGAAACATATTTTATTACAACGTATCATATGTGAAGCTATTAATATGAATGTATCACATAAAAGTATGCTCAAGTTGCATCTGTTGAACGTGATTTTATTTCGTAATTCTGACACGTCAGAATTTGTCAAGTGAATAAAAATATAAATATCTTCTCCGAGTGTTAAGTGCTAAGTGGAAATGCCTAATAAATACTATTGCATAGGAAGTATGTAGCTTAATGCGTAGCATTTTGAAGTGATGCAAAATCATGTGTTTTGGTTTGAAAATTTAACCGCTTAGAAATATTTTAGAGGCTTTAATTAAATAATGCGAGTAAAATACATCCTTTGCCTTTGAAATAATCGGGAATTTTTTCGATAAGTCTTTTTATAAGCCCAGATAAAAATAAAGTAAAAAAGGCCTGTAAAACTGCTTTAAAGTTCAAAATCTCCTACTTATGAACCCCTTTTCGTTTATGATTTTATTGTATAATGTGACAAATTAAGTTCTTTAGAAAATTTTCGTGAAATATTTAAATGTTTGTGTCTGAACTTCGCAAAATTAAGTAAAACACACTTTTTTGCGATGTTTTTTTTTTCCTTGTATAAATCAAAACCGGCGCGGCGGATTAAGGCCCCGTAGTAAGCGTTCAAATATGGTTTGAAAGGGAGATATGTAAATACGAATGTTGGAGGGAGCGCGCTAATGTTGAAAAAACGATAGTAATTAAGCGAAAATGGTGAAAATATATAATAAAACACGACTCGTTTGAAATAGAGCAAAAAAATGGTTTAGTTGCGTTTAAAGATACACTGTGTATTTTTTCATAACTATGACATTAAATAACAGAACATATTGTGTTTTTAATAATTTTCCGAGCTTACGCTTTGCGATTTTTTTTATCTATACAGGGAATTTCATATAATTACCGTTTCGACATAACAAATGTATTGATATTATCTTAAAAAATAACTCTTTTTTTAACTTTAAGATAAAGAGAAATATGTTATACATCGATAGAAATTGGGAATGCGATTCGATTTGGGGTCGATTTTTGCTGCTTTTTGCTAGACCCTGCAGACACGGGACACGGAACCTGTGAAAGCTAGTTTCGACTACTAAACTTCAATTTACTAAGAAATTAAGGATGGCTGTCGAAATTGTGTATTTTGACATAAAATTCGAGTCCATCTCCCCCTCTAACCTCCCCATCACAAATTTTGAACAAAATGAGTTAAGAACTCAAGTTGGCCACTGACATTTTGAATTTAGGTTCGAGTTTATTTCCCACCCTTCCTCCTTCCCTATACCAATTTCAGCCAAAATCAAAGAAAAAACCGTTCTTAATTAGAACATACTTTTACATAGTGTAACATTTTATGAAAACTTTAACAGTTCTCTTCAAAAATTATAGATGGCGCCACTTCTGTCGGCATGCGGAGCGGGTGTGTACGGCACACATCAACGTAATAATACTATCGGATAGATATGCTATTTTTTTCTTCATATTTTATCATTTCAATATGTAGCATAGGTCTAAACTTCAGTTTTTTTTATATCCATATATTCTTTTGCAATAATATTATGATATAAGTGCAAAAAACTACCTCAATAACAATAAATCTTGTTTATCCTACAGCGCTCTCTTTTCAAACAACCACCAGCACCCCTATTTTTCTAGGCTTTAATATCACTATTTCTTTTCATTAATATCGCCGCTCAAGGGTCGTAAAATACTAGCAAAGCATCATAATACAACAAACTACCTATACAGGGTGTATCGGCACGTACCCGACAAACTCTAACCAGCTATTCCTTAGCATATTTGGAGTAAAAAATCTTATTTGCACTTTGCTGTCCGGTAACGTTTTTTTTTTAATAAAAATTGTATTATTCATATTTTCACCACATGTCTCCACTGTTTTATCCTTTGACAAAGTTTGATAACCCATCTGGCAAATATTTTATTCGAATTCCGTTGAATAATGCACGTGTGTACCTATATTGGCGCACGTTTACAGTCACAACGAAATAGCACGGCACCATTCGTCTCATTTTTAACTATTATTATTTAGTGTGTGCGAAAGAGCGAAGACGCTTTTTGACACACTTGCTTATAACAGCTGTTTAACACGAAACGCAATGCCAATGACAGTGATGTAGTGTGGAAATTTTAATTTTTTTTGTTTTTAATTGAAAAAAAAATGCTACCGGACAGCAAAGTGCCCATAACATTTTTTACTCCAAATGTGCTAAGGAATAGCTGGTTAAAGTTTGTCGGGTTAGTGCCGATACACCCTGTATATAACATAGTGGATGTACTGAAAGCACTAAACTACCCCCCTCCCCCACCTGATCTGCCCGGGGCGACCTTGGGGGCGGGTCGAGGACAAAGGGTCTGTGACGTCACCGGAGGGAGGTAACGGGAGGGAGTTTATTGTGACTCACCGTAGGATTTCACCTTGAGTATTGCTCTCAAATAGAGGACATATGATTCTAAATATTTTTTATTGTGCAAATAGCTGATGTCCCCGTCGTCAATTGAGCTTTAAGTAGAGTTTTTCTAAATCAAATGTAAACGGATTAATTGTCCTGTTATTTTGAATGGCTTAAGGGGCGGAAAAGGGGGATGTGGGTGGTTTTTATAATTATTATATATATATTCTCCACATTTCTCACTCGATCATACTTGGTTTTACCACATATACGCTTCTGGAATCTGATTTGTACAGCGTTCAGTCTATTTTCATCCTTCCTCTGCCAGTTCCATGTCTCACTGCCATGCATTAGGGTAGGTACCAGCACCACATTGCGGACTGCTAGTTTCGCATTATAAATTACTCAATAAAAAATATAAATGTAAACTACTAAAAAAAATATTTTTTCAATAGAAATGTATGAACGCGCAAAGGAAACCACTTTTAAAAAAATACAGTACTATAGCTAAGATTATCTGTGACAGATTCCCTTGATTAACTTTTTGCTTTCTTATAAAATTATTTACAAATTAAATAAAAACCAGTTTTGTGCTTGAAATCGAACGTTTCTAGACTCCGTTTGTCAAGCGATTTTAATGCCTATTACCTACAATATAAGGTATACGAAGAATATACACTTTTTTGGCTTGTAGCTTCCTCTTAATGGAGTTTCTTGCATTTGCCCTTCTATAACATCTCTATCCGCTTTTCAATCTTTCGTAAACATACTTCCCAAATTGAATTACATAAATTTTAATCAATAAATTTTATTTAAATAATCAAATACAATTAAATGCATTAAAAATATTTAATATTTAGCAATATCCTTTCTCCCCCTTAACATTAAGAAAATAGATACTATACAAAATTAAATTATTCGTAATATAATACAACGAACTGTCAAAATGTCACGTGTCGCTTCTGTCTCCCCAGTTCCATTAATAATTCAGCATTGAAGCCTCGTTCGCAAGGGAGTAAAATGATCGGCGCCAGGCTTTTTGGCGCGGACGTTTCTACACGGCCAAGCCCAATTTTACAGAGGGGTATTTTTTACAAAGCCGGGATACCGTTAAAAATTGTGAATGTTTTAAAAATATTTTGTATGATTATCTTGAAATGTGAAATTTTAGTATTTTCATAAATAATTATTTACATGACTTTAAGTACGCTCCAAAATTGTCAAATTTATCAACTAGCAAATGAATAATTAAAGAATAAGAATATGAACTCATTTGGGACTACTATTTTTTACAATAACATTACACAGGAGGCCCTGTGGAAAATTATTTCCCAATTTCGTCATCCTTTGGGATGTTTTCTGGAAGGTATAAGTTTTAAGAAAAGGAAGTATAAGGGTTGGATAGGAATCTAGGAATCAGTTTGTCCAGGAGTGAGGAGTATCTCTTGTTATAATTACATATTTTCTATGTGATAACTGTTAATTTTATAAATATGCTATTTAATACATATTGTATAGGTATAATTTTATTTTAATGAACTGTATGATTTGTAGAAGCATTAATGTAACACAGGCTTGTTCTAAGTGAGTTTAAAAATTCTAACGTAAAAAAGATACAATGTAAAGAAACAATCAACAATAATAAATACTGAAAGAATCCAGTACAGATTGTGCTGGATGGTGTTTAAATCCATCAATGAAATAGCCCCACCCTACATCTCTAAACCATGCGTCCCTGAAAACACTGGTCTGTGGCAGTCAACTCTTAGATCAGCAACTATAAAAAAGCCCTAATTGGGCGTGTACAAACAAATAAATAAATAAATAAAACATCAGCAGCTGTAGGCAGACTGATGGAACCTAAGCGCAAGCCAAATACTAAGTTTGGTGATCGCGCTTTCGGAGCATCTGGGTCGAAGGCTTGGAATAAACTCCCCCGGAACTAAGATGCATAACAAGCCCGACAGAATTCAGGTCTAAACTAAAAACTTACCCTTTAAACCTGTAATACCCTTAAATTAAATATACCTGCTTTAGGGTAGCATTCTTGTATTGCCTATGATACATCCTTAGCATACTTTTCTTATTATATTTACATTATTTGAAATCTGTTTCATGCCGAAGGACGACTCACATTTAGGACGATAAATTCTAATCAAATCCTTGTATTGTTGTACTGCCAAACGTTAAATTAGCTTTTCCTCTCCTAAACACTCATTAAAGAATTCAAATACGTATTATGATAATAAATACCGGAATTAATAATGCCGTTTCCAATTATTTATGTTCTAATTATGTCCTCTGCGTGCGAACTGTATCTAAGTTGCTCTTACGAACAATAAACAGTGTTAATCTCAAGTGACCTCCCAGGTAAGTATGGTCTTGTATGTTATATGCCTGTACACAATATAAATACATAATAAAATATGTACATTCTACCGCAGCATCACTTTCATTAATCAAATGCATAGTACATATAGTTTTGTATTGTTTATCAACAAACCGGTGAATGCGATAAGTTGATGCTAGTTTGACTGTCTATTGTTTGTAATAAGAAAGATCGTTGTAGACATATACTATACATTTGTACAGCACCCTTGCGGTGATTTTTTAATTAATTTATTTATCGTTTTATCGGAAAATCATTTATCGTTTAAATTGTTATTATATATACATGAAAATTCGATCGATTCTTTAAAACAGTGAAATTGCTGCAATCATTTACTCTTCTTTTGAATAAACACCACGCTACGCCTATGTTTTGTGTATAGGATTTTAACAAATTTAAAAAAAAAATTCAGTTAGAATTATTTAAAAAACAATTTTTTTAAAATAAATTTAAGATAAATCAAATTTAATAATGTTATAGTAATTATTAAGTTCTGCAAGTATTTCTGTTATTTTTACAGTTTTTAATGTGACAGCTGTTTCGGCTTTTGAGGCCATTATCAAACTGTCAGTTAACTATAACAGTTGACAGTAACTGTCACATTAAAAACTGTAAAAATAACAGAAATACTTGCAGAACTTAATAATTACTATAACATTATTAAATTTGATTTATTTTAAATTTATTTAAAAAATTAAATGGAGTTCTACGAATTAAACACCAAAACAATAAATAAAAAAACAAATGTTCAGAGGATATGGCGACTTGATTTTGGTTGCTGGCAGTTAAGTGGAAATTTCAGATTCGTAGCATCATGATGGAAATTATGATGGGAGTTAAAAATGCGTTCACCCCGTTCTGATAAAAGACCCCTAGTGTGAATGAGGCCTGGTGGCACTACCACACACAAAGCTGACGTAGCCTCTTCAAATATTGTTATTACTTATTACTGTGAGTCGGCGGCCTTCCCCGTGACGTCACCGTCGCACTATACATACCCACATCTTCGGGTGTACAGTGTACACTTGTTAGGGTACGTATACATTTGCAAACCGTACCACGAATTACGGGAAAGGAACGAATTAACTGCAAGCGGCGTTTCGCGCAATTTGCGGTTGCTTCGTTTCTTTCCAATAAGTTGAGGTTCAGTTCGGCTCGCAGATTTATACGTAGCGTAGTTATTGAGACACGCGAAGTGAAATGCCAATGTCAATATGAAATCATGAACCTAAAGACCGAGAAATTTGCCAACAATCGAAGCCGCGGGGTTGAGGAGGAAAATGTATGGAAAAATCCAAAAAAAATTAATAGCGTATCCAATCCCTCTCCGAATCAAATACTCAAAAAAAAAATCATGTGCCGTTATAGCTGTATTAACAACACAAAATTAAAAAATAAGAGTTCATTATGCACCACTTTGCATACAAATCAGTTCAAAGGTAGTCATACAAGATGGCTACCAGGCAATTTCCCCTCACCCTAGATTTGGCTTCAATGCCATACATACAAAATCGCACTACTGCTCTGTCCAGGGTATAGATTCTCCAATCCAGGCCGCTCGCAATCGCCGTCGAAACTACATAGATTGGTCGACATTCTCATTCTTGACTCTCTCTCTTCGAAGTTACATACTTCCATACGGAAAACGTCAAAAGACGTTCCACTCGAACAACGAGTGTACCGAGCCACTCGTTGTTCAAGTGAAATGACTTTTGACGTTTGGCGTATGTAATTATTAGAGACCGGATTATATGCAACAAAAATAGCCCAAAATATGCATGCAAATATGCAATAAAAATAGCTAAAATATGCACGAAAATCCATATAAAGGGTCAAAATATGCAACATGAAATAATACAGGAAGTCGTATTTTTACATATTTTTATTTTATTTTAGTAAGCTATTAGTTCTCAAGGATAACAATTATATTTTCGAAAATATCAATTATAAAATGTATTTAACAATAAAATTTAGAATTTACCTTTAAAAACGTATATGACTAAGTACTGTTCTAAATGTTCTGTAGACAAATTGTGTCTACGATCGCTAAATATATTTTTGTAAGCGGAAAAGGAACGTTCTACGTCTACTGATGTGGCTGGACAGAATTTAAATTTGGGTGCGATTTTTGAACTTATTGTTCCGGGCAAAATTTCACCTGCCCCGTTGATGAAGTTATCAATTTGGCACAAAGGTTCAAACCCTAGGTTATTATTCAATATGTTTTCAAATTTTTTTTTGAGTTTACTCGGGAATAGCTGTGGCAACGAGGAATTCATAGGGCGAATTTCCTTCATAACCTGAATAGATGCATTCAACGCCAATCCACGAGTTTCAAGCGTTTTTATACTTACAGGTATGTAGGCGAAATGAGTGGTAATCATAGCTAGGTTTTTTTTAATACTGGCGTCGTCAAACGATTCTTTGCACTGGAAAACTGCCAAAGCCTCTGCACTATCGAAGTCATTGATAACACCCTTGATGGCTTCAAAATGTTCATGGTAAAACATCGCAGCTTCGATCCATGTACCCCAACGTGTTATTACTGGCTCAGGAGGTAAAGGGATATTTGGCAGTTTTTCTTTGTAGGCCTTTATACGAGCAGACGCCTTAAGAAACACTTTCTTTGCTGATGAAATCAGGTTATTTACATTCGCAAACGTGGGTCTCACTTCTTCGGCGAGTCTGTGAATTCCGTGAGCAAAACACGTCACATGAATCAAATTGGGATAAAATACTTGGAGGGCTTTGCCTGCTTTGATCATATAGGGGGCAGCATCTGAGAGCAACACATACACATTTTCATCCGCAGAAGATTCAGGAAATATTTTTTTTATACCCTCATTCACAAATCTGGCGATCGTAGAATGATTTGCCTTTTTAAGTTCTCTGCAGGCCGTCAGCAAGCGTAAATATGCAAGATCTCAAATTATTTGCTAAAATATGCAACTACCGCTGAAAAGGGTCTAAATATGCATTTGCATATGCAAATATGCAAATGCATATAATCCGGTCTCTAGTAATTATGAACCTTCGACGAGACTCAAGAATAAGAATTCGGCGATTGCGAGCGGTCTGGATTGGAGAATCGATACCCAGGGCTCTTTAGGTGCTTGCATAAAATGACACATCGTACGTACATTATTAATTTATTGATAAATTCATCAACATCAGTCGATTTATCTATCTTAGTTCTCAATTTATTATTTATATACACAGAATTCCAAACACTTCATTAATTAATTGTGTAGATTCGCAGAATTCCAAACCCCTTCTAACGCCATTACTTGCTTAACCTATCAGTTTCCGTACACCTTGTAGTCAGCTAAGTGTACATCTCTATATGGAGAACAATAGAAGAGCTATACAATCAGCTCGAATTGCGAAATCTCTTTCAATCCCATATCATTATGACCTACAGATTTCTCATTGTGTGGGCGCCGATTTTAAGATCGATCACCGTTTTGTAACCGCTAAAAACTATGTCAGAATTTGCAAACAAAAGTATTATTTTTATATATTTTTCAATGACTCATAAATTCTTTTTGCGTTGCATTCCTTTTTAATACTTAGTCACCGGTGACGATTTTCGCTTTAGTAACAGTTAAACTGGTTCCATGATAACTCAACACAGTGACAATTCAACACACCTTTAAAAAGTGATATAAAGTCAATAGAAACGATGAAAAAAAATTTAAACCTAACCTAACCTACTTAACCCAGTTAATAAAGTTTTTGTTTCATCACTTTCCATGACTTTATATAACTTTTTAAAGATGTGATGCATTATCATTTTGATGATTTATCCGGTCACCGTTAAACTACATATGATCGTGTGTTTTCTTCTTTCGATGGTAGCAGAAGTCGGGGGCGCCCGAGGAAGACATGGCACGATCAAGTGAATCAGATACTTGAGTCGGGCCGTGTCAAGAGTCAGAATAATAGAATAGTATGTATGAGACGATGTATGAATTGTGAATGAGGCAAGAAGTGTGTGTCAAGACTGAGTTGTTTGGCGGTCCGTCCTCTCTGCCTAACCCTGCGGAGAAACGACGTGATGGTTAGTTAGATAGTCAATATATCAATATCCGAAGTGATTCTATTTAAGGCCCCGTAGTAAGCGTTCAAAGATGGTTTGAAAGGGATATATGTAAATAGGAATGTTATAGGGAGCGCGCAAATATTGAAAAAAACGATAATAATTAAGCGAAAATGGTGAAAATATTTAATAAAACACGACTCAATTGAAATAGAGCAAAAATCTCTCGACAAATGCTTTAGTTGCATTTAAAGATACACTGTGATTTTTTTCTAGCGAATTTCATATAATTACCGTTTCGGCATTACATTGTAGATATTATCTGCAAAAATAACATCATTTTTTTTGGAACGTAAAAACTTTAAGAGTTAACGAGAAATTCAACTGCAGGTCTCTCCATTACACCGTTTTACATAAAATATTTTAATGATAATGTCCTGTTTTTATTAATCTTAAATATAAATAACTTACATCCGTAGGAACCCTCTAGAAACATTTGAGATTTTAGTAATACGTTCATCAGAAATAATTAAAATGCAAGCGTCGAGCAAACCCCCGGTATTAGTATTATGGACTAAATCGGCCCCTCGCGCCTTGATACGCCGCAGAATAGTTACGCCGAGGCGCTAGCAGTAAAACATGTCAAATCTGACGTCTATGTAAATAATTAAATACTTCCTTCCCATCGAAATTGATGTAAATTGCCTGATTTTATCAGTACTGACTATTGTATTCATCGAGCGATGAGGATTATGATGTTACTAATTGATAATCAATCTTAAATAGTCTGGTAATGTATTAAAAGAGGGATTCTCAACATCAGGCTAGTTATCATCTAGCAAAAAAAAAAACAATTTAAATTAGTATCAATGCTGGTGAGAGGTGCGCCGAGACGAAACGCCAATATTTTGGCCCGGTAGATAGAAAGGTACGTAGAATCAGAATAGTGTTCGTATGAAATATTTTAAAGGAATTACCTGTCCATAGGTGCGTTCTGGATTCTGCTCCTATAAACGAATTTTGGCAGGAGCGGCATTGGTGTATTTACGAGTAAGTGGTGCGCTGTTCAATATTATGTTCCGTGTTTATCTTTCCTACTGTTTTAGAGTTCTCTGCACGTAGTACCTACGCTCCTTAGAGAAAACCGAAATTGCTCCTAACCAATGAATTGTATTAAAATATTATAGGAAGGCCCCGGTGGTGTGTCTCTGGACCCGGCTACCAGGTTCCAGTTTGGCAGACGTGGGCGACGGATGCTGCGGCAAAGACTTATCGCTAGGAAGCGAAGATAACACTCTAACGTCACTAAACTGTACAGTGTACGTTGCACTTACACCACCTACGTGCACATAAACTTCTGCTGTCTTTACTGTCCAACAAGCAACTGCATTATTATGTGTATATTAGTCCTGGGCACAGACATAGGAATTAATAGACGAGAAGATAATGGCGAGGGGTAAAATCAACTGTTGAAGAACGAAGGGAGTGAAGCTGACTGTGATTTGTCAATAAATCAATCTGACAGTAAATAGACATCTCGCATTATAATATCACCATTTACTTCTTAAAAGTAAAATCTGCTTTTGAATGAATAGACATTTTTACATGGGAGCGCAAATTACTCGCCACGTTATGAACAAATTTGCGAAGTCCAAATTCGGCAAAAAAATCGGTTCTATTTTCAGAGTCGAATATTTCGTTTAAGTATTTAGTTAAGACACTTTTATAAATGTTCATAATTTACTTCCCAGCAACCAACCAGCTTTGTGTTTCGCGTCCAGACGTTTCTCGATGTGCTAGTAACAACTGATTCATATTATACGATGTGAATATGCTTAAAATAAAGTAAAATAATGCTTATATATGGAATGTAATACGACAATTGGGTTTATTCTCTTTTTCACATCTATTTTTACAAGTTTTCATAGTACAAGTCAACATTTTGCCGTGTTATTTCGTAAAATGAACCGATGATGCCTCGACCATAGTTCGCACAAGAATGATGACGTCACGTTTTCAAATTTCACTTGAGGCCATACGCGAGCCCAGCCGGCTCCAACGGAACCGGTATGGGGAGTGGGGAATAATACGCTTTTAATCACTTAGGGCAGGTCTACTAATATTCATATGTCTATTGTCCTGGGAGATACCTGAAATGAGATCACTACTTTGTAGTTTTTATAGGAAATCTTTGCTGAAAGGCATGTTATGGATATGATTTGAGATTTTCGCGGCTAATCGGACGATCTCCAAAAGGATATTAGAATGTAAACTCGGCCAACCTGACAAATCGGCAATTGCCGAGCATTTATTTGAAATCTGAATTGTTCTGAAGTCCTGGGGAGACCTGAAACGTGTATATCATGCCTAATTAATTACTAAGGCAATTGAAATTCATAAAATGCTGTCCAAAACGTTGGCTAAAGAAGGAGGTAGCGTATTATAGATATTACTTACCGCATAGGCGTGTAGAGCGGGAAAAGGAAGAAAGGACAATATAATATGACGCGAATTTGAATGGTAGAAGCAGTCGGGGACGTCCGAGGAAGACATGGCACAGTCAAGTGAACCAAATGCATAATGTTAAATCACCTCCCGAAATAATATCTCATTCGGTAATCTGAAAGTATGTTGCCTGTTGTATGCTGATGATGCGGTACTTATTTCTAACAGAATGGAAGATCTACAGTCTCTCGTGTCTAGGATGAACCAACTTTGTATGAAGAACGAGTTAATTATGAATTTAATTAAGTTTAAAGTCATGGTGTTTGAAAGAAAGAGTACTAAAACAGTGTGCAATATGGTTGTGAATGATGAATACTTGGAGCAGGTGGATGAGTTTGTGTATTTGGGAAGTATGTTCTAGAGAGATGGGAAGGCTGATAGAGATATTGAAAGAAGGGTTAATGCAGGTAACTCCATTATTGGAGGAATTGAGGTTGGCGCTAACAGAATGTTGTCCAAATAAGACAAGCTAGCAGTCCACAATGGAGTGCTGATGCCATCCCTTATGTATGACAGTGACGCATGAAACTCCCAGAGTTGATGAATTAAAGTAGAATGTATGTCTGTAAAACGATGAATGATCGTGTGACCAATGTGGAGATTCGCAAATAATGATGTGCTGATGTCAGGTTAATGAGTAAGATTAAGAAAGGGACGCTTAAATGATTTGAATTTTAATGAACTAGAATATATGACGCGAATGTGAATGGTATAAGCAGTCGGGCACGAGCAAGTGAACCATATACTTGAATCAGGCCAAGATTCAAAATAATAGAATGGTATATATGCGTGAAGTATGAATGTGAATGAAGCAAGGAGTGTGTGAAAGACCATGTTGTGTGGCGGTCTATCTTCTCTGCCTACCCATGTGGGGAGACGGTGTGATTTAAATATGTATTTTTTTTTTGTTATGTGATTAGTCCCAATTGCTCCCAACCATCTTTAGCCAGTGAGACTATGGCATCCCCAATATCTGGGGTATGTTGTGAGGCTGGGTGGGGAGGTGATGGGGAAGAGGAAGGTGGGGTAAATAATACGATGTACTCGTAATTATGAGTCTTATACTTTTCATTATTTGCAAGCACGGTAAACAATCCTAAAAAAAAAAATGCACTAACGACAAAAGAGACTCAAATATGCACTATGCATATGCAAATGCATATAATCCGATGTCAACATTATATCACGTTCGTCGAAAAGGATAGAAAACGAATGGCCGGCGAGCGGTGCACGCTGAATACCTGATATGTCGGACAAACAGTGATATAAATATATAAAAATCAATCGAGGGTATAATATGGAGAAAAAAATTACATCAACTCCACGCGGGGGAGGCTTCGAGGAAAATAATTTCCTTTGGGGCCTATCTTTCGGGGTGCTGTGTGGTGAGTCTTTTTAAAGACATGAAGGGGTGAACACTGAATAGACCCATGTTGTAAGAGGGAGGAAACACCACAGCCGAGCTGGTGAACTCAAGAACGAATCAGTAGAAACTAACCTTTCTCATGTGACAAATGTTTGGTGTGTTTCTGACTATGCGCCGGTGCCGAAAAGATCAATGACGCTGGTTTATATGAGCATCTTCCATTGACATACCGCTAGAACAAGAACAGCTTTCCCATCTGACGTCTGTGCTTTAAGTTTGCAATCCGTTTCAACGGAGCGCCCGTTTTTGCAGTCAAGGGTTATTGTCAAGTTTTTTAGTATCGTAGAAGTAATCGAAGATAATGTTGGTAATTCAAAAATTTAAGTATGAGATTGATAAAAATGACTTAATGTAAATAGGTGGCAATAGTTCAATTCGTACAGTGCCTGTCCCAGGTTAACCTGGGCTCGAGTCCCAGCTGTGACCGTTACCTACCTTTTTATTTTCCGTTTCTCTTTCATATTTTCATTGACTTGTCGATATTATCTTCAGAAACTTAATATTTTATATTTATATGTTAAACAATCTGACGTGTACCCGGCATTACTCGGGATTGTGGATGATTTGGAGTAAAGTTTTGAGTTTGTGAATTCTAGGATAAACATCGACTTATCTCTACTTTCTATAAATATAATATGCATGTGTTATATACATAAAGCTTCCGGAAGAAATTCTCTAAATGATGGTGAAAACCCTATCAAAATCCGTTGCGTAGTTTAGAAGAACTAAGCGCATAAACACACATACGCGGATAGCGACTTTATTTTGCACTATTTAGAGATTATTTGGTCCTAAAATGGCACCACTCTAAGTTGTGTACAATGTAAACTGTGATTGCTTGTCTTGGATGCGCGATTTATTATCCCAAATTGAGCCCTTCGTTACCAACCTCATCATTGAAATAAAATTCATTAGGGGAGTTAGATTTTTTGAGATGTAATTTTGGACTCAATTTCCGTCAAGTCTTGCGGTAACGGACATTGTATAAATGCGTATTTTAGCCTATATTTTATTGGGTTCAAATATTAAATCTTCTGAACCTACCGTGCCAAAGATACAAACATCTCAAAATGTATTAAATTATTATAAGCAATAAATTTATTAATTTCAATTTGTATTTGATATTACAGGTGACTAATTATTGCTTATAATAATTTAGTATCCTTTGTGCTATGCATAAAAACCTTGAGATTTGAATACTTATCCTTCGTGGAAGCGTTAGCTTGTGGTTGGAAGAGGAGCGTACAGTACATCATTGTAGTTATGTATTTTTTTTTTCATGAGATACAGCTACTATATAAACATTGAAAAGTTGAAAGGTTCGCAAGTTTTCAATTTCAGTTTTATCAATATTATGATTTATGGAGTTACAATAGTTTTACTCTAAGTCATTTTTTTTCAGGAAACTGCCATTCTAGCATATTATATTTCATTGCAAACCAAGCACTTAGCTCGCACATCGTTTCGCCCACAGAATTAAAGATTCTAGCAGTACATCGTACAGTCCCAACCTGTACACAATATACACATGCTTCATAATGTATTTTGATTATATTATATGGATTTATGTACATAATTCATTTTTGCAAACAGCCGGCAAACTGGTTTGCCGGTCCAAGAAGAACAAGTCCCAAAATGCCAAGACCAGTCTCAAGGCACTAAGTTAAAATGCGTTTTCATTACACCAACTTGGAAAATTACTAATATATATTATTTTTGATGTAATTTTGCACCTTTTGCTGGGTGATTTTGAAGTATTATATCGTCTGCCGATCTTGTTGGATTTTAAAATTTTACAGGGTTTCTAATTTTCATTAATGATGACTTTTTAAGAATTAAGCCGTGCCAAGTATGCGTGTTCATGGATATAATTAATCTGGCGTAAACGTTTTGAATACTTTTATTATATATAATAGATAAATATAAGGTGATACATATTACGCAATTTTAAATACACTGTCTCTGCTTTCCTGATTAAATATGTTTTGGCAATCCTAGCGATGATATGCAGTTCCCATTTCAAGTTTTTTGATATGGTAATGCGTTTTGCTATAACGTTTGTATGCAAGCTTAGTTTTCCAATAAGTAGGACAGTGCATTTTTCAACATTCAGTTTTAGAAGCCAATCCTTTGTCCGTTGATATATTTCATTTAAGTCGTTTTGCAGTTGGTCGTGATGTGTAAGTGGGTTGGCAAAGAATTTCGTATCATCTGTGAAACAGCTGTAATCTGATTTTATTATGGTATGCAGATCTGTGATGTACAAAATAAACAGAACTGGACCCAGAAGTGATCCTTGAGGGACACCCCTGGTTACATTTCGCTCAGTCGACAATTGATTGCCAATTCGAACTTATTTAATTCGTATTTTAGTCTTTTTTTATCAATGTTTTATTAAATATAAAACGACATAAACAGGCAACATTTCCACATAATATAATTACGTATAACAATGATTGGATAAAATATGATGTAAAATAATGTGTTTTATATATATGTATATTCCACTTTATCAGCTCCTTTGGACACACCGTTTACATCCAATCCTTTTAAATGCAATCTCCAAATAAGGCTGTGTTCACTGTTCGCCCAGGCGGCCAGATTTCGCGGAGGCTGTTTGTCTGGTTTCGTACATAGCTGACTGCTACTGCCAGCTACGAGCCAATCCGAGACTGACGTCACCCGTAGAGAACTTATTGACACGCTGTCGGCTTGTAGCGTTGTCCGAACGGTCTTAGTGGTCGAGGGGTATTAATGCTCTCGACCACGAAGACGAAATGGCTTGAAATGGTTTAGCCGTGTTCATTGACCGGGTGTGAATAACCAGGTACTTCCCCACCTTCCTCTATCCCATCTCTTTCCTTTCCGCACTACCTTCAGAAGCACAACATACCCCGATCGGGGATGCCATAGTCTCACTGGCTCCAGGCGGTTGGGAGCAGTTGGGACTCTTCATCTAACCATCACGCCGTTTCACACAGGATAGACCGCCAAACAACTCAATGTTGGCACACACTCTTTGCTTCATTCGCATTTATACATCATTGTCTCATACACATTCTTAGAATCGAGTTTTTTATTCACTTGATCGTGCCAAATCTTACTAGGGCGTCTCCGACTTGTTCTACAATTCATATTCGCGTCATAATATACAGGGTGTATCGGCACGTACCCGACAAACTTTAACCAGCTATTCCTTAGCACATTTGGAGTAAAAAATGTTATGGGCACTTTGCTGTCCGGTTTATTATTCATATTTTCACCACATGTCACCAATGTTTTATCCTATGTCAAAGTTTGAAAACAGTCTGGCAATATTTTGTTCGAGTTTCGTTGAATAATGTACGTACGTACCTACGTTGGCGCGCTTTTACAATCACAACGAAATGGCACGGCACCATTCGTCTCTAACTATTATTATTTAGTGTGTACGAAAGAGCGAGGACACTTTTTGACGCACTTGCTAATAACAGCTGTTGAACGCGAGAAACAAGGCAAATGACAGTGACGGAGTGTGGAGTTTTTATTTATTTTTTTGTTTTTAATGGAAAAAAAATGTTACCGGACAGCAAAGCGCCCATAACATTTTTTACTCCAAATGTGCTGAGGAATAGCTGGTTAAAGTTTGTCGGGTACTTGCCGATACACCCTGTATAGAATGTAACAGTACGTACCCGAAAAACTTTAATCTATGATTCCTGAGCTTATTTGTAGTAATAAAATATGTGGATGACATTTTGGTCTCCTCTAGATTGGATAAGGTTTTCAGACTAATTTCTTTTCATCATTTTTCGAAAGGGTTGTCATGGAACCGACCAAACCATAGAATAAAGAACACGAGAAATGTTTGTGGACGTTTTTCGTGATCCAAATTTATGTCCAGTTTGACGTGGGGACAGCTCTTACCGGTAGCAAGCGGCGAACTGTCTTTCGCAGTCATAGTAGAGCAAATGAGACAGACCAGCCAGTTCGATAAATCACCCAAACCGTCCCGACAGATCCCCGAACGACGTGAAAAAGAGTCAATTTACACTAATATTGAATATGGTAAATCCCTACTTGTCAATGAAAAGTTACACCATTGCTTTTCCCATCTTTCCAGAACGTCTTGTACAGCATCTTACCATGCATGTAGTCATTTTGCAGTTATCGCTTTAGACCCATCATTGCTAGTGCTCGAAGCCAACTGAAAGCCTGTGATATCTCAAAGAGGTCAATTATTAACCGATGTTTATAGCCCATATTTCGAACGCTAATGTTAGCTCTATCTATATACCTCAATGTCTTCATTAGACACCCGGGTTCTCCAAGTGCTATACATTGCGTTGGTTAGGAGTAGGCTTGAGAGTGGGTCGGTGGTTTGGAGCCCACATCAGGTGAAGTATTCCCTTATGTTGGAGAGAGTGCAGAAGAAATTTCTGAGATTCCTCTACCTGAGGGAGTATGGCTACTACCCGTGGCTCTATCCTACTGACTTTCTCTTGGGCATGCTCGGTATGAACCATCTACGGGTCAGAAGATATGTGCATATTGTATCACACTTCTTCAAACTGATTCGTGGATGGTTAGTAAATCCGACTATCATGGAGAGTATTAGTCTCTATGTTCCTGATGGTTATCTCCGTCACCGACAGCATAGACTGTTTTATCTCCCGGCCTGCAGGACCAACTTGCCAATGGTCATGCCGGTGGGGAGAGCAGTCTTGCTGTTGAACAGAATTAATTCGGATATCGACATATTTAGCATCGGTGAAGCTGCCTTTAAAAGGCAAGCTCTATTGATGCTGGTATAGTTTATACACCGTTTACTTATTATGTAATACCATTTTACAAATGTACTTAAAAACGAAATAAAATGTAATTTTGTAATGTTTTTAAAGGAATAAACTAATTGAATTGAAAAATTGAATTGAATTGAATTGAATTGAATTGAAATTGAATTGAATTGAATTAGTTTGTTGCTTGACCTTAAAAATTAACTACCAGTACTTCTGGCACAAACTATCAATAGCAACAGTTGGCATTCAAGAATTACTAGAAGAAAAGTACCAACCACACATTTACAGTTTTGCTTTCAACTCGGCTATATTATTTATAGTATGACGAATTGATGTCCGTTATTATCAAAAGTAATGGTATTTTTAATCCGGCTTTTCGTCATTAATGCAAATGAGGTCTCATGAGTTTCTGAGCGTGTTTAGTGTGTCACCTTTGCCGTACTTGATAGACGTTGTCTGCTTGACCAATTGATGCATTGGATAAATAAGAACGCAAGAAATGCGATGCGGGCGTGTTTCGTGATCCAAAAGTCTGATCATTCTTTGCTTAAATTTCAAAATTTCAGTTCGTTTCGATCAAATCGATGGCGATTTACGATGTCGGGAAAGTGTGAGAGATACAAAGCGCGTGCTAAATAGGTTAGAACCGAAAGGAACTAATGCTTTTTTGCATACCGATCTCCACATGGAGACTATATCAGGACCAGAGATGTACTTTATTTCAAATAAATCCATTTCAAATGGAAATGCAAAATGCAAAATGGGTATTTTCCATTTTGCATTTTAAATGCTTTTCTAAAAACCATTTTGCATTTTAAATGCTTTTATCAATGCATTTTCCATTTTAAATGCTTTTTTGCAACATTCTTCCTACTATCTCCACTCATCTTTTTTTCATAAGCCCCAAATATCAGTCGGTCCTCAACCTCGCTATGAGAGATAATTTACATCTGTCGAGTTGCTCCCTGGTAGAAGCCCTGGCAATTGAGTGATACCATTACAAAAAATACTGATTCAAATACTGAACATGGGGCCATGACGCTGTAATATTAAATGTTAGATAGCAGTTTCTATGTTTTTACGTTGGCAACATTTGTCCCGCGCAAATTTTTTGTCGTAGTCGTGGAATTTTTGATTTACCATCATCTAATATGTTTGTTCTACATTGATGTCCATTATTAAATGACAAAACTGTTTAAAAATTCTATAATTATTTTAATCGTTTGACCTGAGAAACCATTTTGCATTTTCAATGCATTTTGAAAATAGGTATTTTGAATTTGAAATGCTTTTCTAAAAACCATTTTGCATTTTCAAATGGAAAAGTTTTTGCCCATTTCCATTTTGCATTTCAAATGGTTTTGGGTACCCATTTTGCACATCTCTGATCAGGACCCGTATGTTTTTTTTTTGGTTTTACACGATCATTATTTTTATACTTCATACTGATAGTTGCCATTAGAGAAGAAATAATATTTTGGAACGGTACTAAATCGTCAAAAATGGCAACACCTTGAACTATACCATAGATCACAAGAAATCATCTGTCTTTTGTCTTTGCCGTTGCTGTCAAATAAATCAACAAAATTTCACGCGAAATTCGCAATATCCGATAATATTACACGTTCACAATTTGTAATTTATTTATTTACTGACGGACCATGTCCAATTACACCACATTACATATTAGACGAAGTTAATTCAAGGAGAAATGTCGCAATACAGGATAATTAAAAAAATACTGCTTACAGAAATAGGGCACATGAACAATAAATATAATGTCAACAATATGTTATTATAAACGTGCAACATTTCCACATAATATACAATAATGACAGACGACAGATGTCAGATAGTGTCCGCCATCTTAACTCTGCGAATATCGGTGTCAAAGTATAACACGTCCTTTTTTACACGTCCGTATATGAACGAAATACGACCCATATGAGAACTGGACGAAAAAAGCATCGATCGTGTAAAACGGCCGTGGTCAGTGGTAACATCGGTTTCCATTAAAATGTAGATGAAAAGCATTTCTAGTGTGTATTATTTATTCACTGTTGGGATGGTACGTGATTTGCATCTGATCGTTTTTAGTAGGTTTGTCACAAGTCACAATACACAAAATAAACAACTGGTCAAATATTGTATGCGGTCAATTCAAATATTATACGTCGCCGTGTTATTCGTAATGGCATAAGGGGAATTAGCTTTATCAAAACCCAGCATGTTTTTATTTTATTTTATAACTAGTTGAAGTCCCCGGCGTTGCTAGGGCTTTTATATTTTTATAAATTTCATGTAGACATTAGACCGTGACCCTCCTCTTGTTTTGAAGATCAAGTGTGCAATATTTCATCAATTTGGAAATAAAAATAATCAATCGTTGTTATTATGGCTATTAAAAGAGGTATTAGTAGAAGTTCTTATATTCCATTACATTGCTTTCGAACGTATACATACAATTCAATTACTGTGAACATACTGGATTATAACTCATGTATTCTTGTAACATACACAAACTTATCTCTTAAAACTTCATCCAGTAAACATCAACTAATTTTAAACTATAATTTTATGTCCGGGTTAAATCTTCCCCACAGGAAAAACTAAACCCTTCCACACACTTTTCCACAAATGATCATCTAGTCAATCAACATTATGCAAGTGCATTATATAAGCAAAATAAATACAAAACAATACAAGAACAACACGTTAACTCACCAGAGATCAAATGGGAAAATAATTCACCGACTCGAGATATTTTCATATCAGAGGGTTCGGCTCGGTAGAACTTCTAACAGGGCCTATAAATCCTACTGATCCTTCAACATAAATATTTAAAAAATCTTTCGTTATCCTACATGTATTTAAAATGACCGACTTTTGCATCTTTATATATTATTATTATTTTTATTTTATTTATTTCATTTTTTCTATTAACTAATATATTTTAACTTATTTGCTGTTTATTCTAATTTATTTTTACTTATTTGCTGTTTGCAATCTACATACTCAAATTTGCTGTTGTGGTGAGAAATATGATCTAAACAGTGTTAGAATGAGAAAATACCACGCTTTATATTCAAATCTAGAAGTTAACCATATAAGAATTAAAGTGCACCTTTATCCAAGCCGAAGGTTTCGACCGCAAATTGAAAAAAAAACTTATAAGACTCTTTTTTTAATTATTGTATATGTTTTTTTTATTTATTTCGGAAACGTTCAGAAATATTCCATTTTTTGGATTTTATTGTAAAGCGGAAATACTCTGACCTTCTGACAGAATATGCCTGAGGCCTGAGGAGTTAAATGACTTCTGACGCACAAGTTTACTTTTTTCTTTTTGATTGTCAATAATAATGAATAGTACATAATTATTATACTTTGACCGATAACTTTAAACTACATCCCTGTTTGTTGCATTATGATTCTAGTCACACGACTGTTCCTAATATGGAGTTGGTTATTTTTATGCGACATTATTGTACGAATTGGGTTAGTCGTGTGTCTTTTAGGAATATCATTATTTTCGATGCTTTATGAAGCTATTATACGAAGAAAAATGAGTGTTGCTAATTTATTAAGAATCTCTTCAAATTATGGTAATCCGGTTAAAACGGGATTGAAAGCCTTTAACGAATGAATTTACAGGTTTCCCGATAAACTTGTTCAACACGCACCTTCTAAGCTTGTTCTTGAACACGTGTTCCGACATTGTGATAATATATTCGTCATTTATTAAAAGTTTAACAATTTTTCGTGTGTCTCAATAATCCATACATAAAAATTCAGCCTGTGTATTGTGTGTGATTGTGCTCGCAAAACTCGAAAAGTAATCGACCGATATCGCTAAAAATTTCAACGTTTGTTCTTATTAGTGCCAGGAGTGTTTAGAAAGTGGTTCGAATGGCAGAAGAAGTCGGGGACGCCTGAGGAATACGTAACAAAGTAATGACCAGGTATTTTGGAAAGTAAAAATTACCGCATGAAAATATCCGGTACTTTTACTGGGTATGATAAATACGCCTCTCCTCTAGTCCATCAGTAGTTTCCATGTGGGGATCGGTATGAAAAAATGCATCGTGTAGAACGCCCATTTACTCTGAGAGTTCAGATATTTTTTGGGCAATTGAATGCTTGTCGCTGTCGTTAATAGTGTTCGTCTTCTCCGTTTTGTAACAGTTGCGAGTGGAATGTACAGACCAGTAAGAGTAGGTACTATCAGTAGCCCCTTGGCTGGTGTGTCCGCTAGAGGCTAGGTACAGGACATAGCATCACGCTCCACTACGCGACTACACGTCATGCAATTCTTCATAATAATATTCTTCGTACGGACAATAACGATTATTTTAATAATGTGCCGACATTATAATGCATTAATATTGATGAATGTCATTTTATCAGTTCGAGAAAATCGCGTACGCATTGTGTTTTAATTTATTGTGAGTAGAAATGCAGTCACTAGCGTCGGGCATAATCGTGGGTAATATTTATTTAGAAAATTATGATCGATCATCACTGCATAAATCGCCCTATGAAATACCAGAATCCGAATGGAAACAATGTTTGAAGTGGCTTTAGCCGTGTCTGGTGATCAGATTTGAATAGTTCCCAGCTTTCCTCTTCCCCATCTCCTTCCTCCCCCCAATACTTTCAGCCTTATAACATACCCCAATAAGGTATTTTCACTGTGTTTTTTTATCGAAAAAAATCACGATAATGGAGGTATTTTTATTTTGTTTTTACGTAGACGAATATATTTTATACAGGGTTTTTCAATAAGAGATGTTATTTTGAACAGCCTGCTATTTCGGTAGATGTTACTTTTGAAGCTGTCATTTTTTGACATTTGACAAGTAGAAACTACGCCATTAATAAAAATGGAACGATACACGCTTCAACAACGCATTAAAATTCACTTGAGTGAATCAAATGCAAATCATCTTGAGTGATGAGGCCAATTTCCACCTCGGTGGCTTCGTCAACAAGCAAAATTGTCGCATCTGGGGCTCGGAAAACCCAAGAGTTATTGTTGAAAAGCCTCTCTATCCTCAACGTGTGACTGTTTGGTACGGTTTATGGTCCGGCGGAGTCATTGGACCTTACTTTTTCGAAAATGAGGCTGGAGCAACAGTTAAGGTGAATGGATTGCGCTATCGAGAGATGATTAATGATTTTTTATGGACGGAATTGGATAGTATTGATTTGGACAACGTTTACTTTCAACCAGACGGCGCTACGTGCCACACAAGCAACGAAACCATTGATCTTTTACGATTGAATATCAAAATAACACCTCTTATTGGAAAATCCCGCATAATGATTTAAAATGTACTATTTTCGATTTGCTGCCAAAACGATATATTCGTGAATAAAGAAAAGTGTTATATATTATAAAATTTAATCGAAGTCCAAGTGTCCCAACTGCCCAGTGAGACTATGCCATCCCCAATATTGGTTTATTTTGTGAGGCTGAAGGTAGTGTGGAGGGGAAGATGTGAAAGACAAAGGTAGGGAAGTAGGTACCTGGCTTTTCAGATCTGGTTACGAAAAACGTCTAAAGGCATTTAAAGCAACTTTTCGATTCTGAATTATTGTTTTTCTCCAGACCGAAACTAAGAGTATCCATCGCTCTGGAACTTGCCGCAAATATGCTATATATTATTTTGAATGAATATAAACAAAATTTACTTGCGAACTCTGGACTCTACGATTCGTAGTTAAGGATCAACGACGTGGTTGAATGCATCTGTACAATGTCTTATCGGCAGTTGGCTAACGTCAATGCAACCTTCAGCCTGCAGATGTAACAAACTGTGCTTGTGATATTCAGCCTATTACCCACATGATGTGATTTTGTACCTTTACAGTGACGCATTCCGGGTGCATGTTACGATTGCACTCCGAGCATTATTTGCTGGGCAAGCGATAAGGGCATTTCCGTGTACAAGTTATTATATTTGTATTGATTCATAATGTCATTTGAAAACAAATAAAGTTCTGAAGCGTCAGTCTGCCCTCCAAACTGGCGACAAAAATTCTCCTCTACGTTAACATAAATACATTTTTCTGTCGATTTGCATGTTTTAATATTTTATTTATATTCGCTAAACGGATAACTAAAATTGACAGAGAGAACAGACTGCCAAAAAACTCGGCCTTGGCACACACTCCTTGCTTCATTCAAATTCATACATACTCTTGTCTTATTCCGACTCAAGTATTTGGTCCACTTCATCGTGCCATGTCTTCCTCGGGCGTCCCCCGACTTCTACTGTTCACATTCGCTCTACATGCCCAAACCACCTAAGCGTCCCTTTATTAATCTTACTCATTAAGCTTACATCAACCTTGCATTCTTTCCGGATTTTCCAAATCTCCACACGGAGAAAAATGACTGTTACTAATTTATTGAGAATCTTTTCAAATTATTGCAGGCCTTACGAATGAATCAACAGGTTTCCTGATAAACTTTTAGTACTTTACGAATATATTATCATGATATCAATGAAACACGTGTTCTCTTATTATGAAATTGAACAAATTCTAAACCTTTCTCCTTTAGAAGACCGTCGGAAAAAATCTCATCTCATTTGTTTCTTTAAAATTATCAACAATTTGATTGACTCACCTACGAGTACATCACTAGAACTTATCTCATTCAATATACCTTCTCGTAGACTCAGAAATAGAGAACTGCTCTTCCTCAATCAACACTCGACTAATTATGCTTATAAATCACCATTGTCCAGAATATGTAGAATGGTCAACTCAAGACCTTGATTTTTTTGGTATAAGTCAGGATGTTTTTTATCGGTCACTATGCAATTGAGGATATTTTGTATCGCTTTATTTTTAGCAAGATCTTGAATTGACTTGACACTTCTATTTCATTTGTATTTTGTTATGTTTTCCCTGTTTGTCTCTGCTTTTATATACCATCCTTTACTCTTGCATTGTGCATTGTCCCAAATCTCGTGTCGCTTTGTAATATATTGGACGTGAGTCCGTTAATTAATTAATAAATAAATATCTGAATATTTTTGCACTACAAACGAAATTCTTTTTATCGACAATATCGTCATGATATATTTATCAAGGCAAATCGATAAAACATTCTGTAATTGATATTTTATAGATAATGCCTGTTAATTATCGAGGGCAAAAATCTATTTCTCTTCGTGCACATTTCTCACACGATCATACACGGTTTTATCACAAATACCCCTCATTCCTACAGCATCTCTATCTCTATAAATCTAAAATAAAATCGATATCCGCGTCTGTCTGTTTGTGCGCTTAGTTCTTCTAAACTACGCAACGGATTTTGGTAGGGTTTTCATTATCATTTAGAGAATTTCTTCCGGAAGGTTTATTTATATAATACATGCATATTATATGTATAGAAAGTAGGGAAAATTCGAGCCACTCCGGGTACGCGTCAGATAGTTAGGTCTTAAATTAACCTAACCCAACTTTTCGCGGCTGACTGATTTAGAATTCGCAAAACTTCTACGAGATTTTCTAGCCATTGTGGAGGTCCATTAAATCCTAGTAACTATTTAATTTTGAATCCATATAAGTGGTTAACTTTTGAGCAATGCTCTTGGAAGGGTCCAAGAAACCTTACATAATAACCTTGTATGCCTGCGAACATGACATATAGTGTGCTTAGGGGGTATTTCACTATCTCTGATTATGTTCTGACTAAGCACTAATCCGCGGATTAGTCATTCTTTCGTTTTCACTATATCTGAATAACGCTAACGCTCGGGTTAAAGTTCGATTTGACTAATCAGTGCTCGAACTTCACGTTAGGCGCTATTCCTCGAATCAAAGATGGCGTCAAAACATTCCGAGTTTGACAGCTGAGAAGTGAGACGAATTTTGTTGAATGAATTTGAATGCTTGTATGATCCATCCTGAATTATTTGATTGTGTTCAAAATAAGAAACAATGTATTAATTCGACACGAATCTATCTAAAATGACCTGATAATCAACATAACATAACCAAATGCACACTTCGCGATGTGCGGACTGTGACGCATGACAGCCGTGGCAGTAGATGGAGAAACTGCAAACATTTTGCGATGTTTTATTTTATTTTTTTATTTTTTTTATTTTAGCGACTATATAAAATAATTGTTACATACAAAATATAATGGTGAAATTAAGTATAAAATATTGTATTTCTTAGTCCTCCTCACTAGGGGGTCCTGTGCCGAGGCGGACTAAAGTTATTTAAATATGGTTTATTTGTCTTCTATGTCGTTTTTAGTGTTTTCTATGTCGTTTTTAGTGTCTTCTATATCGTTTTTAGTGTTTTCATTAGGGTTTTTTCATTGACCTCTTTCAGCCATATTTTTATTAATGATTTGTATTCATTAGGATTTTTTATTAGTTTTATGTCTTGGGGAAGGATGTTATGGAGTTTTGTTGCAAAGTATGTATAGTTTCTTTGTCCGAATGTGGTTTTATAACTTGGAATATTTTTTATATCATTTTTGTTCGATCTAGTGTTATGCATACACAGTCTAGTAGAGGATTTGTTATTTTTGAAGAGCTTCAATAATATATTTTTGGCATATATTTGCTGTACATTTGGTACGTCAAAGGAATTGAATATTTCAATTGAAGGCGTTCTAATTGGTACTATTTCGTTGTTGCCAGACTATTTCGAGTGTTATCTATCCGGAAGTTCGAAACAATGGTGAAACGGTCGCCGTTGAATAACGAAGTTATTCTGATCTTTAAATCCAGCCAACGGATAGCTAGTCAGATATTTAGCCCGACATAGTGAAATACCCCCTTAGTATGCTTAAGTAATGTAAGCATTTGACTAATGAATCCTTTTGTCTCTTTCCAGGACCAGTACGAGAACCTGTCTCTGCACACACAGAAGGGCATCGACTTCCTCGAGAAATACAGCCACTTCATAAAGGATCGCTGCGCCATCGAGACGGAGTACGCGGGCAAGTTGAGGTGAGTCATTACCCCTTCATTCAACTGTTACTTTTCCTTCACTTTACCTTCACTATCGCTTCATTTCTCCCTTCACTTTCCATCCTGTCAATTCTCCTGCACGTCCCCTCCCTCCACTCACCCTTCACGTTGCCTTCACTGCCCCTTCACCTCCCCTTCATTCCAGCTTTACGTCCCCTTCACGTCGCCTTTTTCACCACCCCTTCACTATCCCTTCACTATTCCTTGACTCAATTTTCACGTGTCCTTCAGTTACCTGTCTCGTCGCCTTCACTCCCCCTTAACGTCTACTTCGCTTTCCTTCCACTCCAGCTTTACGTCCGCTTCCCCATCTCCTTCGCTCCCTCTGTTCATTCCAGGTTCACGAACCTTCACTCTCCCTTCACGTTGCCTTCGCTTCCCTTCACGTTACCTTCACTTCCCTTCACTTCCCTTCAATTCCCTTCACGTCCCTTCCGATTCCCCTGCACTTCTCATTCACATTCCCACTTACCCTTCATCTGCCGGAAATGCCACTCTGGTAGGGGAAGTTTTCAAAAACCGTTATTAAACTACTTACCGATTCAAATAGAAGTCTTATCGGAATCAAGATTTTTCTTATTAGAATTACAATCTTACGATGTTATTTGTTTATCTAGCACGATTTTCGTCTACTTACCATGTTGTTATCAACGGTTCCATGATAACTCAACACAGTGACAATTAAACACACCTTTAAAAAGTGATATAAAGTCATTAGAAACGATGAAAAAAAATTTAAACCTAACCTAACCTAACCTAACCTAACCTACTTAACCCAGTTAATAAAGTTTTTGTTTCATCACTTTCCATGACTTTATATAACTTTTTAAAGATGTGATGATTTATCCGGTCACCATTATCAACAGACCCCTTTTAAAATTTATCATACTCTTACATATTGTTTGTCAACTTTGTCTACTTATTTTGTCTACTTACTTTGTCTACTTACTTTGTCTACTATCTAACTTTTATTCAAAAATCTCTATTTTGAAGATATCTTTTATTAACACTTTCACTACCTAATCACTTTGAATGTGAAATTCTTGTAGATAAAAAAATCTTAAATAATACATTGTGTATTGACTGTATGTGTTGCTTGTTTTAATTTCAGGAGACTTGTAAAAAATTACCAACCGAAGAAAAAAGAAGAAGATGAGTATCAGTGAGTATCGATTATTTGAAACTTCTTCCTCTTCTCTTTTAATTAATATAATTACTGGCTAAAAGCAAGTGTACATTAATTTCACTAATAATAGTTGACTATTCCCTTTTTGTCAATACATGGTTGTATATCAGACCAGACGTATTATTTAGTATCTACCCTACACAGGTACTGTACAGTGTACACAGGGGAGTTTATGAAGTATGGATTAGCACTTGTGCTTAATTAAAACATCAACCAATACACATACTTCATGTTCATACAACAATACGAATATACACATTACTAACGTGTTTGAATCAGCTCCTGCTAAAATATTAAAAAAATAACGAATTTAAATAGATCCTGATCATAAGTAATACGTTACTCTAGTGCTAATTTAGTAACAGTGCAGTGAAAGTAGTGCATCACTCCACATACGTGTTGTGTCAACTCAAAACCTAAGTTTATTAAAAATAATCCGCCATTACCGCTATTAGGTACCTAATTCCACCGAGCGCGACTTACTACTCTAGTGTGACTGTGTGCGTGTCCGTACTAGCCGCTCAGCGCAAGTACTCACTCCTTCCCGCCGATACAAGTCAGGGCAGCTAAACCTATCTCGCCAGCTACTTTATCATGGACTCCTGCGATACATATGCATTCATCACATTAGCAAACAATATTATACGTGATTTAAATACGACCATCATGGATCCCACTAATAAATTTACTAAAGAACAAATGGGTAAATTAACGCCTCAACTCTCAGTGCTACTAGGCAATATTAGTTTGGTTTCCACAAAAGTTGGTTTTCTTGAAGGTGAATTGAATGCCTACAGGAACATTTCACCTAATCATTCCAAAAATTTATCAACTACCAACATCGAAACGGAACAACTAACAGGAATTTGCGAAACTTTGAATGAAATGGACGAGAGAAAATCGCGATCTAAAAATGTAATAATGTTCAATGTTCCTGAAAGCTCGGGTAATTCTCAAACTGCAACAATGAGTGAAGATCTGAATAATGTCAAGAATATTCTTAACAATGTTGATAATGTAGATACCTCGCTAATTAAAGTGTATCGATTGGGTAAGAAGGACACTAATAAAACACGCCCCATCAAGGTCGAACTGTCCGATAAATATCAAACCAGAACTGTTCTACAGAAAAAAGGAATACCGTATGGAAATGTAATTATCAAGACCAAGAACGACTTAACAATGCTTCAACGGCAAGAAGTACAAAACTTGTGGAAGGAGCTGGAAGATCGAAAAAGCAAGGGAGAAAATAATTTAATTATCAAATATATCAACAATAGACCCAAAATTATAATAAATATACCAAAAAACTTATAACCGCGCCACGTTACATCTTCTACCAGAACGTCAGGGGACTTCGGACTAAACTCAGTGACTTTAGAACTAATGCACCCACCATCACACAGGACATCATCATACTCTCTGAGACCTGGCTGGAACCATCGATATACTCAGCGGAGCTCGGTCTACCTAACCACAGTATCTACCGAGTTGACCGAAATCGGAACACCAGCTCCAAATCAAGAGGAGGAGGCGTCCTGATAGCAGTAAATAAAAAAATTTCATCGAAATTATTAAAAAACAAAAACAATGATGTTGAGCAAATTTTTGTAATGTTAAACGATAAATCCAAAAAAACTATCATCGGATGTGTATATATTCCACCAAATTCTAATATAATAATGTATAAAAATCACTGTGAAGATGTCGAGCTACTCAAATCTAACCACCCTAATCACAATATTATAATTTGCGGTGATTATAACCTACCTAATTGTAAATTTAATGATTTGGATTACTTACCATTAACGGCGTGCGAGAGAGAAATCTTAGACATGTCGAACTATTTAGGTCTATTTCAATGTAACAATGTGCTAAATTGTAGTAATCGGACACTTGATTTAATTTTTTCTACTGATGAGGGTATAAAAGTCTATGAGTCAGCCGAATCCTTTGACCCAATTGATAGTCACCACCCTCCACTTACAATACTAGTACCTATTACAATAGAGTGTGACCCTCTAATTAAAAATTGTAGTCGTAATTTCATTAATGCTAATTACCAGGACATTAATCATGCACTTAACAAAGTAAATTGGTCTGTTCTCAAGGAAAGTGATCTCAACTATAGCGTAGAACTATTTTACTCTCAACTGAATAGTATCATTTCCGACACAATTCCTCTAATTCATCATAAAGTACGAAAGTATCCGATATGGTTCAGCAAAGAATTAATTCAGTTAATTGTTATTAAAAAAGAAACACATAAAAAATATAAAGAACACAGAACAATTCCCAACTATACGGCATTCAACAATATTAGAAGAGATTGCAAAAAAATGACAAAAAGATGTTATAAAAATTACATTAATTCGGTTGAGAACACGATACTTCATGATGTAAAATACTTTTGGAAATACACAAAATCAATGAAAAACAATGATGCTGGTATTTCTGGTAATATACGTTACAGACAAAATAGCTCCAGTAAAATTTATGAAATTGTTAACATGTTTGCTGATTACTTTAAGGACGTGTATGAACCTGATATTCCAGATGACTTAATTCCTTACTTCAATTCGGATATAAATTTACACTTATCGCAAATACACATTGATATTGAAGACATTATAGTCTGTATTAAATCACTTGAACCCAAAACGAGCTCGGGACCTGATAAGATTCCTTCCATCTTACTTAAGAATTGTGTCCAAAGTTTATCTGTTCCGCTTAATATACTGTTCAACAAGTCACTCTCCACAGGACACTTTCCACAAATATGGAAACTTAGCTACCTAACTCCTGTATTTAAAAGTGGTGATAAATCCTTTGTTGAAAATTATCGGCCTATCTGTATTCAATCGTCTATACCTAAACTTTTTGAGAAATTGATTCTTAAGAAAATCAGCTTCTTTGTAAACTCTTGTATCGCAACTTGTCAACACGGCTTTATCTCCGGCAGATCAACTTTGACTAACCTAACATTATATGAAAATTTTATTTCCAATGCACTTGCCAACAAACAACAAGTTGATTCTATATATACCGACTTCAGTAAGGCGTTTGATAAGGTCTGTCATAAAATCCTCATTAATAAACTTTTGAAACTCGGCATTAATGGAAACCTTTTATCTTGGTTTAAGAGTTACCTACTTAGGCGTCAGTTAACTGTCTGTATTAATGATCACTTATCCTACATGTTCGAAGCTACCAGTGGCGTACCCCAGGGTTCGCATCTTGGTCCTTTACTTTTTAATTTATTCATTAACGACGTAACAAACATATTCACCCGTGTTCTCATTCTAATGTTCGCTGATGATATGAAGATATATAGAATTATTGACAATATCGAGGACTGTCTAACACTTCAATCTAATATTAATAGCTTTTACGATTGGTGTCTTAAAAACAAATTAACTCTTAATGTAAAAAAATGTCAACTTATGAGATTCCACAGAAAAAAAAACCCATTTTTGTTCACCTACTTTCTCAATAATCACACCTTATTATCTGTGGATGAAATAAGAGACCTTGGTATAACATTTGACACTAAATTAACATTCATTAAACACATTAATAATATAACCAGTAAAGCAATGCAAATGTTAGGATTTGTCTTACGGATTTCAAAGGATTTTAAAAATTTAAAAACTGTCAAATTACTTTACACTTCACTTGTTAGAAGCCAACTAGAATTTAACACCACCATTTGGAGTCCTTACTACAGTGTACATGAGAATTCCCTTGAGCGAGTCCAACATAAATTTTTACGTTATATTAATTTTAAATTGGGAATATTCGTCGAAAACATTAATTACCCCTCTCTGTTACAATTATTGGGACTCGATACATTAAAAGAAAGAAGAATTTGTTTTGACCTATTTTATTTATTTAAAATCGTTACCAACCTGTTGAACTCCCCTGAACTTCTTTCGTTAATATGTTTCCATGTACCTAGTCGATCAGTTCGTTTCAAATTACCCTATCATTGCAACAATACAGGATCTAACGCTGAACTCAATTCCATAATAAATCGCCTACATGTACTTGGTAATAAATATGTTTTGGATGAATCTATAAACATTACTAGCTTAACCTCATACAAACACTATTTAATTAAAACTGTATGTCAGCGCTTCTCAGATTGATTATAATCAAATATAGTTTTAAAGTATTAATTTATCCGGGATTTATTTATATGAATTGTTTATATATTTATATATATATATATAAATATATAAACAATTGTTGTATTGTATTTATAATAACTATTTCTATTGTTCTCTTTTATGTATTTTATATTTATATTTTTTTTATCTATGTATATTCTGTATTAATATGTATAACAAATGTTATTTTTTTGTAAAAGCCGCTATAATCGGCGTTAATAAATAATAAATAAATAAATACTCATGCAACTTTGTGTATATAATAATAATAGCCTTGAGCGTAGACTCGTGGATTGGTGAGGGTTTTATTACAGACAGTTGACGGGACCCACCGCTAACCCGCCCTGTTATTATAAGTATCAAATGGTTACTCCTTCAAGGGGCACTACAACGACTCTAAATTTTTAAAATTAAACGAAACTGCATCTATCTATCTATAAACAACTGATGTTACTAATTCCGTGATGAAATTTTATCAGAAAACACACAGTAAGTGTGAACAAAATCATCAATATTCTATCATTTTAAAAGGAAACGTAACTATGATCAAAATTTGCCTGTGTTCGAGCAGACCAACCACCCCCTACAAAATTTGCCTGTGTTCGAGCAGACCAACCACCCCCTTAAGGAGGAGATTGATGACAAAAAAAAATTCTTTAACTAATTGAGTTAATAAAACCCAGCAGTATAACATTATCCTAATAACAAAATAAAAACAAATCGAAAACGAAAAGAAAAAACACATAAGTCTAAATGAAAAAGAAAGACTAGTTTCCGGACACTGTGAACATTTTCTCATACAGTTTTATATTACCATGAGCTTTGATCACCAACTTATATTTAATATAATGATAGTGGTTTTGTAATTCCGCCTGTAATTACTAGAGTCAGTAGTATAGACTCAGACCGTCTGGCACCTTTCAGTTCAGAGGCACTTCATAAAAATGTACTAAATTAAGCAATTAATGAGTTTTTTGTGTTTTTGTTTTCTGTGTTATTTTCTCTTAAGATGCTTACTAGAAATTAAAATACTTGGTAAAATTTTGTATTTGACTACATTCTAGGGTCTGTCAATCTGAATCAATTATGTATACATTAGAGATAATTGTTTTCATTACACATTTTTGACCTCTATAGTTAGACTTATTAATCATTTCCGTAATTTGATAATGATTGTAGCTGTTATTTAAATATTATGAGACAAAGAAACTTTTTATCTAAATATTTTTTGTTATTATTATTATTTTTAATTAAATGTGAATACCACACAAGATTCAAAACTGTCCAGGGACAGTGGGACTATGGCGTCCAAATTGGGATATGTTGTGAGACTGAAGGGAGTGGGGATGGGAAAAAGATTGGGAAGATGAAGGTTGGGAAGTATCAAACATGGCTAAAGCCTAGCACAAACGAAATCTTCACCAATCTTAACATCATGTCAATTAAACAACTATATTCTAAAACTATGCTCATTTACATTCATAAGTACAAAACCCAAGAAATAACAACAAACACGTACAATAGAAACACTAGATCTAATGGTCAAAAACTTATCCAACAAATAACTACTAATACAACTCTTGGGCAAAAAAGCTTCTTATATCATAGTATTAAAACTCTACAATAAAATACCACTCTCACTCAAAAACCTCAACATTATAACATTTAAATCTCAAATAAAAAGCTGGATAATTAACATAGGGAGATCTGAAATAGAAAATTTACTGAGATCAAACACAGACTAAAACAGAATCAACTGAACTATACCAAAAAACACTATCTTATTTATTTTAAAATTATTTAAAAAAAAAAAAAATTATACTACATGATATATGTTCATAATTAAATTCATATGTAACTTTGATTTAATATTAATTTTCTTATAATTAAATTATACATAATATGTAAATGAAATCCTGAGCACGGGAGATCCCAGTGAGGATATCATTATATCTATTTGTTACAAAAAAAAAGATAATAAAACACTTTTTATTATTATTTCAAGCAACATTTCGACTGCGAGTGGTGTTTCACTAGGGCGATACTGATACTGTCTTTTTAAAATAAACTCCACAGTAGGCCCCGATGAAAATTATTTGGATGAGGGTCTCAAAAAGTATGAGGGTTGGGTTGGGTTGGGTTAGGTTAGGTTAGGTTAGGTTAGGTTAGGTTAGGTTAGGTTAGGTTAGGTTAGGTTAGGTTAGGTTAGGTTAGGTTAGGTTAGGTTAGGTTAGGTTAGGTTAGGTTAGGTTAGGTTAGGTTAGGTTAGGTTAGGTTAGGGCAGAAATCTGGGGGTCTGTGTGTCCAGAGGTGACGAACATATGAATCCATCCCTCCCACTGCGTTGCAAGGCGATACGTCGAGAGGTCAAAGGGTCTCACTCAACCCGCCTCTCCATGTCAATACCATATTTGATATCACAAAAGGTGTTAAACAAGGCTGCGTAATGTCACCGTGGTTATTCAATCTATACATGGATAATTGTATGCAAGAATCGAAGGAGGTGGGATTGGGCGCGAATTTGAGTAATCTGAAATTACTGTTGTCTGTAGTATGCTGATGATGCGGTGCTGATTGCTAACAGTGTGGAAGATCTAAAGTCTCGTGTCTAGGATGAAGGAAGTATGTATGAAGAATGAGTTAATGATGAATGTAAGTAAGTCAAGTAATGGTGTTTGAAAGAGAGAGTACGAAAACAGTGTTATATACTACAGAGTGAATGAGGAATACTTGGAGCAGGTGGATGAGATTGTCCATTTAGGAAGTATGTTTACGAGAGATGGGAAGGCTGACAGAGATATTGTAAGAAGGGTGAACGCAGGTAACTGAGATCTTGCCTGCCATGCCGCCAACAGACCTCTCACCCTGTGAACTCGGGTACCCCAGCTAAGTCACCAATCAAAGTGAACCACGTGGGGTGACATATTACCTCCCGAATTGAAAACCACTGACTTTAGGCAGTTGGGACTCTTGTTTTTGTGCGGTATTCACATAAAGAAGTGAAGTTTTCAATCTGCATTATTATTATTATTCATTTATAAAGCGGTGAGGGCTTACGGATAGTTCCTGTGAGCACTCTTGCACCGGGCCCATTCTATCTTCTATTTCACCTCATTCCTTTTAACAGTCACCCGGTCCCTTTGTTAAAGTTCACCAGGGTTGTCATTGTATATGTGGCTATGTCTTCTGGTTTTGCAATGTGTCTTCCCAGGCATCTGAGCCTTGTTCCCATCAGGGCGGGACATTGGAACCATAGTTGAATTGGAGTCTCTTCATCCTCTTCACATTTTCTTCATCTAGTGGTGTTTTCCACTGCCTAACGTTGCGTGTGTCTCCTGAGGTGGCAGTGTCCCGTTAGTAGTCCTAAATCTGTATTAGTAATAACTGGTATCTTTAGAATAAACAGTCTACTGATTAGTTTGTGATTTAGGTACACCCCCTGCAAGGCGTTTCGGCTGATGATGAACGAGATCAACGATCTGGCAGGCCAACACGAGGTGGTGGCGGAGAACTTGCAGGCCAGCGTGGTGCGGGACCTCGCCCTACTCACCAAGGAAATAAAGGAGGAGAGAAAGGTACTAGGACTATGTACATACATGTTAGGGTTCTATGCCAAACGACATTGGAGAATAGAGCAAACAAACAAATCTAACTCCTAACAAACATGCCCAGTTTGGCGATCGATGACTATTCATGTTACAATTATTTGTAAGTGCCTGTGGTACACTTTTAAATGCAAACACGAGGTGTGGTATTGCCTCTTTCTAACACTGCTTAAATCACATATCTCACCGTAATACAAAAGGAGATAAAAGAAGGAGATGAGTCAATCTCAGTCAAAAGGTCTATCGATGTACTGTGTACTAAAAGGTAAAGAAAATCCAAAAGGTTAATACCCTGTGTCCAATCTTTAACCAATTTGTTTAATTCCAGAAACAACTGAACGAGGGAGCCAAGATGTCCACTACGCTGCAGGCGCAAGAGATATCCCTGGAGCGAGCGCGGAGAAATTATGAGAAGGCCTTTCGAGAGGCGGAGCGGGCGCTAGACCACTACCAAAGGGCTGACGCAGACCTCAACCTAAGCCGGGCGGAGGTACCAATCTATAGTTTCACCAATATTAACTCTACGTGTCCACCACGTTGTGTCGGGTGGTGACAGGGTTGCCAATTCCTGAGGAATTCCCCACATTACGGGGAATTCAACCGATAGGGTATTTTGTGGTGAGAACCTTAGTGAAGGGATTCTACAATATGAGAACTGATGTAACTAATACCCACAAGTGAGAATGTACTGTAATTTCGTTTTCTTTCGCAGCAAATTTTTCAAACTAATTTCTCTAGGAAGAATTTTGATTGAAAGGGTAAGAAAGGAAGCAATGGATAAAATATGGGATGTGCAAGGAGCTTTTATGAGTGGAATGGGGTGCATGGATGACCAGATCTTCTCATTGCGTATACTCACTGAGAAGTTTCTGGCAAAAATCCAGAAATTTTTCTGTGCCTTTGTAGATCTTCAAAAAGCATACAACCGAGTTGATAGGAATAAGCTATGGAAGGTGTTGTCCAAGTATGGAGTGAATACGAATCTGACTCAGGCAATTGCGTCTCTGCATGAGGGAAGCGTTGCATGTGTTTGGGTGAACGGTGGTTTTACGGGGTGGTTTGATATCACTAAAGGGGTTAAACAAGGCTGCGTAATGTCACCATGGTTATTCAATCTTTACATGGATTGTATGATTGAATTGTATGCAAGAATTGAAAGAGGTGGGATTGGGCGTGAATTTGAGTATTTTGAAATTACTGTTGCCTGTTGTATGCTGATGATGCGGTGCTGATTGCTAACAGTATGGAAGATCTACAGACTTTACATGGATTATGCAAGAATTGAAAGAGGTGGGATTGGGCGCGAATTTGAGTAATCTGAAAGTATGTTGCGTGTTGTATGCTGATTATGCGGTGCTTATTGCTAACAAAACGGAAGATCTACAGTCTCTCGTGTCTAGGATGATGGAAGTATGTATGAAGAATAGTTAATGATGAATGTAAGTAAGTCAAATAATGGTGTTTGAAAGAGAGAATACGAAAACAGTGTGCAATATAGATGTGAATAAGGAATACTTGGAGCAAGTAGATGAGTCTATTTAGGAAGTATGTTAACGAGAGGTGCTAAGGCTGAAGAAGAAGGGTAAATGGAGGTAACTCCATTAATGGAGGACTAAACGCAGTTGGCCCTAACAAAATTTTTTCCAAAGAAGCGAAGTTAGCAGTCCACAATGGAGTGCTAGTACCTACCCTGATGTATGGAAGTGAGGCATGGAACTGGCAAATAAAGGATGAAAGTAGACTGAATGCTGTTGAAATGAGATCCCTGAGGCGTTTGTGTGATAAAACCATGTATGATTGTGTGAGAAATGTGGAGATCCGCAAAGAATGCGAAATGCGCCAAGAAAGGAGTGTAAGGAGAATATATAAGGCAAATGGTAGCAGAAGTCGGGGATGCCCGAGGAAAACATGGCACCATCAAGTGAATCAGATACTCGAGTCGGGCCATGTCAAGAGTTAGAATAATAGAAGAGTATGTATGAGACGATGTATGAATGTGAATGAGGCAAGAAGTGGCGGTCCGTCCTCTCTGCCTACCCCTGGGGGGAAACGACGTGATGGTTAGTTAGTTAGTTTAGTTCTCTTTTTTAAGCTCGAATGTAATAGAAAATCTGAAAATGACTAATTAATAAAAAAATAAATGCTAATTTCAATAGAATTTTGCTTCATTTTGGAGATTGGGAACATTGAGACATTTGGGAACTTGTGAGGTTTTTTTTTTTTTTTTTAATTATTATTTTTTTTTTTTTATTTGGTACAACATTTTTTACATTTTAAGTTTTCCAGTAATGTAGGCCTCACTGGGTGGATTGCCCGTGCTGAGGCCTTCATTTTATAATATGAAAATATAATATACATTTGAACATCTATTGTGAGAATTTTAGAACATATGCATTGGCAACCCTGGGCCAACGGTCTCCCGGGATGACATATTGACTTCCGAAGTCGGTCTCAATTGAAGGGAATTATATATTTATGGCGTTATAAATAATAAAATAAAATAACAATACATTTAATAAAATACAGTAAAAAAAAATTTATATGAAATTATGCAAATGTCTCGTGCCGGCCATCAGGTGGGACTCCATCCAGGCAACCATGGCCGTGACTCTTGGATTGGCGTAGTCTGCGCCATAAGCTTCCCAAGTTGTGGCGGAGAAGTGCTCTGAAAGAGTGCACTCTTCTCTCGCAGAACGTTTCCGTAGTGTTACAGTATCTCGGTAGGCGATAAGCATTTTTGTGGGTGATTTTTAGCAGTGTAATCTACCCACTGTTATATACAAGATATGAATGGATTCCAGGTGGAGAAGCAGAGGATCAACATGGCGCAGAAGTCGCAGATGTGCGAAGACACCAAAACGGAGTACGCCAATCAACTGCAGAAGACCAATGACCTGAGGAGGTCGCACTTTAACCTATCTCTGCCAGAGGTCTTTCGCCAGTTACAGGTCTGTCCTCATGTCTTGCCTTACTCCATCAAGTGTTTTTAATCAATCATGTGTGTAACACTAAGGACGGGTTGTTTCGGAGTATTTGAACAATTCATCAAATTTCAACGTTCATTTTCAAGTTCTGTGAAAGATTTTTTCAAGTTCTGTTTTTATTTCAGTTTTGTCAAGCAACTAGCCTATAATAATATAATAACAGAACTTGAATTGGACTTTCACAGATCCCAGAAATTAACGTTGAAATTTGATGAATTGTTCAAATTTTCCGAAACAACCCGTCCTTAGTATTACAGTGAAATCTCCATCGATCGTTCATTGAATAATGGTTTTCCCACATGTGTCGTTTATTTCTTCCAGCCCAGAATTAATTTCGTACAAAACTCGCAAAAATAGATCACATCGATAGTTCTCTATGCATCGTTTTATCGAATAAATGCGATATAGACTATTGAAATGCTTGGAGTAAATATATCAGACCGGCTCAAGTATAGGGGTTCTATAGAAACCCGAGTAAATCTGGCTTCCAACCAGAGGCGGTTCCTTGGTACCAGAGATGTGCAAAATGGGTACCCAAAACCATTTGAAATGCAAAATGGAAATGGGTCAAAACTTTTCCATTTGAAAATGCAAAATGCAAAATGGTTTTTAGAAAAGCATTTCAAATGCAAAATGCAAAATACCTATTTTCGAAATGCATTGAAAATGCAAAATGGTTTCTCAGTTCAAACAATTAAAATAATTATAGAATTTTTAAATAATTTTGTCATTTAATAATGGACATCAATGTAGAACAAACATATTACATGATGGTAAATCCAAAAACACCACGACTACAGATTATGAAACCACAAAAAATTTGCGCGGGACTAATGTTGCCAACGTAAAAACATAGAAACTGCTATCTAACATTTAATATTACAGCGTCATGGCCCCGTGTTCAGTATTTTTTGTAATGGTATCACTCAATTGCCAGGGCTCCTACCAGGGAGCAACTTGACAAATGTAAATTATCTCTCATAGCGAGGTTGAGGACCGACTGATATTTGGGACTTATGAAAAAAAGATGAGTGGAGATAGTAGGAAGAATGTTGCAAAAAAGCATTTAAAATGGAAAATGCATTGAGAAAAGCATTTAAAATGCAAAATGCAAAATGGTTTTTAGAAAAGCATTTAAAATGCAAAATGAAAAATACCCATTTTGCATTTTGCATTTCCATTTGAAATGGATTTATTTGAAATAAAGCACATCTCTGCTTGGTACGTGCATTTGTGCATTGCACTGCTTGTCTTCAATCTCCACATAACAAATTACAACGGCATCTGTGTCCCAGTGATCGATGTAAGAAGTTCGTAATTCCCGTCAGGTCATTATTTGAGCTATCTTCTAGTAAAAAAATCCCGCGCAAGAGCAAGCGGTCGTGCATACCCCGATATGCACAGAACCAACTTTTACCATACTACTAAAACAGCATCGGGCGGTAACGAGACAGCCCGAAGTAGCCGAAACGGTGACATGAGCGAGACAGATTACACTCTTAACGTCAAATTACGTGTTAGAGCAGTGCAGATACATAACCCATTCCGTGCATTATCGAAGTGCTTTGACGGCGAGTGAATTTCGCATCACTTTGATCATGTGTAATCCAATGCGTTTGGAATGGATTCGCTTAGAAATACTAATGTTCAATGTTAACGCAACAACATTAACACATTGGAACTCGTTCGTGGTGAAATCAAACGGTTTCGCTATATTTTCAACGATGAATTGAGTGTCCTTTATTTTCGAGATAATTTTGTATTATTTAATCAGTTATTTTACAAATAAAACTTAGAAGATAGAATGAATTGCAGTAGGTGTTCCCATTTATTAATTTGCTCCACCTAAATTACAGACTAGGTACATTTTAAAAGTGAAATGCACTGCTGGTAATTACAGTCACGGGCCGCGTCTGCTTCCAACAAATTGAGTGTCTTGTATAGGGCTAGCAGTTTCTTCATTAGTAACCAGATGCTAACCCTATACGAAGCTCAAGTATGCCCAACAATTGAATTTGGGCTGGAGCCCCACAATACTTGATTCTGTGCAAAGGAGGGCGGTCCGTCTGATTGGCAATCCATTGTTAACACACCGACTGCCGTCTCTAATGCACAGACGCAATGTGGGCATGCTGAGTCTGTTCTACAGGTATTTTAATGGAGTCTCCTCGATCTCCAGTGCACCGGTACACATGCGTGAAACTCGACGTACACGAACGTAACACCCGTTCACAGTTGATGTTGGTTTCGTGAGAATGGGCCGCTTAATAATAATAATATATGGATGATTTTTATAGCACCATTTTTGTGCAAAATCACCTCAAGGGCGCTGTACAAGTATATAATACATTTCTATTATGATCTATGTTATTACTAACTATATATGGAGATAATATACAGTACAATACTTACCTGATAGGTCACTTGAGATTAATACTTAATTGACATTAACTAATTGTTTATTAGTGATATTTAGATTCAGGATTTAGGACATAATTGGATATAACTGGACTTTCTCTCAGTAATGGTATATTTAATTTAAGGGTACGACAGCTTAAAAAGTTTTTAGTTTAGACCTGAATTCTGTTGGACTTGTTGTGGATCTTAGTTCTGGAGGGAGTTTATTCCAAGCCTTCGGCCCAGATACTACGAAAGCGCGATCACCAAACTTAGTATTTGAACTTTGACTTGTTTTTGTGTAAGACGGCCTATACAATGTACAGACAGGGGCGCTCTTGTGAGTCACATAAAAAAAAACAATATACAATAACACAATACTTAGGAACCTGAAAATTTTGTGTTATTTTTTGCAAAATTTGTATTATTTTTTACGTATTTCATATTTTTTTGCAACAAATTGCAAATTTTTTTTCAAAAATGCGTTGACCTGACTGGACATCAGAAGGTGCAGGTTCAATTCCCGTCAGCGGCATTTATTTTTACTCGGGAGATATTTTCAATTTGTATGGATATTTCAGGCGATTAATGATTGCTTATAATAATTTGTTAATAATAATAATATTTGGACGATGTGTATAACGACAATTTTACAAATATATAATTTATTTCCACAATGCTCTATCTTGTTACTAAGTATAGACTAGACAAACTGTTATCAACTTATGGTTAACAGATTGCAACCACTGGTTCGTTGATCGTCGATAATACAAAACTATATATTTATTTATTTATACATACTCCTAAAAAGGCTTTTACATAAAAGTGATACATGATGCAGTGTACATAGGGGAGAATATCTGTATTATACAAGAGATACTGACAGTAAATAGATGTAATCCATTGTAAAGTAGGTACTAAATACACAATTGTAAAATAATAAGAAAATATTAAGAAATAATTCAAAAAAACTACATATGAAGCAATATTAGTAAAACGTAAGAGTAACATAAAGTAAAAAAGAAATTACAACAACACTACGTATAAGACAAAACATGAAAACTAATTTACCAACTCTACTCTAATTTGTAGGATTCGACAAAGTGTTGGTATAGATTATGCTTGGTTCTATAAATGGAGTCAATAAATAAATAAATCAGTAGCACCCCCATACTTGTTGCCCAGATCATGCATCCTATTGGTCATTGAGTGTGTCTGATAGTTGGTCATGTATGTATTGCAGAAGAATGTTATATTTTGTCTTGTATTCCTAGTCGGCACATGGAATTTAATAGTGGCAACGATGGCAGGACTATCAATTAAGTTGTTAATGTCTCTGTGTAACACAACCAGGTCTGAAATAATTCTTCTATCAGACAGTGTTATTGGATGCAATTGATTCATCAAACTGACATAATTAATGAAATTTACGTACTTAAGAAATTTGTATTGAACTCTTTCTATATTATTGGAGTGAACTTTATATAAAGGGGACCAAATAGGTGAATTATACTCCAATTGACTTCTGACTAATGAATTATAGTGGGTTCTCATACAATCTATGGACTTAAAATCAGTTGAAGTTCTGCAAAGGACGCCAAGCATCTTTAAAGCCTTAAATATAATGCATTTGACCAATGAACGTGATGCTGCATTAGAATGTATATATATTATTATTTATTTATATTCTGTACAGGCATCTTTAGAATGATGATGCAAATTTCTTAACAAGATCTGGGTTCGAGTCCCAGTTGCGACTGTCATTCTTCTATTTTCAGTGTCTTATTCTATTTTTATTTTTTTACATAAGTTTACCTCAAGGCCTATAGTATGTCATCTTTGGGGTTGCTCTGTGTTGGATTTATTTTTGAGGAAATGAAGGACAAGGTTCTGGGAAGGAAAAGTTTTCAGGGGTCGGTAGGAATTTGGAGGTCGGTGTGTCTAGGATTGACATGAATGAATCCATCCCTTTCACTGCAGTGCAAGGCGATGGGTCGAGAGAGTCCATTTGGAGAGGTGAAAGGGTCGCCCTCAACTGGTCTGTCTCCGTCCAGCCTGCCGCGCAGCTGGTGATGTGGCAGACACATCACCGCGTGAAATCGGGCATACCTGCTAAATCTCCTAACATACCGAATCACTTGGGGTTACCTATAGCAGAGGTGTTGGTAATCCAATAAATGGTTTCCAGTACAGCGGCACCCATCCTGCCTCCCAAATTAATGTTATTTTCATTGATTAACTATTATATCGTATATCCGGTGACCAGAGATGTGCAAAATGGGTACCCAAAACCATTTGAAATGCAAAATGGAAATGGGTCAAAACTTTTCTATTTGAAAATGCAAAATGGTTTTTAGAAAAGCATTTTAAATGCAAAATGCAAAATACCTATTTTCAAAATGCAAAATGGTTTCTCAGGTCAAACAATTAAAATAATTATAGATTTTTTAAACAATTTTGTCATTTAATAATGGACATCAATGTAGAACAAACATATTACATGATGGTAAATCCATGTAAAAACACCACTACTACAGATTATGAAACCACAAAAAAATTGCGCGGGACTAATGTTGTCAACGTAAAAACATAGAAACTGCTATCTAACATTTAATATTACAGCGTCATGGCCCCATATTCACTATTTGAATCAGTATTTTTTGTAATGGTATCACTCAATTGCCAGGGCTCCTACCAGGGAGCAACTTGACAAATGTAAATTATCTCTCACCGATTGTCGGTTGAGGACCGACTGATATTTGGGGTTTATTGAAAAAGATGATTGGAGATAGTAGGAAGAATGTTGCAAAAAAGCATTTAAAATGGAAAATGCATTGAGAAAAGCATTTAAAATGCAAAATGGTTTTTAGAAAACCATTTAAAATTCAAAATGGAAAATACCCATTTTGCATTTTGCATTTCCATTTGAAATGTATTTATTTGAAATAAAGCACATCTCTGCCAGTGACAAGGAAGAGACATTGAACGCGCTTATATATTTATATTGATGTGTTTCTCTCATTGACTATACACATTGGCTATAATGGCGAATGTATGTTTTCAGGAACTAGACGAAAAGCGGATAAAGAACATCAAAAACTTCATCCACAGCTCCGTGGAGATTGAGAGAAACGTGTTCCCCATCATCGCCACTTGCCTCGATGGCATCGTCAGGGCCGGAGATCTCATCAACGAGAAAGAGGTATCGTTTTCAATAATATGTAATCATAAAGAAGCCAAGCTGGCAGTCCACAACGGAGTGCTGGTACCTACTCTGATGTATGGTAGTGAGGCATGGAACTGGCAGAAGAAAGGTGATATTAGACTGAATTCTGTAGGAATGAGATTTATGTGTGCTAAAACTGTATGAATTTGTGAGAAATGTGGAGATTCTCAAAGAATGCAAGGCAGATTGTAAGCTTAATGAATATTATTAATATTATATTAGATGGTTTGTGCGTGTAGAGCCAATGAATGAAGAAAGAAGAATATATAATGCATAGAAAAAGTCAGCCCGAGGATATATCAGAATAACAGAAGAGTAAGGATATATCAGAATAACAGTGGAGCAAGGATTGTGTGCTAAGACCGAGTAGTTTGTCGGTCCATCCTCTCTGCCTACCCAAACACGCTGACAAAGCTGTATTCCAGATTCCATAGTTTAAATCTTTTTTTTATTAGCTGTTTGACGGAGTTCCGTATAGTTCAAAAAACTCCGCAGCCGCCAAATGGCGAGTGCATCAATTTAACTTTTAATGCTCAGTGTAAATCTGGCAACTGTCGAGTCGTGTTGTTTTTAAGCTGGTCCTGTTCTTGAATGCATCAAAAAATTTTGTCCGCGGGCAGTTTTTGACTACCTAAACTAGTTTTAAAATTATGTCATGTTGAATTTAGGTGACAGAGCTTTCCTCGTTTACATATCGGAGTTTTCCAAACCTTCACAGTCCAATTTTACATGATTTTTACCACTAATAGGGAGAGCCGTAAGGTTTTATGGGGATATGATAGGAAGGATGGTGTGATTTGATGGAAAACAGCCATCAAAAAGATTTTATTTTAGTTTATTTGATCTGTTCATTTTGCTTTGTCCATGTAGGATACGATGATGGTGATCGAGCGCTACAAATCTGGCTTCCTCCCTCCCGGCGATCACCCCTTCGAGGACCTCTCCAAGACGGGCGGGGCGGGCGCAGCTGGCATGGGCGGCGGTCCGGCCCGCGACACTCCAGACGGACGCGGGCCCGACCCCACCGCCCCGCGCCGCTCCAACCCCATGACGGCGCGTGGCACCGTCGGCGCGGGCAAGCTCAAGAAGCGCGTCGGCCTCTTTGGCATTTTCAGCAGCAATAAGGTAAGGAAGATGCGGATTGTTGACTGTTGATCAAATAGGGTTAGTTTAACCTTATCTAATGTGGCTAGTTCGGCACTCTAGGGGCTAATTTGACACTATTTAATAAGGTTAATTTGACACTATTTAATGGGGTTAGTTTAACCTTATCTAATGCGGATAGTTTGGCACTATAATACGTGTTAATTTGACAGTTTTTAATAAGGCTAATTTGACACTATTCAATGGGGCTAGTCTAACCTTATCTAATGGGGCCAATTTGACCTTATCTAAAGGGGCTGATTTGACCTTATCTAATGGGACTAATTTGGCAATACTAAAGGGGATAGTTTGACACATTCAGCAGCAATAAGGTGGGGAAGCTGCCGATTGCGGAGGTAGTTGGACACAATCTAATGGGACTAATTTAACGTTATATAATGGGAGCTAGTTTGAACTTATCTAATGGGAGCTAGTTTGACCTTATCTAATGGGGCTAGTTTGACCTTATCTAATGGGGCTAGTTTAGTATTCTATCATAGAGCTAATTTGACACTTTACAATGTAGGATCATTATTAGTCAAATGATGAGACCTGACCTGAGATTAATTAATTGTATGTTAATATTTTCACCTTTAATAAAATTTAATTAGACTGGTTCAGGATTTTAAAACAATGTACATGATATAATGATAATTCACGCTTTTTAATAATGTTTCAAACCGGGGCTAAATCCTAAATGGACTCATTTCACAAAAGTAAAATGGTGTTGGTTCATACATAGTAATTTTAATGTTAATAAATACTGTTATCAATCAGAAGCAAAATGTAAATGGTCTGTTATCATATATTGCATATTGAAGTACACATTAGTAGATTGTGATATTTGATAAATATATTGATAATTATTTTTATAAATTTTTGTATAAAATATAATCCGATTTGTTGATTGCACGGTAATAATTATCTTTCTCTGATTTTCCTTTCTGATATTTTCGATATATCCAATGTATTATTGTAATTAGTCAGAATTTCTTAAATAAATTACATAATAATATCAAATGGGATGTATTCCTAGCAACATTTGACACAACTAAATTATGTCTTAAATTTCCTAAAAGTTACAGAAATGCAGTGAAAAATCAATCTCTGTCTTTTGTTTTTGCAGCATCCTATTGAAATAATGAATGTGACAAAACGATGGATATTGGAATATATAAAAAAAACTGCATTTTTTACTTAAATGTTAATATTTTTGACGGATACATATTCCACATATAAAATTAAATATTAATGCATTTTCAGTGGGTTGTTTTTCCAATTCTTTGACAATTTTTGATCTTTCTTGAAGAGTATCCACTTTTTAAGGTTGAAACGCTCGTAATGAAAGTAAGAAGCTAATCGCACGCGCGCCCCGCTGTGATTAATGTCTAACGACAACTAATATCAGAAGCGGCCGCCGGCAGCGATCGATCGAGTAAAATTGTTCAAAAACCGAATGCTGACGATTAATGCAGTAAAACGATGCACGGTGGAACGATCGATGCAATATGTTTTGCGAGTTTTGTTTAAAATGAATGCGGGAATAGAATCAATAAATGACACGTGCGGTAAAACGATTATTAAAGTCTAACATCTGTAACATGTTGTGGACATTCTTTAGTTGTGTTAAAATATTGCTTCCCATTTATTTTTGTATCTAATTGAACTAACCCATAAATTTAAATATAATTCTAATCATATGGCATTTAATTAACATTGTTCTTTTTTCTGTCGGTGTCTTTCCATATTCCTTTCTATTCACTAAACTCTCATTCCACATAATCTTCATTCCTTCTCACTCTACAAATCCTTATTGCAACCTACCCTTTATTCCACTTTCCCCCTTTTCACCCTTTATTCACTTACCCTTATTCCACTCTCCCTTTATTCCACTTTCCCCTTTTTCCACCCTTTATTCCACTTACCTTTATTCCACTTTCCCCCTTTTCCACCCTATATTCACTTACCCTTATTCCAATCTCTCTTTATTCCACTTACCCCTTTTTCCACCCCTTATTCCACTCTCCCTTTATTCCACTTACCCTTTTATTCCACTAACCCTTATTCCTCTAATCCTATATTCCATTTTCCCTCATTCCACTTTCCCTTTATTCCACTTACCTATTATTCCACTTACTCTTTATTCCACTTACCCTTATTCCACTTTCCCTTTACTCCACTTACTCTTTTATTCCACTAACCCTTCATTCCGCTTATCTTTTATTCCCCTCTAACCCTGTATTCCGATTTTCCTTATTCCACTTTCCCTTTATTCCGCTTACTCTTTAATCCACTTTCCCTTTATTCCACTTACCTATTATTCCATTCTCTCTTTATTCCACTTATCTTTTATTCCATTCTCTTTATTCCACTTATGTTTTATTCCCCTTACCCCCATTTCTCCTTACCAAATGTCCCCATTCACTCGGGGTTGGATCAACGTATGCTGCTCTGTACAATAATTACAAATAAACCACAATTTATATCAAAAATGTAAGTAGAGTTTGATAATAGATTTATTGCCTTTTTATTATTTTTGTTTTCTGTTTCTTTTGCATGGGTGAGTTTTTTTTAAAAATATTTTATTATTATCACTGAAAAAAAAATAATACTATTTTGACACTTTCTTTAAAAATTTCAAAAATGTAATACAATATTGAAATCACAGCTAATTTACTTTTATTTTTTTATTACTTTCAGATTCAATTAATTTTCTTTTTATATTATGTGATTAAAAATACAATTCTTTCCTAAAATATATATATCATTTAAGTTATCAAATGAAATGTTACAATTCAACTTGCAAAGTACTTGTATAATGTACAAGACTCAAATATGAAATAATAAATTAAATAATATATTTTTTTTAATTAGTTGGCATGCGAAATGTGGCTTTGACGAAACAATTATTTTTTGCCGCCTCTTATGTTGTGTCTGTATATAAAACATTAATTTGTATTTCCACACGCTTTCCGAAAACGCTAACCAAATTGTCGTACGGACCGACAGAAGCTAATTGAGGCGTGCAACTCAATAAAGGTATGTCTTGCTTTAGCGCTTCATGGCTGTCTATAACCAACCCGTATTATGTTAATAACTATAATAGTAGAATATAATATTACGTAGGATTATAAAAACTTATTCCTAATATCTGTCATAAATTCGTAAATACTGCTGTGGCGAATAAAAGGTTTTTTTTTCAATAAGGTTGTTCAATTGGCAGAAATTGCAATTAGCCGATAAGCCCCTGTCTTTAACACTTAGGGGCCAAATCCCTGCATTTGGAGTGTTGAAAAATTGTGTCCATGCACGGTTGAAGCACTGCAATTGCAGTGTTAACCTTATATATTAATTGTGCCTTTAGTTTCTTGTTGCTTGTCGGCTCCTAAGAGTTAAGCTATAATTCTGTTAATTCAAGTTCATTCACATGTAAAATATTAACAAAAGTTCCATCTTCCATGCAATAGATGGAACTTTATTTTAAATACAGAATTTAGGAACATACTATTAATTTTAACTAAGCCCTGAATATATTAATAAGTAATATGGGTGTAAAAAAAATTACTGTGTTTATTTAACAATATAAAGGATAGGCCAGAAAGAGGAGTGGATTTATTAAAAAACAATATTAATTAAAAGTACAGAAAAAGTATATATTTGCATTGATAGACACCTGAATAATTTATTAAAAAAAAAAACATCGTCTAGATATGTACCACCATCACAAAGCAAAGCAGAACCTCAAATTTGTAAAACATTGCGCTTGGAATTGTGCTTATTTCTTCCCGAATATTGGACTTTAACTGGGAAAATGTGGTTGAATTCTTGCAGTAAACTGGACTTTTAATTTGTCCCCAGAGAAATAAGTCAGGGGAAGTCGGGTCTGAACTCCAGGGGGGCCACGGTATATCCTCTCGGCGCCACATGAGCTTTACCGTGCAAACATCTCATATACAACTGTCAATGACACACTCTATGTACGAATATGTCCTGCTGATATAAGGTTCAAATTCCTGCAGTTGCCGGAAGAAAACTTTCTTACATTGTTGTGTAACCATCAGAATTAACGGTTGTATGACCATGTCTTACTGTCATAGGCTTCAAATTCTTGCATTTGAAACGAACTTTCTGACATAAACGCCAAACAGCAGTGCACGAATCGCCATTTTTGCAAAAGGTCTTTATATAATACGCAGGCTGCGCACTTGTGAAACGCTCCATCGCGACTGTATTTCCAAGAACCGAGCTACCGATCTCCACCACCCGCGCACCGCTCCCACACACCGTTCGGACGCAATGGTGTTTTAAAATCGCATGTCTTTCTGGCCTACCCTGCATAAATTATGTGCAATATGTAGCGTTATGCTTTTGTCTGTCCAGCATTTTTCTATTGCTTGATTCGTAATATATGATATGAAGTAAAGCAAAAAATCAGCCATTTAAATTTGTACCTAAATTTAAATGGTGTTGAAAATATGATATGTATGCCTTTGCATCTTATTAGTACACAATTATTAGCTAGTCATTGTATACTGCTTAATGACTTAGTCTAATTGAAGACATTATCTGATGCAAATGATTGACTTGATTTCAGAACAATATCTCTATGGACGGAAAGGAGGACTATGGAGATTTGCCACCAAACCAGCGGCGGAAAAAGCTGGCTGCTAAAGTTTTGGAACTCAAAAAACAAGTAAGCTCTTGCTGTTATTATTGTATAAATTATATAGTGTATTTAGGAATTTTAACAATGTGAGCTGTAGGAGTAAGACTGTTTGTCGTTTAACTCCATTTTAAACTGAAGAATACATTCTGTTATTGAGTATGTTACGCTGATGACACCGTCAACATTTCCGATGCTTAGAGAAATGACAACACAACAGTCTTCCCAACATGCCTTCCATCGATATGCTCGGTGTAACTCTGAGTGGCCAGCTCAGGCACGAGGTCTCCATCGAAGCCAGAGTCAAGTTAACGGCCCTCGCTACTAAATGTTTCTAGCGCGAATTCGAATATCTAACTCGCTGCACCTGGCAGCTGGCCGGTGCGTTCCATTCAATACAAGACACGCACAGAGCAAAACAAATTATTATTAATTAAAGATATTGTGATTATGAAAATTATGTTAAAATATATTTTAGAATGTAATGCAATATTACAATAGCTTGATTCATGGAGGAGGTTCTCAGTAACAACATTTAATATAACTTTTTATTTGGATTTTTTTTTTGATAAATACAATTATAAAGAGTTACAAAAGGCTTCCCTTTGTTCCAGACTGGTTTCGCAGTGCGGCGGGGCACTGTTAATACTAAATTGTATAGTTTAATTTGAGGTCACGGGTTCAAAAGCCGGCGAGGACAAAACAAATTTAATTTAATTTATATAAGTATGTCATATTATAGAATTAAAATAAATTTTATATAGTTACATATAATGAATCTGTACCTCGTTCAAAAGTGGAAGATACGTTCAGTATCACCCTGGTGAGAGACCATAATTCAGGATTGAAAGTTGCTTGAGAACGGCGTAGATATGTTTAGTGACTAGATCTGAATAGCCTGGAACTTTCCAACCCCCCATCCTCCCTATCTCTAAAAATGTAGACCACATACATAAGGAATATAAATGAAATTTCTTTTGAGGACACTTCAATGAAAATGTTATTGATCTTCTTAAAAATTCTTACATGTTTTGGTTTTAGCTGAAACCAATTTTACTTTACTTCTTTTCGGTATTATGCACTTTGAATTACTCAGGATTTATAATAGGCATGCAGCGATTATGTCCAGGATCAATTAATTCGGGTAGCATGCAAAATTTTTAAAAGCGATTCAGCTGTTCAACCATATTAGTCTGCCGAAATTCGTCATCCCGTAAAATTTTTTCGATTTTTATCCGAGTTCAGTCCATACAACAAACATACAAATAGATTTTTTGTTACATGTAATTGGCCCTGAACCTGGTAAAACCAATCGTGAGATGTATTTACCAGAATTTCTCCATTTTTGCTAACATAATTTTTTTGGATTTTACTGCTTCTTATATGAGCATGCTGCGTGCTGCGAAAGGACATTTAATTTCAATCACGGTGTATTCAGAAGAAATTCCATCTGGTGTCGCACCCATATACGGATACTCTTCATGTATGAAAAGACCACACTTTTCTATGGTAATGCTTTCTAGTTCCGCAAGCTCCTTCAGGACATTGTATTCATGTTTGACTTTGACTTTGGACAATACCCTCAACACTACATCACTTGTTCCTGTATTCTCTCTGAAACCAAACTGATTGCTAGAGAGTATATTATATGTTTCTAAGAATGATACCAATCTCGACATAGCTAATCTCTCTATTACTTTTGAAAGAGTATTGAGTAAGAATATAGGTCTGTAATTATTAACATCTAGACGATCTCCATATTTAAAAAGGGGAATTACTTACAATGAGAAGGGAACATCCCACTCTCGAAGCTAATACAGTGTTTTCCAATAAGAGGTGTTATTTTGAATAGCCCGCTATTTCGGTAGATGTTACTTTTGAAGCTGTCATTTTTTGACATTTGACAAGTAGAAACAACGCCATTAATAAAATGGAACGATACACGCTTCAACAACGCATTGAACTTATTAAAATTCACTTGAGTGAATCAAATGCAAATCATTTTGAGTGATGAGGCCCATTTCCACCTCGGTGGCTTCGTCAACAAGCAAAATCGTCGCATCTGAGGCTCGAAAAACCCAAGAGTTATTGTTAAAAAGCCTCTTTACACTCAACGTGTGACTGTTTGGTGCGGTTTATGGTCCGGCGGAGTCATTGGACCTTACTTTTTTGAAAATGAGGCTGGAGCAACAGAATGGACAACAGTGAATGGACTGCGCTACCGAAAAAAAATGAATGATGTTTTATGGCCGGAATCGGATGGTATTAATCTGGACAACGTTTACTTTCAACAAGACGGCGCTACGTGCCACACAAGCAACGAAACCATTGATATTTTACGATTAAATATCAAAATTTCACCTCTTATTGGAAAACTCCTGTATTTACAAGGTGAGATATGAGACAAGCTAATTCGGATACATGCATTTTATACACCATAACACTTAAAGAATCAATACCGCACGAGAAAGACATTTTTAAATCATTTATCACATTTGTGACTTCAGAAATGCTAGTTGGTTTAAAATAAAAATTGTCCCCTGTAACGTGAAGTTCAGATTTAAAATCATTCACCAGACACATCTCAATAGTTTTATTAGCACTGCACAAATTACTAGCGAAGCTTGGACCAATGTCACTGAAGAAGTAATTTATATGATTAGTAATTATATTTGGACTCTCTTCTATTGAAGTAATAATACTTTTAATTTTCAATTTTTTAAGGTAGTTTGTTTCTTTAGTTGTTTAGTGACTGGATCTGAATAGCCAAGAACTTTCCAACCCTCTTTTTCCCTATTTCTAAAAATGTGGACTACATACATTAGGAATATAAATGAAATTTCTTCTGAAGACACTTCAATGAAATAAAATGTTATTGATTTCTTCGAAACAATTCCTTTTTACATGTTTTGGTTTTAGCTGAAACCAATTTTACTTTGTTTCTTTTCGCTATTATGCACTTTTCTAAATACTCAGGATTTCTAATAGGCATGCAGCGATTATGTCGAGGATCAATTAATTCGGGTAGCATGCAAAAATTGTAAAAGCGTTTCTTGACATTATCAAGCTCGAAGTCATATTGGGTACGTAATTAGTGTCGCCAGTATCCCGTTTGCAAAAGTATGCCCGTTCCTTGCATAGTGAGTGGTCTCCAAATACATGTTTTGGACCATTCAATATATTCAAATAAAACTGTTTTATTTTTCCTAATTCATAGTCTTCCGGTACGTTATTGCACAACGTACAGCCGTTCTCAGGCGTAAAATACGGCTTGACACAATCTTCCTCAATGCTAAGGGATACTTCTAACAGTGATTTAAGTTTTTTGCAATAATTTCGAAGTAAGTGATTTCGGCATTCGATCTTTTCGACTGAAACATTTTTATACGATGTGCTTCTTTTATTTTATTGTAAGTGCTGGAATATTTTATATACTTTTATATTTTAAAAACATCAAAATGTTTATTACTATATTTATTAGAAACCCGAAAAAAAGTTAACAATAAATTAATTCTTAATAATATAAAATTGTTTATTACCTATAAACCCGAAAAAATGTTAACAATATATTAATTCTTAATAATATTAAATTGTTTATTACCTAGAAACCCAAAAAAATGTTAACAATAAATTGATTCTTAATAATACTATTTGACACTACACAGCTTCGACGGAAACGCACAGATGAAACATAAAAAAGGCGACACACTATTATAGTCCCTACGCGCAACGCATAGAGTGGAATATTGTTGAAACGTCTCATGGAAGTGTAATGATTACGCGGAATTATGAACTTTGAAAAAATATTGACACGACGGACCGTAGAAAGCGTGCATTCACGGCCACCTCATAGAGCCGAATGAGTAGGAGAATTCTTATATGTTCATTATATATTATTTAACGAAAATAAATTGTTAGTAAAAACATATATCTCGACAGAAAAATGTATTTACGATAGCCAAGCGTGGCTACATTATCGATATTTTGATGACTAATAACTTAGATTGTCGTTTGAATCTGACAATTCATGATTCTTCATACAACGATTGAGATCGCTAGTAAGGAAGGCCCTTAACCTCACAAAAATTAGGCGCACTGTACATTAGACATGGGCAGATTTATTCATAGTAGTGAATCGATTCAGTCTGATTCTCCTTTGAATTGATTCGTTCCTTTTATTCACCAAAAAAACAGGTTATTTAGTGTAAATCTCACCTGCTGTGAACCTTCACAAAGCCATGCTCTATAAATTTACTTTCCGACTTTATGTCCAGGTTAAATCTTCCCTATGGGTAAAACTAAACCCTTCCACACACTTTTCCACAAATGATCATCTAGTCAATCAACATTATGCAAGTGCATTATATTAGCAAAATAAATACAAAACAATACAAGAACACAACACGTCAAATCACCAGAGATCAAATGGGAAAATAATTCACTGACTCCAGATATTTTCATATCAGAGGGTTCGGCTCTGTAGAACTTCTAATTGGACCTATAAATACTAGTGATCCCTCAACATAAATATTTAAATAATCATTTTATTTTATAAGCAATAATTATTAGCCTGAAACACTCATCCACATTGAAAAATCTCCTGATAAAAGATACATGACGCCAACGGGACATGAATTTAAATAATCTTTTGTAATCCTACATGTATTTAAAATGACTGAATTTTGCATTTTTATGTATAAATTTTTTGATAGATTGAATACGCCTAAACTTTGAATGAGAGAGCTAGGTATAATGCCAGTAGCCGAAATAACAAATGGTAATATTTTTATAGTCTGAGAATGCCAAATTCTTTTTATCTCATTAAAAATTATCAACCAGACATTCATAAAAGTAGCCCTAAATTTTTATTGTTCTTCTGAAAGACTGTATTCAAAACGATGGGCTACGGGTGAATGTAATTTATTAATACAGTGGTACCTCGACATACGAGTGCCCCAACATACGAGTTTTTCGAGATACGAGCCGGCGAGCGAGTGATTTTTTGCTTTGAGTTACGAGCGAAATTCGAGATACGAGTTCGGTTTAGCAGGTCGGCCGGTAGCGCGCGTGCGCGGCCACACGAAACCCGGTATGTCAGTAGAGGAAGAGATTGTCTCTGGGGAAATCCATGGGTCTAGAGGTGGAAGAGAGAGACGTGAACGAACTCGTCGAGTAGCAAATCCAGGAACTGACGACTGAGGAGATACAAGAGTTACAGTCACAGCAGCATGCGGATGTTATGCAAGAAATTGGTTTCGAGGAGTCAGAAGAGGAGGAGGTTATTTCTACAAGTGAGATAAAGGAGATCTTAGGAATGTGGGAGAGAGTTTCACAGTTCGTGGAAAAGAAACACTCTGAAAATCATCTGAGTGAAGTGGTATCTAATCATCTTCTCGATCCCTTCGGCACATGTCAAACATTTGCTTAAATGTTTAAATTTGTCACACGACCTGTTGGTTTTTCCCCACTTGTGCAGGTAGCAAGAAGTAGTAATTGACACTGGATGTTTTTATTTCCAGGTTAATCAGGAACAATTGGCCATGGACGGTCTTATGAAGATGAAGGGCGTGTACGAAGCTAACGCTGCCCTCGGGGATCCCATGACTGTAGAAGGTAACACATATTATAGTGCTAAATATTATATTATTCAATTTTTTTTTGTTATTTGTTTTTGGGGTGTTATGCCGTGTTGCGCTAACTCCTTCTTTCGCCAACGTTTCGGACAGCATTGCAGTGTCCATCATCAGGGCAGATGTGTTATCATATATCACCTTTTAACGGTGTGTTGAATTGTCATTTTGAGGAGTTATCATGGAACCGTAGGAAGGGATTTATTAATGCGGGTCTTGGAGAAGCCCGGATTATATAAAGGAGGAAAAACAGATGCCGGTAACTCGTTCCACATACTAGCCCTCCACCAGTGCATCGGGGATCAATGCTGCTAGCTCCTTAGTGCAGGCTCCATTAAAATACACGTAGAACGGACTCAGCATGCCCACATTGCGTCTGTGCATTAGAGATGGCAATCAGTCTGTTAACAATGTTAACCTTCAAAATAAGATAAGAAAAAATTGTTCTTGAATAATCTATTATCAATAAAATTAATGTATTTGACTTTTTCTGAATGGCTGTTAGATCATGTGGCTTTAACCTGTTGTATGCCCGGAAATTCCAAGCTTTTTTGAAAAAAACCGCGCGCAAATTACTCTCCTGCCTTTTGGTCAAACATCCGTTTAAAAACAAAGAAATTGTTTATTTTGCGATTGTTTTCTGTTTATCAGATAATGTATCTTATTATTCATATATATTACATGATAATATTGTTACAAGTTTTCCCAGAATAGCTAACTTTAACAAAAAAAATGTGTAAAAATTTTCCCATTCGGCAAACAAATGTAAAAAAAATATATTCATAAGAAAATTAACTGATTTTTTTATTTCTACACAAACCTGAATAGACACCCCTCGTGAAAAAAAATAATCCAAAGGTTTTTTCGAAGAAGTAATGCCATTGACACTTCTTTGAAAATGTAAAATATTTTCATTTATTCAAAAAAAAAATCAAACGTCAAGTGTCCACTTAAAATTTTTTTGTGTCGTATTTTATAAGTATATGATAACAATTCTTCCAGATTTCGGTAGTTTATACAACTGTTGTTACTAATAATATTATTTTGTACAAGAAACCTGTAAATAAATAATGCTAATAATAAAACTATTCATTAGGACGTAAAAATTTTGACATTTCTTACGAAGTAAATTCTCATCACTTTTCTTGGGTGAAATATTACAAAATCGACTCCAAATGTGATGTAGATTCACCAGTTTCCCGCTTGTACTACGAGTTTCCGGACACCCTGTATCAGTATATGATAACAATTCTTCCAGATTTCGGTAGTTTATACAACTTTTGTTAATAATAATATTATTTTGTACAAGAAACCTGTAAATAAATAATGCTAAAAATATAATTATTCATTATGACGTAAAAATTTTGACATTTCTATGATAATCTTACGAAATTAATTTTCATCACTTTTCTTGGGTGAAATATTATAAAAATTACATCAAAATAATGTAGATAAAACTATCTTTCTGATGATACCTCAAATCTATTATGTCCACAATCAATTTATATCAAAAATAATGAAAGAAGTAAGAGTTTACCTTAGAAGAATTCGCGATCTTTTTGCATTGCTCTGAATTCGGTTGCGGACAATGGCGGCCAGCCCATGTATACAGATGTGTTTGAAAGAACAGGGTGACAAAAAAATCATGACTCGGGGAATAAAAATAAAATTTTCTAATATTTTTTTTATTAATATTTATTTATTTATTTAAATGCGTTTTTTAAATTCAGATACTGTGTGGTTCAAAAATAAATAAGAAAAAAATTTCATCATATTTATTTCAGTTTTAGAACAGGTACATGAAACACGTTTTTTTAATCTTTGGTCGAGAGACTGCGAAAAAAATCATTTTTCACATACATAAATTTATTATTATAATATTCAAATTTTTAGACACTGTTTCTGTCCTCCTCAAAAGTGGAAGATACAATGAATGGAAACGAAAATTCAAACAATTCAAAGATGCACAATGCACTTGTTTCAGTAAACATTTTTATTCAAATAATGCACAAATACACCCATTCAATAAATAATTAAAACCATAAATAACAACAACCAGTACCAAATTACAATCACAGATAACAAAATCCAAGTAACAAATGATAACACACATTCAACAAATAACCAAAACCATAAACAACAACACATAAGAAGACGTCATATGGAGATGTAGCGACTGTCGGAGGGAACACGTCGGGTGATGGGCCAGGCTGTAGGACAGCATAATGCTCACGCTGACCCGTGAAGGTGGAGAAATCCTCGGACCAGGTGAAGGTCTGCTCCTCTGGATTCTCCTCCTCCCCCTCCTCCAAAGGCTCCAACTCATCCTCCATCCATAACATCCATTTCCACCATTGACGGAAGTTCTACATCACCGGCGAGGGATTCATCCTCGCTATCAGTGAATCCGTAGAACTCCGCAACGACGTGGTCGGTTTCCTATAGACAGAAAGAAAAGAAAAAAAATCAATACGCGTATAAATATTTTATACCTAAACAAAAAAAAAGTTTGTTAGTACTTTTTTGCACACCCTATATAACTGATCTAATTTTGTGATATTTATTACCATTTTTATAAATAAAAAATAATATTTCTAATAAATATTATTAGAAATAAATATTTCTAATAAATCATGTATTTTGTAAGAACCCTGTAGCTCCCATACAAAATTTGAATTTGTAAAAATCGTTCATATTTGCGCGCGCAGATCGAAGTGCGTTTTACGCAGGCGCGGATATGATTTCAAGATGGCCTCTCACACATACATATAAACAGTTCACGTGTATTTGTGCAGGTTTCCGATGTCTCGTATTTATTTAATTAAAAAATATTAACTAAATATTGACGAAACTAGGGCTTTTATACACAATCTCAATAGTTTTCTTTACATAATAATGTACAATCCTTATAAGATTAGGCAATATTTACGTGAATATTGATGGAGAAACGTCAAAAAATTTCTCGGACACTTTTTTAGCGCGGAGGACATTAGAATATTATTTTTTGTAAAATATTAACTAAATATGGACAAATCAAAGGCTGTGATATATGTTCTCAATTGATTTATCTGCAAAATGAGATACGAAACAAAGCAAATCACACAATATATGATGGAACATAGCTAGAAATAAAACGAACATTTTTATCACGAAAACATGGCGTATACTTTGACGTAATATTTTGTCGGTTATTTTGAGTTTTCGTATTTTAAATTTACCGAAACACATGCCGTGAACAATAAACTATGTATAAAAAAAACATTACTTACGTTTTATTGATAAATTACTTCGTTTTGGCACTTTAAAATAGAACCGCGATGTTTCACTTTGACCTGCTTTGACCGTTATTTTTGGTTGAGTTGGCATCCCACAGAAAAATTTAAAATTAGATGTGGAAGAAGCTTCAAGTGTTTCTGAAATATGATGCGTAAAGAACGAGAATAGCTCAAGCGATTAAGACCTTGTTCTCCATACAAATTCTTTGTACATTAGGGTTAAAATCGCATATAAATTTTTTTTTTTTTTTTTTTTTTTAAATTTGTATGGGCCGCGCATATGCGGGCCCGGCATACGAGGTGTTAAGACCTATTACGTAGATACATCTTCTTTGTCTTATGGAACAGAATACAATACATTTAGAGAAAATGCTGCGCGGCTAGCTAACTAACCATCACGCCGTTTCCCCGAAGGACGGACCGCCAAATAACTCGGTCTTGGCACACACTTCTTGCCTCATTCACATTCATACATACTCTTCTATTATTCTGACTCTTGACATGGCCCGACTCAAGTATTTGATTCACTTGATCGTGCCATGTCTTCCTCGGGCGTCCCCGACTTCTGCTACCATTCTCATTCGCTCTACATGTCCAAACCATCTAAGCGTCCCTTTCTTAATCTTACTCATTACGCTTACATTAGCCTTGCACTCTCTGCGGATTTCCACATTTCACACCCGATTATATATGGTTTTACCGCACATATACATCGGGATATCATTTTAACAGTATTCAGTCTACTTAAATCCTTTCTCTGCCAGTTCCATGCCTCACTTCCATACATCAGGAATAATCATTTTTTAATGAAGTTGTCTCTAAAATCAATCAAAATAATATTTCATAATTTAAAACATAAATAAATAAAACAGGTCAAATCTATACTATTTGTTATTTGTTAATTTGGCGTGAAATCCAAAATTACGCTTTATATGAAAAAGGCAGCGCAACCGTTCAAATCTCTAGTCTGTTATTACGCGGGGGATACATTCTACAGAATACTGCATAAAAAAAATACATCTTAAGAATGCGTGATATTTCAAAATAGTGTAAAACCGAATTAATTGTAGTAGAAACAGCCAGCAGATGGGATTTGGGATGTGATATATAATATTGTTTACAGGCCAGCTGAACGAATGCGGCCACAAGTTGGAGAAGCTGCGCACGGAGCTCACACGGTACACGGCGTGGCTGGAGGCCGCGACGGGAGAGGCCGCGCCACCACACGGGCACACGGGCCTCAATGGAGGAGGGCACAGGTACTGTTTACAGTGTACACCCATCTTTATCTCTCTATTCAGCGCCACATTCATTTTCTACTGTTCCTATAGTCCTCAAATCATGTTGTATAGCCACAATCATCGTCTTGGTACCAGTTGAAGTATTCCCTCATGTTGGAGAGAGTTCAGAAGAAATTTCTTGATTACATGGAGCATGGCTACTACTCGTGGCTCTATCCTACCGACTTTCTCGTGGATATGCTCAGAATGAACCATCTACAGGGATATTACAGAAGGGATGTACACATTGCAACACATTTCTTCAGACTGATATATGGATGATTCCATATACAGGGTATCCTGGGTCAAAGTGCAGTAACTTTGGGAGGTGATTCTACATGATGGTAGGAGCAAAAAAGATAAATAACTTTTCCGCTTTCTTCCGAAATTCCAACTTTTTTTTTTTCATACAAAAAGACATACCTTCTAAAAATCCTTAGTGGAGGTACACACTTACCCGATAAATTCGCTGTGTGCTTGTCGAGCGCGAGACTGGTGACGTTGTTTATTATTTGCCAGTTACGCGTAAACCGACAGTTCGAAGTTATAACAATGCGCTTCTAAATCGTCTGTTTTATGATGTTTTAACCACTCAGAACATTAGAACGTCAAAAGACGTAAATATGATAATAGCGGTCAAGACATTAGAACGTCTTTTCACGTAAACGCGTGAGATTTTACAAAAATCGATTTATTTCCATCTCTAGTATACGGATTGCCATGATTTAAAAAACAGAGTATCGATAATGAATAACGCTACGCGTCTGTATTCAAGAATATCTATGGAACGTAGAGGTGCATTATCTAAGCCGATTGGATCTGTCATCTTGTTCGTTCATAATTTATTGCGTTTCTAAATAATTTATTAAAAATATTTTATTTTGGACGGTTAATATTTTGAGGTGACTAATAGTTTTTAATTATATTTCTTCAATATATAAAGTGTTATTTCTTTATGATACTCAGAAAAAAGTACATTTTTCACGGCGATGGTCAGCGATTTTTACATATTTTTGACGTTTTCATAAAATGTATATTTAGAAACGCAAATATTTACTTATAACAACACAATACGATAGTGAATTTCATAATCTTTCCAAAAAAATTTTTAGAATGAGGCTACGTTTCCCAAAACGTGAGTTATAAAGCTTTTAGCAAAATTCACGTTTTGACAGTTCTCAAAGGAACACACAGTAAATAAAAGTCTTTGTCTGAGAGGTTAACTAATGTTATCGCTTTTTTACTAATTTAACAGATTTTCAAAATGTCCACCTTCAGCTTGCATGCAAGTATGTAAACGTAAAGTGATATTATTTACAACTCGTACGTTGTTGCGTATTTCATCTGCGGCTTCGTGAATATTGTATGTGAGGCATTGGTTTATAATATTTATTTAAAGTAAACAAATCACAGCTGTTCTGTTAGCAGCTGTAAAGCGCGGGAAGGGGGGGGGGGGAGGGGGGTAGCGGGTGTTCTAGGATCGGCTGGTCCATTTCAAATGATCCAAAAGCAATAGTAATGCAGTACACACACGCCGGCGCAATTTTTCGTTTGTAGCTGAAAAGTACATCTAAAAGTTGAAATTTCAAAAAAAGTTATTTGTCTTTTTTACTTCTACCATCATGTAGAATCACCTCCCGAAGTTACTGCACTTTCACCCCGGACACCCTGTATATATAAGCCACTAGTAAGTCACTAGCTATGAAACATAGTTATAAGCCAAAAGTCTAAGGATGGGTTGTTTCAGAAAATTTCAACAATTCATCAAATTTCAACATTCATTTTCAGGTTCCGTTCAGTCCTATTCAACTTATGTTGTATATCATTATAGGTCAGTTACTTGATAGAACTGAAATAATAACAGAACCTGAAAAGAACTTTCACAGAACTTGGAAATTAACTTGAAATTTGAAGAATTGTTCTAATTCTCTAAAACAACCTGTCCTAGGTGATAGGAATAGATGAAATGCATAAATTAAGTTGTTAACCCGTCATATCCCGGAACCGCCATATGTGAGTGCGGCACATTCTATACAAATTAAAAAAAAATATATATATATTTATGTGCGATTTTGACCCTTATGTATAAAGAATTTGTATGAAGAACAAGGTCACAATCGCTTGGGCTATTCTCGTTCTTTACGCAGCAAATACCGGAGTGACTTCTAGCTTTTCAGATTTTTTACAAAGAATTTTTCTGTGGAATGCCAACGAAATATTTGCCGCGTTTTACAACCATCAAAGTGTCAAAGCGTCTTCTTTCATTATTTTTGATATAAATTGATTGTGGAAATAATAGATTTGAGGTATCATCAGAAAGATAGTTTTATCTACATTATTTTGATGTAATTTTTATAATATTTCACCCAAGAAAAGTGATGAAAATTAATTTCGTAAGATTATCATAGAAATGTCAAAATTTTTACGTCATAATGAATAATTATATTTTTAGCATTATTTATTTACAGGTTTCTTGTACAAAATAATATTATTATTAACAAAAGTTGTATAAACTACCGAAATCTGGAAGAATTGTTATCATATACTGATACAGGGTGTCCGGAAACTCGTAGTACAAGCGGGAAACTGGTGAATCTACATCACATTTGGAGTCGATTTTGTAGTATATTTTTTTTTTATTTGAGCTTTCGTTATCGAGTAAATCGAGTTTGAAGTTGATTTTTTTTTTTGTTTTTTTTTTTTTTTTTTTAATCAAATTCTTATAAATTATTACTGAAGATCAAAGTACCCAACTAATTAAAACTATTTGAAAGTAAAACAAATGAAGAAACTCGGATTTGAAGCATTATTTTGAAATCACCCTTCATTTAACCCGGTGTAATCATAAAATTATTTCTGCTCTGCAGGGTTAAAACATCTGTTATTCAACCCTAAACACCAGAAAAAACTTTAACCCTAAAATAGCCGAAAAATATTTTTTTTTGTTTTTTTTTTTTTTTGATAATGCTCATATCAAAAAACTTTATGTTTTTTTGGGTTCCCCATGTGGTGTAGATTCTCCAGTTTCCCGCTTGTACTACGAGTTTCCGGACACCGTGTATAATGCGACCCAAAAAAAATTTAAGTGGACACTTGACGTTTGATTTTGGAATTTGAGCTTTTGAACTTTTTCGTGTGAATTTCCTGGTACATCACAGGTTAAGCGCCCTTGAGGTGATTTTTGTATATATTACAAGCAATAATTATTAGCCTGAAACACCCATATAAATTGAAAAAAAGTAAATAGTCTTGTGGCAGTGCACCTGACCGGCAATCAGAAGGCTGTGGGTTCAATTCCCGTTGGCGGCATTTATTTTTTTGTGAAAGATTTTTTTCAATTTATATGTATGTTATCCTTTGTGCTTTGAATAAAAAACCTTGTCTTGTAAACATATGTTAATCTTAAAAAAAAAAATTATAAAAGTATCTACCTATTATATATGTTTTTACCAGATAATTATTTAATTCTATATTTAAAATGTGTATATATATTTTTTTAAATTTTCTTATGATTAATCTTGGCAAGTAAAGTTATATTTCATGATTTTTCAAGTGTCTGCGTTTTTTAATCAACATGAAACTTTCAATCCTACGTTATTATAATATCCCGTGATTTTCCACAGGCCTGCGCTAGTTGTATAATATTCTTATATTGTGTAATATATGTATTTTGTATTGAATCGCAGACATTCCATTGGCAGCAACGAAGAGTCGCTGTCCAGATCAGCCAGTGACAGCAGCGTGGGGCAAGCCAAGCATTCCGCTCCACACACCCCACAACCTCACCATGGGTACGTCACCCACTCACTCACTCACTCACTTACTCACTCACTCACTCACTCACAGAATGCCTCTCCCCTTTCCTTTCGATCTCAACAAACTTACCTCTGGCATTCAATCAAACCCATTAGTTTTCTTATAAGGTGGTTATTTATTTAGAATTATTTACATACATGATAGTTATTGACAGTCATAGTACAATATAGAAAGAAAAAAGAAAAGAAAACAATTGCAAGATTACGTAACTAAACAATAATATACATTTGTGCAAAGTTAGTAAAAGAAATTAACCTTTTCTTATCTGTGGTGTGTATTTACTATACATTGCTTCTAATAACTTAAATAACTCTATAAATACAATAAATTCTGGGTTCAGATTTTAGGTATTCCTCTGTTACACATTTATGCACAGAATTAAAAAATAATATTTTACATAGTTTTCAAATTCAATTAAAAATCGGAAACAAATACACCAATACAATCAACCGTGTGATACTGCTCAGCAAAGAGTGTGCGAGGAAATGACACGCTATTGATGTCCCGCTTTAGTTCGCTATGCGGGAACATGAGAAATCCACACGTCTGCAGTTGTATTTCGATTTAGACCTTCGATACCTACAACCCCATAGCTGTGTGTGTGCCAGCCGCCAGCCAGTCGGTCGCGGACCGTCGTTAGATATAGACCCCTCGCACGTTTTTTTAGCATCTGCCGATGATTTTTAATGTTTTCAGCAATTAAATGACAATTATTATCACTTTTGATATAAAGTATAATAAAAATAAGCGATTAGCTATGAATATTCATATTTTTCCGATATTAAATCGCTTATTTTGAGATGTGTATTGACTACACAGCACCGGAACGTGTGGATTTTTTTAGCACAGTATAGGGAAAGGTTAAGAAGAAACGAAAACAAAACACCTCATTAAAATATGCACTGCTAAAATTTTTAATTAGTACAGCTTTATATTTCAATAGAGGCATATTGAAAACATCAGTTAACATAGCATAAGAGTTACCGATGGGTGTAATCTATTTATAACAAAATTATCTGTCATTGATACAAGCAAATACCCTAGAATAATAATAATACGCCCAACTCCAGTAAAATATTGGCAGTATTTATCTAACATCGGCTGCTAGAGGAATTAGTGTAGCATGCTGACATTCGTTTCAGACAATGGCGGCAAATAAAAATTTATATAATACTTGATGGCGGTGGTAGGTTTACAAACTGTTAGTACAAACCTAATAGCAGCTTTAATTTTTTTATGTAGAGAATTTTTACCTAATATTCATTTTTATAATTTTCGATTTTTATAATTTATCAACGTAAAAGAAATAAGATATTTCACATAAAATCCATTAAAATGCTTGAAATAAACCAAAATTTCGCAGAAAAAAATGTGGCTTTTTCTTTATTCTCTTGACATCTGTTAAAATATTCAAGAAAAATTATATTTTTTCATCTAAATAATATGTGAACAAATCATAATGGTAATTTAAAAATGTTTTAATCGAACCCTGTAAGGTCTGACCTCATTTATTGAGTCGTGTACTGGTTATAGATAATTTCAACTGCTTTATATCCAAAGAAGCGAAATTGGCTTCTCACGGCAACCTTTTGTTATAACAGTACCACTGGTAGCAGAAGTCGGGGACTCCCGAGGAAGACATGACACAAGCAAGTGAATCAGATACTTGAGTCAGGCCATGTCAAGAGTCAGAATAATAGAAGAGTATGTATGAGACGATGTATGAATGTGAATGAGGCAAGGAGTGTGCTAAGACCGAGTTGTTTGGCGGTCCGTCCTCTCTGCCTACCCCTGCGGAGAAACGGCGAGACGGTTAGTTAGTTAGTTAGTTAGTAACACCGATTTACAGTTTTTTTTTTTTTTTTTTTTTTTTAAAAGAAAGACAAACATTCCCGGGTTACGAATAACCCAACAATGTTTGAAAATCTCCTACTACCATCACAGAAAGCCGAAAATGTTGCTTGTGTTGTGATGGAGGACTAAGCCAGCCGAGGAATCGAACACGCGACGCTCGGGTGAGACCCAAGCGCTATGCCCACTCAACCACTGACCGGTCAACCGGACAGAGAAATAGTTACACTATTTCTCTGTCCTCCATTTCTCAACTTGTCGCTACACACCTTCATGATATTTACCATAGTTCATGACATTGTGATTGCTTCCATTCCAGGTCGGGCGGTAGTCCGGAATCCGGGCTGGGCACGTCGCACAACAGCCTGGGCGGGGGCGGCGGCGGGGGCTCCAACGGCGCCGTGGGCCCCCCCGGCCCGGGTTCGGGCCCCCACGGCAGCGAGGGGCCGGGCTCCTCGGCCGGGGACCGCGAGGAAGGGCCCCAAGATGTGGACGGGGACGACGGGGAGTTCTACGAGGCAGAACCTTTGCAGCCCCTTGGAACCTGCAAGGCACTCTATCCGTTTGAAGGTAAAAAACGAACATTCACCATACCTTTTTATCGAATAAGACTACTAAAAACACAACTATTATTATTAGTACTTTAAAATGGGATGACTTTGAAACTATAAAACTTTTTATATAATAACTAATGGACCTCGCAATGCTTCGCTATTGCTAATGTCTTTCTCAGGCGTCTCCGACTTCTCCTACCACTTAAACCACTCCCCAAACACTCCTGGCACTAATAACAACAGACTTTAAAATTATCAGCGATATCAGTCGACAACTTTTCGAGTTTTTGTTTGTGAGCAAAAACATATTTTTATGAGCGCAAACATATGCCATCTGAATTTTTATATATTAAGGCCATGCCGTACGTAGTAATGCAAAATCATGTGTTTTTGGTTTGAAAATTTGGTCGCCTAGAAATGTTTCAGATGCTTTAATTAAATACTGCGAGTAGAATACATCTTGGCCTTTGAAATAATCGAGTATTTTTTAGATAAGTCTTTTTATAAGCCCAGAAAAAAATAATGTAAAGGCCTATGAAAACTGCTTTAAAGTTCAAAATATCCTACTTACGAACCCATTTTCGGTTATGATTTTATTGTATAATGTGGCAAATTAAGATATTTATAAAATGATCGAAAAAAAAAAAATATTTATGCCTGAACATCCACAAAATAAAATAAAAGGCACTTTTTGGCCATTTTTGTTTCTTGCATAAATCAAAACAGGCGGATGGTGTTAAGCGGGAATTCAAACCTTATCGCCATTTACGTAAGGGGTATTATTGATAGCGGCTCGATTTAAAATATTACACGACGTAGTGCATCGCCTTAAGATTTGTGTGAGAAAATTGTATGTCATATTTATTGCACTATTTAAACTATCGAAATATATGTAAAAACAAATTGTATTTTGTGTTTTGGGAAGTCAATAAGCTAAAAACAGTGATATGCCAATTCCAAAATGACCGAATGTTCAAGTAGTGGTACAGAGTTTATCAGCACGTACCCGAAGAATTTTAACCAGCGATTCCTGAGCATAATTGGAGTTAAAAATGTAGATGTCATTTTACTGTCTGATGATTTTTTTTTTTCAATTAAAAATAAAATATTTTCTAAAACACATCGCAACGTATCACATAGCGAATATCTAGTCTGTTACAGTGCTGCTGGAACGAGAGGGAGTGCTTAACACATGACCCTCTAGGCTGTACCCAACTTCGAAGTAGTGACGTGTGATGAAGTTTTTTTTAAATCCAAGTACTGTTACACCCTGTATAGGTGATTGTAATGAAAATCTTCTGACAAATTGTTTTTATATTTATTACCAATGGCCCTTATTAATTTCCCAGTAAATTGTCAGAAATTATTAATAGTTATTACCCTGTAAGATTCCCTTTTTAGTGTTGTTGAGTTTTGTTTAAATTTGACTGAAGGTCGTTAAAATTGTGTTTCCAAATTAAGGCGATGCACTACGTCGTGTAGTATTTTAAATTGAGCCGCTATCAATAACAACCCTTACGTAGATGGCGATAAGGTTTAAATTCCCGCTTAACACCATCCGACTGTTTTGATTTATGCATGAAAAAAACATGGCCAAAAAGTGCCTTTTATTTTATTTTGTGGATGTTCAGGCATAAATATTTAATTTTTTTACGATCATTTTATAAATAACTTAATTTGCCATATTATACAATAAAATCACAACTGAAAATGGGTTCGTAAGTAGGAGATTTTGATCTTTAAAGCAGTTTTCATAGGCCTTATACATTATTTTTTTCTGGGCTTATAAAAAGACCTATCTAAAAAATACTCGATTATTTCAAAGGCCAAGATGTATTCTACTTGCAGTATTTAATTAAAGCATCTGAAACATTTCTAGGCGGCCATATTTCAAACCAAAAACACATGATATTGCATTACTACGTATGGCATCGCCTTAATATAGAAATAATATTAATAGATCATCTGTATGTGGCTCCTTCACCACAGTTTGATAATGCTTTCCGAAGCGAAACAGCTGTCACATGTAATAATAATTACACCATAGAAATAAACTTTTTTTTTAAAAATTGAATAATAATAATTTTGTCTATTTTATAAAATTTATATCATATTTTTATTAATCTGTGTGGTGTTTCTTTCAGCCACATCCGAAGGCTCCATGGGCATGCGGGAAGGCGAGGAACTGCTCCTAGTGGAGCTGGACCAGGGTGACGGGTGGACGCGTGTTCGCCGGACCGACCTGCGACAGGAGGGCTTTGTTCCCACTACCTACATACAGTGCACCATCTTCACATAGTCGGCGTAAGTACCGCACAATCAAACACTCCGTCGTAAGATACTGACTAATTTTACTCACTCTCTGATCAACCAAATCTGTAACAGATTGGTTATTTGATTTTATCACCAAACGGCGCTATGTAAACTTGATCATTTATGAAGTTTTTAAAGTAACTAACTATCAAGCCTTTTGTCTCAGGGGTAGGCAGAGAGGATGAACCGTCAAACAACTCTATACAACCTTTATTCGCTTCTCTTTTGACAAGCCCCAACACAAGTATTTGGTTTGTGTTATTTCTTCCCCGGCCATCCCCGATTTCTCCTACCATTCACATCATATATCCCTTGCACTCCATTCTTCGTTCATTCCCTCTACCAGCCCAAACCAACTAAGCTTCCATTTCTTAATCTTAGTCATCAGCTTTGCATTCTTTTCGAATGTGCATTTCTCACATGATTTTACCACACCTATGCCTCAGGAATCTCTTTTCTACAGCATTCAGTCTATTTTTGTCTTTCCTCAGCCAGTTTTATGCCCCACTGCCATACATGAGGGTAAATACCATTACTCTGTAGTGGACTGCTAGCTTCGCTTATTTGGATAGTTTCCTGCATTTACCCTTCTTTCAATATCTCTATCAGCCTTTCCATCTCTCGTAAACATACTTCCCAAATACGGTACTAAATACTGTTATTGATTCTTCCAGAACCGACAGTTGGCCGCCCTGCCATGTGCTGTGAACAGACCGGAGAAAACTGTTTTGCCATCAATTTGCGACAAACCGGAGACGCCTCCAAACCTCGTCCAAACTTCTTCAAAACCCAACATGTGATGTGCCGCGCCGTGAGCGTGCTGTGTATATAATTTAAAGTGTATATTTTATTATAATTCTATAATAAACTGACTCATATGAATTGACTTCACCGGAGCAATTATTATTATTTATTAAGTTTTTATCGACGGACGATGAAGATACAAAGGCTACAACTGTAACCGGTCATGTTTTTCGGACAAAGTGTTAATATTTTTTTCATCCAATAACATGAATCAAATGGAATTTTATTGTGTTAAGTGCAATTTATGAATGCTCAATGTATCTACATATTATAATGTTGTAAAGCTTTCGCTTTTGAATGTAAACTGTTTATTTATATAAGAAAAACAATTTTATGTTCTTTACTTTATTCCGTGTCCTTTGTAATGTTAAACTTGTTCATCTATCTAATCCTTCCAAATTATTTTACTTGTTGAAACGAAATACACGAGGGTCCCCGTGCTGGGGATGGAAAAGCACCGTCGCACCGCGGAATGCAATAGGAATGGAAACTTCGGATATGCCGACATACCTTTATTTCTATTCTTCCGCGTTTTTTTTCCACGTGGACTGTAAATCCGCAGGCCGCTGTTTCAAATCCGGCTCGAAGGACCAATATTGGGGACAGGAAAACGCGGAAAAATAGAAAAAAAGGTAAGTCGGCATATCCGAAGTTTCCATTCCTATTGTTTCCGCGGTGCGACGGTGCTTTTCCATCCCCAACACCCCGGGATGTCAAATCTGTAAAATACATTATAGTTTTTCCTTCATATAGCGTATGCACGGGGGTGGGAACAATCTAGGATTCTAATGAGAAAGGATATTGCCATCACGCTTTGTAGACCGAGAGATAATCATTCGAGCGATAGCTACCCAAATTTGGGTATTTCGAACATCCCACGATAATAATAATTGGATAATTTATGTAGCACCGTTTAATAGACTGGAGAATTTAGGACTCTTTACGAATGGACAATTTTTATGAAACGACCTTAAAATTCTTTTTACAAAGTTATATACAATGTCGCAGTCTGCGAAGTTGAAAGATTTCTGACTTTATGGATAAGACTAATGTTTTTTATCGTGAAGTCTGCGTGTATACGCGTTTTTAATTGTTTTTTTTTAATTGTCTGTGACGGCAGTAGACCATAGACAATGTACAGAAATAGTAATATTCAGTATTACTCCAAATAAGTACAAGGCCGGGCAATTTTAGTAAGCAACATACAGAATTAATGCATAAAATATGGGATAAACAGTGGATTTATTGGCTTTAAACCACTGTAAGCCGTTTATACGTTATGTTTCCGCATTACGTAAAATTCGGAGGTCGATCGAATCCAAAACCGAACACCTGAAAAACTTCATCGCTCGAGCGGTTAAATCAAAAAGACAGTGTTAAAAAGGAAGTCTTACCTATCTGTATTTTGTTTCATAGAGAAGATTTATATACAAACAACTGAAAAATGTCTATCTACTAAATAAATTGAAGTGTATTATATCCTACCTATCATTATGTAGTTATTTTCTTTCTACGAATGAACGATTTTGTAATTTTTAGTGAAATGTGTTTTAATTTACATTGACGTATTGCTTTCCCTATATAAAATGGACAAAATAACTAACTGTATTGTGTAATTCTTGTTCTGGTGACCTCTCCTATCGGAGGCTGGCTAACATCAGAGCAAACTATTATATTGTAGCTAATTACACAAATAATATTTAAAATAGTGAATTAGTTAAAGTAACAAAATTGTATAATTCAAACGTTTATACATGCCATTTAACTGTTAAACATTATTACTATTATAAGTTATTATTATTATTATTATTAATGTATATAGCTAAAGCCACAGCATTTCTGTCAAGTGATTATTGCCAATGATGGCATAAATTGTATTAACTATAAAATAATGTACAGCGATATATTATTGAAAATAAATTTAATTTGTTTTAACATCTGTGACTGCTTTGTAAATAAATAAATAAATAATTAATTGATTTGTTAAGATTTTAGCCAGAAGTAGACCTTATTTTGTACTTACAGTGTTGTATTGAATTAAAGCAATCCTATATAAAGCATACGTAGCTAAGTTCTATTTTTACTAAGGGCGTCAATTAATTTTTTATAAAACATGTCGTTCTTATTTCTCTACGCTTCTACGGTGTTCAAATTGATTCAAGTGCGCTTAAAAATATATAGTCTTACACTGGCCTCAATATGCATTCTTCGTTATGTAACTATTTGCATGTTGTACGTGTCATGTACATGAAACTTCACAGAAACTCAAGGCTAACGTGTGATCATTTGTATCCTGCGTCTTTTGGTAATGGTCTGCATACTCCACTTGTCTGAGGTTGAGGAATCGATTCAATACGATTCTATCCATCATATATAAACTTGTCTTATAGTCTGTAGGTTGTAGAATCGATTCAAAATTATTCGATCCATCATAGATAATCATGACATTTAGTCGGGTGGATGCGGAATCGATTCGATACCTTTTGATCCGTCATACATAAACTGGACTTTTAGTCTGGAGATTGCGGAATCGATTGAATAGTATTCGATCCGTCGTAGATAATCATGACATTTAGTCGGGTGGATGCGGAATCGATTCGATACCTTTTGATCCGTCATACATAAACTGGACTTTTAGTCTGGAGATTGCGGAATCGATTCAATAGTATTCGATCCGTCATAGATAATCATGACATTTAGTCGGGTGGATGTGGAATCGATTCGATACCTTTTGATCCGTCATACATAAACTGGACTTTTAGTCTGTGGGTTGTGGAATCAATTCAATACCATTTGATCCTTCATACATAAAAATGACATTTGTCGGGTGGATGCGGAATCGATTCGATACCTTTTGATCCGTCATACATAAACTGGACTTTTAGTCTGTGGGTTGTGGAATCGATTCAATACCATTTGATCCTTCATAAATAAAGATGAATTTTAAGTCAGGAGGATGCGGAATCGATTCAATGCCATTTCATCTGTCATAGATAAACATGACTTTTAGTCGGAAGATTGTGAAATCGATTCAATACCATTTGATCCGTCATAAATAAACATGGCTTTTAAGTCAGGAGGATGCGGAATCGATTCAATGCCATTTCATCTGTCATTTTATTTGGGAGCTTATGCAATCGATTCAATACTTTTCTCTCCATCATAGATAAACATGACTTTTAGTCGGGAGGTTGTGGAATCAATTCAATTCTATTCGATCCGTAATAGATAACTTGAATTTTAATTCGGGAGGTTGTGGAATTGATTCAATACCATTCGATCCGTCATAGATAAAAAGTTTCCGAGCTTGTATTATTATTATAATTGTGTATTATTACAGACACTCAGTATTGATGTCAATTTGATGAAATGTCTTTATGTCTCACTGTTATAAACTTGTAAATAACTTCTTATACAGAAATAAAATACAGTTGAAAATAAAAACTGCAATCTTATGCTTGGCTGAATCGGTGCGTGTCCGCATAGAACCTATGTGGGGATCGGCCAAACGGGGCAATACAAAAAGGTTTTAGTTCGGGTTAGAAGAGGCATACACAAAGTGATTGTGGATATCTCAATACGCTCGCATAAAACCCACAATTTTATTTTCAATTGTATTTTGCAAGAGTTTCCAGAAAATCAATGATTCTTTTAAAAAGTCACTTTTCAAAAACATCGACTTTTAATATTTTTTCTTCATATTTTTAACTGTCGCAACTTTTGTGTAAAAAAATATAACATTTTGAATGCATTTTTCGTTGCTGTCAAAACTTCCATTAGAATTTATTTTCGTTATTATTTAATTTTTGAATTAATTTATTTTTAAATTACCTGCTGGGCAGGATGATTTCGATAAGAAAAGTCGCAACTTTTGGTACCTACCTATTCTACATGTCGAAATTAAAAATCCAATTTATTACATAATATTATATTGTATTTATATTCATTATTATTTTGTCAGGTTATTTAAAAATTGCTTAGTTACTCTCCAATGAATGATTATTGTTTAAAATACATACATACAGACCTCTCCATTGTAATCTGAACTTTGTGTAAGTCATAATTTAACTCTATAAAATAAATTAGAACTTAAAACTTCACAATGTGTGAAGACGTGATCAAATATTAATAATTAATATTATCTTAATTTAATTAGAGTGGAGTCCAAATTGGAGCAATATCCAGCTTTGAATTAGAAGAACCTTCATCTACCCCTTCACCTGCCGGTAGCAGTCCAATACATCCTAGCAGAACAACTGTACTTATATCAGTTTGCTCCACAGTCTTCCGTCATTCTTTGCCTGAACTATTAGTTTGTCTATTATTAATATTATTGACTTGGTAGTCCCGAGTCGATTGTGAACTACCTGGTCACTTTGACCCAATCACGAACCACCTGATTGATCTGGTTACTTTTCCGAAAAACATTCAATCATTTGATCGATGAGCTGTCCGCTCAGTCAGCATCTCTGATGGACGTGGCGAGTGACTATAGATGCATACATTTTGTAGATCAGGCGTTTTGAACATCATTCTCACGACAGAAATAAAAGAGATGATAAGTTTGCATTTAGTGATCATATTAGCAATTAGCTTACCGATAAACCTTCCTGTCACCGGTAACTGATTCTAAAATTTTACCATTTATGTCACTAGAAAGATTCGAAACGCCGGTCTACAAAATTTATGTAATATGGTCTATGTCAAAAGTTAACACGGTTCGAGAGGTCGTGCATCGATCTATCTACGGCATTTTGGCATGTGTAAAAGTACCCAATCACTTTGCAAGTGAGTCGTGTTCGACCCAGGACTAATTTGGAGACAGTCTGCACAAATCCTGTATGCACTCAATCATCATTCTATCTTCCGTGTTTCACCTAATTCCTTTGGGACAGTATCCCAATGCCCAGTAACGTTCACAATGTCTTCTGATTCCACAACATTGTATTCAACGCTTCAGGTATCTAAGGCCCTTTTCTTCTGCAGGGATATGCAAGTATCCGATACTCAATGATTCAACCGCCATACATCTGCACGGAGGTTCGTCCAACAATGCTTTTAACCACTTGACATTAGAACGTCAAAAGACGTAAATATGATAATAGCGGTCAAGACATTAGAACGTCTTTTCACGTAAACGCGCGAGATTTTACAAAAATCGATTTATTTCCATCACTAGTATAAGGATTGCCATGATTTAAAAAACAGAGTATCGATAATGAATAACGCTACGCGTCTGTATTCAAGAATATCTATGGAACGTAGAGGTGCATTATCTAAGCCGATTGGATCTGTCATCTTGTTCGTTCATGATTTATTGCGTTTCTAAATAATTTATTAAAAATATTTTAGTTTGGACGGTTAATATTTTAAGTTGACTAATAGTTTTTAATTATATTTCTTCAATATATAAAGTGTTATTTCTTTATGATAATGAAATAATGGTAAGCGATTCTTAAATATTTTTGACGTTTTCATAAAATGTATATTTAGAAACGCAAATATTTACTTATAACAACACAATACGATAGTGAATTTCATAATCTTTCCAAAACATTTTTTAGAATGAGGCTACGTTTCCCAAAACGTGAGTTATGAAGCTTTTAGCAAAACTCGTAAATAACACAAAAATTATCACGTTTTGACAGTTCTCAAAGGAACACATAGTAAATAAATGTCTTTGTCTGAGAGGTTAATCAATGCTACGAACAAAACAGTCTACAAAGAATGACGGGATATAAAAATGATAGCTGCAGCAATTGTTAGGTTATGAAAGCATTCTAATTTTGACGTTCAGAGAATTCAACAATGATTGGTGGTGATTTCAATATTAAAATGTACGCGGCAATTGCTTTGCGTCATGAGTATCGAATACTTGCGTATAATACTTGAATATAATCTTCCTGCGAATCAGTGTTTCTGCTTCACATTTCCTACAGCTGTAGGTGACTGTCCTACAGCTCTCTCAGTGGGTTTTTATCCATATTTAATAGTAATTATACATTATATTACACAACGCAGACACCCAGAATTTCGCAATAGATTGGGTTATACATATAGGGCATAAATACTTACCATGGTTGTTTGAAAGAAATTTCAGTGCAAATCTTAATTTTCTTTCTGTTTTGGACTCTAATCAAAGTAAATAATTACATAATGATGACAACAGTTATAAAAACGAATTTGTTATAATTTAGTTAATCGACTAAACACAATGTTGGTTTTTGTGTCCAAACTGTTGCTACATCTGGATAATATGTATTAATTCATAGATACAGTGTAATATGTCTTGTAATACAATTCAGATGTGTTACTTTCCCAGTGGATAGCTCGTTCCACGCCATATGTCTTAATGTTAAGTTGTCCTTGAGGTTATAAAGTTTTATCTAGTGCGATACAAAAATTGTATATAATTATCTTATAATATAAAAATATGTAACCTCTGTGCTAAAATCATATACGAAAAATGTAAACTGTTTTGTTTTTATTTTCATATTAAAATTATTTCTTTTACACCTTTTGTTTCATTTATTATTTTCTTTATTGTTTGTTTATTACGATTCATCTATTCTATGTTCGTATTCGTCATTTTCAACATGCTAAAAATCAAACTAATTAATGCATCCTCTGTTCATAATATGCATTTACAGTAAATTCAAAAAAATTCCCTGTAAAAATGTTTGTATGAAATCAACGATGCCCGCATGCAGCAAAAATGTTGATAATGTTGCGCGATGTCTCGATGCGTTGACTCTGCGCAAGGGTCTGCATATTATTTGTAGCCAGTAAACTGTCGGTTTTGCTCAGCTCGCTATTGAAACGGTCTTTCAAAAAAACTACAAGTCACGGTTCTTTTACAGCTAGTACTGAACAAGTATTCAACTTGTATCACTTTTATAACCAAAATATCTTTCAGCGTTATCTGTGTTGTATTTCCGTAGTAGATACTTGTGTGACGAAGTTCTAACGTCAAGTTTTTAAAGCTTTAATTTATTTTACAAGGTTCTATCATCACTTTTAACCTTTTCCAATTGCCAATTTGTTTAAATCTGACTGGTGATTGTTTTTACGAGGCGCACTGTAGTTCATTACGTTCAGAGATGTGCTTTATTTCAAATAAATCCATTTCAAATGGAAATGCAAAATGCAAAATGGGTATTTTACATTTTGCAACATTCTTCCTACTATCTCCACTCATCTTTTTTTCATAAGCCCCAAATATCAGTCGGTCCTCAACCTCGCTATGAGAGATAATTTACATTTGTCAAGTTGCTCCCTGGTAGGAGCCCTGGCAATTGAGTGATACCATTACAAAAAATACTGAACATGGGGCCATGACGCTGTAATATTAAATGTTAGATAGCAGTTTCTATGATTTTACGTTGGCAACATTAGTCCCGCGAAAATTTTTTGTGGTTTCATAATCTGTAGTCGTGGTGTTTTTGGATTTACCATCATGTAATATGTTTGTTCTACATTGAGGTCCATTATTAAATGACAAAATTGTTTAAAAATTCTATAATTATTTTAATTGTTTGACCTGAGAAACCATTTTGCACTTTCAATGCATTTTGAAAATAGGTATTTTGCATTTTGCATTTGAAATGCTTTTCTAAAAACCATTTTGCATTTTGCATTTTCAAATGGAAAAGTTTTGACCCATTTCCATTTTGCATTTCAAATGGTTTTGGGTACCCATTTTGCACATCTCTGATTACGTTACTTGGATAGAGTTCTAACCTCGCCTTACCATTTCATCTGATAACGATTTTTGGTAATCTATTTAACATTTTATGATTTTGAGGTGTCTTGTGAAGAATATTTTAAAGGATTCATATTTACCTTACACTAGATTCAAACTCAAAATCAGAAATCTGTAAATAGATTATGAGAAATGGTCTTTGCAAACTTTGACATCTCATATCTCAGAACAAGGTAAAGTGGAGTTTGAACCCTGTCCAACAATCTCTAGTCAACTGTCTTAGAGGATACCGGTCCAACTGAGAAGACAGAATGTCTCTGGAGTGGTTGGTTCAAATCAAAGATATTAGAAGAACGAGATATGCTATGTTGTCCGTCGGACCGTAGGCGGAGTACTACCTAATTAGGGTACTTTGAACGGTATCGGGACGTGTACACACAGAAATCTGTTCTATGTATTAGTGCGGATACCTTAGCGTAAGCGAAGGTGTGCAGTAGTATTGGTGAACAAAACCGGCGACACTGGGCAAAACAATTCCACACAGTACGAACTGCTCATAGCACATCTCGTTCTTCTAATATCTTTGGTTCAAATCAATAATAATGATACATAGTAGAAGTTTTTCATATATTCATAATATTGGAATTTTTGTCGATTTTTTTTTAAGAATTTTAATGCAATTGATTTTTGACTTATTATGAACACCACGCGTTGCTGTCGCTCAGTCTGTCTGTGCAGATAGAGAAACAATAATGGGTTTTGCCATTACGTCCAACAGATGGCACTGTTTTACAAAAAAAAAACATATTTGTCTAACAGATGGCGCTGTTTTTTTAAAAAAGCATGTTTTTACCTGTCACAGGTGACATCCATATAATATAGGTATATAAAAACACGGTTATTCGAATGCAACATTGTGTCCAAATTTCAAAGCAATCGGTGAAGAACGTTTGGAGATTTATGATTTTGAACAAACAAACATTAACATTTTTATTTATTTAGATAATAATTTTCTTAACATATTATTTTTAAATGTTTAATTTCTCGCCTAGCTTTATTTCAGCATTGTTAGCAAGGTCAGATGCTTCTCCTAAACATATCTTGTGTTTGTGCTATTAAATTTTAAGTAGCTGAATGTCATTTGTACTTAAAATAATTTCCCAATGTATATTAATGATGTGCTCCATTTGTAGCTTAATGACTGTCTTAACAACAAACAACAGAGTTTTCCAATAAGTGGTGTTATTTTGAATAGCCCGCTATTTCGGTAGATGTTACTTTTAAAGCTGTCATTTTTGACATTTGACAAGTAGAAACTACGCCATTAATAAAAATGGAACGATACACGCTTCAACAACGCATTGAAATTATTAAAATTCACTTGAGTGAATCAAATGCAAATTATCTTGAGTGATGAGGCCCATTTCCACCTCGGTGGCTTCGTCAACAAGCAAAATTGTCGCATCTGGGGCTCGGAAAACCCAAGAGTTATTGTTGAAAAGCCTCTCTATCCTCAACGTGTGACTGTTTGGTGCGGTTTATGGTCCGGCGGAGTCATTGGACCTTACTTTTTCGAAAATGAGGCTGGAGCAACAGTTACGGTGAATGGATTGCGCTATCGAGAGATGATTAATGATTTTTTATTGTCGGAGTTGGATGGTATTGATCTGGACAACGTTTACTTTCAACAAGACGGCGCTACGTGCCACACAAGCAATGAAACCATTGATCTTTTACGATTGAATATCAAAATAACACATCTTATTGGAAAACCTTGTATAATAACTTGATCCGCTTTTTAAAGCTATATAACAATAAAGATTATTTTTGTTTTCTTAATTTTGTCGTACCTTTGTATTTATTTTTCAAGTATTATGTCAAAATGTTTATAATAAAGGAACCTTTTTTCTATGTAATAACTGTTTTATTTTCTTCCAATAAATGCTGATACAACCGTGCAGAATCAAAACATTAATGTTAGCAAATTAATAATAAAAAACTCTTCATTCCTGTGTGCCAATTTATCAAAAAAGTCACTTTTTATACCTTTGACAATCCAGTTCCTGTTGGCCTGTTTACATGAAGAGTTCACTTTAAACTCTCAGGCTTCTGGCACATTCTGTCGGAAGGTTGGAGTGAAAATGCGTATTTCTGAATGTATCCGAAAACTAAAAACTGTTTTTGAAAGGTGATGAAATAGGCTTTATAATTTTATTATTAGAAATACGCATAAAAATGTTGAAATATTAAATTATGAATGCATGTATGTATACAGGGTGTATCGGCACGTACTAGACAAACTCTAACCAGCTATTCCTTGGCACATTTGGAGTAAAAAATGTTATGGGCACTTTGCTGTCCGGTAACATTTTTTTTTCAATTAAAAAGAAAAAAAATATTAATTTCTACACTCCGTCACTGTCATTGGCATTGTTTCTCGTGTTCAACAGCTGTTATTAGCAAGTATGTCAAAAAGCGTCTTCACTCTTTCGTACACACTTAATAATAATAGTTAAAAATGAGACAAATAATGCCGTGCCATTTCGTTGTGATTGTAAAAGCGCGCCAATGTAGGTATGTATGTATTCAACGAAACTCAAGTAAAATATTGCCAGACGGGTTTTCAAACTTTGACAAAGGATAAAACAGTGGTGAAAATATGAATAGTAAAAAAAAAACGTTACCGAACAGCAAAGTGGCCATAACATTTTTTACTCCATATATGCTCAGGAATTACTGGTAAAAATTTGTCGGGTATATACAGGGTGTATCGGCACTAACCCGACAAACTTTAACCAGCTATTCCTTAGCACATTTGGAGTAAAAAATGTTATGGGCACTTTGCTGTCCGGTAGCATTTTTTTTGTTATAAGCAAGTATGTCAAAAAGCGTCTTCGCTCTTTCGCACACACTAAATAATAATAGTTAAAAATGAAACGAATGGTGCCGTGCCATTTCGTTGTGATTCTAAAAGTGCGCCAATATAGGTACACACGTGCATTATTCAACGGAATTCGAATAAAATATTTGCCAGATGGGTTTTCAAACTTTGACAAAGGATAAAACAGTGGTGACATGTGGTGAAAATATGAATAGTAAATTTTTTATTAAAAAAAAACGTTACCGGACAGCAAAGTGCACATAAGATTTTTTACTCCAAATATGCTAAGGAATAGCTGGTTAAAGTTTGTCGGGTACGTGCCGATACACCCTGTATATATAATTTTTTTTTATAATAGGCTCATTTTACGTTTTATGTAAACAAAATTACATATAATGAAAAAAAAATTCTAACATGTTATTACAAACATTGTTGTCACATCACTTTTTCATAAGAAAATAATTTTTGTGGATTCACAAACTTTCAAATTGCTGTCCTTTGGTTTCCTCTTTCTAACACTGTTTAAATCATATTTCTCACATTGACAGTAAGGGAGATACAACAATTTATATGAGAGCATACAAACTGTTCCCAAAGGTGAACAAAATAGCTTGAAGGGTTAAGATCCCTGGGTGAATGTCTTCCATATTGAGTGGTTGCCTGAGGGTTAAAGATCAGGCTTAAAGCTCAATATGAAAGGTGTCCTTGCGGCAGTGTGCCGTGTAGTTAATACATAGTCCTGCTAAGATCCCTGGGTGAATATCTTCCATATTGAGTGGTTGCCTGGGGGTTAAAGATCAGGATTAAAGCTCAATATGAAAGCTGTCCTTGCGGCAGTGTGCCGTGTAGTTAATACATAGTCCTGCTAAGATCCCTGGGTGAATGTCTTCCATATTGAGTGGTTGCCTGAGGGTTAAAGATCAGGCTCAAAGCTCAATATGAAAGCTGTCCTTGCGGCAGTGTGCCGTGTAGTTAATACATAGTCCTGCTAAGATCCCTGGATGAATGTCTTCCATATTGAGTGGTTGCCTGGGGGTTAAAGATCAGGCTTAAAGCTCAATATGAAAGCTGTCCTTGCGGCAGTGTGCCGTGTAGTTAATACATAGTCCTGCTAAGATCCCTGGGTGAATGTCTTCCATATTGAGTGGTTGCCTGGGGGTTAAAGATCAGGCTTAAAGCTCAATATGAAAGCTGTCCTTGCGGCAGTGTGCCGTGTAGTTTTTTTTTTTTTTGGTTTTAGGCATTTCACCCTGAAAAGAGTGCTTTGTGCCGGTAACAGTTAAAAATAACAATTTAATCATTGGACTCATTTAGATCGCTAAAACAAATTAAATGTTGAATTCATTCAGGTTAATAAACTTACATAAAGCTGTATGAACACGAGAATTGTTAAGAGATAAAAGGTATGAAATGTTAAGGGGGGACTGGTGTGTGATTTTAATAAGACGGCGGTATATGTTCTTGAAAGATGAATGATTTTTACAGTTAAAGAAAACGTGGTCGAGGGTTTCCTCTTCCACACCGCACTGGCAGACCGGATCATCCAAAACTCTAATTCTAGCCAAGTGGGATGCAATTGAACAGTGACCAATTCTCATTCTCGAAATACATGAAATGAATCGTTTTGACAGTTTTTTACCGTGAAACCATGGCTTAGCAGGGATATGGTTTTGAATTCCAGCATAGAAAGATCCAGTTATTATTTTGGAGACTGCCCAATTTTCTTCCCAGGCACGAGTCATGTTGGATTTAAGAATCGGGAAGACATCGGAGATAGGGATTCTAAAATTTAGTGGGATAGTTCCGGAATCTGAACCAGATTTGGCGAGAGAATCGGCCATCTCATTACCCTCTATACCCAAATGGGCAGGGACCCAGGCCAATATCGTCTCAAACCCAGATTCACTTAGAGAATTGAGGAGATTTTTAATTTTACATATAATATTGTCTTCCGGATAACATAGAATATTTGACATAATTTTAGTTAGAGCACTTAGCGAATCAGTACATAGTAAGGCTCGATGAATGTTGAGAACCTGGATTTGATTTAGCGCTTGTTCAATTGCAAAGCATTCAGCTGTAAATATGGAAACTTCTTTCGGTAATTTATAAGTGAGATTGATGTTGAATTCTGGACTATATATCGATGCTCCACATCTTTTATTTTCAAATTTGGAACCATCAGTGTAAAGGATGGAAAATCCAGGGAATTTTGAAGCCACAATGCTTTTAAAACAGTCATCCACATTATGAAATTTATTTGGGGAAGATAAAATATTCTTCCGAAAGTCTGATGTTATTGTGTTCGGCATAAAAGTGATTGCCTTAAATGGAATATTGTATATAGGAAGATTGGAAACTTCTTGAAGATATTGGAGGGAAGATGACAAAGAATTATAGAGATGAAAACTTTTAATTAGGAGAGGAAAACATTTTTTTTCACTCAATCTTTTGTTAGACTTCAAATTAACACTTAGCAGATTAAGACTTTGTTTAATAGGATGATGTGATAACGATAAAGCCTTGAAAATATATTTATTGGCAAGGAATTGCCTTCTGAAATATAATGGAGGCTCCCCACATTCCACCTGAAGCGCATTAATTGGAGAAGACTTCATAGCTCCAATAATCATTCTGAGGGCTTTTGATTGAATTCTTTCCATTTTCTTATCTAAATATTTAGGGAGGGGGTCAAAAAGGAATGTGCCGTAATCCAAGTGGCTCCGAACTAGGGAATTATACATTAATTTAAGAGTGGTAGGATGAGATCCCCACCATACTCTGGAAACTGCTCGCATCATATTAAGTCCCTTTTCGCACTTTGTAGAAATTATCTGAATGTGTGGAAGCCAGGAAAGTTTATGGTTCAAAAGAAGACCAAGGAATTTGATTTGAGTAGCGGTTTGTAGAGGCACATTATCAAAAGAGATTGAGAAGTGGGGAATTTTTCTTTTGCGCGTGAAAGCTACGACCCTTGTTTTAGATGCCGCCAGATTCATCCCATTTATTGACAACCAGCTTTTAATATATTGTAAAGCCAAATTCATTTCCTTAGCTGCAAGAATAATATTTTTATGTAACAAATATATAAGGATATCATCCGCAAAGTAAAGTCGCTTGATAGAAAAAGGAATTACTGAGTCTAGGTCGCTAATATAAATATTAAACAACAGAGGACTGATAACAGAACCCTGGGGTAAACCTCTCCATAGTTTGCGCCTTAAGCATTTAGAGGAAGACTCAATAATAATGGACCTATCTGTGAGCAAATTAATAATAAATTGGACTAGTTTCGGGGGGATTTGTTTTTTAATTAGCTTTTCTTTCAAAACATTCAGTAAAACATCATCGTAAGCTGATGAAAGGTCAAGGAATGTGGCCAATGTATAAGAATTTAGGGATTGAGAAACTCGGATATCAGTTGTGAACAAACTTAAATTATCCATTGTAGATTTCTTTTTCCGAAAACCATACTGATTTGGTGAGATAATATCTTGACTTTCAACAAACCACTCTAGTCTGTTTTTTATCAAACGCTCCGCTACTTTCATCAAACACGATGAAAGAGCAATAGGCCGATAAGACGAAATTTCTGATGGATTTTTTCCAGGTTTTAAAATGGGAATGATTTTTTGAGTTTTCCAAACATCCGGAATTAGTCCTGTTTCAAACATATTATTAATAAGAGATAAGAAATATTCAACCGCCATATCAGAAAATGATTTAATGAAACTATAAAATATTCCATCGGGACCCGGAGCAGAGTCAGAAAGGGCTCTTATCACTCGTTTCATCTCATCAATGGAGAAAGGAGCATCTAGCCAGTTAGAGTGAGATGGATACGGCTTAATAGAAGGCATTTCTTCACATCCGGCAACTGATGGGGGGGCTATTTTATCCGCAAATCCTATAAGAATTTCTTCTGATATATGTTTGATTCTCGGCGGAGAATACGATGATCCGAATTTTTTTAAGCTAGACCAAACTGAAGACTGGGGAGTTTCCGGAGACAGGTTCTCACAGAACTTCCGCCATCCAGCGCGCTTCTTATTTTTCAAAATTCGTTTGGTTTCTGCCTGGGCTTTTTTAACTGATAAAAAATTTTCTAGTGACATACACTTACGAAAAGAGGAAATTGCTATTTTTAGAGAGTTGACGGAGCGAGTGCATTCCTCGTCCCACCACGGAGTAGAGTGTTTTATTTTAATGTTCGCCTTGCGTTTCGGGATGGATTTTTCTGCTGCATTTATAACCATAGAAGGAAACGTCTCACATTGTATTCTGATGTCTCCCGGGGACGATTTTGTTAAATTAATAAGGTTATCTAGTTCAGAAGAGAAAGTGCTCCAATTCGCATCTTTCGTTCTAAATTTGAGATTATTTTTAACTGGGGGGGAATAAGTGTTAAATTGATGGTGGAAGCGGATTATAATTGGGAAATGATCACTAGATAGGGGATCGTTTAGGATGTCCCAAGAGCATTTAGATGCTAACGAATACGAACAAAGAGATATATCAACAGCACTTTTCCGTTGATGAGGGGGGGTGAATCTGGTTGGAGATCCGTCATTTAAAAAACATAGGTTATGGGAATCAATAAAATCTAAAAGATTGCGGCCAGAACGATTTGTTATTTCGCTACCCCAAGAAGGGGAATGTGCATTAAAATCTCCAAGGATCATATAAGGGGAACAAATCTGGCTTAAGATTGGTGCCCATTCATTTTCAATAAAAGTCGTAGAGGGAGGAATATATATTGACAATATTGTGATATCAGATAAGACAGCTGCTATTATCTGGATATCGTCGGAGGGAGTATGAATATTAATTTCTTTAAAAGGGATAGAATTTTGGATTATCAGAGCCGAGCCGCCTTTACCATCCGGTCTGTCGTGTCTGAGACAATAATAACCTGGAATTCTTAAGTGAAAGGAGGGTTTTAACCACGTTTCAGAAATGGCGGCTACTGAAACGTCGTGTTCGTCGAGTAATTGAATTAGGTCAGATTTGTTAGCGAAGAGGCTTCTACTGTTCCACTGAAGGATTTTGTTCAGTTTCGAAGCCATTGGGGAGGCAGGATAATAAAGATTTAATGTAATCGGCAGCTTTGGACGGTACAGTATTGTTGTTTGTAAGGATAGAAATTAAAAGGGTAATTAAAGTGTGTATAAAAGAATTATTATTCATTATTTCGGGGGGAGCAGGAGGGGAAGAATTACCATTAATAGCACACCCATTGGGCGTCTGGGATTTGGCATTCCCATTCGGGCTGGCCAAAATATTATTCAATTGTTTTTTATCAAGGTAAGGTGTATATTTTGGGTTGGGTTTGACTGGCTTGAGAATGGTTTCTCTGTGAGAACATGACGTTGAATTCAAAAAGGTGGTTGTTTGGAAAGGAGCTGAGGACGATGTCATCTCTGCGAATGATTTTTTCGCAGGAGAGATTAACTTTGAGGCCTGGAAGTACGAAATGTTGTCGGTAGCCATTTTATGTTTTATGTTCTTCTGTCTTGTTAATTCCGGACAGGCTAGACTGACCGCGGTATGTGCACCCGAACAGTTAATGCAAATGGGATCATTGGAAGATTTCGGACATTGATCGAATGGGTGAGCTTCTCCGCAATAGTAACAACGTGGGGGGGAGCGGCATACGGATTTCGAATGTCCGAACCGGCAGCAGTTGAAACATTGAATTGTTGGAAATTTATAAACTTGGACGGGAAGCGAGGTATAGTAAATTAACACACGAGACGGTAGGGATTGTCCCTCAAATGTAACAACAACAGACTGGGAAGGTTTCCAGATCGTGTTTCCGTCAGTAGAATCCTTGTAGTTCAGTCGACGTACTTTTAATACTTTCGGGGTTCCGTGAGAATTATTCAAAGCATCAACAATTTCAGCCTCTGGGATCTCCGCGGGAATTCCTCGCACAAGACCCATTCTCGAAAGGTTAAATGTAGGGATGAACGATTTATATTTATGATTTGAGAGTGAGTCAATTTTTTTTACAAATCCATTTGCGGAAGCGGCAGTGTTAAACTCGATAGATAATTTATATCGCCCTTCCGGTTTAATTGAACCGTTAACAATACCAAGGTTATTATTTTTTGAGTCAAATACGAATTTTCCAAAATCTAAAGGATGAATAAGTTTTCCCTGTTCAGTTCTCTGAACATTAACGGTAAATGGACCGGAAGCTGAAGCAGGATAAAGTAATTCAGTACTTTTTGCATTATCGCTAGTTAAAGTACTTGGCTGGATGTTAATATTGGTGTTAAGGTCGTTAGGGGTCGAGGTTTGTTGAACCGGCGGTATAGATTTAACTTTCGATGGAATGTGAAGGCTTTGCGATGGTCGTCGTTTACGAGATGGGAGCGTAATAGAAACCTGGCTCGTATTAGATTCCGAATCAGAAAAATCCAATATCGACCCTGGGTCGGGAGGTCTGTCTTCATCTTCCTCCATTATATAAAAAAAACTTAACTTTTAAAAATTAAACTGAAAAAATAATACGCAGTCTATTTCATTGACTGTACAAACAAAAACGGATTAGCCGTAAGCAGGAATGCAAACAAATAGGTAAACGATAAACAATATTAAATAAAATGTAACAATAATCTCTTATCTGTACGCAGCGCAGGAACGGGCGAACGGCACTCAGCAATAGTAAGGTACACACAACCACTGTTGACCGCGGCTCGAATCGGACTCTCTGCCGTGTAGTTAATACATAGTCCTGCTAAGATCCCTGGGTGAATGTCTTCCATATTGAGTGGTTGCCTGGGGGTTAAAGATCAGGCTTAAAGCTCAATATGAAAGCTGTCCTTGCGGCAGTGTGCCGTGTAGTTAATACATAGTCCTGCTAAGATCCCTGGGTGAATGTCTTCCATATTGAGTGGTTGCCTGGGGGTTAAAGATCAGGCTTAAAGCTCAATATGAAAGCTGTCCTTGCGGTAGTGTGCCGTGTAGTTAATACATAGTCCTGCTAAGATCCTTCGGCGAATGTCTTCCATATTGTTGGTTTGGGGATTGTAATCAACAGAAAATAAAACATTTATTCCCATGAAATCAGTTTATTTGTCTTCAATCTGCCACGTTTACACGGACTCTGACAGACACCTTTCAATATGGCTTACACGGGAGTCTATCAAAGTTTATATTACACATTATCGGTATAAAAAGTTATTTTTACACTATGTTAAATGCAAAAGAAAATTTGACATTAAAAAAGTTTGAAAAATTGTTGTAAATCATAAATAAAAAGTTCATAGTTGAAGATTTGTATCAGCATAAAATATTCCTTAGTTTAAAATACTTATTGGTTTTATGCAAAAGTCAATTAATTAATAATAATTAAACAATTTAAGCAAAGTCAAACAGCATAATGTTTTAGATGAGTCAAAGTTTAATGAAAAACTTGTAACATTAATTATTTATGTTAAGTCAAAAGAAAAATACAATGTTTTAAATTATCTCAAAACAATGTTGTTTTGACTTATGCTACATCAAAACAATGCTGTATTGACATAAGTTATTTGAAAACAATGCTGTATTGACTTAAGTTATATCAAAGCAATGATGTATTAACTGAAGATATGTCAAAACAAAGCTGTATTGACTAAAGTTATATCAAAACGATAATGTATTAACTAAAGTTATGTCAAAACAATGCTGTATTGACTTAAGTTATATCAAAGCAATGATGTATTAACTGAAGATATGTCAAAACAAAGCTGTATTGACTAAAGTTATATCAAAACGATAATGTATTAACTAAAGTTATGTCAAAACAATGCTGTATTGACTTAAGTTATTTGAAAAAAATGCTGTATTGACTTAAGTTATGATAGCGATGATGTATTAACTGAAGTTATGTCAAAACAAAGTAATATAATAATATTGACTTAAGTTGCTTCAAAACCATTCTGTATTGACTTATGTTACATCAAAACAAAGCTGTATTGACATAAGTTGTTTTAAAACCATGCTGTATTGACTTAAGTTATGAAAGCGATGATGTATTAACTGAAGTTATGTCAAAACAAAGCTTTATTGACATAAATTATGTCCAAAACAATATTAATAATAATAATTAAATAACTTGTTAAGTGCCGTTTCTTGTGAAAAATCACCTTAAGGGCGCTGTATTGACTCAAGTTATGTCAAAACAACAGTGTAATGAATTAGATCAAATTAAAACAACAAAGAAATGACCAGAAGTTTAGTCATAATAGCTTGGAGTGTGATTTGAGAAGTTAACTCGCATTTCAATCAATTTTAATCTTTAAATGTCAAATTTCATATGCATATAAATATTCCTTAAGCACTAAAATATAAATAATATGTAGATTTCAGATTACATGAATATTGGGTTATGCTTACAATACAGTTTTGTTGTTTAAACATTATAAATTTCTTTAGAATAAATAGGAATACATAAAATTTGTTAGTTACTAATAATAAATACATTGTACATTACATAGCTTTGAAAACAAAAACAAACAAATCATTCGAACGTCTCGCAATAAATGTGTATAAAAACCTTAGCATATTTTACAATACATAATAATAATATTTAAACTTTATTTGACACACTTTTTTTATTGTTAACATTACAAACATCTTTCACCGAGTAACTTATTTATTCCTGTTTTGGGTAAGGGCGTGAAAATAGTTACATAATATTTGCATGAATATGCAACTGTGACATAGTGATACTACCGTACAAGGATCACAAAGGACCAGAGGAACTATTGCGCCCGCATTTTGAGAATATTGTGGGGGGAATCGGAAAAAGGATGAAAAAGTACTCGGCTGTCAGATATACAGTTAAATCCATTTTATCAATTTTAAATGGCGATATCCTACCAGAGTGATACTGAGAGTTTCTCCATCTCAAAACCAAGTGCATATACGTATAACGAATAAAGTCATGTCACAGAAATAAGGAGAAAAGATAGAGGAAGGTTAGGTTACCTATACCTTGTTCAGATCTTGTCTTTGAATACTAAAATCATAATTGTTTCTTCTACCTTATTGGTTAAAAACATCCAAATTAATAGACCAGCCAGGGATAGGGGAACAAACCATGATGCGCGGAGGGGGCGTGTCAATAAATGAATCTCACAGTATACAGGCAACTCGCATTTTTATATCCACTATAAAGTCCTCGAAAATAAAATCTGCTTATGAATTACTAGTTCATTTAGCAATGGCGTGCAAATTGCTGGCTGTGTAAAAAACTCAACTACATTTCCCAAATCGGGTTTGACAACAAAAGTTTGGGCTCGTTTCCAAAATTGAATATTTTGTTACAAATGTCTTATAATTACCCAACTCATTAATTTTTAACATCGCTACGCTAGGAGGTTCGGTTAAAAATTAACATTTAATACTTGCACAGAAAATTTCCACAATAGACTGTGCTAAAAAACGTTTAGCATACTTTACTTTTCTGTCTGGCTATTTCAATGTGCGCTCTTCGGTGGTCAACATAAGACTGATGTCATAGTTTATTATCATAGCCAAAAATATGGTCACATGGTTTGCCTCCATCTTGTTGAAATGATATCCAGAGATTATGTTAGGCAAGTCTATCAATTTGGAAGTCAGTGGTTAAAAATGAAGATACACACATTACGTTTAGATGGGTATAAAATATTTACTAATATCATTTATTCTCAGTCAACTTTTTGAAAGAGAATTAATTACAACAGGCATGATGTTATAAAATTATATTTAAACAAGTACAAAAATTTGGCATTTGGCATGAGTGATTTTTTTTTGGAATTTTTTTCTTCTAAGCTAAAAAAAAGTGTACTTTTTGGGATTCTACCACAAAAAATGTGATTTTTTGGAACACTAGCATGAAATATTGTGTCCTTTATTTAATTTTAACGGAAAAAAACGTGTATTTTTAAGGACCTCAGCACAAAACTCGAGATATATTTGATCGTTTTGCAAATATAAATGAATTTTGAAAAGGAAAATTTAAAATAAAAATCAAAGTTTTGAGCATATAGCAAAATAGAAGAATTTTTTATTTTACCGAATACGTACCAAAAAACAATTTGCGCATTTTAAATGCAACCAACAATAATGAAATTTGAGATTAGGTTGCATTAACCGAAGTAAAAAATTACATTAGCAATAATATTGTTAAATGCAAGCGAAATGCAGTCCTGTTCATTAAATTATCATTGAAAGAATTCTTAGTAGGAAAGTATAGTGACATCTATGGCCAGTTCTTAGAAGTATTCAATAGAAAAGTCACTAGTGACATCTATGGTCAGCACTCGGAAGTTTATAAACACATAAGTCACTCACCATAATAAGATAATATCATGGTAACTATTCTGCAATTCTACACGCACACATCTCCCTCGCGGCAGTTGTGGTGGCAATTTTGTACAATAACAGCTCCTAACTCAATTTGAAGTGTATAGAGGAGAATCAAAGATCTACAATGTTTTCATATGAATGTCACCAGTCTGCCATCTATGGTCACAAGTCGTTACCAGCGGAACTATCGTGGGTTAGGTTCGAGTCCAGGCTGGCATTGTCCGAGTCTTGGCTGTGGTTTCCGCTGTAGTTGGCGGCTTCTTGCAGTCTCATCAGCATGTTGAGCTGGAAACATGTAATAAAATAATATTAGTATTTAAAAATAATTAATTGTTGACTGTCACCGAGCTACGATCAAATTTCACTAACAGTAGAAACAGAGGCGGGGCGCCACTATGCATAGATGCGATTTGCAGTAGTGTTGATGAACGATGTTGGCGACACTTGCGGAGCGCGTGGTTTCATCTCATAACCCATCTTCCATGTTTCTACTGACTGTTAGTAGTACCTCCATCCGTTCTATGTCTCACTGCTATAGTATAATAGGAGAGTTAGTAAAAGGTATAATTACCAAAGGATCTTGATTATTTGTGGTAGAGGTATCAGTAGAATTTCCATCCAGTCCAATGTCTTCAAGTGTAATTCCTCGCAAGTTCTGAAACCAAAAGAAAGAAAATAAGTACAAAACACATCCAGTTGTTTGACTTTTGTAATAGGTTTTAAAATGCCAATGTTTCTGAAATGAATTTGAGAAAAATTCTAAAAAAAAAAAACAACCTTGAAACTATTTACCAAATCTACAGTAATTCCTCAGGGCTCACACCTGGTACCACTGCTGTTTTAATATTTACATAAATGAGATTGTGGCTTTGTTTTTTAAGTGAGTGTCACATGTTTTTGTGAAATAAAATTATGCTGTAACATTACCTGTGCGGCCTCGGGGTCGGGCCAGGGATACGAGTCGCGGACATATTTGGCGGGGTCGGCCCAGGCGCCCCTACGCCCGTACAAAGCCACTCCTTCGCGGGCCGCCTCCACCAGGTACGGCACCACGGAGTAGTTCCACACCGATGTGAACCAAGACTGCAAATATCACAACATATTATTATTTAATGTATCACACACAGAATATTTTCAGACACCGCTTCCTCTTTCTGGAACCTCGTTTGGCAGTGTTGAGGTTTTGAGATAACTAATAAAAGAGTTTGACATCTCCAATTTGAGATGAATCAGGACTGCAAATAATACAATATTTTATCATTTTAATGGAACAAGACGAATCACACACAGATTCCGTTATCGGTCCGGCTTCCTCTTTTGTTGTGGTTTTGGGATTACTGCATAAGACTGTAATATCCCCATTGTGGTTATATTACAATACTTATGTCACGGTCACGTCAGGAGTCAGAATAACAGAAGAGTATGTATTAGTTACCTGACTGGCGGCCAGATCCAGAGGACAGCCCAAAAACAGTCGTGGCCCCACGGTAACGTCCGACGAGGAGTGTGCCTCCAGGAAGGAGTTGACGTGTTGCCACACGGCCGGCAGCCACTCCAGGACCGAGGAAAGGCGCGGACAGCGGGGCGAGCCACCCAGCTCGGCCACCAGCTGCTTACGGCGGAGGTATCTGAAAGAAAAACGGAAGATTTAGTAATAGAAAAAACGGAGCAGATAGCTTGTTCCATTGTTCGAAATATAGTATTGACTCAAAACATGGCTAGAGTTTTAACAATTAGATTAATATGATAAACTACACACAATATCCAATACAGAGAAACTGTCCTAAATGGACTGACTTCACTTGACAGACAAAATTGAGACCATGAAAGGAGTACATAATAAGACCAGAAATTGCTCAAATGTTTATTGAAATGAACAGTGGTGACTCTAAATCGTCTATCATTAGAGGGAAACCCTACAAACCTTTGGAAAGTAGAAATTTTGTTGATGAATACATATTGCTCGGTGAATCGGCATTTTGTTGGTAATTACCTGGCCAGAAATCCTTTGACTGGTTCCATGTGATTGGCAGTCAGGAGCCAACGGAAGTTGTGATGAAGCTGTAGATTAGTGGTGGTGCAGGTAGCCTGAGACATGGTTCCTATGAAAGAAGAAAGATTATTAGTACAAAATACTGGTTCATAATAAATAATTTCAATGATGCATTGAAAGATTTCATTCTATCGGTAATGTTCAGTAGACGTAAGGATCACCAGTAAACAAGAAATGTTCATAAAATCTAATTTTTGCTACAATTTCATTTGAAAAAAAAAAAAAAAACACCAGTGGTCCAAGGTGTGAGCCTTGAGGTATTCTTAAAAACATTGTAAGTAAAAATGTTTTTTTGAATGTTAAAATAAAATTTCACAATGATGAGGTGAGAACATCTAATCCGTGTTTTGTGTTTTCAAAACCAGTTTCTGACCTCAGAGTGCATGGTAAATCATTCCAAGAATGGACACAGCACATTAATGCTCTGTCCCCAATGTTCGCAAATATGAATGTGTACAAGTGAACCAGGAAACCTGTCAAAAACCCACGAAATAGCCTCCTCCACTAGTTTCCACCATAAATAAGGTTCCAGCTCTGATTTGGGTTAAATTAGATTAGTTTTGGTTAGGTTATGTCCACTATACCAATGATGCAGGGTAGGTTGGTGCGCCTGGCGCCGAGCAGTCCGCTGAAGACATCGGAGAGAGCGCTGGCATGGTGCAAGTTATCGAGGATCAGAACCGAGGGTAGCAGGGCCTCGCCCCCGCATTGTTCCGCCACGTTGCTCAGGTACTGCCGCAGCTCTTTGGATGACTTGTGCTCAACACTGGGGACAAATTACACACCGTTACAAATAATTTGAAAATATTTAAATTCCTCTTACTACCATTATTATGGGCAGAAGATGTTGCTTGTGCAATGATGGAAGACATAGTACGGAGAAGAATTGAACCCTATCATAACAATATGAGCCGTAGAATTGCAAAACCACCTACATAATTTTTTGTCGATTTCGAGATAGTCACGAAAAACAGTTAAGAACAACTTGAATATGTAAAGAATGTTTAATTTGTGCTAAATATATTATTTTTAGGTTTAATGTATTCCAAGCAGCTTTTTATGACAGTTTTGAAATTAGCAGAAACTTCCAGAGTGGATTTTGCAATTCCACATTTCAATTCATACATAACATGAAGTAGGATTTCATTAAAAAAGCACAGTGAACAGGTAAGATCACTAGGAATGATGAGGTGTTTGTGAAGACTAATTTTTGCTACAATTTCACATATACATATTTGTGTAAAAAAACAAAAAAACAGCAGTGGTACTAGGTGTAACCCTCGAGGAACTCCCGTAGATTTGGTAAAAAGTTAGGTTGCTCTTGGAGTATCTACCAAATTCAACTACAAGGGAAGTAAGTTTCTAAGCAAGTCATGGGGCTTTAGTTTTTTGGGATGTTCTGGGAATTTTGTTGTGTGAATTATATGGATAAAAGTTTAACAATCAACGATGATTATTTGTGTTTCTTCTGTGACCACTTAATTACCAATTGAAAAATCCAATTTCATCTCAATAACGCTCCCAAAATCCAAGATTCCAAACTCTTCCAGAATGTACGACAAGCCTGTGATGTTAAAATAACTATTGTAACTCACTTGAAGGTGGCAATGGCCTCAGCTGGGTTGAGGTGTGCTGCCGTGCGTGCCACGTGGAACTCAGCCAGCCTAGCGGCGAGGTAAGACTTGCCGGTCCCGCTCGGGCCACACAGGATCACTCGGCGGTGCTCGCTCAGCAGGGACACGTATCTGTCAGAACGAACATAGATAAGTTTGCCGTATATGTTGTAAGGAAAAACATTGATCTTTAAGAGGCGACAAATTAAAAATGTTTAAGCCCATCAATGAATAAATGGTAATATATAAAACCTGTTGAGTTTTAGAGAGCGGAGTTTGAGTTAGAGAAGGGTTTAAAAAATATATAAAACTAGCTAAAGTTCTCAGTGTTGCCCGGGCTTTATGCAGAGTTTTCGAAATAAGATGTAATTTCCCAGTTATTTTTAATATCAAATGTGCAAAATTTCATCAAAAAGTATCAAAATTCTGCTTTATGGGGTGTGAAAAGAAGATGGGAGTGGTCTTTTAAAATCTCATATAGACAGTGACCTTTCTCCTGCTTTGAAGGTAAAGTGTATAAAATTTCTTAACTAAAAAACAAACCCATGCCGCCAGACATAATAATAATAATTGGATAATTTGTAGAGCGCCGTTTTTGTGAAAAATCACCTCAAGGGCGCTGTACAATTTATTTCCTAGGATCTACATTTGTTATTTAGACCAACTGTGCCAGCACAAGGTTCGTCATCCGTTCAGGCATGTGTCTGCCGCCAATATAGCGCTGACATGTGTCTGCTGCCAATAAAGAGCGCCGACACAACATCCTCACATAGACAACAAACCTTGGCAGCACCGCTGTGACGCTCGACGAAGACAGAAGATGGAGACTCTGCTGCAAGAGTCCTAGGTAGCGAAGGAACTGTACCAGCTGCTGCAGGGAGAGAGACTACCCCGTCCACCAACTGTGCCAGCACGAGGCTCGTCATCCGTTCAGGCATGTGTCCTCCGCTAATATAGCGCTGACATGTGTCTGCTGCCAATAAAGAGCGCCGACACAACATCCTCACATAGATAACAGACCTTGGCAGCACCGCTGTGCAAAATCACTTCATCCTAGTCTACCTTAGTCTCTCCAGTCACCTCCCAGCCTTTCATGCCACCTAGTGCATCCTCTCGACCCTTTCAGACTCCTTCCTGGCTCCAATACCTAAATAACATCCAGCAAAAAAAAAAAAAAAAAAATTCTTTCTATTGTCGTGATCCGACGATTTCACACCTCTGTCTCAGACCCTTAGGGCTCGCTTATCGCAGGCTATCATAAGCAAAATCTTGAACCAAAGTCAAAGTGAAGTTTATGTGTGTCATCTGTAACAAAATACATAAACAAAAACAGAAAATAAAAACAAAAACTTTAAACAAAATATGGCTTATCTGTCCTCCAGGCAGACATCCTCGGTTGAAACTCTTCTTTGTAATATATTAGATAGATAATATGTAATTCTCACCTATATACAATATTCTTTGGTATCAAGCTATCAAAAGCCAAACTGCCGACTCCTTGCAGACAAATGTACAGCGTTTTCACCATCCCGATGATGTATCCACAGGGCAACAGCTCTGGAAATCCCACTTCAGGTCCCCTGGTAGCTTCGCCCAAGTGATAAGACGTGATAGAATCCGTATTCAATCCAAGATTTGTACCTGGATCGATACGAGACAAATAATCTTTAAATGTCTTTCTGACAGTATGATCCAAGTTCTGCCAAGTGGTTTTACCAGATATATACGTGTAAGCAATGACGAATTCATTACAATTGATCGCAGTGCTGTTTGAGCCGTTTTCAAATGTGTTTTTATTCGTGTAATTACTGTGCGAAGACTTGTTAGATTTCAGACTGTTCGTGTTTGAAAGATTTTGGAAGTCGTGTCCGTTTTCTTTATCCGGGCTCATGACTGGGTTTTGTAGCGACAATCGGGATAGCGCGGATTCTTGCAGACTGAAGTCCGGTGCTTGGCAGTTGTTGAATGCGGCTGAGGATCGGTTCGAGTAGAAGCGGCTGTCGCAGTTGTTGAGCGACTCGCAGACCTCCTCGTAGTAGCGCGGGAAGGTGTCGGGTTGGCCGAGATAGACGGCGATGGCGATCTTTTTACCGTCGCTTAAGTCGGCACTGTTTTCGTTCAAGCCTGAAAGAATACAAATAAATTAGTCGATAGTACACGATATTGACAAACTAAAATGGACTGCCAAGTGTGGTTCAGTGACTAGGGGGTTACTGTCAGATGTTTATTGTTTTTAAAAAGAGTAGAGCTGACTATTGTATTTATCCAACTGCTGATGCAAATTTACATCAACAGCAATGGGGCTGGACGGCGTCTAGCTGTTATTTCTGGATGTAACACTTATACTGATGGAAAAAAGGAAGTTAAATATGATACTCTCAAATAATATATAGGTATAAACAGTGAGACCCACCGAGATCAGCATAAGTCTCCCCCATGGCCAGTTCACGGCACTTGGGCGCCGGCAGTCCAGAGGCCTGGCAGTCTGCCCCCCCCAGCCGTGCGGTGGCCATCAGCAGACCCCCTTCTCCTCCAGAGCCCTCGCCCACCCGCAGGTACAGCGAGGGGGACGGGGAGGCTGCCTCGTATTCCAGGGGGGGAGTTGAGGTTATGAAATCCAGACCGTGATCCATTCCCTGCAATAAAACAACATGTTTTTTTATAACCAACACAAAAGAAACTGTTGAAGTATTATAGATGGACAGCAAGCAAAAGAAGATTGGCCGAAGCAGAAAGGGCGTGATTTATTAGTAGTTTGGTAGTGTTCATTGGATGCTTGCCATGCCGCACACGCAGATGACATTAGGGAAGTCTTCTTGGTCCACAACAAAGGTGAACTTCTAGCGTGGAGCACTATGTAGTTTATACATCATTAAAAATGTAAATTTCAGTTGTGGGTCGTCTGTGATTGTACCTCTGTTTCAATGAAGTAAATACATTTTCAAAATTGTAACTAATTGTGTCAAAAATTCAGACAAGCGATAGAGTACCTAGTTACTTATAATTTTGCTCTTACTGAGCCAGTGAGACTATGGCATCTCCAATGTGAGGTATGTTGTGATGAGTGTGGAGAGGAAAGCGATGGGAATAGGATTCTAATAAGACAATATATTACCATCAAAAGCGTGTAAAACAGAATTGAGTAAGTTATAATTACATTATCAGGGCGTTGTGCATCAGCCGCGCTGAACCTCCTGGCATCATCGTGGCTAGGTGCTGCGGGGGGCGAAGGGGGCCCTTGTCCGGGGGCCAGGGAGGCGTGGCTGCCGGCCAGGGACTTGGGGCGCACCAGGCGCTGCAGTCGCTCGTTGTTCTGCTTCAGGTTAAGCATCTCATTCTGGAATTTGAGGTTATTTTAAGTATGATTTAGTTAGTATGGTTTAGTTATGAGTCGGGAATATGAATGTGTGGCGGTGCATCCACTCTGCACACTTCTCAGGATTCTCTCTCTAGGAATATGTGAACCTCACTACACGATGAACAAAGAATTCTGAAATGTATGAATGTGGATATATGCAACTACTAGTAATGCGTGGTAACAACTTATGAACAGTGGAGAGTTGTATTATTATTGATCCAGTTTAGTTCTTTTGAAATTAGTCACTATACAATAATGATGGCAGTACTTATGGAACACCTCGAAAAGCAATGACATTAGCCTAGGAGTCATCATATCATAAGACTTGAAATGGGAACCGCATAACGCTAGGATTGTTAAAATATCTGATCTAGCATCAGACATGATGTTAAAAATATCCAAAACAGAGACCGACCCATCCTGGAATAAGTTTCCAAATAAGGAGTCCATATTTTGCCGAGGATATAGAACTAATAGAGAGGAAACAGAGACAATTTACCAAAATACAAAGAACTTTGAAAATTCAGCAATATGAAGATAGACTCAAGGAACAAAATTTACTAACATTAAAAGAAAGAAGAGAAATGAATGACTTGATTTCAGACATTCAAAATTTTATCTGGACCTTATAGTTGCCTTGGTATTCGAGAAATCTTCACCACCAACATAAATGTAAATCTCCGTAGACAATAAACAAATGAACACAAAAAAAATTTGCATCCAATCCTTGGAAACACTTCCCTACAAAAAGAGTAGTGGAATCATGGAACAAACTCCCACAATGTCATCGATGCTACAAATATAAATCAATATAAAGTTCAATTGGATTCTCATTTCGAGAGAAGAAAGGATTAACTTATTGTGAAATTAGATATCAGCAGATAGCTGCCTGCTCACTGACTAATAATAATAATAACATTGGTAGGAAATTGAAGGACAACATACCCGCATCTTGATGACAGTGTCCTTGAGGCTCTCAAGCTGGTGGGCGGAGCTGAGGGCCTCCAATCGGATGTCTGTGAGCACCAGATCCTTCTCTCGTAGCTGTTTTTTCAGCTCATCCACAAGCTGGGCGTCTGTCAACGCAATAAATACAAGAAATTAGTTTTTGAAAAATCGAAAACCTTTAGTATCGTGTCCGGTTCCATGCCCGTCTAAATTACCTGGATCAGAAGTATTGCTTCCGTTGAGCAGTCCATCCTTATCTTCCTTCTTCTCTCCGAGGATAGTGTCAGCCAGGATCTCGTGCGAGTTCTCCAGGCTATTCTCATTGGATCCCTCGCGGATGACCCCGTGCTGGTGCTCAGAGTGGTGACCCCCGGAGTCTGTCGAAGGAGACAGGTGACTCAGCGATGAGTGTTTCGAGGTCTTGGATATCTTGGCGTTGCGGGAGAATGCCTTCGTGAAGGAGGATCTCAGCTGGAAGATGAAAATAAAATAATAATAACCATATAAACTTACCAATGTACGTTCTATTGCAACACCTTTGTTTTGAGCTAGTAGTTGCTTTCTATTAATTACTTTGCAAGTTGGCAAAATATCTTTAAACTTTATAAAATATCATGAAATCTGGTCAAATAAAGCCAAACAGGTTGCGATTTTAACAAAACTAAAATATAAACTCACCCATCCTTTCTTCTTGTGTTTTTTATCCTGTGCAGAAGAGCAACCACTGCTTAGACTGTTGAGACTGTTGACACTGTCTGTCGACAGATGTCTCGTCATGTTGCTGCCAGTTCCAGATCCAATGCTTCCCGTGGTGCTGGGCTGCTTGGGCATCTCCTGTAACATATTAAACTGTTGAAGGAACAGGTTCTATTTACGGAACTCGGCGAAACCCACTAATGGATTATAACAATATTAAGGAACATTCAGTCACTGATATCATTAAATTAGATAGGCTTATCATGAAGGAATTAATTTTTTTTAAGAAAGAGGACCTAAGTGCGGACCTTGAGGTAACCTAAATATTATCAGTGATTTAAATAAATTAGACATGCTTCTTCTGAAAAGAGTTAAAATTGATGGAGGAAGATATTTTGAGTGCAAACATTGAATCTGGTTATAGAATTAAGATCATTGTTTGGTTCGCAATGCTTTCAAAATACATAATATGAAATTAAGTAGTAATACGATAAAGAAAGGGCAAATAAAGAATATAAATAAAAGAAAGAAGATAAATAAGATAAAGAAGGTGAAGAAGATAAATCAGATAAAGAAGGTGAAGAAGATAAAGAAGATAAGGAAGAGAAAGAAGATAAAGAAGAGAAAGGAGATAAGGAAAAGAAAGAAAAGAGATAAAATAAAAAAGGGTATTTTGAGATGTGCGTACCTGGTTGGGTCCGCTGACGGAGTCCTGCTTGATGCCCATGGAGGTCATGTGGGCGCTGGTTAGTCCGGCCTGGATGGACTGCTTTCGGAGCAATTCGATGGTCTGCCGCAATTGCGTTAACTCCGAGTCCTGGTCAAAATAGAAACATAGTAATTATTATTTTTTTGATAAATTAATGTTTTAAAGACAAGATTTTATTTATGCATAGCACAAAGGATAACAATTATTTTTATAAGCAATAATTGTTCGCCTGAAACACTCATCCACATTGAAAAAATCTCCTTATAAAATATACATGACGCCAACGGGACTCAAAAAAAAAAAAGAAACATAGTGTTATAAAATATAGTCTGTCAACAAAAGTCTACAAATTTAATAAAATAGAACCAACATTTTGAATCAATATAGGAAAATAGGAACACCAAGTAATAGTGTTTTTTTTGTTAACAAATTATAGTAGCCTGTCTTTTGATTGCTTGACTTTTCTCTACTTTCAATAAATATAATAACCCTTTATTATATATACATAAGCCTTCCGGAAGAAATTCTCTAAATGATAGTGAAAACCGCATCAAACTCCGTTGCATAGTTTAGAAGAATTAGGCACACAAACAGACGGGGAGAGTGATTTTGTTTTATACTATTTATTAGAGATACCAATGTATTGTCACGATTACGAATTTACTAAAAGTTTATCAGGAAACAGCTTGCAATCCCGTTTTTAGTTCATTTTGATCTGGGATATTCCCGAACGTTCCAGACTATTCCCGAACATTCCAGAATGTTCTGGGATGTTCCGGAATGTTGTGGAATGCTCTCGAATGTTCTGGACTGTTCTAGAAATTTCTAGAGGGCGAAACTTCCAGCCCTGGTCACCAAACACGTCCAAAGCCATTTCAAGCAACGTTTCATTTCTGAATGGTGGTCTTACCTTACACCAGGGCGATACTGAGAGTATCTTCCAATATGGAACGTGCGGCAAATATACTAAATATTATTTTAAATGAGTAAATTGTGAAACAACACAAATTTACCTACCCCTACCACGGAGGCCGCTATAGATCGATTATTTTATACATAAAATTTCGTTAGAATCATTTCTTTTCAGGAAGTACGTAACACTTTCTAAACACTGTTTGATATTGATGTGAAAACTATTCAATTGGCATTGGTTTTCACTCAAATCTACATGGTTTTACACACACGCCTCAGGGATTTCATTTCAGCATCCAATCTACTTTCATCTTTCCTCTGCAAGTTAGAATTAAAAGTGCATAACATTTAAATACACGAAAATGGTAACTTTGCTCTCCCAACGACAAAAAACAATTACAACGAAAGTTCTCCAATTTGACACTTAATAGTATGGTAAATTATACTTGGCTATCTGGTTACGGACCACACGCGATTCTACCTGCCTTTGGTAGCTCTTGCCCAATAGTCGACCTACCACCTACCACCACATGACGGAGATGGATGGTCTGCTCAAAATAATAATACAGGAAATGATTATCGAAGATTTAAGCTATAAATATCAAAAAGTTGAATTCTAAAACCCTAACCTCAATATATTTTCTATAAATAATTTGAAATTTATATTCGCTGAATGGCTTGCCTATATCGGCGGAGTTAAATTCATATTCGCTGAATGCCTTGCCTAAATCAACGAAGTTAAATTTATATTCGCTGAATGCCTTGCCTAAAACGGCGAAGTTAAATTTATATTCGCTGTATGCCTTGCCTATATCGGCGAAGTTAAATTTATATTAGCTGAATGCCTTGCCTAAATCGGCGAAGTTAAATTCATATTCGCTGAATGCCTTGCCTAAATCAACGAAGTTAAATTTATATTAGCTGAATGCCTTGCCTAAAACGGCGAAGTTAAATTTATATTCGCTGAATGCCTTGCCTAAGTCGGCGAAGTTAAATTTATATTCTCTGAATGCCTTGCCTAAATCGGCGAAGTTAAATTGAAAATATGGAAATTTGTCGTTATTTATGGAATCTCAAATTGCACGATACTTTCAATAACAAATATTATAATCATTGAAGAAAATAACGAAAATTTTGGAACAGAAAAAGATTTGTTGATTTCCTAGGTGTGTCTATTCCTGCAATTTTGTTTCACATTTTGTGTTTGAGTTGTTAATGTTTTATTTTGTGCAGTTATATAGTGAAGGTACACCTTGATTATATATTACATAGCATTCTTAAGACCCCGTAGTAAGCATTCAAAGCTGGTTTGAAAGGGAGATCTGAAAATAGTTATTAGAGGGAGCGCGCTAATATTAAAAAACGATAGTAATTAAGCGAAAATTGTGAAAAATTTTAATAAAACACTACTCGTTTGAAATAGAGCAAAAACCTCTAGACAAATGCATTAGTTGCATTTAAAGATACACTGTGAATTTTTTCATGCCCATAACATAGTAAATAACAGGACAAAACGTGTTTTTAATAATTTTCAGGGAATTTCATATAGTTAAATAAATAATAACAAAAATAACATCATTTTTTTGGAACTTAAAAACTTGTTATAAATCGGTAGAAATAGGATATGCGGAGGCTTAAGTAATTTATTTAATTATCCAAAGAAGAGAAATGTTTTCGGATCTAACTGGGGACCTAGTCTATTTACTTATACAATCTTATCTTATCTTATCTTATCTTATAGGCATCTTATATGTATTGTAAGTTCCTCCCGTCCTAAAATGAGTTTTGTAACTCATCGGGATTGCTCTAGCAACAAATAACAAGAAAATCTTAAGGTGCTCTGGATCATTGAGCTAAGTCGGCTTATTCCCAACACGCCAAATAATTCAATATGTACTAGTACAATCAGTTAATGTTAATTAAGTGTTACTCTCAAGTGACCTACCAGGTAAGTATGGTACTGTATATTATCTCCATATTTAGTTAGTAGATCATTGAAGAGGTGTATTATATATTTGTACAGCGCCCTTGTGTGATTTTGCACAAAAACGGCGCTATATAAATCATCAAAATTTTATTATTATTATTATTATTACTTCAATCAACAATTACTGCTTATTATATTTTTTCACCTGTAAACAACCAACTTTATTTTTGTAGGAAAGGCTTTGTTAGTGCTAAATTTCTCACTAGATGGCGTCGAGACATATTATATCTACATTTGTTGGTGAAATATTTTGACTTGTCAAATATTATTATTTTTTAATGATAAACTAATGTTTAAGAGACAAGGTTTTATATGCATAGCACAAAGGATAACAAATTATTGCTTATAATAATGTGTTATTCTTTGAGCTATGCTTAAAAAACCTTGTCTTATAAAAATTAGTTTATCATTAATAAATAATAGGTTTCTTAAAGTACTTATTTTTTATTATTAAAAAAAAAACTTCACCGCATACGAAAATGACATTTACGTGTAAATTTACTCCAAATAAACTCAGGAATCGCTAGTTAAAATCTGCCGGGTAATTCATGATACACCCTGTACATAATATTATAATTTCTTCTCGTGGTTTAGAGGTGTAAAACGTGGTTACGGTTAACCCGGAGTTAGTCGCTTGGTGGTCAAATCTATTTTATTGTTAACCGGAGCGCACATTGTAACTTCACCCCAAGGCTCTTTTTATAATTTGATACTTTGAGACTACTTTTCGAAATTTAAGGTTTTGAAAAGGAAGCCACTTCGAAGTTGCGATGAATAGCTTCGTTCACACTGGTGAATCAAATCAGTCGAATTAACAAAGTCAAATTACAAGTTTGATTCATTTAAGTCATTCGATTAATTTGATTTACCTTGTTAATTAATTCATACGACTTATGTGGTACTTCTATTAGTTTATTCATTTAATTCGTCTGTTAAGATTTTAAATAATTTCATTCATTGATTCGTGAATTGATTCACTGGTACGAATGAATCTACAAACGTCTCATTTGAACGGTCATGTCATGTAGATTATGATATAATTCAGGTCTAAACTAAACTAAAACTTACCTTTTAAAGCTGTCATACCCTTAAATTAAATATACCATTCCTAAGAGAAAGTCCAGTTATATTCAATTTTCCAACTATGTCCTAAATCATTTATCTAAATTTCGCTAATAAACAATTAGATAATGTTAATTGTGTGTTAATCTCAAGCAGAGATGTGCTTTATTTAAAATAAATCCATTTCAAATGGAAATGCAAAATGGGTATTTTCCATTTTGCATTTTAAATGCTTTTTTAAAAACCATTTTGCATTTTAAATGCTTTTCTCAATGCATTTTCCATTTTAAATGCTTTTTTGCAACATTCTTCCTACTTTCTATACTCATCTTTTTTTCATAAGCCCCAAATATCAGTCAGTCCTCAACCTCGCTATGAGAGATAATTTACATTTGTCAGGTTGCTCCCTGGTAGGAGCCCTGGCAATTGAGTGATACCATTACAAAAATACTGAACATGGCCGACGCTGTAATATTAAATGTTAGATAGCAGTTTCTATGTTTTTACGTCCCGCGAAATTTTTTTGTGGTTTCATAATCTGTAGACGTGGTGTTTTTGGATTTACCATCATGTAATATGTTTGTTCTACATTGATGTCCATTATTAAATGACAAAATTGTTTAAAAATTCTATAATTATTTTAATTGTTTGACCTAAGAAACCATTTTGCATTTTCAATGCATTTTTAAAATAGGTATTTTGCATTTCAAATGCTTTTCTAAAAACCATTTTGCATTTTCAAATGGAAAAGTTTTGACCCATATCCATTTTGCATTTCAAATGGTTTTGGGTACCAATTTTGCACATCTCTGATCTCAAGTGACCTACCAGGTAAGTATTGTACTGCATATTATCTCCATAAATAGTTAGAAATAACATAGATCACTGAAGAAATGTATTTTAAATTTGTACAGCCCCTTGAGGTGATTTTGCACAAAAACGGCGCTATACAAGTCATCAAATTATTATTATTATTATTAACCAATCTGTCACCAACTAACACGACCTTATATTATATATAACTCTTTTTCTATTATGGTCAGACATACAATATAAACACATTTAGAAAGAAAAAAACACCAAGTTTTGTCTTTGATTTAAAAGTTTACCATAGATGCTCCGGTATAATTTGAAATAATTCTGTAAAACATACAACGGCCAAACAGTTCACCCGGTAAAGGTATGTCAATTTTTAAAATAATTATTTTTTTACAAAAAGTGAAGTAACAAAATATTTTATTAAGGCGATGCACTACGTCGTGTAATATTTTTAATTTAGCCGCTATCAATAACAACCCTTACGTAGATGGCGATAAGGTTTAAATTCCCGCTTAACACCATCTGCCTGTTTTGATTTATGCAAGAAAAAACATGGCAAAAAGTGCCTTTTATTTTATTTTGTGGATGTTCAGGCATAAATATAATTTTTTTTTCGATAATTTTATAAATAACTTAATTTGCCACATTATACAATAAAATCATAACCGAAAATGGGTTCGTAAGTAGGAGATTTTGCACTTTAAAGCAGTTTTCATAGGCCTTATACATTATTTTTTTCTGGGTTTATAAAAAGACTTACTTATCTAAAAAATACTCGATTATTTCAAAGGCCAAGATGTATACTACTCGCAGTATTTAACTAAAGCATCTGAAACATTTCTAGGCGACCAAATTTTCAAACCAAAACACCAACATGATTTTGCATTACTACGTATGGCGCCTTAAATGTGTTTTAAAGTTGCTTATAAATTTGGTGACCAGACAGTTGGGAGCAGTGGGAACTCTTGTGCGGTTTCAGATAAAAAAAAATAGTTTAAAAAATTGCGTAATGTCAGTTTTTAATATTAAAACCTGAAAGCGTCTGCTTTCAAAAGCAATATTTCATTTGGGATATGCAGAAAACAGAGAATGTATTTTAAATTGAATGCCAAGCGGGAATATTTGATGGGTGTAATTTAAAGTCGAATCATAAACGAATCCGCTAGTCCCATTGAAGTAAAGTCTTCAAAAAGTAAATGCTGACGCAACTATCTTCCTTTAACATTGTCCTTGCAATTTTTCCCATCCTATTCTACCTACAAGTACCTGTCATTATCTGACTATACCCACGTGTTTGTGTGACATTTTACAACAATAAACGTAACTGTCAAATCAGTTTATTGATGAAGCCTATTTGATGAACATCTCTTTGTTATCAGTGCTGTTTTTGATATCAACTCAGGGTAGAAGGCCTGTGCAGTGAACATATTCGGTTCCCTCAGTGTCTTTTGTATCTAACCTGGATGTTATGGAAGCTTGTGCATAAAATAAATCATATCTCCTGTGAGTAAAACCAACCATCAACATCTTTGAAGAACATCAAAGGGGTAAGTCGGATTCCTTCCTTACTCCATGTTCACCATCTCCAACCATAGTTGTGTCAACTTTCAAGTTCACAATTAATTTTACAAAGTAAAATCAAATAAAAGTTATCAAATACAAGCGATTTTTGGTTTCAGCAGTGACGTGATTAATTTTCTATTGCATTGTTAAAGTGCTATAATTTCACAAACCATTACGTTGATTTAGATCGTATCGTATAACATCAAAAAAAATGTGTACAAACCTTTCTTTCAGCTGTGGCAGTCAATGATTGAAGTCTCTGCGTCATGTTAGATAGACTCTGCTCAAAAGCCGATACCACATGAGCCTGTAACAAAAAGATAAATATCACATTAGCGTACTGAATGAAAAGGAATTATTTTATGATATTTTTTGTCAACTATTGTAGTAATTTGTCGATCATTTATTCTCCCATGGTTTAATAGGTAGGATATAACGAATTACTATCAAAAAATATCTACGACCAAATTTTTGCAGGGATGTTTTTTGATATGTAGACAAGCGTATCTAGGGGAACGAACGGTCTCGATGAATTAACGATTTTTAGTCGAGACAACTGTCAAATATAATAATTGTCTCGCTTATGTCGACTAATGACCAACATCGTTGATTAAAGACTGTTATTGTGTCGGTGTTGACTTTCATGCGGAGCGAACGGGCTCGATGAACTAACGATATTTTAGTCGAGACAACTGTCAAATGTAATTGTCGGCTCGCTTATGTCGACTAACAACCAACATTGTTGATTGATGACGTTAATTGTGTCGATATTTACTTTCATGCTAAGGCATTATATTAGAAGCGAAGGGGGCACGATAAACTAACGATATTTTAGTCGAAACAACTGTCAAATGTAATTTTCGGCTCGCTTATGTCGACTAACAACCAACATTGTTGATTTAAGACGTTAATCGTGTCGACATTGACTTTCATGCTAAGGCATTGTATAGTAAGCGAAGGGGGCACGATATACTAACGATATTTTAGTCGAGACAACTGCCAATAATGTAATTGTATTGCTCGCTCATATCAACTAATAACCAACATTGTTGATTAAAGACTTTTATGGTGTCGATGTCGGCTTTCATATTCTGAGGCAAGCTTACAAAGGAAGCGAAGGGGGCTCGATAAACTAACGATATTTAAGTCGAGGCAACCAATAACCAACATTGTTGATAGAATAGTTTTATCGTGTCGCTGTTGACTTCATGCTAAGACAAATGATGATTATTTTTAGTAAAATAACACGCACATATGAAATTATTTTTGTATTAAACATACCTTGTCATATTTCATCATTTTTTATATGAGCGGGGTGGAAAACGTTATAGTTATAATACAAGGGTGCGCCTATCATAATATAAAGAGAACACAATATTTCCTATTTCCTTTTACATACCAGGCCGCACCTTGGATATCAAAATAAGGGAGGATTGAGTCTACCCCTGCGGTTTTCTGCTACCCTGGTTAGAATGTATTTTCATTTGCGTTTGTTGGGGTCGTTGAATTATGATTATAATTATGCTGAACCCATATATAACGGAAACAAGAGAGATGGGCTTTTAACCATTAACACCATTAGCATCACAAGTGTCGCCAACACCTTTCACATATTACTACTGATTGATTCTACAAACCAAACGCATAACTATCATTGCATGGTTGCTTTGTATGGTGCCCGGGATCATGGGATGAGGTTTGTCCAGGTCTTGGCGGCGGATATGTCTGCACATCAACTGCGTGGCAGGACGGCTTGGGAATCAGGAGAGGACGAATGAGGGAGATCTTTTGACCTCTCCAGTCGGATTCTCTCGACCCATCGACTTGCACGGCAGTGGGAGGGGTGGATTCAAACGTCTGTCACTCCTGGACACACTCACACCCAGATTTGTCCTCAACACTCATGCTTCTTTCCTTCCCAAAACTGTCCAGGCATGCCCAAAGATGACCGTGATAAATTATTTTCTTTAGGACCTCCAGTCTGACAGTCTGCACGCTTCCATGCCGTATCTCCATTTGTTTCTATTATCTATGGGCGTGATGTATAGTTAGTTAGTTCAACAAGAATCTTATTCAAATAAATAGTTTTAAATTACTTCATAGGGGTGCTCTGTGAATAAAAAGCGTTTCCTTTTTTATTTAATTTACTTAGTGAATATGTTTAGGGTGAATCCTCCCCTAGATGCGATCATCCCCTACTAATTTAATGATAAGTTAGTGCACTGGCGCTAATTGCTAGGTAGAGCGAATGAACGAAGAAAGGAGTGTAAGGAAAATATGTAACGCGAATGTGGATGGTAGAAGGAGTCGGGGACGCCCGAAGAAGAGTTGACACGATCAAGTGTACTAGAGTCGGCTATGTCAAGACTAACAGAAGGCCATTTATGAATGTGAATGAGGCAAGGAGTGTGTGCGAAGACCGAATTGTTTGAAGGTCCGTCCTCTCTGCCTACCTCTTCAGCGAAACTGCGTGATGGTTAGTTAGTTGGTATATTTAACTAGTCTATTTTTTATTTGACGGCCGGCATAGTCCAGTGGTAACGCATTGGACTGCCATTCCGAAGGTCGCGGGTTCGAACCCGGCGTGCGCAAATAAATTTTATTCGATTAATTTGTGTTATTTCACAATTAATTAATTAAAATAATATATAGTATATTTGCGGCACGTTCCAGAGTGGAAGATACTACCAGTATCGCCCTGGTGTAAGACCACCATTCAGAATTGAAACGTTGCTCCAAATGGCTTTAGCCGTGTTTAGTGACTAGATCTGAATAGCCAGGTACTTCCCCACCTTCCTCTTTCCCTTCCCCACTTACCTTCAGCCTCACAACATCCCTCAATTGGGGATGCCATAGTCTCACTGGCTCCAGACGGGAGCAGTTGGGACTCTTGTGAGGTATTCACTATAAAAAATAAAATAAAAAAAATTTGCCAGATTTGATAATTATGTGAAAATATGGGTTATTTTCCTTTTTATCGTAAAATTTGCTTTCATTCCAGGAAAACCCCGACAAAATGCTGTTTTACTGGGTCTTGATCCTGGGAATTATCCACATTATAGGAAGAAGCAAACACAACACACAAACGCCAGCCATTTCTAACATTAAACATTACAAAAATCAAGTGACAAAATCGTGCATTCTAAACTACGTTTATAGTTTCGTAATCATTACTCATAAAAATAATCATCTTTGACATAACTGCGTCCCAGCAAAAGACAATGAACTAACATCGCTTCCTAGCGCGTAATTAATTGAGGCCATTAACATTAATTTAACCATCTTGATACAAAAGGGGGAGACCGCTCCCAAACTATTAATACATTAGAATAATCATATCTTTTAACTGAACCATTATTGTTATTATTTTCTGAATGTTCAGTCACGCTACCTTACGGTCGCACCGCCCCATACAAAAGCAACACGCGATCTCCGCCATCCCTAGGGAACTTGACTGGCGCGGCAGAACGGCTACCAGACTGACTTTAATATTTTATTAATAATATGTGTTAAAAATGGAAAGCGTGCGGGAATTCGAATAAAATTAGTTAATGTGCACACGATTGTGACACGAAATGAGTGTAAAATATGAATAGTAAAAATCAAAGGTTTTTATGTGTTTTATTTGTACTAATATAATATTTGCCCGGGATTTACATAAGAGCCTTTCAAAATCAGGCGTAGATAGTAATAATTTTCCTCTTATTTTGAAGGTCGACTGTGTGCAACATTTCATCAATCTCGGAATAAAACTATAGATTTGTATTAAAAGCCAAAGCCAAACCGCCCGACTGACCGCTACAGAAATTCTTCTCAATGTATGTATACTAGCTGAAGTCCCCGGGGTTGCCCGGGCATTACACAGAGTTTTTGAAATATCATGTAAATAGGAACCTTACGCTTGTTTTAAAGTTAAAGTGAATTGTATATTATTCATTTTTTCAATCACCAAGCTAGGCACATGCCCGTGTTATGGTGGTCGATTATATAAAAATTACATTGTAAGAAATCAAAAGAATTTAAAAGAAATATAGAAAGTATACAATATAAAAGAAAATAAGGAGTATAGAATTTAAAAGATGAAATCTATTGTCACAATTATATTATCAGTAAATCGGTTTAACCGGTAATAAATCATTTTAAATTGGGAGGGGATAAATTAGAATCATACAAATAAGTCGTCTAAACGTGGTTAAAGAATAACAAAAAACAAAAACATATTTGCAGAATTTAATAATTATATTATTAAATTTGATTTTCATCAAATTCAAAGAAAAGAACATAAGAAGTATATGATTTAGAAAAAATATATGAAACTTCTTATTGTATCGGTGTTGGATTTCACGCTAGGAAAAGGTCTGAAGATAGGAATGTTTTCATAGCATACAATAATCCGTAATTTGACTGCACCCTTATTAGAACCCCCGTAAACACGAGACACGGAACTCTCCCTTTATTGTATTATGATTCATCCCCTATGCCCTTAGCCTCCCTTAGAGTCTAGCCTCCCCTATACCATGTCTTGTCATCCATCGTGAGCTGTCTATAAAACCAATATTGACTAAGAACGATTGATCGACCAACACCCGTCAATTAAAATTTAACAATCATATATCATTGTTTCTTTTTTTACACTTTGACACCATTGTTATTTTTATTAAATTATTATAAGCACAGTAAAATTTGCTTTTCCTTTCCTAAACACGCTTATTAAAGAACATAAATATATATTATTAAAATAAATACCAGAAAGCCCAATTTTATCCGATTTTCTAATTAAGTCTTAAATCTTGTATCTAAATTTCGCCAATAAACAATTAATCAATGTTAATTAAGTGTTCTCAAGTGACCTACCAGGTAAGTATTGTACTGTATATTATCTCCATATATAGTTAGTAATAACATAGACCATTGAAGAAATGTATTATATATTTATACAGGTGTTTTTGAACAAAAAACGGCGCTTTAAAAATCATCCAATTATAAGCAATATTTACTCGCTTGAAATATCCATACAAATAAATAAAATATCTCATGAGTAAAAATAAATGCCACCGACGGGAATTGAACGCGCACATTCTGATTGCCGGTCAGGTGCTCTGAACCACTGAGCTACGTCGGTTTATTCGCAACCTGCCAAATAATTCAATATGTACTAGAATTTCAAATCAACAATTAATGCTTACTATATTTTTTTACCAGTAGACGACCAACTTTATTTGAAAAAAAAAAAAAACAATTTACAGTAGGTACATGATTTCTTATTGACCGAGCGTAGCGGAGTCGTGTTTTAAGTACGTTTCGATTCCGTTTCAAGATGGTGGCCGTATGTGAGAATTAAAAGGTACAATTTCATATAGGTATTTGAAAAAATTATAAATTTCACAGACAATTACTTGTACTTAAAAAAAGCAAAGTTAAGTAAAGAAAACGAAAAAAGAAACAAACAAGGGTAGAATAGTAAATAGTATAAAAAAGTCCCTATCCGCATCTGTCTGTTTGTGCGTTTAGTTAGTTAAGTGAAATGAAAAAAAAAATTATACACCAAAATACATGGTTTATAATTAAGTAGGTAGGTATTTAAGTACCTAATCTCTTCTCATGATTTCAGAGGAAATTTCGGTTTTGATTTTAGTAAGAAAGAAAAAAATAAAAACATACTTTTTTGGACTGGCGGTCTACTGTTAACTTCACTACAATGTTAAAACATCAGTCGTAGTCATCACCGCGACTTGTTCAAGATACCACACGCCAGAACAGATGTTCTAGAACAGCAAAGCATGACAAAAGGAATGGTGCTAATTCACGGAGAAAACTTACTGATATAGTATAATATTAATAATTTATTAAAAATCTAGTCAAATTTTTCGTATTCCTGTTAAAAAACGGGACTGCAGGCCCTTAACGAATGAATTGATCGCTTTCCTAGCAAAGTATCAGTAAAACGCGAATATGTTATGGGGACGACAGGAACAAGTGTTCATAAAAATGCTTATATTCTCGCATTTCGTCATTATATTTATCAGGAAAATATTTTATCAGGAAATGGATTGCCATCACGTTTTTAACGGAATTCCATAAATCCGATATACTCATTCCCTTGGGACCTTCTAAGACCCAAACAGTCCCAAATGCCGTGCGCGCATTATACTCTCCTAAGACCATATTTGTCCCAGAACGACCGCACATTATTAAAATGCATATATCTCTCTTCCTCTCATCTAAAAATTAATTATTTCTTTTATGTCAGAAAGAGAACGAAATAGTGCTTGTTATTGTCTTTGAAAAAATGGAAGCTTGTAGAAGGTTCGATCCGTGCAAATCAACAACGTCTCAAGGGTTAAAACAGTAGATATTACATTTTTATTATTTTTTATTTCCAAATGTTTATAATGTTAAATTAATAAAACTTGCACTGTAAATTGACGATTAAACTTCTTACTATGATTTAAATAATAAACAGGGTGTATCGGCACGTACCCGACAAACTTAACCAGCTATTCCTTAGCAAATTTGGAGTAAAAAATCTCATGTGCACTTTGCTGTCCGGTAACGTTGTTTTTAATAAAAAATGTATTATTCATATTTTCACCACATGTCACCACTGTTTTATCCTTTGTCAAAGTTTGAAAACCCATCTGGCAATATTTTATTCGAATTCCATTGAATAATGCACGTGTGTACCTATATTGGCGCACTTTTACAATCACAACGAAATGGCACGGCACCATTCGTCTGATTTTTAACTATTATTATTTAGTGTGTGCGAAAGAGCGAAGACGCTTTTCGACATACTTGCTTATAACAGCTGTTGAACACGAAAAGCAAAGCCAATGACAGTGATGTAGTGTGGAAATTTTTATTTTTTTTGTTTTTAATTGAAAAAAAAATGCTACCGGACAGCAAAGTGCCCATAACATTTTTTACTCCAAATGTGCTAAGGAATAGCTGGTTAAAGTTTGTCGGGTTAGTGCCGATACACCCTGTATAATTCTCCTGACCACTCCCTTCTCTGTAAATCCGCTCTACATTTCCAAATTGCCAAAGCACCTGTTTTGAGATGTTTTCGAAAAAAACCGCAAATAAAGACATTAAAACAATCGGACGGAATTTCAATCAATGTCCAAAAAACATTTAAAAAATAATGAGCACCTCTGCAGTCTCTGCACCTGCCGACGCTGATGGAGTTGCGCGCGCACCCAATACCATCACGTATAAAATTACAGCTATGTGCGCGCGCAACTTGTCCACATACAAAAACAACGTTTCTAACATTCCAGTGGCGTACCTAGATGATTCAAATAGGTTTATTTCGATATTGAAAAAAAAGGAAAATTCAAATGTGTTCGGGTTACGAGTCAACAACGCCTGGAAACCTGACGCATTATCAACTTTCAACTACGAATCCGGAGGGCACAGTTAATTTTTTTGCACATTCCAGAGTGGAAGATACTCGCAGTGAAATACCACCATTCATTAATTTAAGCTTTGTGTGAAATGGCTTTAGCCATACCTCTTCCCCACCTTCCTCTTCCCATCTCCATCCCTCCTCTCTACCTTCAGCCTCGCAACATACTCCAATTGACGATGCCACAGCCTCACTGGCTCCATACAATCATGTTACGCTTATGAAAATGACGAAATGCCAAAAAATTGTAATAAAAAATGAGAATTACTTATTAAAAAATTACACTATTGGTAATACGGTTAAAAAAGGGATTGCAGGCCGTTTTCCGATACATTTTAGTGCACCTGAACTTGCCTTGATAATATTTAAAGACGAAATGTGAAAATATTAGGATTTGTATGAACACGTGTTCCGACGTCGTGATAATACATTTGTATTTTACTAGTTTATTAGGAAACCTATCAATTCATTCATTAAGGGCCTGCAATCCCGTATTTAACTGGATTACGAATAATTTGAAGAGATTCTTAATAAATTGGCAATATTCAATATTAGTAATTTAAGTAGAATGAACTGAATTATTTTTAGCGTAGGTAACGTGTTTTGCGAGACTGGCGAAGTTTGTGGGGAGAAGGGAAACAGAAAGGTTGGGTGTAGCAATAAATGAAATCGATAACTTTACAATGCTGGATCGGTAAGCGTAACTAACGATGATTTTATAACAATTTCCCGAGCACGGCCGCGTTGTTGATAGCCAAACCGATATTGATAGTGCGAATTGACAACACTGGCGCATCTGTCTATGAATTGACATTCCTAAACATCAGACGGCTATGTAAAGTAAAAAATACTAATAAATTGACAATGTCGAATTGAAATATTAATTTTAATATACATTGGCAGCCCGCTTGTACAGGGTTTTCCAATAAGAGGTGTTATTTTGAATAGCCCGCTATTTCGGTAGATGTTACTTTTGAAGCTGTCACTTTTTTACATTTGACAAGTACAAACTACGCCATTAATAAAAATGGAACGATACACGCTTCAACAACGCATTGAAATTATTAAAATTCACTATTATTAATTATTAGAATTCCATCGAAAAATCATCTTGAGTGATGAGGCCCATTTCCACCTCGGTGGCTTCGTCAACAAGCAAAATTGTCGCATCTGGGGCTCGGAAAACCCAAGAGTTATTGTTGAAAAGCTTCTCTATCCTCAAAGTGTGACTGTTTGGTGTGGTTTATGGTCCGGCGGAGTCATTGGACCTTACTTTTTCGAAAATGAGGCTGGAGCAACAGTTACGGTGAATGGATCGCTATCGAGAGATGATTAATGATTTTTTATGGCCGGAATTGGATGGTATTGATTTGGACAACGTTTACTTTCAACAAGACGGCGATACGTGCCACACAAGCAACGAAACCATTGATCTTTTACGATTGAATATCAAAATAACATCTCTTATTGGAAAACCCTGTACTTTTTGACACTAAAAAAGGAGTTAGTTAGTTCATGAGGTGATTAGTCATAAATAACAACTTTTTTTCTCGAAGCTGGAACGGAATCAATTGATCGCTTCTTAGATGATGTCTATGGAACGTTTATACAATTTCTTTCAGTTCTAAGAGCTTAGTTAGTTCACCCCCATTCATTAATAAGCCGGCTATTTTGTATAACGAACAATATTATGGATAGCTGATAGCTTATCCGACACTTTGTAGATCTCGCTATAAGTTGCGCGTGTTGTCTACCGACTGTAGGAATCATATTCAGACAGTGCTCGCAAATATCGCTAATTGACTATACCTCCACAGCAATATTCATTTACGGTGTGAAAGTTAACTTAATTATCCCGCTCCCTTCACTGCAAAGTCCTGCGGGGACGATGTTCCGTGACGTGATATAGCGATAACATGACATCGGACTAATTGCACTAATGCCACCTTGCGCGCGCACTCTGCATCGCCTCTTTGAAGGCTGTTGCAATGCCGAAACAGCTGTCACTGTTGTAATTACTCATCAACATCACCTGCAGGCTGATTGGCTGACGGAGATAAATGACACCAAAAACATTTTTTTGCCTGTTTTTTTTTTAAATGTCTTAATTTGTATTTTTGATGCTTTTCTCGGCAATTTATTGCCACAGATAAAAGCGCTCAAATAATATTATCAAACCAAACACAATACTTTCAGTTGTCTGTGATGTGCGTTAGAGTTCAATACTCACACTCAAATTTGTGTGTATTTAAATAAATACAGGGTTTTCCAATAAGAGGTGTTATTTTGATATTCAATCGTAAAAGATCAATGGTTTCGTTGCTTGTGTGGCACGTAGCGCCGTCTTGTTGAAAGTAAACGTTGTCCAGATCAATACCATCCAATTCCGGCCATAAAAAGTCATTAATCATCTTTCGATAGCGCAATCCATTCACCGTAACTGTTGCTCCAGCCTCATTTTCGAAAAAGTAAGGTCCAATGACTTCGCCGGATCATAAACCGCACCAAACAGTCACACGTTGAGGATAGAGAGGCTTTTCAAAAATAACTCTTGGGTTTTCCGAGCCCCAGATGCTACAATTTTGCTTGTTGACGAAGCCACCGAGGTGGAAATGGGCCTCATCACTCAAGATGATTTGCATTTGATTCACTCAAGCGAATTTTAATAATTTCAATGCGTTGTTGAAGCGTGTATTGTTCCATTTTTATTAATGGCGTAGTTTCTACTTGTCAAATGTCAAAAAATGACAGCTTCAAAAGTAACATCTACCGTAATAGCGGGCTATCCAAAATAACACCTCTTGTTGGAAAACCCTGTATTTACAGATGTCAAATAATGTCCGCCATATTAAACTGTACAATAATCGGTACCAAAATAGAATATGTCCATCTTTCATCACGAATCCATACGATAACTGTACGAAAAAAAGCATCGTGTAAACCGACCAATTAGTATATGTTTGTTTTAAAGTTCCATCAATGACAGCATCTCTAAAAATGCCATCTTTCAATAACAAGATTTTATATTATTTATGTATTGGAACGGACAAAGGTCGCCATTTGAATATTTCTGAGGTCACAAGTCGCAGGTCACAGGTCAACTGGGGACCAAAATAGAACGAGGTCACCATATAATGATGGGTGCATTCCATTTCGATGGCACTTGGTCGGCAATTGAAATCTTGATTTCAAAATTAAGTTTAATTAAATTAATTGAAATCGCGGGCGTACTGTACTTACTGAGTAAATTTACTATTAGACAATTTTTCAATATCAAGCAATATTTGAACATTGATGGAACGGTCTGAGTATATTACTATAGGTAGAAATTGATTTCATACACATCAATTTGCCCTTTTTAGGGCTTAATTATTTATTTGCTAGTTGGGAACGTGCCACATATTAGGTACAAAGAACTTTACGTCGTGTAATATTTTGAATCGAGCCTCTATCAATAACACACCTTACGTAGATGGTGATAAGGCTTAAATTCCCGCTTAACACCATCCACCCGTTTTGATTTATGCAAGAAAAAAACATGGCCAAAAAGTGCCTTTTATTTTATTTTGTGGATGTTCAGGCATAAATATTTAAATGTTTTTCGATCATTTTATAAATAACTTAATTTGCCACACTATAAAATAAAATTATAATCGAAAATGGGTTCGTAAGTAGGAGATTTTGAACTTTAAAGCAGTTTTCATAGGCCTATACATTATTTTTTTCTGGGCTTATAAAAAGACTTATCTAAAAAATACTCGATTATTTCAAAGGCCGAGATGTATTCTACTCGCAGTATTTAATTAAAGCATCTGAAACATTTCTAGGCGACAAAATTTTCAAACCAAAAACACATGATTTTGCATTACTACGTATTGCATCGCCTTAAGAAAAAAATATTCAATTTAAAAAATGATTGAATGCGAGACAGAAGGTAGTGGTGAAGGGAAGGAGATGGGTAAGAAGCAGATTGGGAACCACCTGATTATTCAAATCTGGTCGCCAAACATGGCTAAAGCTATAACAAAGTTTGTTTCTGAATGGTGGTATCTTACAGGTATATTTATGGGTCGATCGAGATCGACCCGATCATTTTAACCCGATCACGAACCGACAATGATCGATTGGGTCACTTTAAAAATAATTCGAAAACTCGTGACGGGAGTGGCGAGTGATCATAGATATTTTTTTAGACCGGGAGTCGAATCTCGTTATCTTATATACCTGCTATCTGAAGTCATTTTGTTCCAGTCGGGAAGCGCAAAGACATTTCATCACAGATTAACCATTTTTATTTCTGTGTCGCGAGAAAGAGGCTCGAGACACCATGAAAGAGCGGGCACTGTTGACCCGATCACTTGGTGACAATGGGTCGTGATCGAACCGGATCTTGTAAATGATCGATCGAACCAGCACTAGTGTGAAAAGCAAGGAGATGAGAAATACAAAGGTTGCAGAAATGATCTGAACCGATCAAAATGTGCAGTTTAAAAGTGATCCTTGAGGATTCAATACACATTATAATATATGGAATAATTTAGATAATTGATTCTTAGATCATCGAAGAAATCTCTATTTGGCTATAAATACCAGTGGCGTCACATGTTGATCACTGATACTTGTTGATAATTAACATATGGGAAGCAGAACCTGCGGTACGCGAACCTAAAGTTCTATTTTGCGAATTACGCCATTTTATAGGATTGAAAAAATATATAAATGCATCGAGGTATTGTACTATTCGAAATAGGACAATACCTCGATTATAGGACATAATAGAGCTATTGTCGTATTCGAAATAGGACAATACCTGGATTATGGGACATAATAGAGCTATTGTCTTATTCAAAATAGGACAATCCTAGATTATAGGATATAATAAAGCTATTGTCTTATTTGAAATAGGACAATACCTCGATTATAGGACATAATAGAGCTATTGTCATATTCGAAATAGGACAATACCTGTCTTATTCAAATAGGACAATACCTCGATTATAGGACACAATCGAGGTATTGTCTTATTGGAAATAGGACATAATTGAGATTTTGTCTTATTCAAAATAGGACAATACCTCGCTTATAGGACATAATAGAGCTATTGTCTCATTCGAAATAGGACAATATCTGGATTATAGGACACAATCGAGGTATTGTTCTATTCGAATATGACAAAATATTTTTGATTTTCACTCGGAATTTTTTGATTTCAAAGTAGTAAATTTAGTGGGGAGAGAAGGAAATGAATACCAGGCTATTCAGTTCTGGTCACAAAACACGGCGATATTAATAGTCTCTACCATTCTAATGCCCAAAAATAATCGTTTAGTGTAATTTTTACAGATTTAAAAAAAATATATTATGGTTGCGGATGTCTAAAAAAATAAATAAAAGCATTTAACATTCTGAGCGCAATGAATTAATGCATTATACATTTAAAAACAATCGCTATTTAGTGACCTTGATTCCAATGGGTATATTACATACTGCAAATAATGCATTTCTAGACCGAACATGGACATAAATCAAGTTTAGGAACTTACCAACACAAAAATATATAATAAATAAAATATTTTATCATTGAAGACAATATTAATCACTCTTAAACGAAAAATGTGAAATAGAAAAGACAACAAAAAAATAATAATTTCTTACCGGGTTACGAATAACCTGACAATATTCTCCTACTACCACCAAAGTAAGCGGAAAATGTTGCTTGTGTTATGATGGAGGACTAAGTGAGCCAGGGATTTGAACGCACTACGCCTGGGTGGGACCCAAACACGATGTCAACTCAGCCACCGATCGGCATATATTTTGGAAATTCGTCGAAAGTATGACACATTTAAATACTACGGAGATGAAGATGATTTGGTCGAATTAGCTCAGTGATCAGAGCACTTTTCCCGCAAGGTCCTGGGTTTAATTTTCAGATGCATCCGAATCTTTTTCTGTTTCTCATTTGTCGAATATTGTCTTCAATTATATATTATTTTTTTTAAGATTTTACTCAGAAAGTTATTCAACCATAAAAATATGAAATGAAACGTTATTGCTTGGATCATTTTTAGCAAAATTTCAAACCAAACATAGCTTATCTCGGCTTTATCCTCGCTTGGTGAAGAGATCTGAAGAACCTGGTACTTTCCCACCTTCCTCCCCCCATCTCCTTTCCCACCCACTCCTCTTATTCTCACAACATACTTCAATTGGGGATGTCACAGTTGGCACAGTTCTGCTGAGAGTTTATGATTATAAATTGCGTTTGTATCGCAGTTTATTGCGCAGCATTCGTAGGTATAAAATTATTAGGTAGTTAAAAGTATGTAATGTCACTGCAGTGATTCAATCAATCTATTTGCATCGTATGGAATTGCTTTGCAATGGGTAAGGACGAATAATAATACACATTTTTTAATAGTAACTCCACACAGGGGGGTACCGAAGAAATCATGCTGTGTGAATGGTATTTTTAAGGAAAGGAAGGAGGTCAGTGTGTTGAGGAGTGAAGGACGTTTGAATATATCCCTCCCACTACGGCGAAAGGTCTGGTAGAGAGGTCAAAGGGTCTCCCGAAACTAGCCGCTCCCGATCTGGCACGCCACGTATTTGGTGGACTGACGCATCCTGAACACACCTCACCCGATGAATCAGGACATCATTGCTGACCTGTGGCAGAGGTATTGGTTATCCAATGAATGGTTCCCGGGGCGGCGGCACCCATACCCGCCAACCATATTAGATAGTAGATGCAATACACACGATAGCTGTGAATTTAATGAGAACATAAATAAAAAAGCTGTGAAAATAAATATCTTATTGATGACTGGTGAATGTTGATCACTGACTTTTGGCACGTAATTTCAATAAAAATATATTAATTTGCATATTAATAAAAAAATGATGTTAAATTGAAAAAATATGTAATAAAAGTTACGATGTTATTGACATAAATTAATAAATATCAGATAATATTAATACAAGAATGTGGACTCGACAAACTGTGTATAGTTTGCTTATAGGTATAGGTAGTAAAAAGTAATTAATCCTGTTTACTCAGCAATAAGTAACGGATCTATACGTCACATTGTAAATTTGTAGTACAAGTAACTTATTTATTTATTTATGATGCACCAAAGTATATCCTAGAAATAGAAAAAGTAAAAAAGAGGTTTATGCGTTACATATTATATATGAAAGAATATACGTATTATCCATTCCTGTATCCATACTTGTTCGTAACTGGCTCACGTGTACCCGGCGTTTCTGGGGGCTATCCTTAAGAGATAGACATATACCATGCAGGACTTTTCTGTAGGCCTTTTTAAGACCTATAATTCCGTAGTACATTATTTTGATGTATCTTATAAGGTTTAGCCATCGTTAGCAATGTAGTGCCCGAAAACATATTTTTACGACTTGAATTTAAAACATCGACTTTTTTCTACATTCTATAAATATAATATGCATGAATTATATATTTAAACCTTCCGGAAGAAATTCTCTAAATGATAGTGAAAACCGTATCAAACTCCGTTGCATAGTTTAGAAGCACTAAGCGCACAAACAGATAGACGCGGATGAAGACCTTGTTTTATACTATTTAGAGAATAGAGAATAGGTTACTTTATATGTCCCCAACACAGACATAGGAATTAATAGACGAGAAGATAATGGCGAGGGGTAAAATCAACTGTTGAAGAACGAAGGGAGTGAAGCTGACTGTGATTCGTCAATAAATCAATCTGACAGTAAATAGGCATCTCGCATTATAATATCACCATTTACTTCTTAAAAGTAAAATCTGCTTTTGAATGAATAGACATTTTTACATGGGAGCGCAAATTACTCGCCACGTTATGAACAAATTTGCGAAGTCCAAATTCGGCAAAAAAAATCGGTTCGATTTTCACAGTCGAATATTTCGTTTAAGTATTTAGTTAAGACACTTTTATAAATGTTCATAATTTACTTCCCAGCAACCAACCAGCTTTGTGTTTCGCGTCCAGACGTTTCTCGATGTGATAGTAACAACTGATTCATATTATACGATGTGAATATGCTTAAAATAAAGTAAAATAATGCTTATATATGGAATGTAATACGACAATTGGGTTTATTCTCTTTTTCACATCCATTTTTACAAGTTTTCATAGTACAAGTCAACATTTTGCCGTGTTATTTCGTAAAATGAACCGATGATGCCTCGACCATAGTTCGCACAAGAATGATGACGTCACGTTTTCAAATTTCACTTGAGGCCATACGCGAGCACAGCCGGTTCCAATGGAACCGGAATGGGGAGTGGGGTAATACGCTTTTAATCACTTAGGGCAGGTCTACTAATATTCATATGTCTATGGTCCCCAACAAGGAATACTTGTGGAAGAACTCGCCAATAAACAGAGCGATTCGATTCTTAGTATCTTAACTAAAACTGCCCCATGACCTTTTATACTTAAATGTACCTCCTATTTGTGATCTTCTCCGTTAATTATTGGTGCAAAACCGTTTTATGAAGAACATGAATAAATAAATAAATAATAATGATAAATATTTAAGAACATGAAGACTTAACCTTTTAGATTAATTTGTTCGCTTTTGAGAATAACTCAGATGGTCTCGTAGAAATCGTTGTTTCTCCTTTACTGTCATGATGAGAAATATGATAAAAACGGTGTTAGAAAGAAAAAACAACACCATTTATATTCAAATCTATAAGTTAACTACAGAATCATTTAAATGTGCACTTTTATGAAAACAAAAGTTCCAAACGCAATTTCAAAAAAAAAAAATTATGAAACTTTGTGAATTTTTATTCATTATTTTTGTATGGAACGACAAAAAAGTGAGGTTATAATAACTAACTAACTAACCATTACGCCATTTCCCCGCAGGGGTAGGCAGAGAGGACGGACCGCCAAAAAACTCGGTCTTGGCACACACTCCTTGCCTCATTCACATTCATACATCGTCTCATACATACTCTTCTATTGTTCTGACTATTGACATGGCCCGACTCAAGTATCTGATTCACTTGGTCGTGCCATGTCTTCCTCGGGCGTCCCCGACTTCTGCTACCATTCACATTTGCATCGTATATTCTCCTTACACTCCTTTCTTCGCTCATTCGCTCTACATGCCCAAACCATCTAAGCGTCCCTTTCTTGATCTTACTCATTACGCTTACACCAGCCTTGCACTCTTTGCGGATATCCACATTACTCACACGATCATACATGGTTTTACCACACATACGCCTCAGGGATCTCATTTCAACAGCATTCAATCTACTTTCATCCTTTCTTTGCCAGTTCCATGCCTCACTTCCATACATCAGGGTAGGTACCAGCACTCCATTGTGGACTGCTAACTTCTTTTGACAATTTTTGTTAGCGCCAACTGCGTTCAGTCCTCCATTAATGGAGTTACCTGCATTTACTCTTCTTTCAATATCTCTGTCAGCCTTCCCATCTCTCGTAAACATGCTTCCTAAATACACAAATTCATCCACCTGCTCCAAGTATTCCTCATTCACAGCTATATTGCACACTGTTTTCGTACTTTCTCTTTCAAACACCATTACTTTAGACTTACTTACATTCATCATTAACTCATTCTTCACGCATACTTCGTTCATCCTAGACACGAGAGACTGCAGATCATCCATACTATTAGCAATCAGCACCGCATCATCAGCATACAACAGGCAACATACTTTCAGATTACTCAAATTCGCGCCCAATCCCACCTCTTTCAATTCTTGCATACAATTATCCATGTATAGATTGAATAACCACGGTGACATTACGCAGCCTTGTTTAACACCTTTGTGATATCAAACCACCCCGTAAAACCACCGTTTACCCTAACACATGCAACGCTTCCCTCATACAGAGACGCGATTGCCTGAGTCAGATATGTATTCACTCCATACTTGGACAACACCTTCCATAGCTTTTTCCTGTCGACTCGGTCGTATGCTTTTTGTAGATCTACAAAGGCACAGAAAAGTTTCTGGTTTTTTGCCAGAAGCTTCTCAGTGAGCATACGCAAAGAGAAGATCTGGTCCTTGCACCCCCTTCCACTCATAAAGGCACCTTTATGAGTGGAAGGGGGTTATAATAACTTTTGTAATACATTTATGTAATATGTATGTAATATGTATGTAATGCGCATGTTATTTTATACATTTTTTCGTTATCAGTAATTTTAGTTTAAAAAAAACGTAAGGGTGAACCATTTTTATAACTTTTTTTAAAGTTTACATTCACTATTTTAACATTATAAATATTATATGTTTATTTATAATAATAATATCCGAAAGCGTATTTCATCACCTTTTAAAATCAGTTTTTATTTTTCCGATACGTTCGCAAATATTCCACTTATTTGGTTTTTCTTTCAAAGAAAAAATACTCCGAGCTTTATGGCGAAGCTTAATGCCAAATCACTATTTTGATTAATCTTTATAACAAATTGGTGGACATTATGAATACCAAAAAAATGTGCTTTAGATAAATTGAAGGTTTTCCTATCGCTTCGCTTGAGTAGAATACAAATAAAAATATAAATTACTCAATAAAAAATAAAAATGCAAACTACTAAAACAAATATTTATCAATAGAAATGTATGAACGCGTATAGGAAACAACTTTTAAAAAATACAATATTATAGCTAAGATTATCTGTGACAGTTTCACTTGATTAACTTTTTTGAATTCTTTTAAAATTATTTACAAAATAAATAAAAAACAGTTTTGTGCTTGAAGTCGAACGTTTCTAGACTCCGTTTGTCAAGCGATTTTAATGCCTATTTCCTACAATATAAGGTATACCAAGAATATACACATTTTTGGTTTGTAGCTTCCTCTTAATTCAATTCAATTTTTTCTATTTATGTGAAGTACAGTATTTGTATCTTCGTGTCTTTCGTGTGAGAGGATATATTATCAAACTAAAGAAAAACATGTGAACCCTTGATCTAAACTAGACTTCTAATTTATCTTAATTATTGAGAATACTTTGACAGCTGAGTAACAAATTTGGTATTTAGTTCATCTTCTGGTCGCCTGCAAAGTTATCTGTGTCGTGCTGTCGAGTGAGAATCCTACTACAGCAATGGTCACAATAAAGGAAGCTAATAATACAAGTAGCTAAACTGTCGTGAGTGAGTGGCCACACTGATTATGCCCAGTTACTGTATCGGATCAGCTGGGCGGGCTGCAGTAGCGTAGCTGCAGTCCGAGCAAACTGAGCAAAAATGGTCGCCAAAGATATAAAATATTATATTACATATCAAAAATAAAAATAAATATGCGTTATATGTATCTGTATACTTTTTTTGTCGTTTTATTTTTCAAATACAAACAACAAAAAAAAATCTCTCGGAAGACCCAAAACGCACCGAGCACGCCTAATTTCGCAGGCATTGGAAATTAGAAACCACAAAAAAAAAACATTAATAGAGACGACGGAGCTAAGCTTCATAGTTCTTGGTATTCGAAACTTGACGGCTACACCAAAACTAATCACTGAAAACCACATTCATTTTTCTAATTATTATACTGAAATACCGAGCCCAAGATGGTTGACGCGTGACACGGTATCAATTTCATAAACACACACTACACCACAATCGGCATACACGGCATAAGGGGCCGTTCAAGTATTACGTAAGCAGATTTATTACAATTATTTACCCCCACTTCCCCCTTGTCACCGAAAGTAAGCAAAGCTCTTACCCCCCCCCCCTCCCATGCTTCAAGTATTACGTAAGCAGATTTATTACAATTATTTACCCCCACTTCCCCCTTGTCACCAAAAGTAAGCAAAGCTCTTACCCCCCCCCCTGCTTACGTAAGCTTACGTAAAAATTGGTACCTATATGCATTTTTCTGTTAATGTATTCTGTTTTTTAAGCGAGTACCTAAACGTATTAATTATTTGTGGAAATCCCCGAATATGTATTCGGTTTTCAAACATAGACAATGTGTGGGTTGCCAATGTGTAAAAAAAATAACTACTGCTGAGCAGTGCTGACGTAATCAGTATCTCGACCCCCCCACCCCCCCATATCATCAAAAATAAGCAAAGCAAATACCCCCCTGCCCCCCTATAGTGCTTACATAATACTTGAACGGCCCCTAATAACCCAAAAAATAAATCACGACAAACTCAGATAAGAATTCAATTCCTTGTAATTAATGTAAAATATATTTTTTAAAGGATTCATTTCGTACTTAGAAATTTAAATCAAATAAAAATATGAATGTTCAAACGTCAGAAATAAAGGATCATAACTTTGCCCTGGGCCCGGGAGGTTAGTAGTTAAGCCACTGGCATAATGGATAGAGTCTACGAGTGGCGTCTGTCCCAACAGAGCCGTCTAATGAATATGTTATGTGTGCGTAAGGACAATGACCTTAAGGGTGGTAAAGGAAAGAGAGGGATATAAGATAAGAAGTGGGATAGATAAAACAAGAAAGGGACGGAAGGATTCCGATAATGTGTTGACGTCATCCATATCATATTATAATATTGAAATGCATCTGATTGCATTGCATTGCATCTGATGCAAATGATTTTAGTACATTATTTTGATATATCTCAAAGGTTTAGCCAGCATTAACATATATCAAAATAATGCAAATGATTTTAGTACATTATTTTGATATATCTCAAAGGTTTACCCAGCGTTAACATATTTTTTTACAACTAAATTACAAAACATCGATTTTTATTTACTTTCTATAAATATAATATGCGTGTATTATATACATAAACCTTGCGGAAGAAATTCTCTAAATGATAGTGAAAACCCTATCAAAATCCGTTGGGTAGTTTAGAAGAACTAAGCGCTCAAACACAGACGCGGAAAGCGACTTTATTTTATACTATGTATTTAGAGATTTCTGACCTCCTATGTTTTGTATCCAGCTTTTTATTTGAGATTTACATGTTATAACATTGTTGTGAGTTTTGAATGAGAGTGGGATTTTGTTGTAGAGTTTAGTGTTTTGTATTTATGAATGCAAAGGAATATGGTAATGTAAATAATAAATTTGGTTGTGTGTCTGCGATGGTTCTACTCTGGTTCAATGAGCTCGGATTTGATTGACTTTTTTATTTTATTTTTACTCTTCATTACAAGCACCTGTTTTTTTGCACCAATTTCATAATATTAATTATAACTTATAACACTAAAGCACGCTGTTAACTAGAAGCCACAACATAGAAAATAGATCAAGAAGAATAACGTTTCAAGTAACTAAAATACAAGGCATAAAATATATAGACAGATAACACAGTCAACATACTCGTAGGCATACATCATACTGAAACACACCCATAGGCATATTTATACAATTACATGCATACAATCAATGGATACAAATATATTTATAAAATTGGAACTGATTATGCGAAGAATTCAGACAAGTGATAAAGGACCTACCTATAATGTAATATTTGAACAGAAAATTAGTCAATTATCACTTTCGAAATTGGAACTGGTGTTTTTTTTCTGAAGGCATTATCAAACTGATAATGCCTTCAGAAGGCGAAACAGCTGTCACGCGTAGTAATAATTACACAGCAGAACTTGTTTAAAAATAAACTGTTTTTATAAACCCAATAACAATATTATTGAATATATAAAAAATAAAAATTAAAATGGAGTTCTACAAATTAAACTTAATAACAATAAATAAAAAAAATGGAACTGGTGTGTCAAGCGATAACGGAACTACCCATGATGTAATATTTGAACAGAAAATTATTTTAATTGTCATTTCAAAATTGGAACTGGTGTGTCAAGTGATAAAGGACCTACATATAATGTAATATTTGAACAGAAAACTATTTAATTGTCATTTACAAAATTGGAACTGACGTGTCAAGATTTGGGACAAGTGATAAAGTAAAAAAATATTAAGTATAAAATTGGAACTTATTAAGCGAAAATTCAGACAAGTGATAAAGGACCTACATATAATATAATATTTTTTCATCAGAAAACTATTTTAATTCCATATTTGAAATGTGTATTTCTTTTGTTTAAATTTCTTAGATTTAATCTTAACAAGTAAAGTTATATTTCGTGATTTTTCAAGGGTGTGCGCTTTTTAGTTAACATGCAATAATTTATTAACAGGATTTTTCAAGGGTTTCCTGCGCTAGTTTAGTTAGGACAGATTGTTTCATAGAATTTGAACCATTCGTTAAATTTCAAAGTTCTATATTATTTCAGTTTTATGAAATTAACTGGTCAGAACGATATAATAACAGAACTTGAAAATAACCTTTATAGAACTTGAAAAAAACCTTTACAGAACTTGAAAATTAACTTTGATGAATTGTTAAAATTCCTTGAAACAACCCGTCCTTACGGATTTCTGTTCAGCTTTACGAAAGCATTTTCACATTTCAATGACTTGCATATTGCCACCGACTAATCATTGGCTTCCGCAATCTAATTGTATGGATTATGGAGGCATTAGTAGCTTGGTGTAGTTCCGGTGAGCGTCGGCGTTTGGAAATATCTCACTTTCACAATTATTTATTAAGAGCATGACATCCGTTACAATCAATAACAATGAAATGATTTCCGCCGAAAACTAAACAAGTTCATCAAAATGGTAGATACTGCAAATAACGCTCTGGTAAAAGACAACCATTCAGAATAGTGACGTTGCTTGAAATGGCTTTAGCTATGTTTGGGGAACAGATTTGAATAGCCAGGTACTTTCCAACCTTCCTCCTCCCCCATTTCCTACTCTTCAGCTTCATAACATACCTCGATTGGGATCACCTCATACGACCACTGTGGTATCCCCAATCGGGGTTCGTTGTGAGCCTGAAGGTAGTTGGGAGAGGAATGAGATGCGAAGAAAGAAGAAAAGGGTGAGAAAGTACCTGGTTTATCAGATCTGGTCACCAAACACGGTTCAAGAATCACACATTTCTTACCGGAGTTAACTTGACTTTATATCAACTACAACTTTAGTTTCTTCCGGTGTTCCCCAAGGTCCTAATCTTGGCCCACTCTTGTTCCAAGTCTTTTTTAAATCATGATTATTCCAATTGTCTTAATTCTTCTTAGATGTCTTATTCTCTATACACAGATGATTTAAAATTATTTCGCCTCATTAAATCCCAAAATGGTTTTTTTATTGCTTCAAATAATATCCATTAAATTCAATTTCGATGCCAGCAACCCGGGCGTTTATTTTATTGTAATATAACAGCAATATCTTTCTCTAAATAAAATTACTTTGTCATTTGTGTCCATTATTAAATAAAATAAAAAAACTTAATTTATATAATGTGAAGTCATCTACAACATAACAAAAATAAAATATTATCGGAAAACGTTAACCATTAGACAATTTGTATTCAGCATTCAATACCAAATGCCTATTATTTGCACAGGCCGTTATAAATGGATTGTCGAAGCTCACAATAGAATTCTGAAACCGACACTATTATGCTAACTAAATATTGAATAAAATGACGGTGAGAAATTACGGATATTTACATTCACAAGGGTGGAACGGAGGGTCACAGTCGGGGGTGATTTGATGGCATCCCTAAGTATTACATTTATTATTTCATAGATGTGGCGTAAAATAAAGTAAAAATGAATAAAAGCTTAAAAAGAATTATTGCTTATTTAGAAGACCAGAACAAAACCAATCCAACTGCTTTGGACATAAATACTAGTTATTAAAATACACATGTACGTTCAATGCTCGTTCACAGTGGGTACGCTGCTTCACAACTTCAATAAAATATTATAAGGAAAGCCTAGAAAAATGACCTCAAAAATTATTTTCACAATAAATAACAATAACAATTTAGAATCTTCCGTCTTAGCCACGATCAAAATCAATATTAATACTAAGAAACCTCGAAACTTTCCATATTCCTTTCCAAAGAACCAATTTAACTTTCTACCAACCTCTTTTGCGAATGTGGCGACTATATAACATCGACTGTAGTGGCTGAATTCCGGACATATGTAGCAATAGCCCTTAGAACTTTACACAATTTCTCGAGTCTTTTTCACTTGTCTGCACTTGACCCAAACTTTATTGTCATTCGTTGCTGTTGTTTTAAAAACTTATCGTTTTGTTCTTATATATTTTTGAACATAGTTATTGGACGGTTGGTATTTATTCTTTGTATTTTTTATACGTTAACCCTCAGTCTGTTGTGTGCATTATAAACAAAATAAAACAAATACAACATTTTGTAAATCATCTACCTCCATTTTCTTTGCAGTATTTCAAATTTATATAGACTGAATGCTGTAGAAATGAGATCCCTGAGACGTATGTGTGGTAAAACCATGTATGATTGTGTGAGACATGTGGAGATCTGCAAATAGTGCAAGGCTGATGTAAGCGTAATGAGTAAGATTAAGAAAGGGGCGCTCAGATGGTTTGGGCATGTAGAGCGAATGAACGAGAGGAGACATAAGGTACGGGTACGTCCGAGGAAGACATGGCACGATCAAGTTAATCGGATACTTCGAGTACGAGTCAGGCCATGTCAAGAGTCAAAAAAATAGAATAGTATGTATGATACGATGATATGAATGTGAATGAGGCAAGGAGTGTGTGCCAATACTGAGTTGTTTTGCGGTCCGTCTTCTCTGCCTACCCCTGCGGAGAAACGGCGTGATGGTTAGTTAGTTCATTATGATATTATTACGTAACGGACACATTAACAAAAAGGAACTCCTATTTTTATCAGAATTTATCTAGACATCATCAGTACACATGGGAAAATCTTTTTACGTAACGTCTTAAAAGTTTTTTTTTACTACATCTGAATCCATTTTAGGTAAATAAAAAAGTTCATCTATAGAAATGAAATACTCATTATACGGAGTAAAGAACATCTTTGTTGGAGAAATTTGTCCCTTTTTATTAGGCGGATTAAATTATACGTCGATTATTTGCTTTTCAGGGGATTGTTTGGGTTTGCATGAAAAAAAATCTAACAAAAACTGTATCGAAATAATGTACGGTAAAATAAGCTTTATGATGATATACCCCAAGGGTGAAATTATCGATGAGCATTGTGGTTAGAATTGAAAAGATCCTTCCAACCAGGATGTGAATCATACGCTTCTCAAACATTTAAAAAAAAATTCAAATAATTTTAATTTATATTTTGTGTTCTTGAATGAATGAAGGAATCTTGGAAGTGGAAATTAACCTAATTCCGACATCCGATGGAGCTGAAACTTGTCAGATAGACTCGTTGTCGATGACAGTGCATTCGATCATTTTGGTGACTCTTGCACACACATAAATATTTTTGAAATTGGATGAAATTATAAAAATTTACAGCAGTCAATATACGCAATAAATCTCGGTGTCATCCAATTTATGATATTATATTTATTTAGTTTATTAATATTTTTACTGTTCAACATTAGATAAGGATTTGAAAAAAATATATTTTAAAAAGCTTAAAATTCTACTTGGGTTTAAATGACCTATTTCAATGACAAACAAATTATGCAGCAAATTCCTTGGCTATACAGGGTGTATCGGCACTAACCCGACAAACTTTAACCAGCTATTCCTTAGCACATTTGGAGTAAAAAATGTTATGTACACTTTGCTGTCCGGTAACATTTTTTTTCTTTTAAAAACAAAAAATAAATAAAATTTCCACACTCCGCTACTGCCCACAGTATAGGGGTAAAATAATTGGCAACGCCGCGCTACTGTCATCTCTTTCACACATATTCTGTCTCAAGTCCCGTGTGGTTCCCGCCACCCCGTCTCGTATCAGTGGTCAGTGCTGTTTTGGGAGTTCGCATGTCATCAAGTTTCTAGTTTCGTTTTTGTTTTGTTATCTAAGTTTTTACTGTTGAAATATGCCCCTCAATTATCCACCTGCCGAGCAAGCAGATATTGTTTTTGTTTATGGATTTTGCAATGGAAATTCACGAGCAGCCGTAAGGGAGTATCGCATGAGGTTTCCTGGAAGACGCGTCCCACACCATGCTACCTTTGTCCAGGTTTGTACCCTATCAATTGTTTATTGAAACTATTTACATTCATTGATAATGCCAAAAAGCGCTTTTGAAATTTAAACTGGGAACATTAAAAACATAACAAGGGGCCACCAACTTTAAAAATGTAAATTGTACTTTAGGTGATTTGTGTTCAGTGGTCACTAAACGGCGTTTTAAAAAGTTAATTAATTTTAATCTCTAATAAATGCATCATTCACTGCAATTGAATTCACTCCCTTTCTCACCATGGGATTATTTAAATTACTTGAATTCAATTTCACCCCTGTGAATCCAAGATATCAACCGTACCTAGTTAAGAAAATTATAATTTAAAACACTTTGTTATACATTTTACTATAAAAAAATGAAATAAATGAAGAGAAAACGTAAGTTTTCTGATATGTGCCTAAAATAAGTGTTCTTTAAAAATAAAATGAGTGAAAAAGCCCGCGATTGTTTATTTGACATTATTACTGAGCTGAATAATAAAAGCAGTTGTTATTTGTTGTTTTGTTTCAGATGTATCAACAATTGCGTGACTGTGGCATCGGACGGATTGAAGGCGCCGGCGGAGGACACAACATCGTTCCTGTGGCAGTTGAGGAGAGAATCCTGAACTTAATTACCGAAGACCCCACGCTGTCCGTGCGTCGGGTCGCTCTGATGATAGGACACAGGGAACACATGGCGGTATGGAGAGTTCTGAAGAAGCACGGGCTCAAACCTTTTCACTATAGGCGCTGCCAAGGCCTCATGGAGAATGACCACTTTTCCAGAGTCGTGTACTGCAGAAGAATGCTGCATAATGTCATAAGAGATGCAGACTTCATGAAAAACATATTGTTTACCGACGAAGCACAGTTCACTAAAACAGGAGTGCTAAATGTGCACAACTTGCACCATTGGGCTGAACAAAACCCCAAGCTTGTTCGGGAGTCGTCGAGCCAGGACAGATTTTCCATCAACATGTGGGCAGGAATCCTGGGAAATCAAATACTCGGTCCAATCGAGTTGCCTCCCAGACTAAATGGACCGATGTATTTGGAGTTCTTACAAGTGCAACTGGGCGAGATTCTGGAAGATGTGAACCTCGAATTACTACGGAGAATGTGGTTCCAGCACGATGGAGCCCCACCACACTATTCGATTGCCGTGCGGAACTACTTGGATGTCGAGTTTCCTGGTCGTTGGATAGGCCGTGGAAGTCCGGCCATTGCTTGGCCACCAAGATCACCCGACCTGACCCCCCTGGATTACTACCTGTGGGGGGCTCTCAAGGAAAAAGTGTATGCTAAGCCAATAGCCTCAAGAGAGCAACTGCTCGAACGAGTGATGGAAGCCGCTGCAGAAATTAAAGCAAATCCTGCAAACTTAAATAATCAAAATATAACAAGACTACACGCTTGCATCGAAAATAATGGTAGTCACTTCGAACAAATGCTCCAATAAAAAAATTAACATAAACTACATGTCCGCATTTTCATTTATTATTTATTGGTAAAATTCTCACAATGTCATTCATTTACACATCAATATTACCTACATATCAATATTTAATAAAATCTGTAGAAGAGTATGCCCGTCGGCATTCAACAAGTTTTTCGACAAGTGTGTCGAAAAGCGTCTTCTCTCTTTCCTACACACTAAATATTAATGGTTAAAAATGAGACGACTGATGCTTGTAAGCGCGCCAATACGTAAAAACAACGAAACTCGAATAAGAATTGCCAGGTGGGTTTTTTAATCGCTTTAATCTGACTTTAAACAATAATTAAACACGTAAAAATTATTTAATATAATATTACAGTACAGTACTTTGAACCTTCGCAATAAATTTATTTGATTTTAAGTTTAGTTTGTAGAACTCCATTTCAATTTAGAGATTTTTTTTATTTTAACAGTCTTATTAAAAAATTTATAAAAACAGTGTGTTTATAAACAAGTTCTGCTAGTTGTAATTATTATTACGCGTGACAGCTGTTTCACCTTCTGACGGCATTATCAAACTTTGGTAAAGCCACTTACAGACGACGTAAGTGATAACTTTCTTTTTTTATTATTCTGGCTTTATTGATTTCCGAGTAAATTGTCGTAAATTATTATTTGCTAATCCCAATATTATTTGCTAATGCTAATAATTAAGTGAAATTTTAAACAATGCAATAATAGGATTATTGCATTGTTAATTTCACTTAATGTCGTTGGTATTTCCAACTGATGACTCAGGGGTTTATTTCCCTGAATAATTAAGTATTTTGGGGTCTAATTATTATGCATTTCATTACATCCGATAATTTAAACAATTTTTATGTTGAATTGGGGTAAGTTTTATGGCTAAGGGAAGGAGTGGAAGGTGAGGAAGTACCTGGATATTCAGATCTGGTCACCAAATACGGCTAGTCATTTCAAGCAACGTTTAAATTCTAAACCTGGATATTCAGATCTGGTCACCAAATACGGCTAGTCATTTCAAGCAACGTTTAAATTCTGAACCTGGATATTCAGATCTGGTCACCAAATACGGCTAGTCATTTCAAGTAACGTTTAAATTCTAAACCTGGATATTCAGATCTGGTCACCAAATACGGCTAGTCATTTCAAGCAACGTTTAAATTCTGAACCTGGATATTCAGATCTGGTCACCAAATACGGCTAGTCATTTCAAGCAACGTTTAAATTCTAAACCTGGATATTCAGATCTGGTCACCAAATACGGCTAGTCATTTCAAGCAACGTTTAAATTCTGAACCTGGATATTCAGATCTGGTCACCAAATACGGCTAGTCATTTCAAGCAACGTTTAAATTCTAAACCTGGATATTCAGATCTGGTCACCAAATACGGCTAGTCATTTCAAGCAACGTTTAAATTCTGAACCTGGATATTCAGATCTGGTCACCAAATACGGCTAGTCATTTCAAGCAACGTTTAAATTCTGAATTAATTAATCAATTACGAAAAAGCGTGGGGTTAAGAATATTTTTTTTAAATTATAGTTGTAATTTATTGTCGATTTTTTAAAAAAATTGCGATATTTTAAATAAAATTTAATAATTATTGTTTAAATAAATTAGCAATCTGGCAGCATTCATTTGCAGGTGGTCAATCCAATGCAGTCATGACGTTTGTGTGAGTGCTTTCCTTTGTCTCAGTGTGTTGCGCAGCAGTTTTATATGAACCGTTTTTTGATTCATCGGGATTGTTTTTAAAACTATACATTCTTTGTACCTTCAAATTAGTGGAAATAAACTTAAGTGTGTCAAGCTGCTCGTTATATTCCGGTAATTCTGGAAGGCTTTTAACATAAGCAATAATATTCATAAATCACATTCCGCGAAGTTGTAAATAACTAAATTTATTAAAAAATATACGTTGTAGGATAGCCTAGCAAGTAACATTTTGACAGAGCACTTACGGTGATTTAAAAAACAACGGCGCTGTTCAAATAATCCAATTATTATTATTGATAAGTACCTAAGTGAGGAAAATTGTTTTTAAAAGTGCTCAGAATTATTGGACTTCGATTATAAATTCAGGAAATCTACTAATTAGTTTCTTAGTTTCAAAATTAGACTATTTAATACGTGAAACGCGTAAGAGGTGAAACCAAAGCATTCCAGAGGTGAAACAATTTAGATACAAAAATAAAACTGATGTGTACAATACAAGAAGACAATCAGTGATTCGCATACGAAAAATGTGAATAATCATTATTGTTAAATAAAATATTTCTTTTCTGGTACTGGATTATGTAATACGGGCTTCGTTCGCAGCAACACGCGAGAGTTGCGATGTTGCTTTCAAATTTTGACAAAGGATAAAACAGTGGTGACATGTGGTGAAAATATGTTTAATTAATTTTTTATTAAAAAAAAACGTTACCGGACAGCAAAGTGCACATAACATTTTTTACTCCAAATGTGCTAAGGAATAGCTGGTTAAAGTTTGTCGGGTTAGTGCCGATACACCCTGTATAGTTAAGCTAATGAATATACCAACGATATAGACATTTTTAATGTAACAAATTCGATGTTTAAAACATACTTAAGGTGATACAATACGTGGCGAAACATTACGAATTGAGCCGCTAACAATAACACCCCTTATGTATATGGCGATAAGGTTTAAATTCCCACTTCATCCGTCTGTTTTGATTTAAGAAAGAAAAAAAACACCCCCAAAAAGTTTCTTTATTTTATTTTGCGGACGTTGAAGCATAAAAAGATCATTTTATAAAAAACTTAATTTGCCACATCTAAAGGGTTTTCCAATAAGAGGTGTTATTTTGAATAGCCCGCTATTTAGGTAGATGTTACTTTTGAAGCTGTCATTTTTTGACATTTGACAAGTAGAAACTACGCCAGTAATAAAAATGGAACGATACACGCTTCAACAACGCATTGAAATTATTAAAATTCACTAGAGTGAATCAAATGCAAATCATCTTGAGTGATGAGGCCCATTTCCACCTCGGTGGCTTCGTCAACAAGCAAAATTGTTGCATCTGGGGCTCGGAAAACCCAAGAGTTATTGTTGAAAAGCCTCTCTATCCTCAACGTGTGGCTGTTTGGTGCGGTTTATGGTCCGGCGTAGTCATTGGACCTTACTTTTTCGAAAATGAGGCTGGAGCAACAGTTACGGTGAATGGATTGCGCTATCGAGAGATGATTCATGATTTTTTATGGCCGGAATTGGATGGTATTGATCTGGACAACGTTTACTTTCAACAAGACGGCGCTACGTGCCACACAAGCAACGAAACCATTGATATTTTACGATTGAATATCAAAATAACACCTCTTATTGGAAAACCCTGTAGCAATGGTTTGACGCATTTGTGCACTAGTGCATAAAATAACAGATTCCGGTCACCAAACACGTGTAAATCAATTTCAAGCAACGTTTTTATACTGAGTTGTGGGCTTTCCATCATATAAAAACAACAAAATAAATTGTAAAAATATTTAAAAAAAAAAACAGTTTAAGAAACGCTGGTTGAAGGGTATTCGAAAGTCTATTCGGTTTTTTGTTGTCGTTCGAGGTCGCTACAAAAGTCAATTGATGAACAAAAATACGTAATATTCACATTATGAAAGAACTGTAACATTGTCAAGGTTAAATCTATTGGAAGTAAAGCGTCAAACAAATTGGTATCGAAACTTGGGGCTAAAAAACTCCCCCAAGGAAAAAAACTTTAGTATTAAACCTAAGGGCTAGTTCACCATCCTCTCGATAGCTTATCCTTAGAATAACGTATATTTTCTATTTAAGATTTATTTATGTATTACAATTATTTATTTATAACTAGCTTACGTGTACCCGGCGTTGCTCCGAGCTTATAAAGTTTTGAGGTTGTGATTTCTATACCACCGGGGTGCATTTTTAAAATGGAAATAATATTAACAATTATTTTACAAGCAATAATTATTCGCCTGAAACACTCATCCACATTGAAAAATCTCCTGATAAAAGATACATGACGCCAACGGGACTCGAACCCGTGTCCCTTCGATTTCCGGTCGACAGGTCTGACCACTGAGCTATGGCGGCTTATCTCTTACCCGCGAAATGATTCAATATATACTAGTGTTTCATTCAACAATTACTGCTTGTTACATTTTTTTTCACCTGAAAACAACCAACTTTATTTTATATGAGAAAGGCATTGTAAGTGCTAACTCTCTCACTAGATGGCGTCGAGACAAATTGTCTACATTTTTAGGTGAAATACTTGAACTTGTCAAATATTATTATTTTTATTTTTATTTTACAAGCAATAATTGTTACCCTTTGTGCTATGCATAAAAAACCTTGTCTTAAAACATTAGTTTACCAAAAAAAAATAATAGGAAATAATATTATTGAATTGTGACAAGTATTTATTTAACTTCCTCGTGCGTCGTCGACCTCACCAACCATTCACTCCTAAGTCATACATTCTCCTTGCACCTCATTCGTTCATCACGTACGTCATTTTTCTACCATTTACTTCAAGTAGTATCATGAAATTCACATTATTATTTATTATGTTGAGTTTAATTCGACTCTGTATATCATTCCAGTGCAGACACAAAGCGTCTTCATCGGAAGTCCCGATGTTTTCTACATATGGTTAATGTTAATTTTAATCATTATATAGTCTTTAATTCAACTTCATGTCTAATTCCAATGCAGAGATAATGCCTTAAGTCTTCCTTGGGCATCACCGACTTCTACAATTCAAACCACTCTTAAACACTCTTAGACAATAACAAACGTTGAAAATCTCATCGTAATCGGTCCAGTAGTTTTTTAGTCTATAGTGGACAAACAAACAAACAATCACTTATATATATATGGGTGTATCGGCAAGTACCCGATAAACTTTAACCAGCTTTTCCTCAGCACATTTGGAGTAAAAAATGTTATGGGCGCTTTGCTGTCCGGTAACATTTTTTTTCCATAAAAAACAAAAAATAAATAAAAAAATCCACACTCCGTCACTGTCATTTGCATTGTTTCTCGTGTTCAACAGCTGTTATTAGCAAGTGTGTCAAAAAGTGTCCTCGCTCTTTCGTACACACTAAATAATAATAGTTAAAAATGAGACGAATGGTGCCGTGCCATTTCGTTGTGATTGTAAAAGCGCGCCAACGTAGGTGCGTACGTACATTATTCAACGAAACTCGAAAAAAATATTGCCAGACGGGTTTTCAAACTTTGACAAAGGATAAAACATTGGTGACATGTGGTGAAAATATGAATGATAAATTTTTTATTAAAAAAAAATGTTACCGGACAGCAAAGTGCCCATAACATTTTTTACTCCAAATGTGCTAAGGAATAGCTGGTTAAAGTTTGTCGGGTACGTGCCGATACACCCTGTATATATATATATTTTTTAATAAAAAGTCAAACATTCCCAGGTTACGAATAACCTGACAATATTTGAAAATCTCCTACTACCACCACAGTAAGCTGAAAATGTTGCTTGTGTTGTGATGGAGGACTTAGCCAGCCGAGGAATTGAACAAACTACGCCCGGGTGGGACCCAAACGCGATGTCAACTCGGCCACCGACCGGTCAATATATATGTATAAAAATCGTTATAACTGCATTAACGACACAAAAATCATTACAAAAGTTTGTCATACATGATGGCTGCCAGACAATTTCCACTCACCGATTTGGCTTCATTCGTACAGAATGACACCATCGCTCTGTCCAGGGCATTTTAGGTAAATGTATGTTGTCTATGTTTCGTATGAGTAAACTGAATTTTCTACATATTGAGAGTTTTTATCTGTTTATTAATCAGTATTAATTTGTACCCTGATGATGCTTTAGTAAAGCGAAACCGGTCGGTAAAAAAATAAACTAATTTAAAATTAATAAAAAACTAACATTTTATTTGTTTGTTTATTAAGATACGTCTTCCTATCGTCAACCTAATATTAATTTAGTCTGACCTACGACTGACTTCAACCTAACCAAAGTTTTAAGTACCTACACCAAACCTAAGTTTAACTTAACTTAAAATCTAAGTTTAGCGAAACCTAAGTATATTTTAAGTTTAACCTAACCCTAGTTTAATAACCTAAGTTTGATAATAAGTTTAGTAACCTAACCTAAGCTCATTTTAATGACACCCAAGGTTAACCTAACCTGACCAAAATTTATCCAAATTACCTAAAGTTTGCCCTGTGCTCAACCTAATCCGACCTAACCTAAATTATATGGCAGATACCAAAACCTAACCCAACAAAACGTAACGATAAAACTAAAAAGGTTATCTTCAATCTTCACCAATCCACCGCATTATAACCACATCGTATTCAAATCTAAAGCTGCGTTTATACCAAAGTTTTCCACAAGTTGCGGCAATTTGTTGTTTTTTCTACAAAATACAGCAACTTTTTCTGTCTTCCACTTGTGACTTGTGGAGAGACAAATCTTCCACAAAATTTTGGTTTCCCGCGGAGTGTCGCTAAAGATCAAAGAAAGTTGACAACTAAAAGTGGAAGATTTGTTGCAGCGCGCTTTGCGCGAGCAACTTGTAGGAAACTAGTGGAGAACTGTTCCCCCCTCCATGCAAACTTACAAACTTCAATAAAAAACAGTGAAATGGTTGATTTTGAGATTTTAAACAAATAACCGAGACTTGTGTACGAATCACCAGTAGCCAAAAAACTTAATGTAACCGCTAGCCTTTCTTGGGCAGGTACTGCTTTCCTGTAGTTTGTGTCACGTTTCTTGATTTTATGTCCGATCATTGAAATCAAATACTCAAAGTCAATACTGGTCATTTTCAGAGAGTTTTTGACACTCCCGACGCACCTCAGCTCACCACTCAACGGATCGACGTAATCTTCTCGGAGATCAGCTACACTAACTGCCTAATTCTTGACACTACTGTCTTTTCGCGCCAATTCTTTGGCAACAAGTTTTCTATTTGTTGTTCTAAATTTGAGAAGAGCAACTTTTAGTTGACAACTTAAGTTTTCAACTAAAAGTTGTTTTGTGAACTTTTAGTTGTCAACTTTGGTGTAAACGCGGCTTAAAACAGTTCTCGTTGAAAGCGTAATTTTTAAAATAAACTAACATGTCGTCAAACGTGTCAAAAGAAATAAAGTCAACATCGATACGGATACCGTACCCAAATTGAAGCCACATGGATAAGAAAGGTCTAGATTCGTTGCCGAAAGCAGAGAGATAGACATTTACAACACAACATTACCTACATTTACAGCATAACAGGCAGGATGTTAAAAACATTTTAACATCGACAGATCAACTGAGAAATCAGTTAAAATTCTAGGTGATGTGTACCAGACGTTGCTTGAATGTTCTCAACTTTCTATAAATATAATATGCGTGAATTATATTTATAAACCTTCCGGAAGAAATTCTCTAAATGATAGTGAAAACAATATCAAAATCCGTTGCGTAGTTTAGAAGAACTAAGCACACAGACAGACGCGGAAAGCGTCTTTGTTTTATACCATTTAGAGATGAAAAAATCTAGCGAAGTCATTCAATTAAATTGTGCAAATCAAATCAATTTATTGTAGAACAAGTACAAAGCAAATAACGTACATAATAATTATAATAATAGGCCGAGTGTATATTTTGGTTCCCGCGAAATTTTAGATGCTGTGAAAAATTGATGGAAAAGAGGAGAGAGATCGGCAAATTGGCTGCTTTTAATACAGGGTTTTCCAATAAGAGGTGTTATTTTGAATAGCCCGCTATTTCGGTAGATGTTACTTTTGAAGCTGTCATTTTTGACATTTGACAAGTAGAAACTACGTCATTAATAAAAATGGCACGATACACGCTTCAACAATGCATTGAAATTATTAAAATTCACTTGAGTGAATCAAATGCAAATCATCTTGAGTGATGAGGCCCATTTCCACCTCAGTGGCTTCGTCAACAAGCAAAATTGTCACATCTGGGGCTCGGAAAACCCAAGAGTTATTGTTGAAAAGCCTCTCTATCCTCAACGTGTGACTGTTTGGTGCGGCTTATGGTCCGGCGGAGTGATTGGACCTTACTTTTTCGAAAAGGAGGTTGGAGCAACAGTTACGGTGAATGAATTGCGCTATCGAGAGATGATTAATGATTTTTTATGGCCGGAATTTGATGGTATTGATCTGGACAACGTTTACTTTCAACGAGACGGCGCTACGTGCCACACAAGCAACGAAACCATTGATCTTTTACGATTGAATATCAAAATAACACCTCTTATTGGAAAACCCTGTAGCTTTAATTTAGAAAATATTATATTTATCTTAATATATTAAAACGAAATATTGTGTATGTTTGCGGTCTCAAAACTCGAAAAGCAGTCGACCGATATCGCTGAAAATTTCAAAGTTTGTTCTTATTAGTTCCAGGAGTGTTTAGAGAGTATTTTGAATGCTAGAAGAAGTCGAGGACGCCTGAGGAATACTTAACGCAATATCTCTGCACCGAAATGATATACAGAGTTGAATTAAAGTCGATGTAATGTAGTTTATTAACAGTAACATTGTGGTATACAGCAGTGAATTGTGGAAGAAGTCGGGACGCCTGAGAAAGACATTAGCAATAGCCACTAGTATTATAATGCCAGTAGAACTGCACAGTTTCGTCAGTAGATCAATTACTGCCTTCGAGGTACTCGTATTTACAAAAGCACAGGTTACAAAGAGTATCCACCGTTATTTAAAAATATCCTTTATGAAGTAACTCTTCAAATTATTAGTATCTCTGTTAAAAACGGGATTGTATACTATTAACGAATGAATTGATAGGTATCCTGATAAACTTTAAGTCAAATACCGATATCCAAACACGTGTTCCTAACATCTTTTGCATTTCGGGAAGACACTGTATCAGGAAGGGGCTTGTGTTCCTAACATCTTTTGCATTTCGGGAAGACACTGTATCAGGAAGGGGCTTGTGTTCCTAACATCTTTTGCATTTCGGGAAGACACTGTATCAGGAAGGGGCTTGTGTTCCTAACATCTTTTGCATTTCGGGAAGACACTGTATCAGGAAGGGGCTTGTGTTCCTAACATCTTTTGCATTTCGGGAAGACACTGTATCAGGAAGGGGCTTGTGTTCCTAACATCTTTTGCATTTCGGGAAGACACTGTATCAGGAAGGGGCTTGTGTTCCTAACATATTTTGCATTTCGGGAAGACACTGTATCAGGAAGGGGCTTGCAGTCACGTTCTTAAAAGGATTACGAATAATTTGAAAAGATTTTAAATAAATTAGCATTATTCTGGCTCTGGCAGATCCAAAAAAGATTACGAACCGCTGTTATAAGGGACAACAAAGAATAATAGAGACATCTAAAATCTAGCGTATTTAATAAAAAAATGTTATAGAAAGTTGACAGGTATTAACTTTTGACAGTTAAAATAAAAACACATTGTTCATTCATAAATCAGCTTCTAGGCTTCAGCGCTAGGGGTCGGCAGGTACCTTTTAGATAGGTAGGTATCCTTTATTATGGTTTGGGTAAAGCCAGGTAGAAAATACGACGTTTAAAATAAGCTACAAAAAAATGATAAGCACAGGTGTTCTGACTAACTCGCCTCAGATTTTGAGATGATGTTCTTGTATCTCTTGGTGAAAATCCCACGATCATCGAGGTATCAGTTAATAACAATAATAATAATAACTAACCGAAGTCCCCGGCTATCCAAAAATGTGTATATTCTTGGTATACCTTATATTGTAGGTAATAGGCATTAAAATCGCTTGACAAACGGAGTCTAGAAACGTTCAATTTCAAGCACAAAACTGGTTTTTATTCATTTTGTAAATAGTTTTATAAGAAAGCAAAAATTTAACCAAGTGAAACTGTCACAGATAATCTTAGCTACAATACTGTATTTTTAAAAGTTGTTACCTTTATGCATTCATACATTTCTATTGAAAAATAATTTTTTTAGTAGTTTACATTTATATTTTTTATTGAATAATTTATTTTTTTATTTGTATTCTATTCGAGCGAAACGATAGGAAAACCTTCAATTTATCTAAAGCATATTTTTTGGTACTCATAATGTACACCAATTTGTTATAAAGACTAATCAAAATAGTGATTTGGCATTAAGCTTCGCCTTAATTCAATTCAGAATTTATATGAAATACAGTCTTCTTACTTCAGTCTTCTCTTCGGTTTTGAAGGTTAAGTGTGCAAAATTCCATCAATCTCTGAATAAAATATTTTGTAGATTTGTTTAAAAAACAAATCCACACCGGGACACTCATTTTTATACAAATTATTATGTATCAGTAATATTTGGGTGGTTTGTATAGCGCCGTTTTAATAAAAAAATCATCTCATGTGTACAAATATTAATACCGGAGCGCGCTAATATTAAAAAAACGATTATAAATGGGCGTAAGCGACTGATGTGAAAATATTTAATAAAACACGACATATTTACAATATAATCGTTTTCTCTTTAAAAATTATTATTTTTTAGTATATAACGTGTTTTGTAAAATATATTTAGGCAGAATGAATAACGGCTTATGGTTTAGGGTTATTTCGCAGAGCACAAACCATGACGCCCTTAGGTCCAAAAATATAAACATTACAACTCCCCCCGTCATGGGAAATGGACAATGGTGTTCAACACTTGATGGTCCACCATCACCAGTAATTATATTTAACGAGACACCCCAATAATTGTGTAAATTAACTGCCCGGTGCTAGGTCAGAGTAGTAGATACTACGGAGAACATATGAAGTCATTATTCGTAGTATTCTGTAATATATGTACCTCCATTATTTGGGCCCTTCTGAACAAAACCATATTCTAGAAATAGAAAAGTACAAAAGAGATTTACGCGTTACCTATATATGATAGAATATATGTACTGTCCATTCCTGTACCAATCCTTTGCAAAATTATGTGTTTTTGGTTTGAAAATTTGGTCGCCTAGAAATGTTTCAGATGCTTTAATTAAATACTGCAAGTAGAATACATCTTGGCCTTTGAAATAATTGAGCATTTTTTAGATAAGTCTTTTTATAAGCCCAGAAAAAAATATTGTATAAGGCCTATGAAAACTGCTTTAAAGTTCAAAATCTCCTACTTACGAACCCATTTTCGGTTATTATTTTATTGTATAGTGTGGCAAATTAAGTTATTTATAAGATGATCGAAAATTTTTTAAATATTTATGCCTGAACATCCACAAAATAAAATAAAAGGCACTTTTTTGCCATGTTTTTTTCTTGCAAAAATCAAAACAGGCGGATGTGTTAAGCGGGAATTGAAACCTTATCGCCATCTACGTAAGGGTTGTTATTGATAGCGGCTCAAATTAAAATATTACACGACGTAGTGCATCACCTTGTTGTTACTAACACTGATGACATGTCATTAACACTAACACTATGGATGTATTAGAGTAACATGTTTTTTTACGGGTTGATTTTTTGACACATCTCCATTGCTGGTCTGTTTTTTTAATATTTATTTATATTAATTATTCGTTAATCTATAAAATCACAGCTTCGATCGACATTTAGAGTCGCAATTAAAGTAATTAGAAAAATACAGTCCGTTTAACATCCATCTTTTTGACTGATAGTTTTTTTTTGTTATGATCATAAAAAATTACTGTATTTATAATCTATGTTGATGATTGTATGAAATTACTGAAGCGGTCATACTACAGAAGTAACCCGGCGAACTGGGCCGTAGATACGGATAATCGAATTAAATCTCATTATTTTACTAGATTTATCGGGACAACAGTTGCATCAACATATACAGACGTCTTACACGATGCTTTTTTTCGTCCAGTTTACAATTTTTTTTCATATGGATTTGGTGTGAAAAAAGTATGTTGTTTTTGTTCCGATTTTCGTACAGTTTAAGATGGCGGACATTATTTGATCTGTCATTGCAATATTGTATATATGTAGAAATGTTGCATGTTTATTTCGATTCATATTTTCAAAACAGATTTTTTTACAATAATACATCGATTTTTTTAATGACTGAAGTAAACCGTACTAACAACTGCATCAAATGCCGATCGGGCGTGGCCGACATTGATTTCGTATATTATCTGCTGTAATGTCATCCGATTTTAGAGAAATGCGTGTGTGTCCGCGCGTGTGTGCGTGATTGCCATTAAAAGTTGATATAATGTATTGTCGTCGACAACGAGTTTATCTGCCGAGTTACAGCTTAATCGGTTATCGGGAAGTGGGTTAATTTCCTCTTTCAAGATTTGCTTTCATTTATTTATTCCCGAACTAAACAAATAGATATAGGTATTTAAAAATACTATACATATAACAAATTTATCCCATTTTCAATCAATAAATTTAAATCAGAACCAGAGTTAAACATCATAATAGACCAACGCACATGTGGCAGAACTAACTGCAATCAAACTTGTCCTATCCTTAGTCCAACATCCAAAATCAAATATCTTGGTGTATATATAGATCAATATTTTAAATGGAAAACACATATTTGTGAACTCGTCAAAAGGATTAGGAAATGTATTTATATATTTATAAGACTTAGAAATATTCTTAGACTACAAAACCTAAAAAGCGTGTACTATGCGATTGTTCAATCTATATTACAATATGGTATTATTGGTTGGGGAGGAACATATAATAAAATTTTGAACCCACTTAAAGTAGTTCAAAGATTGGTAATTTGGTTTTGTGAATTCCAACGATAAAGGGAAATGACAGATTGCTTTCGTGTGATCTACGGTGAGTTCAAGGTTTTTGCCATTTTTTTAACGAGTTTGTGTGTACCGTTCCAAAAATCTAGCCCATAAACATAACCTAACGTAACCCATTGATCCTAGCGTTTTTCAAAATTGCGTTGATTTGTCACTGTGCTCAGTTGTCCGGTCACCTGATATAGTTTCCACATGGAAAAAAAGGTATCGTGTAAAAACACTCATTAGATACATGCGAATCTGATGTGAGGGATATATAATCAAGTTTTATACGTAGTTGAATTGAAGACTTGTTAGGCAGTTGTCTATGTAAATCTTGTAACTGACAGCCGTTAAATCATCCGTAATATTATAGAGATCAATAAAAACTAAAAACATGTTTGACATTGTAAATCACAGGTTGAATTCTTCTTGGAATACAGACCTATCATCTTTGAGATGGGATTAAAAAAGTGTTCAAAATTATTTAGACTAACAAGTCTTCAAAAGTGACGGACGCAGACATGTAAAAGGAGACGGCATAATATTACTAATAAAAGTTATTAAGGCGATGCAATACGTCGTGTAATATTTTAAATTGAGCCGCTATCGATAACAACCCTTACGTAGATAGCTATAAGGTTTACATTTCCGCTTAACACCATCCGCCTATTTTGATTTATGCAAGAAAAAAACATGGCCAAAAAGTGCCTTTTATTTTATTTTGTGGATGTTCAGGCATAAATATTTAATTTTTTTCCGATCATTTTATAAATAACTTAATTTTCCACATTATACAATAAAATTATAACCAAAAATGGGTTCGTCAGTAGGAGATTTTGAACTTTAAAGCAGTTTTCATAGGCCTTATACATTATTTTTTTTTGGGCTTATAAAAAGACTTATCTAAAAAATACTCGATTGTTTCAAAGGCCAAGATGTATTCTACTCGCAGTATTTAATTAAAGCATCTGAAACATTTCTAGGCGACCAAATTTTCAAACCAAAAACACATGATTTTGCATTACTACGTATGGCATCGCCTTAAAGATATTTATACCTCTGTGGATGAGTTAAGATTGTGGACTACGAATCCGCAGATATCGGGTTCGCTGTTGTCCAGGCTGCTTCTGATTTCTAAGTGGTGGAAAAAGGGGACTGCGGTGGTTTTTCGAAATGTCATGAGCTTGAATTTTTTCAATCTCGTAATAAAAATTGATTTGTATACAAAACAGACACAGACTCTTATTTACATATTTACCGGCGTCGCCCTTGCTTTAAGCAGAGTTTTTCGAAATCAGATGTACACTATTCATTTTGAATATCAAGTGTGCAAAATTTCATCAAAAAGTGTTGAGAGGAAGCTACAAGCCAAAAATGTGTATATTATTGGTATACCTTATATTGTAAGAAATAGGCATTAAAATCGCTTGACAAACGGAGTCTAGAAACGTTCCATTTCAAGCAAAAAACTGGTTTTTATTTATTTTGTAAATAATTTTATAAGAAAGCAAAAAAGTTAATCAACTGTTACAGATAATCTTAGGTATAATATTGTCTTTTTTAAAACTTGTTTTCTTTACGCGTTCATACATTTATATTGAAAAAAAATATTTTTAGTAGTTTGCATTTATATTTTTTATTTAGTAATTTATTTTTTTATTTGTATTCTACTCAAGCGAAACGATAGGAAAACCTTCAATTTATCTAAAGCATATTTTTTGGTATTCATAATGTACACTAATTCGTTATAAAGATTAATCAAAATAGTGATTTGGCATGAAGCTTCGCCTTAATATTCTTTTTTAAGGGTTGGGAAAAGCAGATGTTAATGGTGTTTCAAAATATCATACAGACAGTGATCTTAATCTTGTTTTCAAAGTCGAGCGTGCAAAATTTCATCGATTTTCTTCCACTTTCCCATCTCCCTCCCTTCCCCGCTCCATTCAGTCTCACAACATACCAAATCAAGGATGCATTAGATCCACTGGCTCAGGTAAGTGGGGAGCCGTTGGAACTCCCGATTAGAGAGGCGGGTGCGGGTACCGCCGCCCCGGGAAGCATTTATTGGATAACCAATTTATGCTTAAGATATCAGGAAAATAGGTCAATCCAAGTGGTTCGTTAGTTTGGTAACTTCCAGATTCCTACCCACCCCTCAAAACTTCAAAAAAAACCTCTATACAGCATCCCCAAAGATGACATAGGCCCTAAGCGAGATTATTTTCCTCAGGACTTCATGTGTGGAGCTAATGTAAAACAATACTGAAATAGTCAAATAAAAAAAATCCCAAATAAAAATCAAATGGATGGGATGCAATAGCCAGAGTGGTTCCGGCCAGCTGGAATAGTTGTGCTGTATAATGTATAACTAATGGCTCAATTTGAGGCAATATTTTATTATAATAGTTATGCAAAACCGGTATTAAATTTGTTCATTAGAAAAACACAAAACAACAAAACGCATTAGCACATCGAAAAAATTAACGGCAGTTTTTTTTACCTGCGGTAAAATACGCTATAAAATGATTCTTCTTAGTTCTTTTTCGATGATTGATGTCGTCATAAACCGCAACAAATAGCTGTCGTGATAAAAAATCCATCATTGATTCGTGACGTCATTTCGGCGGCCTCAAGTTTGGGTTCGGCTATTTTTTGTGGCGGAAATAATGCTGATTGATGGAACGGGGCAATGAGTCTGTTGATTTGGCCTGAAGATGGCATTGCGTATTAGTGACAGGAGAATTTACTTACATACAGGTAGTTCTTCGGTTCTTCTACAAGTCAGTCTTGGCACACTCTTTGCCTCATTCACATTTATACATCGTATCATACATACTGTGCGATGACGCTGGAATTGCGTCACCGTAATTTGGGGCAGAAAAAGCCGTTATCCTTTCTTTATTCCAGGAGACTTTTAATTTGAAAAAAAGATTACGCTGCCCCAACCAACATAAATTAATGTCGGTCCTACCCGATCGGCATTTGGCGAGGTTGTTAGCGCGGTTGAATCCAATCCCTGGGAGGAACGTACAATTCTCAGTAAAACCAAGTTTTTTTGTCTAATTTAACAAAGGGTAGTTTTTTCTTCGGAAATTATTTTATTTATTAGTATCTTCAGCTACAGTTTTCAGTTTAGAAAATTTTCGTTTTAAACACCCTTTATCATCCGAATGGACCAAAAAAACTGCGGGTCAAATCGTGAGGATGTTTCTAACGAAGTGTTGTACAAATCACGAATCAATTCTTTTACAAGCAATTACACTATTTTATCTGTTGATAGGTTTACTAAGCATGACTGAAGATACATCTTACCGTTTGACGGCCGGCGTGGTCTAGTGGTATACGCTTTCGACTACAGATCCGAAGGTCGCGGGTTCGAACCCGGCGTGCGCAAATAAATTTTATTTGATTAATTTGTGTTATTTCACAATTAATTCATTTAAAATAATATATAGTATATTTGCGGCACGTTCCAGAGTGGAAGATACTCTCAGTATCGCCCTGGTGTAAGACCACCATTCAGAATTGAAACGTTGCTTGAAATGGCTTTAGCCGTGTTTGGTGACCAGATCTGAATAGCCAGGTACTTCCCCACCTTCCTCTTCCCCATCTCCCTCCCCTCCCCAATACCCTCAGCCTCACAACATACCCCAATTGGGGATGCCATAGTCTCACTGGCTCCAGACGGGAGCAGTTGGGACTCTTGTGCGGTAATACTGTAAAAAAAAAAAAAAAAACCCGTGAACACATTGATCCAATAGATGAATTAACTAGATGTGCCAAAAGACTTACAACGGATGACTGCTGAATGCGAAGTAATGCAAAATAATGTGTTTTTTGTTCGAAAATTTGATGGCTCCTAAATATTTTAGAAGCTTTAAATAAATACTGCGAGCAAAACACATCTTGGCCTTTGAAATGACTAAGAGCATTTTTATATAAGTCTTTTCATAAGCCCAGAAAAAAATAAAGTATCAGGCTTATAAAAACTGCTTTAAAGTTAAAAATCTCCTACTTACGAACCCTTTTTCGGTTATCGTTTTATAGTATAATGTGGAAAATTAAGTTCTTTAGAAAATGATCATAACATTTTTTTAAAATTTGTGCTTGAATTTGGCTAAATTGAATAAAAAAAACTTTTTGGCGATGTTTTTTTCTGGCATAAATCAAAACAAGCGGCCAAAACAATTTAAACAATATCGCCATCTACATAAGGAGTTTTATTGTAAGCGTCCCGATTCCAAATATTACACGACATGGTGCAGGTAATCAATACAGTACAATGACGTCTGGAGGTCTAGCTCAACTAAATCGATAACTAGGCGATATCATTGGGATAAACTTGACGTTTGTTTATCGATGTCCCGGGCACGACTGATGACCGATAGATTGATCACTGTCGGAAAAAAACGCTGACGAATGCGACACTCACGCATTTTAACTATTGCGTAGATATCATTAACTGACTAGTGTCCCCGCAGGGGTAGGCAGGGATCGGTCATGGCACACACTCCGTGCTTCTTTCAAATTCATACATCGTCTCATATATTCCCGTCTGTTATTCTATCTCTATACGGCTCAATTATTTGGTTCACTTGATCGTGCCATGTCTTCCTCGTGCGTCCATTTACAATGGCGTAATATTATATTCGCTTACTAATGGTATATTACGCTTACATCAGCATTGCATTCTTTACATACCTCACACGATCAAATAGCGGTTTTACAACACATACGCCTAAGGGATCTCATATCTAAAGCATTCAGTCTACTTTCTTACTACTTTTTTTACTAGCGCCAGCCGCGTTCAATCCTTTAGTTGAAACAACCGTTAAATATAACAACTGTCGTACTATCTCGTGTCGACTAATAACCAATATTGTCGATAAAGACTTCTATCGTGTCGATGTTGGCATTCATTCTGTAATAACAGTATTTTTAATTAACTAGTAGATAAAAAATATACTACGAAAACTTTAATAGTTCTATTTTAATATTGTAGATGGCAGCACTTCCGTTCGCATCGTACGTGGAGCGAGTGTGCACAACAAACGTAAGCGTATTAATAATATATAGAATATGATTTTTAACTTTTAATAGTCTTACATCATGAATAATGCAATGAAATCTTTGCAGCAAAAAAACACAAGTATTTCTAATAACAAAAAACACGGATAAAACCGGGTACGATAGCTAGCTTATTTATAAATCGTACAAAAAACCGGAAGCTGAAATTGTACATATAATTTCTCCTTGAGCGAATGATTTTATTGGATATAAAAAATTGTTTGATGTTAAAAAAAAGCCTTGATGTGCAGATAAGCAAATAGTTGAAGTCAATATTTATTTTATCGGTCGATAGTTTATGCGCATCAAACCTGAAAATCATATTATATTCTACAAGTGTCAAAATCGAAAACAATCTGTCAATGTTTGCAGAAACACTCTTCGAGAGTCAAAATTCCCCAATTGTGGCAATATTGATTCAGCAGTTATCAATCTGATCTTCAAATCATCAAATTGCAAAAACACGACAGAAGTGTACGCAAGTCATAATTTGGGGCGGTTGTGCACATTATCTTATTGATCCATTACAAAAAGCCCAAAAAACGATAATACGTACTATCAACAAGCGACCGACAAGATACTCCTCCACTCGACTCTTCACTGAATACAATGTCTTAAACATACAGCAACTCCACATAAAATTTACTCTAATGCATTTTTTGTACAAATATAAGAAAAAAACCCTCGTACACCACAATTACACCACCAGAACAATAACCAACCGACACTACAACGTCCCTACACTACATACCACGTCAGCTCGAAGACATTTCATGTACCTAGCTCCCAAAATATTTAACCTTCTCCCTGAAAACTTAAAAACCGAAACCCAACCCCATAAATTTAAAAAACTAATATCAAAATGGATAAGTTCACTTGGAGACCACAATATATAAAAATTGGTACATAAATTAAATTATATTATAATTTTATCAACTAATTATCAATTATTATTAATATTTAATACCATTTTTATTACTATAAATACATTTAGAAACCATGATTTTAATATTTGTAATGCAATTAAATTTGTATAATTTAAAAACTTTTAATTTAATTTAATTTGTATATTTTTATTACTTACTTATTATTTAATTGTATAATCTAATTGTATAATCTAATTAACTTATATTTCAATCTAAATTGCATAACTTTATAACTTATAATTAACTTATTTTATAAATCCAATCTGTAAATATCACCCGCCATAACACAGGGACATCCCTAGCATGGCGGTTGAATTATCAAAAATATGTATAAATGTTCAACAAGTTCTTATAATAAATAAATAAATAAAAAATAAGTAATATAATAATATAATAATAACAATACCACTTAATAACGTTTAACAGTTGATAAGCACTGGTCTCTCCAATTATTGTGATTACTGATTATCAATAAAATTAAGTACCCTAATCTAAAACTCCGGTACTAAATCGATACACTTTTCCTCAATCTACAAAGTGAAATTATTTATCTGATCTACAGCGTTGATAAACATCAATAACCAAATAAATCTCCAATAACTCCTTGTTACCATTTGTGCAAAATAATAATATTGAAGTGAGAAAATAGTGTCGTCACCGCGGAGATCTCTCATTGGTCATCAAAATAGTGTCGTCAAGACAAAATGTAACCTTCTTCTGCAAAACATACACAACCAACTATCAGACACACTCACTAACCAATAGGATGTACGATCTGGGGCTACATGAAACGAAATCCAATAGATACAGAAGGAAAGGGCATAGATTCGTGTATCAGCTATGATAGAAAAAAGTAAAACCAAAAAGCTCAAGTATTTACCTCGTCCAAAATAGGGCAGCTCTGATATCGTGCTTTCCTGATGGCCAAATCCCACCAGGGAACTGGCGGCTTGGATCTCAGGATAGTCTGGCAGCCGACCTTGGGATCCTGCGCCTCATAAAGAGTGTCCAAGGTCTGACTGAAGCCAGAACTTTTGCTGATGCCAGGAGAAAGGGGAAACCCTCGCGGAGACTCGCAGTTCGAAGGGATACCAGTCACACACTCGCAGCAAACGTGGTTTTTACCCATGGAAGAAGATGACACATCAACAGAAACTGAATGTCTGTAATTTGGAAGAGTGTTGTGCAAGTTAGGGATCCTACTGTAGAACCCACCAACCTCACTGTTGGATCTTCTGACTCCATTCCGTTTAGTCAACGCGTTGGGGTATGAAAAATTGTTCAATTCCATCGGACTCGGAAGGCCTGATTCAATTGCAAAGCTTTTATCCAGGGGCTGATGTCCAGTAACTGGTGTATTTGGTTCAGAACAATGCCCAATCTTCGCTCTGTTCAAGCTGCCGTAATTTGGGTTTTCGTATGTCGGTTTGATGTCGATAGACTTTGGTCTTCTCATATTGAGCGTCGCATACTTTTGAGGTGATCTATGAAACCTCGGCACCATCGGGAGCTCTTTAAGCACGTCTTCATTGTATTCTTTGGTATCTAATGGGTCGTTTGTGGTTTCGAAAGAACCGGATTCACTGTATGATTCACTGTTGGTTCTTGAATATTCGAAGTCTCCGTAAGGTATGATGCTCACGCGATGAAGACTGTTCTTGTCGCTGAGTGTATCCGAAGACTTGTGCAAACCGTTTTGGTAAGGTTTGATTTCATTCTTGTGTATTTCGCTGAATTCATCCACAGGTAATCTCTCTGTGTCTTGTACTATTGGCGTGACTCTGACTTCTGTCGGGTTATCTCTATGTTTCGGTCTGTCTTTTCTATGTAGCTCTTTTCTCTTTGGTTTAATGTCTATGGAATCGTAATGCACCTCTGGTCTTCCGTTCATGCTTTTGGAAGGCGAGTTATTATTACTGTTCGGAGGTGAAACTTTGGCATATATCGGTTCTTCAAAAACTATTCTGGAGTTGTCGACGGTCGGGGGTTCAGTTTTGATCACTCTAGCGACATTATTGTTGTCTAAGAATGTCTGTTTGTTGTTTCTCCTCAAAGTGAAGTACTCGGAGTGTCCGGTTGTGAGGTGCGCTGATGATGGAGAGGACCCGAGGCTTGCGGAGTCCTTGAGACGGACCCTGCTGCTCCTTGTGGATCTGATGGTGGCGAAACCATCGTAAATCTGAGACTTGCCTTGATGCATGCCTGGAGGGGCGGTTACACCCATTTTTGAAGCATGTCTCACACAATTCACATACTCGATAGTTTTAAATCACGTATTTTCAGAGTTTTGATTCAAAATATCACAGAATACTATTGAAAAACACCAGTATTAATAATAAAGAATAATATCAAACGATTCAAAATTGCCGTTTTACATAAATTGGATATTTATATTCAAGTAACCTCAAAAACCTGTTGCGAGATTAACAAAACACGTCATATAGAATGTTATTACATTTTCGTCAATCAAAGCCCGACCTAAGTTCAAACCGATAGTCGAAGATGATAAGCAAGAATCTAAATTACAAAATTATATCTTGGAGGTTTTAAATTGCATCAAAAATATTCGAATTCAAATTCCACGAAAATATTAGACTTACTTACTTAATACCTAGAATACCCTACATAAAAACAAGTATTTAAAGCAATTAATGAAATAGATCCACTTTACTTATTCTAACTGTACATTCCTTCAAACGCTAATCAACTATTCGATCTTTGAAGTATTTTTTTCAAAAGAAAACAGCGCTTTACAAATCATACAAAATTATTATACATCATCGGTAGAGATATTGAAGGAATGGTAAGTGCAAATTATTGGAGGACTGAACGCGATTGCGGCTAACAAAGCAACTGCCCAAAGAAGCGAAGGTAACAGTCAACAATGGAGTGCTGTTACCTACTCTGATGTATGGCAGTGACGCATGGAACTGGCAGAGGAAGGATGGAAATAGACTGAATGCTGTAGAAATGAAATCCCTGAGGCGTATAAGTGTAAAACCATGCATGATCGTACGAGAAATGTGAAGATTCACAAAGAATACAATGCTGATGTAAGTGTAATTAGCAAAATTAGAAAAGGACGCTTAGATGGTTTGGGCGTATAGAGCGAATCATCTAAGAAAGGATAATTATGACGCAAATGTGAATCAGTTCAGGGTAAAAGTCGGGGTCGTCCGAGGAAGACATGGCACTATCAAATGAATCAAACTATTTGAGTCGAGCATAACAGGAGTTTGTGCCAATACCGAGTTGTTTCTCAGGCCGTCCTCTCTGCCTACCCCTGCGAGGATGATACTTAGTTGTTTTCCAGTTTATTTAAGCGTCCTTAAGATCTGATATTTCACAAAAAATGCGCTATAAAAATGAGTAAGTTCCTACCCATGTTTTTATTATTATTATTATAGCCCATCTGGGTAGTCATAAATAGACTCCACATTGATGGGGCAGTTAATATTTGAGGATATAATCTATTTAAAACTATACATTACTCTTATCAAAACAATCTCAATAGGCAGAACGGGCTATTACACACTGAACAGCCATTATTCCCTAGAAATGTGATCTATAACGATTTTTTAAGAAAACTGAGGTCGCCAGATTTTTAGGGCCCAGATAGGACAATCAAACTGAATTAACATATGTTCAAGAAATAATTTAGGTATTTGAAAACGCTGGATTAATTTCACAAGAGACAAAGCCCTATGTCATTTATATTGAAGAAATACGTCATCACTGGTTAGCGATATTTGCGAGCACGATCAGAATATGATTCTGACAGTCGGTTGACAAAAGCCACTACTTTTAGCACGGCCTCCAAGGTGTCGTAAGCTGTATTCAATATAAACGATTTTTGGATAATGTCGTTCGTTATGCAAAATAACTGGCTTATTAATGAATGGGATGAACTAACTAAGCTCTTAGATCTGAACGAAATTGTATACACGATCCATAGAGTCAATTACTTCACCTAAGACGCTATCAATTGATTCCGTTCCAGCATTGATTTTAACATTATTTGATAGTGAGTATATACTTATTGTCCAACAACAGACACGCCTACCACACATTTCTAAACGTTATTTTATCTTCAGCGAGTACCTAATACCCTCTGGCAAAGTAAATCGTGTAAAAATAAACAAACCCGAACAGTTAAGAGAAACTAACGAAGTAAGTCGAGCACTTGAAGGCACTCGAAATGAAATAAGCCTACCAGGCTAGCAGAAGGGCCAAGAGATATGGGAAGGAAATAACACAACATCAGTAATTCAAGGAAGTTAAAACACATGTTACTGCAGTTAATAGTTCCTTTGATTTTAACCAGAACAAACATGTACTCCTAGTAGAAAGAAAACAGAAATACTTATGAATTCATTGCAGAAAAAACTGTACACGGATCTCCTGTTAAAAACGGGATTGTAGGCCATTAACGAATGAATTGATAGGTATCCTGACAAACTTTTAGTAAAATACCAATGATTTGTCACGTTGTCCGAACACGTGTTCATAAAAGTACTAACAATTTTGCATTTATCATTATTATTATCAACGACGAACAAGTAGTGTTCAGTTACGCAAATTTACCAACACTTTTTTAGAAAACGGCTTGCAGTCCCATTTTTAACAGGAGCACTAAGAATATGAAGAGATTTTCAATAAATCCGTTCGAAATGAATCCGTATTATTCATTTTATTTTGTAGGTATTGTAAGTAGGTACTGTTTTCCATTACGTTTCCTATTATAAATTGATATCATTATTATTTGTAAGAACACGTGTTACGACTTCCTAATAACATATTCGTACTTTACTGATAGTTAAAAATTTGTCAAATCATTTATTATATGCTTCCAGTCACGTTTTTAACAGGAAAACCAATAATTTGAGCAGATTTTTAATAAATTAACAATATTTGATCAGTAAGTTTTCTAAGTGCAGGGAAAAACACTCAAATAAAAGACGTCGAATACAACTTTAAAGTTGAAAATTTGATACAGATATTCTGTCTGAAATGTTTAGATAAAAGCAATTGTCCTTCATGCACAATGTCCATACGCGAGACAGAAGGAGAAACGAAGTGTACGTAACTGTTAAGTATGTGTATGTTAAGAGTGTAGTTGTTTGTACATTGGGAGTCATAATTTAAGGACGAGGACTTCAAATAGATAATGCACAGATGTTGCATCCTGTTTTTTTAGCCCAAGCGTATTTTATAGTCCAACATTAAAAATAAGTACGATCGATAAATTTTGGTGTTTATTCGTTTTTTTATACCACGCTAATAGAAATCTCTTTGTAAACAAGTAAAATAAATTAAGAACTTCAAAGTAGAGTAAAAATGTTTATGACTTAATTATTGAAGACAATATTAATGACTCTCAAGCGAAAATTTGGCACTGAAAAATCAGAAATCGCAACGATGGAATTGAACCCAGGACCTCAGCCTTGCCGGAGCTCCGCTTTACCACTGGGCTGATCCCTTTAGGGCCATATTTAACTGTATCACACTTCGACTAAGAATTACAAACAATTAAAAAAAATTAATGGCAGTTAAGTATGATTGCAAGATTCTTTCCGAACTAAATGCAATCTATATAGTGTTTTAGATAATTAGAGGTAATTTACAAAGATATGACATAACGCAAGACAGAAACTGAACTAAATGCATTTCCTTATGTCTGAATATAACTCATCTTTGCAAGTATTGCATAGTTGGATGCGCTAGACTGCAGCGGTTCTCTGGACCTCTAAGATCTCATCTCAGTAACCTGTCTTGGAAGTTATGGTGTCATATTTCAAGGATTCAGGACAAAGATATATAATATGCAGCGTCAATTGTACGTCACAAGCGACAAGGATCATAAGCTATTTGACGAGTCTTCTTAGAAAAGACAGACAACGAATTAAATCTCTAAATAGTATAAAGTCTGTCTGTTTGTGCGCTTAGTTCTTCTAAACTACGCAACGGATTTTGATAGGGTTTGCACTATCATTTAGAGAATTTCTTCCGGAAGGTTAATGTATATAATACATGCATACTATATTTATAGAAAGTAGAGAAAAGTCATGTTTTATAATCAAGACGTAAAGATATATTTTCTGGCACTATATTGCTAACGCTGGCTAAACCTTATGAGATACATCAAAATAATGTACCACGGAATTGTATATCTTAAAAAGGCCTACAGAAATGTCCTTAATGATATATATATCTATATCCTAAGGATAACCCCCAGCAACGCCGGGTCAACTAATAAATTATATATACAAGTACTATCAACATCATTTGGTGACATCCGGTAATTTAGTTCCGTGGGAAAATTGTCAAGATCGGAAATCAATTCTACACGAGTTAATTTAATGTATTTGGTACAAGCCATTTGTTGAGAATTCTCAATGCCTTGCTGTAATCATTTATTAAACCCAATTGGATGGGAATTACCTTTCAAACTTTTTTTATTGTTAAATCTAATATAATTAATCATGGTATCAGTTGATTAAATCAAATTGAATCCGGTACTAGACTAACACTAGACAACTAAAAATATAGGGTACACTAGATTACGATGGCCCGCAACTAGTGGTTGCTCACTCTCACTTTGACTCGTTGTTTTATCATTTTTTCACTAACGAAATCTTTAAAAAGGTCTCTTTAGTCCAATGTGAATCGACAAACTGATATTTGTTTGCAGAAACAGCCACGTTGTTGAAACGAGAAATTTCAATTTGGGAGGCGGGTTTGGGTACCTAAAACCATTTATTGGATAATCAATACCCCTGCCATAAGTTACTCCAAGTGGTTCGCTACATTTGGTGACTTATCAGTTCTTCCCGGGTTCATGGGATGAGGTTTATCTAGGTATTGGCGGCGAATTCGTTTGCTCACCCACGCGGCAGGTCGAATCGGGAGAAGCTGGTTGAGGAAGACCTTATGACCTCGTCAGCAGGACAGAACATCGCCTTGCACCGCAGTGGGAGGGATAGATTCATACATCCGTCACTCCTGGATACATTGACCACCAGATTCCTACTCATCCCTCATAAATTTTTCTTTCACGGAACTTTCTCTCCTCCCTTTTCCTAATAATGACCCTCTACTACAGCTTATGTAAAAAAAAATAATTGGGAAGCTCGTCGAAGTTTTTTTCAATACTGCGGATATTCCCTACATTATCTTAAAGTTTAACCTATTATTATTAAATAACTAACTAACCATCACGCCGTTTCCCCGCAGGGGTAGGCAGAGAGGACGGACCGCCAAACAACTCGGTCTTGGCACACACTCCTTGCCTCATTCACATTCATACATCGTCTCATACATACTCTTCTATTATTCTGACTCTTGACATGGCCCGACTCTAGTATCTGATTCACTTGATCGTGCCATGTCTTCCTCGGGCGTCCCCGACTTCTGCTACCATTCACATTTGCATCATATATCCTCCTTACACTCCTATCTTCGCTCATTCGCTCTACATGCCCAAACCATCTAAGCGTCCCTTTCTTAATCTTACTCATTACGCTTTGACAGTAAAACAAAATTAATGAGTGTGTATCATTTTCAGATTGTTTTTTTAACGATTTTTTATCGAATCACTAAAGTGGGCAACTACTGTACATTTAGCAATATTTTTTTGATAATTTAAAAAAAGATGTCATTTTGTTATGGAGTTATACATTATAATCTATACAAGGATTGATAGGTAATTAATCAAATACTATGGAACTATATATTGCTTTGTAACATGGTGGGTTGGACCAACAAGGAGAAAAATAAGTATTGCTAATTAATTAAGAATCTCTTCAAATTATTGGTAATCTGGTTAAAACCGGGATGGAAGTTAAGGTCGTCAGAGGAAGACATGGCAGGATCAAGTGAACCAAGTCGGGCCATGTCTAGTCAAAATAAAATAAGGGTATGCTGGAGACGATGTACGAATGCGAATGAAGACAGAGTTGTTTGGCGGTCCATCCCATCTGCTTGCGGAGAAACAGCGTGATGGTTAGTTAGTATAAATAATAGGGAAGTTAAAAACGAAGCAGAAAGTTATTTTAAAATACAGGGTTTTCCAATAAGAGGTGTTATTATAATATTCAATCGTAAAAGATCAATGGTTTCGTTGCTTGTGTGGCGCGTAGCGCCGTCTTGTTGAAAGTAAACGTTGTCCAGATCAATACCATCCAATTCCGGCCATAAAAAAATCATTAATCATCTCTCGATAGCGCAATCCATTTACCGTAACTGTTGCTCCAGCCTCATTTTCGAAAAAGTAAGGTCCAATGACTCCGCCGGACCATAAACAGCACCAAACAGTCACACGTTGAGGATAGAGAGGCTTTTCAAAAATAACTCTTGGGTTTTCCGAGCCCCAGAAGCGACAATTTTGCTTGTTGACGAAGCCACCGAGGTGGAAATGGGCCTCATCACTCAAGATGATTTGCATTTGATTCACTCAAGTGAATTTTAATAATTTCAATGCATTGTTGAAGCGTGTATCGTTCCATTTTTATTAATGGCGTAGTGTCTACTTGTCAAATATCAAAAAATGACAGCTTCAAAAGTAACATCTACCGAAATAGCGGGCTATTCAAAATAACACCTCTTATTGGAAAACCCTGTACTACAATGATGAATGGCTGTGTGGTAAAAAGTTAACATCTAAACGTTATTTATTTAAACGGTGTAACTATTCACCTACTTGACCAGCAATTTGAAAGGTTGGCCAATAATTGATTGGTTGATTAATGAACGGAAACATAATTCTTAGCGTGTACTAAAACAATTTACGTTAACTACAGGTGGCCCATCCTGACACCTGAATTGGATGTTGGACTTTAGATAATGACCAGCTCAGGCACGAGGGTTCCATCGAAGCCAAAGTCAAGCTAACCTCTCAGAAGTTTTTTTAAATTTATTTATTGAGTTACTTCATACAAAATTTGAGTATAAACTAATATAAACAAGATAAGCTTAACTTTCAGGCATTTCATCATACATCTTTAGTCCTTTGTACATTAGGCAGTTCTATGATTTTGATTTCTTCATATGTGTCAATCTAATTCTATTTACATTTCTGGTTTCGTAATTATGAACATCTCTATTAAAAACAATTTCATCCTAAAAATATTTTGGCATTTGGTTGGTCATGACTTTATGCACAAAAATTAACAGTCTCTTTTTTATTGGAATCCAATTTAGCTGCTCTCTTATTTTATCAATGCTTGCATATTTGCCTTTTCCCATTAAACATCTCATAGATCTATTCTGTATAAAATCTAGTTTGTTCAAATTTCCTTCATTGGCCAAATATAACATAGTAGAGCAATAATCTAAATGTGGAGCAACTATAGTTTTATAAATGAGCTCTGTAGTTTTTTCATTTAGTTTATTTCTTAATCGTCGAAGAAAAATGACTTTTTTGATACCTTTTTAGCACATATTAAAAATTTGCTGTGAAAGTGAGTTTTGAATTGAGTATTACACCTAGGTACTTAATTTCATTTAATTTTTCAATTTTTTCATCATTAATTGTCAATTTTAATTTTGTGTTATGCGTTTTGTTGCCTATTTCCATATAATTTGTTTTGTTTAAATTTAGTTTTAATTTGTTTAATTTCAGCCATTTCGCTATATTTTGTAGTTGGGCGTACTGTACAGTGTACAGGGCACGAAAATACTTAAGATGGTACACCAATGCTGACATGGTATATTTTGACGTTTGATTTTGACAGCCTCTTTGATCCAGGGCCCTACATAACTTGGCCACGCAGAAACGGGCGGTCTTTTGGTAGATTATATATACTATCTTAACAAACGGATTGCAATCTTTACAGAACAGGCGTCACGTGGGAATGCTGTCCTTGCACTACCGGTATTTCAATGTAAGATTATCCGAGGAACTAGCTTCATTGATCCCTTTTGTGTGTTTCCTCCCTCCTACAATATGGGTATATTCATAACTTGACAAATTACAGACAAAAACGAAAAGCAAATAACACCGTATCTTAATTCTGTGATATTTGACGCAGTGTGATAATGTTGATATTAGCTGCCGCATTAAATTGAATATTATTTCAAGGTTTCGCTTTGCGTCAATTCTCCTTTATAAGTGCTAAATAATGATTTCCGTCTTTATGAGTGTTGGGTAAATGGGCTAGAACCAAAATTGTGGTGACATTGGTTACTATTTAAATCTAAATGGAAGGCATTTCTAGTGTTTATTATTTACCGCACAAGAGTCCCAACTACCCGGAGTTAGTGGGACCATGGCATCCCTAGTTTTTGGGATATGTTGACAGTACCTGGCTGTTGGAATCTAGTCGTTTCAAGCAAAGTTTCGATTCCGAATTGTGTTATTTTGCCCTGATAATGAGAGGTTAATTTTTCTATATAATTTTGAAATGTTAATTAAAAAGAGTGTATGTAGCGGCGTAGCTTCGTTTTTTACACAAATCTACATTTTTGTTCGGAGATTGATGGAATTTTGCACACTTTACCTTCACAAGAAGATTTACCACACGCGTTTTCGAAATACCATCCCACCCCTTAAAGAAGAATTTTGACACATCTTGATGAAATTTTGCACACTTCACTTTCAAAATAAAAATAAAATTACTGTCTACAGTTGATTTTTTAACTCTGTGTAAAAACCAGGGCAATGCCGGGGACTTCAGCTAGTAATAAAAATGTATCGCTGATGACCTTGTAAATTGTTCAACGTTTTTATGTAGAGTTAATTTATATTTGACGTTTTTATGTTTGGCATTTATAAAACGAATGGTTTATAGGATTATAACTATTTCAACCATAAATCTTTAATCAGTACAATATAAAACGTTGCTTAACACCAACGACCTGTCAAAACTACACAACGGAAATAAACCAGGCCGTTTTAAGTTATTACTGAGGCGTATGTGTGGTAAAATCACTTATGTCCGTAATACGAATGATGACTTTGATAATATAAACAATAATTCTTAAATATGATTTAAGATTTTCACGGCCAAAAGTATAGAAACTGCATCTCATTCTCTTCCTTATAAAAGACTCTCCATACAAAATCCCAAAAGATGGTTAATGTAAAAAAAAAAAAAACAAAAATGGACCTGGGTGTGATCCCTGTGGTACTCCACTTGTTGCATTATTTTCTCACTGATAAAGGGCGATGAGCCAATATTAGTATGAAACCACACACACGAGTGTCGCCAACATTATTCACCGATACCTTTGGTAGTCCGTGAAGTTTGATCGTAGTTAAGTTTTAGGCAGTCGGTACGCTTCCATATACACTTTGTTTATATTATCTATGGGCTGACTACTTTATGTTAACAGTTTGTGCCCCAAGAATATAATCTATCACAAACAGTGATACCAATTGAATAAACAAAATACTAGAAAACATTGCAACCTCATCAACATGGTTGACAATGAATGACCTACAAACCTTCAAGCATATCATTAGCATAACAATTAGTATTTATAAGATGAACACCAAATACCTGCAACTGTTATAAATATTAACATAAGTAGATTTGACATTCATAGGAGATGTCTTTCGAACGTTACCAACTGATATTTAAGAATAATTACATCTCTACACTAGCGACGTGGGTAGGAAACGCCCATATTTATATGTCTCCGACATGCCAAAGTTTATCTGCAACAGCCATGAAAAAGTTAGCACAATTTTGTATTATTACAAAGGTGGTTTTACGGGTTGGTTTGATATCACAAAAGGTGTTAAACAAGGCTGTGTAATTTCACCATGGTTATTCAATCTATACATGGATAATAATACGTATGCAAAAATTGAAAGAGGTGGGTTTGGGCGCGAATTTGAGTAATCTGAAAGTACGTTGCCTGCGGTGCTGATTGCTAACAGAATGGAAGATCTACAGTCTCTCGTGTCTAGGATGAACCAAGTATGTGTGAAGAATGAGTTAATGATGAATGTAAGGAAGTCTAAGGTCAATGTGTTTGAAGGAGAGAGTACGAAAATAGTGTGCAATATAGTTGTGAATGAGGAATACTTGGAACAGGTGGATGAGTTTGTGTATTTAGGCGGTATGTTTACGAGAGATGGGAAGGCTGACAGATATTGAAAGAAGGATAAATGCAGGTAACTCCATTAATTGGGGACTGAATGCAGTTAGCGCTAACAAAAAATTGTTCAAAGAAGCGAAGCTCGCAGTCCACAATGGAGTGCTGGTACCTACACTGATGTACGGAAGTGAGGCATGGAACTGGCAGAGAAAGAATGAAAGTAGACTGAATGCTGTATGCGTGTGGTAAAACCATGTATGATCGTGTGAGAAATGTGGAGATCCGCAAATTTCAAGGCTGATGTAAGCGTAGTGAGTAAGATCAAGAAAGGGGCGCTTAGATGGTTTGGGCATGTAGAACGAATGAGCGAAGAAAGGAGTGTAAGGATAGTATACGCTGCAAATGTGAATGGTAGCAGAAGTTGGGGACGCCCGACAGAAGACATGGCACGTCAGAATAATAGAAGAGTACGTATGATATGATGTATGAATGTGAATGAGGCAAGGAGTATGCCAAGACTTTCTGCCTACCCTTGCGGGGAAACGGCGTGATGGTTAGTTAGTTAGTTAGTACAATTTATTTTAAGTATGGGGAAATTATTGTGCTTACTTCAGGCCACGGACACGCTTACAATAAAATATCGGTTTATATCTTCGGTGTCTTGAGTCGGCACTACTAATATTATTTGTGAGTTGCAGATCTCAAGTGATGCTTTGATGCGCAGATGTAGGATGCTGTATGAAACGCTGTGGCACATTGAAGCCGATGCTGATACCAATGTTAAATTGTGGCGTAGATAATATTATTAGTTTATTACATATCTATCTTGTCTAGCAGATGTTCGGTTGCTGAAATGCCAAGCGTTATAAAATTTAATAAAAAGGTTACATGACTCATCGATGTTACTAGAGCCTAGAACATATTTATAATAACAAATAATAATATTAAATTAGATAATATAAGTTTCACTGATATTTATGAAACAGGTTGACTGTTGTTCACACATAAATAACAATTATTAGACTACTACTATTAGGTTCCATCTACGTCAAACGTGCCTAAAATTTGCTACCTGTGATCATCCAAGGCCCGGAGGATGACCAAACACCGTTGCACCATATTTAGAAAGGCTATTTGTGGTCCACATAATGTTGACATGTTTGGTCGTGTAGACTGATATTAATTTGTTCATTATAAACCTTAGTTTTGTGCCATGTAACAAGTTCCTATCTTAATTAAATATATTTTTTTTATTTCTAGTGTTTTATTGCGTAGTCCACTCGACGAAAGTTCAGTTACAATTAAACAGTTTAGTTATCTAGGGTTAAATAAGTTAAGGTTTAAAACAAGAAATCGAAACTTGAAAAGAAAGCAAAGCTTGAAACAAAGCAAAATATGAAACAGGACAAAGATTTAAAAAAAAACAAAGCAAAGGTTGAAAGGAGAGCTTGAATATAAACACCCTAAGCATAAACAATATTCTAAAAAATCCTCACGTGGTTATTATGAATAAGTATTACATCATTACGAAACAAATAAACCCACACACTCTGTTTCAATTATAGATCATTGAACCAACGGACAACGGACATTAGAAAAAATACAATTTATTTATGTTTACAAACATTTACTTGTACATGTCGGACAAGTTGGCTTTTAATTGCGCAGTCTAATGGCGTGTTCGCTTCAAAAGTCGAGGCGTGGGTTCGTAGCCCGAGGAAGCAATTCTTTATAATCTATTTCTTTATCTCATCTTTAGTTTACTATCTCTGCAATCAGGAGGTGGTCGTTGGGCCGGAGGGGCCATTTTCTATCGGCTTTATGAATATTTATCTTTCGGTCGTTAATTTGAAATCAAGCGGACACTGCCAAGCGCGGGGTATTTTTGATCATAATATAAATGACCTACATCAATTTATTTACAAAAAATTAAGACAAACATTGTAGGATTAGGAATTACCTCCTTGACAATATTTTAATTTCTTCTAATAGCTACTAGCAGTCCACAAGTCATAATATATTCTCATTTCTTCGTTTATCATGCCCATGCCATCTAAGCGTCCATTTCTTAATCTTATTCATTACTCTTACATTACATTATTCATTGCATTCTATGGACGGATGCCACACTTCAAACACGATCTCACATTATTTTTTTAATGATAAACTAATGTTTATAAGACAAGGTTTTTATGCATAGCACAAAGGATAACAAATTATTATAAGTATTAATTACTCGCCTGAAATATCCACACAAATTGAAATATCTTTCGAGAAAAAATATATGCAGAGGACGGGAATTGAACCCGAACCTTCTGATGTCCGGTCAGGTGCTCTGGACCACTGAGCTACGTCGGCTTATTCCCAACACGCCAAATAATTCAATATGTACAAGTAATTCAATTGATAATTACTGCTTATTATATTTTTTCACCTGTAAACAACCAAAATAAATTTGAAAAATGCTTATAATACAGCATTCAGTCTACTTTCATGCTTCCTCTGCCAGTTCCATGCCTCACTGTCGTGCATCAGGGTAGGTACCAACACTTCACTGTGGACTGTTATCTTGGTTTCTTTGGAGATTTTTTTGTAACGGCCAACTTCGTTCAGTGCTCCATTAATGGAGTTACCTGCATTTACCCTTCTTTCAATATCTCTATCAGCCTTCCCATCTCTAGTAAAAACACTTCTCAAATCTTCATAAATGACGTATTGAAGTATAATAATAATTATTAATCATTATTACTAATTCACTGGTTTTAATATCTTCTTCAAATACTTAAATGAAATGGCTTCCTTCACTTCCTTGTGTGTTTCTGTAACGTCTGATGACCACGTGTGACACTGTTCAATCTAGAACACGTGGCTTACACATACACCCACACACGCAACGGCGCATGTGTTATTATTTGTAGATGACAAGTTTTTAACCTTTTCAACGCGGGAAGGTCAATTTAAGTAGTCGATTGTGGTTTGCCACAAAATGAAAACTTTACAGGAGACGATAATAACGACTAATTACGGATTCGTAAAACGAATCAAAAATATTGAAGTTTATATGAAAGTTGTCATTTGTTTTTTAAAATGTCAAGGCGATGCACTACGTCGTGTAATATTTTAAATTGAGCTGCTATCAATAACAACCCTTACGTAGATGGCGATAAGGTTTAAATTCCCGCTTAACACCATCCGCCTGTTTTGATTTATGCATGAAAAAAACATGGCCAAAAAGTGCCTTTTATTTTATTTTGTGGATGTTCAGGCATAAATATTTTTTTTTGATTATTTTATAAATAACTTAATTTTCCACGTTATACAATAAAATCATAACCGAAAATGGGTTTGTAAGTAGGAGATTTTGAACTTTAAAGCAGTTTTCATAGGACTTATACATTATTTGTTTCTGGTCTTATGAAAAGTCTAGATTATTTCAAAGGCCAAGATGTATTCTACTCGCAGTATTTAATTAAACCATCTGAAAAATTTCTAGGCGACCAAATTTTCAACCCAAAAACACATGATTTTGCATTACTACGTATGGCATCGCCTTAATGTAAAATATTACAGACTCTAAATAGAATAAAATAAAGTCGCTATCCGGGTATGTCTCTTTGTGCGCTTAGTTCTTCTAAACTACGCAACGGATTTTGATAGGGTTATCACTATCATTTAGAGAATTTCTTCCGGAAGGTTTACATATATAATACATGCATATTATATTTATAGAAAGTAGAGAAAATTCGATGTTTTATAAACAAGTCGAAAAAATATATTTTCGGGCACTACATTGCTAACGCTGGCTAAACCTTATGAGATACATCAAAATAGTGTACTACGGAATTGTATATCTTAAAAAGGCCTACAGAAAAGTCCTTGATGGTATATGTCTATCTCCTAAGGATAACCCCCAGTAACGCCGCGTACACGTCAACTAATTAATAATTTTGAAAAATTTAAGGATTGAGTTATTTCATCCTAAAAAAAGAATTACGCATGAATTTAGTTTTTAGTATTAAATATGCCTAAATTAGAAAAAAAAAAACTTTAAAATATTGTATTTTAAAAATTATTCTATATGAAACCAATGTAAAATGACATTCCCAAACAATGTGACTTTGGTAAAACCATTTTTTTGGGGAATGTCATTTTTCAGTGGTTTTATTAGAATAGTCTTCAAAGTAATTTTTGCTGATTAAGGCATTTTGTGCATCTGTGTGTCCAGGAGTGACGGACATATGAATATATCCCTCCCACTGCAGCGCAAGGCGATGGGTCGAGAGAACATTTGGAGAAGTCGAAGGGCCATGTTAATGTTTAAAAAAAATCTATAAAAAAAATTTGAATCATATTTGTCACAATCATGCATGTGGCTCGTTGTCAACATGTCTAAAATGAAACAGCGGCGTCTATAAAATAATTATAAAACAAATACAGCATCCAATTCGCCAATTAACCAAGCTCTTCATACTCTAAATAATATTTGTCTTAACTCTAACATTGACATTTTTTCGGATTCACGGCCCAAATTCAAACGTGGCATCATGTCAATAACTTAAACTGTTCAGTGCGCATACATACAGACACACAGACACACACAAACACTCACTCACACCTACATACTACACACGTCACCTTGTAATTAAGGAATAAACATACCACTTAGGAGACATTACAAGGAAACATATCATAGGTACACAACATGAAGTATCTAATTCCTGTAGATTGTTTCATCACTTTAAATCATGTATTGTTTGTTTCTATAATATAAAATATATATTTTATTTTTTTGACAAGTCTTGCATGTAGCACGTCGTCAAAATATCTAAAATGATACAGCGGCGTCTATTGGGTTAACAGTAGTTAGTTGCTTATAGTTGTTGTTATAGTATGAATAGGTCGGTGCGTTGTTGATTGTTAACTTGTTATTGTTCGACCGATTCGACCCAAACGATCGTCGAAGGCCAAACTCGCATACCACAAAGTTATTCCTTATTTAAAAGCAAAGCCATAAAATATATTATGACGTCATATAACAATGTCACCATTCGACTTTTTCCATTACTGGAATAGACGTTGTGACCAATAAACTACATACTGTAAATTCATTTTGGTTACGAACTTTACAATATTTAAACGATTTAAAATAACTATCTCCGGCAGAGAGGATGTTCCGCCAATTCAACACTCTTTCATGGAGCACAATCAATGCTTCATTCACATTCATACACTTTTGTTATTCCAGCCCTCGACATTTTGTATGTCTGGAGCCAGTGAGACTATCTCATCCCCAATTGGGTATGTTTGGAGGCTGAAGTTAGCGAGGAAGAAGACAATGAAGAAAAAGATGGGAAAGTAGTACTATTCAGATCTGGTAACCAAATACGGCTAATGCCATTTAAAGCAACGTTTTAATTCTGAATTATGGTCGAAACACCAAGGCGATACTGAGAGTTATTTCCATTCTGGAACATGTGGCAAATATATTATGATACATTATTATAAAGGTAAAAAATTATTATAAAGGTAATACTTAAAAAAAACTGTACTTTTCCAACAAAATTGCTTTTTAAATTGTTTCCAGTACCAAATATTGATGATATATTTAAGCAAACTTCCATTATAAAAATGTGTAAAGAAAAAAATAACACAGAATATCAAGAATTTTACAAACTGATGAGAAATGGAAATCAATTTATTACGCCAATCTTTAAAACAACTCAAATGCAAAACCATTATATTTACCAAGCCATAAAAAACTACAATAATCTCCCTTCCGAATTACGCTGTATTACGAACCAACAAGAACAAATAAATAAAATCAAACTTTTTTTCCAAAAAAATTTACAGTAAAAAATATATATCTATAGTAAAAAAATTATTATTGTAAAAAATTTAGAGTAAAAAATATATAGTAAAAAAATATATATATTATTATATATAGTTTACATTTAAGAATCTAAGTAAGAATCGTGGCTCCCTTATCAGGCACGAGAGCTCCTCTTTTCTGATAAGGTATACATGACCAATTATGAACCTAAATATTATATTTTGCAAAATATGTATGTATTAATGTAACCCATATGATCTTTATTAAAATAAATAAAACATAAAATAAAAAACAAAAAATAAACAAAAATAAAATAAAAACGAGCACCTGGAGCTCAACTTATGGAGAAATAGAATAATAACGAAAAAAAAAATATATAAGTCTGAAAAAAAAAAAAAAAAAATAACAATAATAAAAAAATAAAATTAATCAAATAAAATTTACTTGCACACACTGGGATTTGAATCCGCGACATCTAGATTCGTAGTCAAGAGCCTTACTAATGCTCTGAATAAATTACTAAATATAGACTGAAACCGAAATCACTCAACTGAACAAAAAGCACCAAATATCAAAATCCTAGTCGGAGCACCAAACCCCAAAGATTTTGAATTACTTGTCCCTGTTTCAATTTAAAAATTCGAAACAGTTGGTAAATTATTGTTACTATTCCAAACGAATGTTCTGTTCGATAATGTGACAGCATTTGACATCGGAACAAAGAATGATGGTAAATTACGGAACGTTCTGTTTGATAGTGTGACTATTTTTGAAATCGGAACAAAGAATAATGGTAAATTACGGAACGTTCTGTTTGATAGTGTGACTATTTTTGAAATCGGAACAAAGAATGATGGTATATTACGGAACGTTCTGTTTGATAATGTGACTATTTTTGAAATCGGAACAAAGAATAATGGTAAATTACGGAACGTTCTGTTTGATAGTGTGACTATTTTTGAAATCGGAACAAAGAATGAGTGTAAATTACGGAATGTTCTGTTTGATAATGTGACAACTTTTGAAATCGGAAATAGAAATGCTCAGCTAATTTTTATTGATTTATAATTATTTCAGAAAAAAGGCTACTTATTATATTTATGACTAGTTGACGTGTATTCCGGAAGAAATTCTCTAAATGATAATGAATACCCTACCAAACTCCGTTGCATAGTTTAGAAGCACTAAGCGCACAGACAGACAGACGCGGATAGTGACTTTGTTTTATACACAGACATAGGAATTAATAGACGAGAAGATAATGGCGAGGAGTAAAATCATTGTTGAAGAACGAAGGGAGTGAAGCTGACTGTGATTCGTCAATAAATCAATCTGACAGTAAATAGGCATCTCGCATTATAATATCACCAGATTTTACTTCTTAAAAGTAAAATCTGCTTTTGAATGAATAGACATTTTTACATGGGAGCGCAAATTACTCGCCACGTTATGAACAAATTTGCGAAGTCCAAATTCGGCAAAAAAATTCGGTTCTATTTTCAGAGTCGAATATTTCGTTTAAGTATTTAGTTAAGACACTTTTATAAATGTTCATAATTTACTTCCCAGCAACCAACCAGCTTTGTGTTTCGCGTCCAGACGTTTCTCGATGTGATAGTAACAACTGATTCATATTATCCGATGTGAATATGCTTAAAATAAAGTAAAATAATGCTTATATATGGAATGTAATACGACAATTGGGTTTATTCTCTTTTTCACATCTATTTTTACAAGTTTTCATAGTACAAGTCAACATTTTGCCGTGTTATTTCGTAAAATGAACCGATGATGCCTCGACCATAGTTCGCACAAGAATGATGACTTCACGTTTTCAAATTTCACTTGAGGCCATACGCGAGCACAGCCGGCTCCAATGGAACCGGTATGGGGAGTGGGGATAATACGCTTTTAATCACTTAGGGCAGGTCTACTAATATTCATATGTCTATGGTTTTATACTATTTATAGATACCAATGTATCGTCACGATTACGAATTTACTAAGAGTTTATCGGGAAACGGATTGTATGTAATCCCGTTTTTAGTTCATTATGATCTGGGATGTTCCGGGATGTTCCCGAACGTTCCAGACTATTCCAGAATGTTACGGGTTGTTTTAGGATGTTGTGGAATGCTCTCGGATGTTTTGGACTGTTTTAGAAATATCTAGAGGGCGAAACTTCCAGCTCTTATATCTTCAAAAGAACGCCCTTCAGATAATAACGGGATCCTTCTTCATGGATGTAGGATAGAGGGCTACCACACCATATAATTCCCTTGATCGCACCGGGACTCGTTTCTAAGTTTTAGCGGCCATTGCAGTGGCAGATACCAGTGAGGATATCATTATATCTATTTGTTACAAAAACGGAAGACAGATAATAAAACACGTCTTATTATAATTATTATTTGTTGGTAGATAAAAATTAGTAGGTTATTTCTACCGTACTGCATTGAGTTGGATGTAAATAACGATAAGATAATTATAATATATGAAATAGTGTTCGATGGAAAGTAAATTGTAAGTAACTGATCTATCACAGTATATTAGAAACCTCGTTTCCTGGAAAGTAATATTACTTACTCTGCGCATAAAACAATTCTCAGTAATATGCGCATTGAAAACAATCATTACTATCATTGCTGGAGGAGAAATAATATAATTTGAAAATAAATGTTAGGTTAAACTAACTGATATTATTTTTGTAATAACTTACTTAATTTTTGCAATATTATGTTTTTGTAAATTGAATCGTTTTACCAGATATTGTGTTCATATATATGTACAGGGTTTTCCAATAAGGGGTGTTATTTTGAATAGCCCGCTATTTCGGTAGATGTTACTTTTGAAGCTGTCATTTTTTGATATTTGACAAGTAGAAACTACGCCATTAATAAAAATAGAACGATACACGCTTCAACAACGCATTAAAATTCACTTCAGTGAATCAAATGCAAATCATCTTGAGTGATGAGGCCCATTTCCACCTCGGTGGCTTCGTCAACAAGTAAAATTGTTGCATCTGGGGCTCGGAAAACTCAAGAGTTATTGTTGAATAGCCTCTCTATCCTCAACGTGTGACTGTTTGGTGCGGTTTATGGTCAGGCGGAGTCATTGGACCTTACTTTTTCGAAAATGAGGCTGGAGTAACAGTTACGGTGAATGGATTGCGCTATCGAGAGATGATTCATGATTTTTTATGGCCGGAATTGGATGGTATTGATCTGGACAACGTTTACGTTCAACAAGACGGCGCTACGTGCCACAAAAGCAACGAAACCGTTGATCTTTTACGATTGAATATCAAAATAACACCTCTTATTGGAAAATCTATATATTTTTTTTAAAAAATTCCACGCAGTTTCTTCGGGATAGCTAATTATACTCAGAGAAATGTTTTTTTTTTCACTCAAAAAAATCAACAATTACAAAATATTTAAAAAAAAATACTAATTAACTGTGGCATTTGATCGTGAAATGGCGACAGAAAGTGTAAAATGAACACAAGCTCTAGAAGGATGTAAAAGTAGGAAATACAAATACATAAAAAAATATAATATACAAGTATAAGTAAATTTAGATGAAGTGTTTTATTATATTAATTTTTTGTAACAATATAATGTTATCTTCACTGGGATCTCCGTGCTGAGGATTTAATTTACACATTTTTAAAGTTTAGTAGTATGGATAATATAACTAACTAACTAACTAACTAACCATCACGCCGTTTCCCCGCAGGGGTAGGCAGAGAGGACGGACCGCCAAACAACTCGGTCTTGGCACACACTCCTTGCCTCATTCACATTCATACATCGTCTCATACATACTCTTCTATTATTCTGACTCTTGACATGGCCCGACTCGAGTATCTGATTCACTTGATCGTGCCATGTCTTGGATAATATAAAGTAATTATAAATCTATTACATAGTGTTTTTTGTGCAGTTGACTGGTTTCGGTTTCAGTCTGTATTTGGTGTCAGGTATATTATATTAAATTTCTCATCTCCCTATGTTGTGTATCCATCTTTTTATTTGAGATTTAAATGATAAAATATTGTTGTGAGTTCTGAATGAGAATGGAATTTTGTTGTAGAGTTTAGTACCATAGTTGTTTCGTGACGCTGAACGCTTTTTTTGCTCCAACTAATAAGGAGGCTAGGATTCAAATTTTACTGGTTTGGTTTGGAATCTAGCCGCCCATAGCGACAACGTCGTCTGATGACAGTTAACAAAACACCGTACCGATAAAAGAACCGATGTGTGAATTCGAATCTTATCCGGAGTTATAATTAATGCAATTTTATACGAGTGCCTGTGAATACCTCCACCATACGAGCGTTGCCAACATCCCAACCAACTCTTCCGTAAGTCACATTTGCGAATACCTATCTTTTTGGTTCAGCGAACAGAGCGTTAATTTACATAGGCACCTACCTGCCTAGATTATAACCATTATAATCTAACCTATGTGTCGATAATCTACGCGAATATCGCACAATAATATAGGAAGCTTTTTTGCCCAAATGTTTTTTTTGTTGGATATGTTTTTGATCTTGTGTTTCTGATAAATGTGTTAGATGTTAATTCTTGTGTTTTGTATTTATGAATGTAAAGGAGTATTGTTTTAGAATAAAGATGTTTAAGCGACACGATGATAAGTTTGTTGAAGATTTCGTCAGTGCTAGTTCTTACAGAATAATTTTGATTATACCGTATTCTAAGAGTGATTGGCAAAGAGCCATGTAAATCTTTATTAAGTCTGTTTTACTTAGGAAATTCCTGATGGTATTGAAGAAAAAACTTAGTTTTTTTTAGTTTCATTATTTTAATAGTTAATATGTTCATTTCATTTAAAATTTTGATCGATTGAAAATTAATTGTTGAGTATATATTGTTGTGTTAAGATAAGAGGGAGTATAATCGAAGTTGACATATCAGGAAAGAGTAATTCCAACTGATAAGGTGACAACTCATGGCGTTTAATCAATTATATATTTTTATTTATAATGATGGGATGAGTTGATCAACACTTGGTGACTAATACAAGGTGCGCTGGGAAGTTATGAGAAGAAGTGGTCAACCTTTGAGTGATAAATTAAACAGTATTCCTAGTATATATCTATAAAATTTAAATGTTAGTTTGTTCAAAATCTTAAATCTCCAAAAGTTCTTCACCAATTCGACTACCATAATACGGACATGTGTCTAGTGTGGTAGTCGAAAAGCATGTAAAAAACTGTATCCAAATATATTTTTATGAATAAGGAAAAAAAAAAATGCTTTGAAGGCTTAATGCTAAATCACTATTTTGATTAATCTTTATAACGAATTGGTGTACATTATGAATACCAAAAAATATGATTTAGATAAATTAAAGGTTTTCCTATCGCTTCGCTTGAGTAGAAAACAAATAAAATAATAAATTACTCAATAAAAAATATAAATGTAAACTACAAAGAAAAATATTTTTTCAATAGAAATGTATGAACGCGTAAAGTAAACAACTTTTAAAAAATACAGTATTATAACTAAGATTATCTGTGACAGTTTCACTTGATTAACTTTTTTGCTTTCTTATAAAATTATTTAAAAAATAAATAAAAACTAGTTTTGTGCTTGAAATCGAACGTTTCCAGACTTTGTTTGTCAAGCGATTTTAATGCCTATTACCTACAATATAAGATATGCCAAGAATATACACATTTTTGGCTTGTAGCTTCCTCTTAAATGTTGACACAATATTGTTTTCGAATACGTGTGTTTTTTTTAATATACCAATAAGATCAAAAAAGTTTTTTTTTAGAAAAACAGTGCCATCAACATGATTTAAAAATAAAAATGTGTTGGACGTAAAGCAATACGCGCTGTTGTTTCTCTATCTGCACAAATAGACTGAGCCACAGTAATGTGGCGGGGTACAGCTAATATATATAAATAAAACAAAATTAATGATTCTTTGTTTGTCCCGTATGAATTTCTATACCATTCAACCGATTTCGCTGAAAATTTTAATGTTTGTTCTTATTAGTGCCAGGAGTGTTAAGACAGTTGTTTAAATGGTAGAATAAGTCAGGGAATGAGACAAGTAGACGAATTAAATACAAAAAACAACTAGACCCAAGATTGACACAATGTCGACAGAATTGTCAAAAAAATTACGAAACTCAGTTTTGTCACCTGGTCATAGATTGGCACTCTGTCCAAAGGTTTCCAATATCTGACATAAACAGAAAAACAGGTTGTACTTACTTTAAATTCGGATATAAAATAATAACTTAACGTACGAAGCTTCGACGGCGATATTTTAATTGGAAAATAAATAACTCAAAAGCATTTTATTTATGTGTTGTTTTGGGAATAAATGTTTTTCGAATTATATACGTAAATTGAATAATAACCGCTGCACAAATAGCCTTTCGACAATTATGCCTCGGATAGGCAAATGAAATTGATTCAATAGTATGAATCAAATGAAATTGATTCAAAAGTATGATTCAAATGAAATTGATTCAATAGTATGAATCAAATGAAATTGATTCAATAGTATGAATCAAATAAATTTGTAATATCCTTGACATTAGTGTACTCACACGTAGAGGGCCCTAGATATTAGTCTATTAGGTTACCTGTATATAGAATTTAGCTGTCGAGTACTGTAGAGACCGATTGTTTAACCCTTTCACACCTGCATTATTGTTTCCACATATATAAAATATGTAATGCTTGATAATACCTCAGAAAATTATAGAAAATTTTTTGGTATTTAATTTTTTTTTTTAAATTTTTGTATGTTAATTTGGATTAACATTGGATGTCAGAGGGTATTTTTTAAATAGTAAGGTAAAATAAACATAACACAAAAGTAATACACATAACAGTTTCATGTCAAAAATGCACATTTACAATGTAGTGATAATCTCTAAGGTACAAACAAATAACATTTTAACTAAAATTCATTCAGAAATAAAGAACTAATCTAGGATAATAAATCTTTAAAAATTCACCATACTAGTCTAAAACATGTCCGTCACTACCAGTGTTAATTTAAATGAACATTGAAATTCATTTACAATATTCTGGCAAATGACTGTGAACAGTGAATTCTACTGATTTTATTATTATAGAACACATCTTAATTCTTTAAAATATTTGTAATTCGAGTAGAAAATATTGATATCTCACCTTAAATTAAGTAATCAATGATGGCAGAAATTCGATGAAACTCAAAATCAGCAGATATCAAAATATTTATCATTGTTGTCGCGGGAATAAGGATTTCAACAGAGCGGAAAAAATAGAGGCCACAGAAAAGATTACAAGCTATAAGAAAACAAAAACATGGCTTTTCTAAATCGGTAGCGATTAACGGTATTAACGGTAGCGTTACGGTGAAAAAAATTCACAAAGTTCATGATAATTTGAATTAACACTGGGGCTGAAAGGGTTAATAAATAAGGTTGGAACCTCAAGGTCGGGGTCCAGATTATTCCAACCGCCTGCTAATTAAGATATCAGACCCCATTGCTAATCTAGCACATTAAAATTCCAAGTTTTTTGTTGAAGTCGGAGTTTTATTTCATAATAGTTTGCAAGAAAACCATGAGATACAACAAAATTGATTCAGTAACATGAATAAAATGGATTAATTCACTATTATGAATCAGTTAAATTGATTTAATAGAATGAATCAAATTAATTGATTCAGTAAAAAAAATCAAACGAATTAATTCACTAGAATGAATTAAAAGAATTGATTCAATAGAAAGAATCAAATGAATTGGTTCACTAAAATTAATTGATTCACTCGAATGAATTAAATGAATTGATTTACTACAATGAATTAAACGAATTGATTCAGTAGAAAGAATCAATTCAGCTTGACGTCTTCATTATGTGTTAAATGGGTCAAGCCTGTCACAGTGCAAAATGTGTTAACGCTTTATTCCATCATTACAGTGCAATATATTAATACTTTCTCCTAGCACAATATATCACTCACAATGTATCCCATATGATTATAATGAATGCTGTACTCGGTCCGTTGATCACGATATCTCCATACAAGACGAACAAGAGACACGCTTCATATTTCTAAGGCCAGACTGTAATAACATACCTAATCTAATAACTTATTAAATGTGCAAATTTTGGTTGTCGATGCATGGGTACGTGATTTGATATTGTATTCATTCGCAATGGGTAAAATTAATCCATAATTAAGTCCATTGAACTTTTAATTTCACAATTAGAACTTTTAATATCAATCAATTGCTTTTACGTCTAACAAATACCGTTTTTACCTGACACATGTGACATCTATACAGGGTGTATAGGCACTAACCCGACAAACTTTAACCAGCTATTCCTTAGCACATTTGGAGTAAAAAATGTTATGGGCACTTTGCTGTCCGGTAGCATTTTTTTTTCAATTAAAAACAAAAAAAAAAAAATTTCCACACTACATCACTGTCATTGGCATTGCGTTTCGTGTTCAACAGCTGTTATAAGCAAGTATGTCAAAAAGCGTCTTCGCTCTTTCGCACACACTAAATAATAATAGTTAAAAATGAGACGAACGGTGCCGTGACATTTCGTTGTGATCACAGACATAGGAATTAATAGACGAGAAGATAATGGCGAGGGGTAAAATCAACTGTTGAAGAACGAAGGGGGTTAAGCTGACTGTGATTCGTCAATAAATCAATCTGACAGTAAATAGGCATCTCGCATTATAATATCACCATTTAGCTCTTCGAAGTAAAATCTGCTTTTGAATGAATAGACATTTTTACATGGGAGCGCAAATTACTCGCCACGTTATGAACTAATTTGCGAAGTCCAAATTCGGCAAAGTAAATTTCTTCTGTTTGCAGAGTCGTAGTTAGTTTCAGAGTATTTAGTTAAGACACTTTTACAAATGTTTCATAATTTACTTACCCCAGTAAACAACGATGAGCACACTTGAGAATCGCTACATTGTGATGTGATAGTATATGTTTCTAAAACTGATCCATATAATACGGTGTGAATAAGCTTAAAATAAAGTGAAATAATGCTTACTTATGGAATGTAATACGACAATTGGGTTTATTCTCTTTTTCACATCTATTTTTACAAGTTTTCATATCACAAGTCAACATTTTGCCGTGTTATTTCGTAAAATAAACCGATGATGCCTCGACCATAGTTCGCACAAGAATGATGACGTCACGTTTTCAAATTTCACTTGAGGCCATACGCGAGCCCAGCCGGCTCCAATGGAACCGGTATGGGGAGTGGGGATAATACGCTTTTAATCACTTAGGGCAGGTCTACTAATATTCATATGTCTATGGTTGTGATTGTAAAAGTGCGCCAATATAGGTTCACACGTGCATTATTCAACGGAATTCGAATAAAATATTTGCCAGATGGGTTTTCAAACTTTGACAAAGGATAAAACAGTGGTGACATGTGGTGAAAATATGAATAATACATTTTTTATTAAAAAAAAACGTTACCGGACAGCAAAGTGCCGATAACATTTTTTACTCCAAATGTGCTAAGGAATAGCTGGTTAAAGTTTGTCGGGTACGTGCCGATACACCCTGTATATATATAGGTATATATATAAAAACACACTCGTATTCAAATGCAAAGTTGTGTCAAAATTTCAAAGCAATCTGTGAAGAACTCTCGGAGATTTAGGATTTTGAACAAACGAACATTTACATCCTTTATTTATATAGATAGATTGATAGATAATTCTTTATTTGAAATGTGTATTTGTTTTGTTTAAATGTTTGACAGATGCTTGCATGAATTAATAGAGTAAAGGTACGTAACTGAGACCTCTCTCCTGATTTCATTGAACTAGGTCCAGTGGACACACTTTAGTTGACTGTATTTATAGCTATTTCATTCTTACAAGAATATTCTTAGAATGGCAAACCTTTTCATAAGCAGTGCTACGTTTTTTATTTGATTAGTATGAATAATGTGTCTTGTATTTTTATTTTGAATGGCAATTTTTTTATAAATACTCTCAACCTTGACAAATACTAAAATTACCATATCCCGCGATTTTTCACTGATCTGTTATACCAAATATAAAATTCACACAATAAATTTAAACTATTAAACAGAAAAAATGTTACGTATTTTTATTACAGCTAGTTGGACTCTCACTAAATATTTTAGACTATAACTGGTCAATAAACATAGCTAAAGCCAATTGAATCAACGCAACGTTCCGATTACGAATAGTGCTCTTTTACCATGGCGACAGTGAGGAAGTTTCGAACGGTGAGCCCTGACGTCATGAAAATTGCACAGACATTTTTGTAGGTAATTTATAATTACACATATGCAAGATATTATGAAGTTTTTATATATCCCCAAAATAGTGAAAAAAATAAACAACACTTATAAAAAGACAAAGCGTATAAAAAGACAACACGTATAAAATAAGACAACACGTATAAAATAAGACAACACGAATAAAATAAGACACATCAAGTGAAAATCAAATTGTAGTTGAATTTAAAAAAGAAAATAATTCATGGATAAAAATGTATTTAAATTATTTGGTTGGCAGAGATGCAATTAAGTTTTGATTGCGATCAATAGATCATATCTTCAATTAAATCTTTGATTTCGCCAATCTCAGTGAATTTGATTGCTTGAAATTCAGTTTGCGGATAAATAATGGAAATATTTTTTAACCATCATCAAACTAATTTTTTAGTTTTTTTGAACAAACAGTCAGAGAGACATTGTTCGCTTTTCAGAATAGCTCATAGGTTCTCCATTACCATCATAGTACTAAACGGTGTTCGATAGAGAAAAAACTAAGCTTAACATTTGAATATAGAAGAAAATCACAGAATAATTCAAAGAAAAAAATAAGAATATTTGTGATTTTTTTTTTTAATAATTTTTATATGCTAAAAAAGTGATTTTGAAGTAATGTTTATAATACGTTTATCTAATGAAATGTGTATTTTGTTATTTTCCGTTATCAGTAATATTATTTCAGTGTTAAGAAGAAAAAACTTAGGTGAGAAAATTTTTAAACTTTTTATATTTAATTTCAAAATTTAAATATTTAGAAAAATAAATGTTTATTTCTAATAATAACATTTGAACGAAAATTTTATCACCTTTCAAAAACAGTTATTAGTTTTCGGATACGTTCAGAAATAATCGATTTATTTGGTTTTATCGAGAAGCGAATGTAACGGTCAATAACGGCCTAAAGGGTTAACCACTCTTGAAAAATTTCTCATTGATAAGTGGTATTTAATTTGCAAGAAATCTGTCTAGGCGAACGTAGAATGCGGTTGTTCCAAGTAAAAAAGCCGACAGTTAAAGAAACGAAAGGCATAGAGAAAAAGCAGACGGCATTGTTTCAGCATTTCTGCATGGCGGTGAAATTCAACACGTCAATGATACGCACAATTAAACAGTAATTTAGCTAAATTAAATGAAAAATCGTTTAAATTAATGAATAATAATTAATAGAGAATAATATACGCATTAAAAATCAAAATTGAATTATTGTAGTTTTTGTAAATATATTATATTACATGTAGTTTTAAGGTATCTCCATAGGTGTTAGTAGTAGCACTACATGATAGAGACAACTGTCGGACATTTGGGTCTAATACCCGAATGGTTACGAAGATCGCCGATATTAGCCGATCTACAGGCGAGCATCTACAGTGAGCGATTCATCCGCTGCAGAATATGTAATATAATTATATGGCATACATCAATCCAATTTCAGAGAAATGCGTGTATGTCCGCGCGTGTTTGCGTGATTGCCATCAAAAGATGATAGAATGCATTGTCATCGACAAAGAGTCTGTATGCCGAGTTACAGCTCGATCGGATGGCGGGAAGTGGGTTGATTTCAGCTTCAAAGATTTGCATTAATTCTTTACCGAAAACAAAAGAGAAATTCAAATATATGTATTTAAATAAAAATTTTCACGAATACCTACAAAGTTTCGCGGTATGAGCGTGTAACACGGTGTATATTGTAATAAGTAAGAAGCAATCACTATCGCCAATCCTAGTGCTGACTTACAAGTACTTATTTTGTGATCTCAGGGCAAGTATTTTTTAAATGTTAGAACTTTTCCGTATAGATTACGCGATCTTGAGTATTAGAAAGAGAAAACGGTTGAGATTTGCCACGAGATATGGCGAAGCGAAATTCACCCACGTACAAAAGCAGGACATGGAAAGATCAAGTTAAACTGATTGTCAAGGTTGACTGCAAGAATGCACAAGAAATGCGATGGGGTCCGTTTCGTGATCCTAAAGTGAAACAGAAAAATATATAGTTTTGTGTTCAATTGAATAGACTAAATAATTACAACGATAGGTTAAAAATGGTCAAACTAATCAAATAAAAAAACATGGCATGTTCTTGTTTTATCTTTCATAGACAAAACGAAACTAATGAGAAAATGGTTTAAATTCAGAGAATATGTGTGCGTGGGGATGATATAGAAATACAACAGCGCGCGCATCTCTCGATGCTAGTATCAAGCGAGAAACGAAACGCATGAGAAAGGGATAGCAATTCAAAGAATGTGTGCGTACGGACGAAATAGCTGTATTATCAACAGCTCGGCCCTCGCAAGCCGACAGCGAGCAGCGTAATAGAATACGAAGTATTGTCACTATGGTTGTCTTTCCTACACTTATGTGTTTCTGCGTTCCTATCTCGCTTTATTTTATTACGACACACACCGATTTCGTGTTGCCAAAAGCCTTAAATAATTGTATTTATATTATAAATGATTTGTGTGTATTGATTCATTTTTTGCACAGGAAGATTTTTTAACTAAAAAAGAGCCTCGAGCGACGTGCTTGTGACAGCTTGTCTGACGAACGTTACACTCTGTATATCGCATCCTTATCCCATAAAACACCATTATAACGTCTTAATTTATGATACGTATGTAGCTGTTCAAGGCGTAGGTACGAATAAAACGTCATAACTAACTGCCTATTATTATGCACTTAAATTAAATAATGACGAAAGAGTTAACACCTACTGTCACTGAGCAATAAATTTTTATAACTAATGATAACCAAATTGATATACCCAATCACATTTTTGTGCCCCTGGTATTTTGTTCTTGTCGGCAGGTTCACAGGTCGGCAGGTTTTGGCGTTTATTATTATTTTGTATATTGTTTTGGTGTGATTAGCGCCACTGCGGAAATTAACACAAATTAACTACCCTTTCAAATTTCTGTGTTCCTGGTATTTCGTTTTGACGTTTGTTATTTGTAAAACATCACGGATATTCTCGACAAATCAGTTCCAATTTAAAAAATGGCAATTGAAAACTACAACCCTCTTTTAAATAATAATGTCAACCAGAAGGAATTTTCACGGACTTATCACGTATTTCTATATAAAATTCGAAATAATACATTCGATAGCCCAGAATTGCTTGCATTATTGATAAGCTTTTGGATTCCAGTATGTAATACTAGAAGTCGGGATTTATTTCAGTGAAGTAATTATGGGACTAACTACCATAATGTATTCCTATCTGCCCAGAATTCTAATGGAGGGAAATAATTATACCGAGTCATTAGGGATTTTAAATGTATCAATCACTATGGCATAACTATTTTTGCAAACTTGACATATGAGTTGTTTGGTATCAAAACTGGTCAGATCCAAAATTAAAAAAAAATAAACTAAGTATTGAACTGTGTTCATTATTAACAAAAGAACAGTTCTTATTTTTCAAAAGCAGTCATATCCGCATATTTTGTAAGAGAAACCGGTTTAAAAAGCGGCTGTGGTATGAAAAATAGTCAAATCCAGCACTTGTTTTGGTGTTTCCTGAAAATTCACCTAAAGTGGAGTTGACCAGTTTTGATACCAATTGACTCATATGCTAAAAATCATAAATAAAATAATTTTCTACATCATTCAGTCTACTTTGATCTTTCCTCTGCCAGTTCCATGACTCACTGTTGTCATACATCAGGTTAGGTACCAGAACTCAATTGTGGACTGTTAGCTTAGCATCTTTGGACAATGGAACACTTGATTTTTTTCAACAATATCAGCAATATTGTGGTGTTTTTATGTCCATATTTGAAGACACACTGTCACAAACGACGTATTGTACTGCCAAGTATAACATAGAAGAGTAAATCATATGAGAGTTCTTGTACAAATTAACCCCAATTTAGACTCGTTAAAGCAGCCAACTGACTGCGGTAGTCATCGCTGAGAAGGCGAAAATTGGACCATCATTAAACATACAAAGGGACACTGAACTACATAATAATATACCTACCGGCTGCGCCAATGTACAATTTAATATTTTATATTAAAGATAGGTACTTACTTATAAAATTGTTCTTATCTTAATGCAATAATTTATTGCTTGTTAATACCGATAAGGAATAACCAGTATGACGAATTAATGTCTTTCTTGGAGGATGATCTGGTGAAGAAAGAGACTGAGTGAGATCGCGCTACTCTATATAACGGCTCATCTATTGTCATCTCACTCTAACACGTAACGTACGTAAATCAACTTGTATTTCTAATTCAACGACCTGCTTCTTCCAAAATCCGGTTAAAAACGGGATTGCAGGAATTACGAATGAATTATTAAGTTTCCTGGTAAACTTTTAGTAAATTATGAATATATTATCATAACGAAATGCATTAAAACACATTGTGATAATATATTAGTAATAAACTAAAAAAGTTTATCAGGAAGCCTGTTAATTTATTCGTAATTTCTAAAATCCCTGTTTTAATCGGATTACCAATAAATTGTAGAGATTTTTTAATAAATTAGCAATATAAATTTTTCTCTGAGTAGACCATTGAGTTATATAAAAAAATAGAGTCGCTTCCTTGCAATATAAGTGTGAAATATTGTTAACGTGGGGGAAATAGGAAGGGGAGTGTGGCGTCTGTCGATGTTGCCCGAAACCTTCCGACCGCGAACGAAATCAACGAACGTGTCGTGAGAGTGACCGACGTGTAGACGTAGCGTGAATCTCAAGCGTGCAAATTTTCATCAATCTCGGAATAAAACTGTAGGTTTTTATAAAAAAAGAAAGTCACGCCGTTACAGACACTCAAAATTTAAATTTTTATTCAATTAATACACGATCTTGTATAGGAAAATGGCGCATGCGTCAGTCTGCCAAAAAGAATTTTTGCCAGTTCTTTTGCAGCACAGCAAAAGACATTTTTTATTAGTAATAATTCCGAATAGAAATTATACAGTCATTATTCAATGTGTAACTAAAAGTATTTTTTTAATAGTAAGGCTGATAGACGATTATAATAGACCGTTATATTAAGATCTGATAACTTCTAGACATGCTGACTAAGTCAATATTGCTATCTCACGCTATCAAATTCAACAATAGTACAAACAAATTTTGTATGCGGCAGAAACTGTGTCGTAATAAAAACATGTTGGATTTTCGGAAGCAACATGTTGATGTTGTGTACATATTATTCACTTGTGTTGCAAGTTCGGAAAACAATGCTGTGGCTCAAATATAAGCCACATTACGTAATAACAAGGAACACTGGAGCCGTTTTTAGGGCATGTCAACACTGTTATAAAGATACCTGCATTAAAACGATATTATAATCACTTGAAGTGGTCGGTAGTCTCGTAGGTGGGGTTTTCGGCTAGCAGCTGGGCGGGTAGAGTTCGATACTTGCAGAGGATATCGAGTTCATCGTCGCACAGTGGGCTGAACATCGGTTTTAGACTTGAATTTTCAAGGGTATTTTTTTGGCTAGAAATGGATTCTGCTGATCATTACTATGCTATAAAATTTCGTACGAAGCAATTGCGAAGGAGTTATCATTTTTTAAAGAAAAATTTGTATGGCACTGACATTAAAAATGAGGCTATCTCTGGAATCATAAGGTTGGCCATTATATCCTTACACACAGATATACTACTATTTATTTGTATTTTTTGACATACTTCGTATTGTGGCGCAACTTAATAAATAAATAAATAAACTTGCGATTTTTTTTTTAAATCCTCAAAGTTGAAACAAACACTTTTTAATGTTGATGATTCATTTTAATGTTTAAATGCTTTTAGGCTTGCAGTGTAAATAAAATATTGTAAACTAGACAAAGCATACTCATATGTAAAGCATTTAAGCATTAAAATGAATCATCAACATAAAAAAGTTTTTTTTTCAACTTCAAAAATCGCAATTTGCGCCACAATACGTATGTCAAAAAAATACAAATAAATAGTAGTATATCTGTGTGTAAGTAATAATAGTAGTATATCTGTGTTTATCAATCGCTTCGTACGACATTTTATAGCATAGTAATGATCAGCAGAATCCATTTCTAGCCAAAAAAATATACCCTTGAAAATTCAAGTCTCTATTCCTATGAAAGGCGATTTTCAGCCCACTGTGCGTCGTCTTTTCATAATATTGATTCGGAATGAGAAAAATCAACAGGTAAAAAGGAGTGGTTTTTTGGCATATTTGCAAAAACGTTTTCAGAGACCGCTTGACCGTTTGACTGAGGATTGAAGCGTCCTCCCCTGGGACTGGCTCTCAAATTGTTGTGAAGGTTTGAACCTTCCTCCTCAAGGACTACTGGAGTCAACACCGCTAACACCTAAGCCAAATCCTAATCGGATTGAATCAATATTTATTTCGTATTTATTAACTGCTGCAATTTTTTTTATATAATGTCATCCATTTTCAGAAAAACGCGTGTGTATGTATGAGTGTCATATTGGTAGAATGATTTGTCATCGACAACGAGTTTATCTGCCGAGTTACATCTCGATCGGATGTTGGGAAGTGGGTTAATTTCCGCTTCCAAGATTCCATTTAATTCATTAATTTATTCAAGATAACAATATCTAAATTCAAATAGATGTATCTGAATGGATGGATGGCACACATTATTTGTCATCTGAATAGCCAGGTCCTTCCCCACCTTCATCTTTCCCATCCCCACCCAACTCAGCCCCACAACATACCACAATTGGTGATGCCATAGTCTCACTGGCTTCAGGCGGTTGGGTGCAGTTAAGACTAGTATAAAAAAAAACTAACAGCCGGGCTTAAGTGAAAATCGAAATCTACGAATTGTATTGCATTACAATGTCACTAAAGAAAAAATGAAGACAGTTAATAAAAATATTCTTACAATTGTGTAACGCATACCGTATGCGGCAGTTAATAAAATATTCCGTGTGTTGTGTAATGTGTACCGTGGTAGTTAACGGGTTGCTTAGTAAACAACGCTACACGGAATAATACCGAATAGATACACATGAGGTTCACCCATAGTGATGGGCATACCAGGGAATTTATTTTTGGGGAATATTCCCGAAACGAGGAATAATTTTTCATAATTTTAACTCCCTCCAAACACGACGTCTGATTTTTGATCAAATCTCATTGTTTAAAATCCTAAATAATGGTCTGGACTCACCAGAACTTACCTATTTAATAAATCTTCATATTCCGTCTAGATCAACCCGACAATCTGATTTATTTTATCTACCCTCGTGTAGAACAAACATTCTAAAAAATTCCCCAATTCCTCGTATATGTGCACAATATAATACAAAATTTTACAGCATTGACATTTTTGGTAATAACCTATAATATCGATATGAAGTAATGCGTACGATCGATTATCAATATGATAGTATGGAATGTATCGGGAGCATCTCCTATCCTCTTCCTATTTCTCTCCGTTTCCTTTAACACTTAATTAATTTTAAAATTTTAAAACTTCATTTCCAACGAACTTTAGCATAAGAAACTTCTGTGGCTTGACTTCAGTTAACTTGTAAATTTATATCTATCATTGTATAGTATATAAAAGGTTGTTTGTTTCTTACAAAATAAATAAATATTTTATACTATTTAGAGAAGATACACAACCTTAATTTGAATAACATTCTTGGTAAAATAAATATATTCCCTATTTTGGGGAATTTATATTAGTTTGACGAATATTCCCGGTTGCACATCACTATTCAGTATTTACGCACACTATAACATGACTGTATTAGAACAGCCATTATCAGTCAAAGCACCCAAAGCCAACATTTCGGTGGGAGATATATATATCATTATCATGCGGTGACCCAGAAAAAACGGCCTAACTTTTGAAACATTATAATATTATCAACGGTGAGTTAAAACATAAAAAAAAGTGCAAAGAATGACAGATAACCCAATTAATAATACTATTGAATTAAATACTACATTCAAGAAATAATATTGTCCTGTTTTAATCCATTATTTGTCCTTCCTTATGAAATGAAGATATGTACGAATGTTAGAAGGAGTGCGTTAATACCGGGTTTTCCAATAAGAGGTGTTATTTTGATATTCAATCGTAAAAGATCAATGTTTTCGTTGCTTGTGTGGCACGTAGCGCCGTCTTGTTGAACATAAACGCTGTCCAGATCAATACCATCCAATTCCGGCCATAAAAAATCATTAATCATCTCTCGATAGCCCAATCCATTCACCGTAACTGTTGCTCCAGCCTCATTTTCGAAAAAGTAAGGTCCAATGACTCCGCCGAACCACTAACCGCACCAAACAGTCACACGTTGAGGATAGAGAGGCTTTTCAACAATAACTCTTGGGTTTTCCAAGCCCCAGATGCGACAATTTTGATTGTTGACGAAGCCACCGAGGTGGAAATGGGCCTCATCACTCAAGATGATTTGCATTTGATTCACTCAAGTGAATTTTAATAATTTCAATGCGTTGTTGAAGCGTGTATCGTTCGATTTTTATTAATGGCGTAGTTTCTACTTGTCAAATGTCAAAAAATGACAGCTTCAAAAGTAACATCTACCGAAATAGCGGGCTATTCAGAATAACACCTCTTATTGGAAAACCCTATATTACAAAAAACGATAAAAAAATTGCGAAAGTGATGAAAATATTTAATAAAACACGACTCCTTTGAAATAGAACAAAAATTTTTCTACAAAAGCATAAGTTACATTTAAAGATACATTGTGATTTTTTTTCATGCCTATAAAATATTAAATATCAGAATAAAACGTGTTTTTAATAATTTTCGGAGCTTACTTTTCGATTTTTTTCTATCGACAGAATTTCATATAATTACAGTTTCGGCTCTACAAATATATCTATGGATAAAACAAACAAAAAAAAAAACACATATATATTTTTAGGTACTTAAAAATTGTAGTGTTCAAGAGAAATATTTTATAAACCGGTAGGAATTCGGAATGCGGGACTCAATACAAAAAAAAATGTTTTAATGCGATGCACTACGTCGTGTAATATTTTAAATCGAGCCGCTATCGATAACAATCCTTACATAGATGACGATAAGGTTTAAATTCTCGCCTGTTTTGATTTATGTATGAAAAAAATATGGCCAAAAAGTGCCTTTTATTTTAGTAAAATAAATGAGTAAAATAAGTAGGAGATTTTGAACTTTAAAGCAGTTTTCATAGGCCTTATACATTATTTTTTTCTGGGCTTATAAAAAGACTTATCTAAAAAATACTCGATTTCAAAGGGCAAGATATATTCTACTCGCAGTATTTAATTAAAGCATCTGAAACATTTCTAGGCGATCAAATTTTCAAACCAAAAACACATGATTTTGCATTACTACGTACGGCATCGCCTTAAACAAAGTGAAATTGTTTCAATAGATTTTTTTTTAACTTGTATAGAGCTGTTTTTGATGAAAAATCACAATCAATCTTATAAAAAACCATCGAACAAAATAATTCATCAACTCATAATTACTAGGGACTTGAAGTATTCGCGATATTATTTGTGAAATTTTTTTTTACGTATTTCGGTTTATCCATCTATCTTCTATATAAATAAAAATGTAAATGTTCGTTTGTTCAAAATCTTATATCTCCGAAAGTTCTTCAACGATTGCTTTGAAAATTTGACACAACGTTGAATTCGAATACGCGTGTGTTTTTATATACCTATTTTATAAAGATGTCACCTGTGACAGGTAAAAACATGTTTTTTTTTCAAAAAAAACAGCGCCATCTGTTCAAATCCGGACAAACATGTTTTTCTACCTGCACAGACAGACTGAGCAACAGCAACGCGAGGCGGGGTATAGCTAGATATCTTTTTAAATTAAAGTTTTGTTATTTTATAACAAAAGTTATGGTATATTCCATATTTTTCATTTTTTTTTTTAAAATACGTAATGTTTTTTTAATCGCAGTTCTAAGCGTTTTATTTTTGATTATTTTTTCCTTCATTACACACACAATAAATTATTCACAAACATGAGAGAACTTTGACTGTCAATCTAGGAAGAAAGATTTTTATTTGACCACACAGTACAAAGGCATACAGAGAAAATAAGACTGGCTGCACCTACCTGCAGTGTCATTATTTTTCTAAACAGGGTGTCACAAATAAAGCGAAAATCGTAAATAATAAAAATGTTATATGAAATTTTGAAATCCAATCTAAGCAAAACGAATTTTTAAATACATCACAATTTTTGCCCATTTTATGCATTGCCAGTAGTACCAACCGGTTTCGTCTCAAATTTCAGCTTCGCTTTATAAAGCTATAATTATAATTATAATGTAGACAAAAATCTATGCAAATTTCATGACGCCAGTGCTCACCATAGTAATTTTTGAAATTATTTTTATCGATAATTTTCCGCATCGTTTGAATGGATATTTTAAATTTTCATACGAATAAGGATGACGTAGCGATGTGAAAAAAAAACCACTTTGTACACATTTCAAAAAGAAAAGCTGTGGAAATTTCGTGAAACCATTTAAATAAATCGATATTTCATACATTTGATGAAAATGACGTATATAATTTATAATTACAGACAGAAAATTTTGTGCAAATTTTATGACGTCAGTACTCACCATTAAATAACCATAATTTGTACCGTAATTTTCCATCCTTTATTCAATGTTTACATTATTCAGTTTGATATTCAATACACGGCGTCCGTCATTCTGTGCGCCTATTTGTATGTTGATATTGTTATGGAAGCCATGAATATTTATGTGTTATTTTTTTCTCGCCACAAATTCAAATGTTGACAAAAGAATACCCAGCCAACGATTTACCGCCAAAACCGTTTTGAAAATCGAATGTTATGAAAAAAAAATAGATAAATTCATACTAGAACATATAATATTATATTATATAAAATATATTATCAAAGTATGACATACTTATCACTGTTTCGCCGTCATGGTGAGTGATTACTATTCAGAATCGAACGCGCTGCTTGAAATGGCTTTAGCCATGTTTGGTGACTATATCTGATTAACCAGCTACTTCCCAACCTTACTACTCTTCCCATCTCATTCTCTTCCCCACTCCCTTCAGCTTCACAACATGCGCAAATTAGCCAAGATGCCATAATCCCACCGCTTTCAGATAGTGTTGATTTTCGATTCACATAAAAAATACCTTTTTATTCAAGTTCGGTTGATGTAAGTCCGTATAAATGCGGCTTTATAATAATAATCACTGCCTTTTCTGTGTTTAAAACAATTTGAAATGAAACCTTAGTAAAAAAAAAAACGCAAAGCCCGATTTATAGGTGCAACATTTTATCAACACATGTACCTAAAAAAAAAGTTTTTTCTGATTTTTGAATGTTTCATGACGTTTAAGGCGAAGCTTAATGCCAAATCACTATTTTGATTAATCTTTATAACGAATTGGTGTAGGTACATTATGAATACAAAAAAATATGCTGTAGATAAATTTAAGGTTTTCCTATCGCTTCGCTTGAGTAGAATACAAATAAATATATAAATTACTCAATAAAAAATATAAATGCAAACTACTAAAAAAAATATTTTATCAATAGAAATGTATGAACGCGTAAAGAAAACAACTTTAAAAAATACAGTTTTATAGCTAAGATTATCTGTGACAGTTTCACTTGTGAACTTTTTTGCTTTCTTATAAAATAAATAAAAACCAGTTTTTTGCTTGAAATCGATCGTTTCTAGACTCCGTTTGTCAAGCGATTTTAATGCCTATTACCTATTATATAAGGTTTGCCAATAATATACACATTTTTGGCAACGTTTACAATAGACTTTACCAACCGGTATCGCTTGCATATCAAGATTGTGTTATCACAATCTGATTTCTTATTGTACAATAATTGAAACACGATAAACCAATATGGCGCCCTGTCTTTTTTACGCAAATAGATATTTCAAAGCTCCAATGTAATGATGCGAAATGTATATGACGTGCATTGGTTAACTCTTATTCTGAAATTACACTAATTGTACAAAGTTTTAGCTTAAAGTCAACTATTTCAAATAGAAACATTGCATAATAAACGTATTTAGTTATAAAAATCCATTAAAAAAACAGATAAAATATTTAATTCTTATATCAGAAAATATATCCAACGTTTTCTTCAAATTAAATAATATATTCGTTTTAAATCGTTTGATGTTCTTCAAAAATAATTAGTTTAAATCATACTTATGTGTAAAAATGATAAAACTCAATAACATTTAAGCTTTATCGTACCTTTTGAACAAAAACAAAACTCCATATTATGACATAACATAGATAAAGTTTTTTTATGGCGTTATTCCGTGATTATACGAAGAAATAACAACACAAATTCAATATAAACTTGTTAAAAAATATACAAACATTTCACTATTAAAATTCGTCAAAAATTTCAAACAAAAACACGGAAGATCTCGTTGAAAATGCCCCGCCACTATGTTATTAAAAACACTGAACTTAAAACTCTCACAAAAACACCTAAAACCTACAAATTCAATTTTTTTTTTCACTAAACTTATAATTTAATCAATTTGCCTTGACTTTTTCACAATTTTGTTTTGATATTTTGCACATTTCACATAGAAAAAACGGTTTTAAAACAATATTTGCGCAACAATTAATACGACAAGAATGAATAAGCGACGGACGTTCGCTCCGCACGACATTGCTCGAGTAACTGAGGAAAGAATTTACTAGCCCCAAGCCCAATAAACACAATGACTGATCTTCAGGGATCGGAAACATTTTCCATTTGAAATATTAAAAAAAAATTAATTTGTAAATTAGATAAGTATTTTTTGCATAAACTTTATATTTTTTAATTTGAATACCGAACAAGAGTAGCAATATTGTTCCCAACTGTCATTAGTTATTTCATTAACTCCACACATGAGGCACGGAGCAATAATTTTCCCCAGGGCCTATGTGAGGTGATTTCCTTCATGGGGTGGGGTTTCAACTGCGTAGCGGTCCGGATCGGGAGAAACTGGTTCAGGGAGAACCTTTGACATTTCCAGCAGGACTCTCTCGGAACATCGCCTTGCACGGTAATAGGAAGGATGGATTCATGACCCCAGATTCCTACACACCCCTCCTACCATTTTCTTACCCAGAACTTTCTTGCCTAAAAATGCACTCGACAAAGCATTGCAAAAGATGACATGGGCCTTAAGGGGAATTATTTTCTTCAGGGCCTCTGACTTTTAGAGTCATCTTTTGTGGGTTTCGGAGGGTATTTTGAGGAGATGAAGGAGTAAACATGGGTCTTGGGGAGACCCGTGTTGTAGGAGGGAGGAAACACAGAGGCCGGCAAATCTTTCCACAGCAGAACTGTTGAACTGTCGTAGGAATGACCCATTCTCACGAGAGTGATGTCAATGGCCTCCTGAGTAGGATTAATGTAAAAAAATAATATTCTTAAAAAAACATAAAATAAACTTTTTTTCCATTTATAAGACAGGTAAAGTACGTCAGTCGAATTAATTAAAAAAAAATATATAGGTTTCTTAAATCAACCACTGTTAGACTGGTGTAAGTATACTTACTGAAGTCAATCGCGTTGCCCGGGCTTTACACAAAATTTCTTCTAGTTTTGTAGGTCAAGTGTGCGAAATTGCATCAATCTTGGAATAAAACTGTAGATATCTACATAAATCAAATCAACGCTGCCCGCCCGGTGTGCCATGGATATTTTTTTGTAATATAAATAGATTAAATAAGTAAAAATGTGTATAATATGAAAAAGTTTTTTTGTAGAGATTTATAAATATTTTAAAATGTTTAGCTCCCCTGTCGATTCAGGAAGACAATTTGAAATTGGAAACACGCCTCATTGGCTGCTAACTCCCGAACGCAGAAGAGAAGAGAACTATTTAGAAAGAGTCAACGAACCAATAAATTCAATTTCAAAATAAGAACAGAACGAAAAAAATGACAGTTATTCTGGCGGGTAAAAAAAACTATAATCACAACATTGAATAATTTATTAATTATACTTTTTTAAGTAATACCTAATACTTTCTAACCTAACCTAACAACCTAACCTTGATCTTCTCGATCTCCTTTCCTTCCCGCTATCTCCAGCCTCAAATATTGAGCACTCCATTGTGGTGACTAGTTGGGACTCTTGTGCGGAATTCACATTTAAAAAAGGTGACACAATTGATCGATCACAAACATACTGATTAATTAATCTGTCTTTAATTTAACTCTGATTCAATTAAGTCAAATTTGCTTTAAATTTAAGTGTCATTTTCAAAATAGATAAAGTACCTACCCATAATATAATAAAATATAGTATTTTTATTTTTTAATAAAAAATATTAAATTTTCCATCTTATAGTATTTGAAATGTGTATTTCTTTTGTTTAAAGTTCAGATTTCACGCCTCTTTTCACGCTGTTTTTCCTTTTTTAAGGCGATGCACTATGTCGTGTAATATTTTAAATTGAGCCGCTATCAATAACAACCCTTAAGTAGATGGCGATAAGGTTTAAATTTCCGCTTAACACCATCCGCCTGTTTTGATTTATGCAAGAAAAAAACATGGCCAAAAAGTGCTTTTTATTTTATTTTGTGGATGTTCAGGCATAAATATTTAAATTTTTTTCGATCATTTTATGAATAACTTAATTTGCCACATTATACAATAAAATCGTATCCGAAAATGGGTTCGTAAGTAGGAGATTTTAAACTTTAAACCAGTTTTCATATGACTTTGCATTATTTTTTTCTGGGCTTATAAAAAGAATTATCTAAAACATACTCGATTACTTCAAAGGCCAAGATGTATTCTACTCGCAGTATTTAATAAAAGCATCTGAAACATTTCTAGGCGACCAAATTTTCAAACTAAAAACACATGATTTTGAATTACTATGTATGGCATCGCCTTGTGTTTTTTACTTTTTTTTATTTTTTTTTTTATAGTGAATACCTCACAAGAGTCCCAACTGCTCCCGTCTGGAGCCAGTGAGACTATGGCATCCCCAATAGGGGGATGTTGTGAGGCTGAAGGTAAGTGGGGAAGGGAAAGAGGAAGGTGGGGAAGTACCTGGCTATTTAGATCTAGTCACTAAACACGGCTAAAGCCATTTGGAGCAACGTTTCAATTCTGAATGGTGGTCTTACACCAGGGCGATACTGGTAGTATCTTCCACTCTGTATGTATATAAAAATGAATTCTTCTTTTTTGTACCTTATGGATTCAAAAACTCCTGCACCGATTTGGCTGAAAATGTCAAAGATTGTTCTTATTAGTGCCAGGAATGTTTAGAGAGAGATTTGAATGTCAGAAGAAGTCGGGGACGCCCGGGGAAGACTTAACGCATTATTTCGGCACTGGAATGAGATACGTAGTCAAATAAAAATCGATATAATGTAGTTTTTTAATGGCACAATCAAGTGAAAAAAAAACTTATAATTCTTTAGAATAATATTATTTCCACCTCAAAAATAGACACAGTTTTCAGGTAGACAAGAATTCACAAACTCAAAACTTGACTCCAAAACATTAATCACCCGAGCAACACCGGGTACAAGACAGTCAAACGTAAATAAAAAATCTCGAGGCAAATATTTTTTAAATTTTTTCAGCTTCACAAAACCTGTAATAACTATTATAATATCCCGTGATTTGTCACGGGTCTACATTAGTACAATACAAAAATCAACAATGTCAACAGTAAAAGTTAACATTCTATTGTTTTTTTTTAATTTTAAAAGGGACACAGTTATGTATTGTCCATTTATTTATATTCTCTGTTACCTGAGCAACCTTGTAATCCAGTCTATTGTTATTTTTATTGGTTATTTTAAGATGCCATACTGCGTTTTTTTTATATTATAGAATATGATTGACAATGGCTATTTCCGTTCGTTAATCCTATTTGAGGGTAGGTATCTATCTATTTGGGAGGCGGGTTTGCGTACCGTCGCACCGGGAACCATTTATTGGATAATCAACACCTCTGTCATAGGTCACCACAAGTGGCTCGCTACGTTTCGGTGATTTAGAGGTGAATTGTGTCCAGGATGCGTCTGCCCAGCAGCTGCGCGAGGTGCCAGATCGGGAGAGGCTGGTTTGAAGAGACTCTTTGACCTCTCTTAACTCTCTCAACCCTTATACTTTTTATATAGAAGAATATTCCCAGCTGCCCAAATTTCGTGTAATAATGGACCAGCTTACATAGAGTCGTCTTTTCATACGGATTTTTGTTTTTCTCCTGTTCGGTCACCGGGGTTCACAAATTCCGGCTTTGACAAAAAACTTGGACTTTTATTGTGATAGGTTGACAATATCTGGTTGGAATAATCAGGACCCTGACCTTGAAGTCCTCACCTCATTTATTTTATTTATTTATTCCTTTAGATTTACACACAGTACAATATGATACAAGATATAATTAAAATATTTTTAGTGATTATAGATTATTGTACCTTATCAGGTCGAAATTATTGGTTCCTAACTAGGCAAATTGCCCGTTCCAAGGAACCAAAAAATATGTGAAAGTAAGTGTGTGATTTGTCTATGTCTATAATATATCTCATTAATGTATTAATTTGTGATGTTTAATCGTTACAATCTTATGATAGAGTCGAACTTGAGCTGCTGTGTATGTTTCAATTGTGTATGAGCAATAATTAGAATAATGGAAGATATATATATATATATATATATAAGATTTATTATCATCTTATTCTCGACAGATAACACCATCTATGGGTAATCGTGATATTGTACTGTACGTGATAAAACCCCGGAGACATATCAATGACCAGATTTGAATAGACAGATAGGTACATCCCAACCTTTCTCTTCCCATACCCTTGCTGAAGAAAATACGAGCCACAAAGATCCCGAAATGAAATCAAGACAAAAGTAATATCATAATTACGTATAAAAGTTACACCATATCAAGGATTAAAAAAAATCAACCAATAAAAACAAGTTTTTTCAGTAGAATACATCTATTTTAAGCCCGTCGTCCCAAGGGCCGGTAAATTATCGGCATAAACCTAATGCTGCAAGTTCCACACTCAACTCCGTTGCAGACCTTGCAATAGCGATCTTAATTTTCTACGCAGGGTTTTACAGCAATCGGTTTGTGTCGATTACATACCAACCCGTGGGACAACGGGCTAAAATGTCATTTAAAACACTTTTTTTTTTGACTAAGGATTGAACTTTCCTTCACAGGGGGTCGAGTCAACCACGCTAACAACCTGGTCAAATGCCGATCGGCTAGGACCGACACTTATTTCGCATGTATTGTTATTATTTCATCCTATTAAGAGGAAGCTACAAGCCAAAAATGTGTATATTTTTGGTATACCTTATATAGTAGGTAATAGGCATTAAAATCGCTTGACAAATGGAGTTTAGAAATGTTCGATTTCAAGCAAAAACTGGTTTTTATTTATTTTGTAAATAATTTTATAAGAAAGCAAAAAAGTTAATCAAGTGAAACTGTCACAGATAATCTTAGCTATAATACTGTATTTAAAAAAAGTTGTTTCCTTTATGCGTTCAAACATTTCTATTGAAAAAATATTATTTTTAGTAGTTTGCATTTATATTTTTTATTGAGTAATGTATTTTTTTATTTATATTCTACTCAAGCGAAGCGATAGAAAAACCTTCAATTTATCAAAGCATATTTTGTGGTATTCATAATATACACCAATTCGTTATAAAGATTGATCAAAATAGTAATGCGTATAATTTCGCGTGTGTGTATGTGATTGCCACCAAAATTTAATAGAATGCATTGTCATCTACAATGAGTCTATCTAAGTGGTTTAATTTTACATCCAAGATTTTCATTCATTCATTACCGAAAGCAAAAGTGAAATTCAAATAGTATGTATTTTATAAAAAAATAGCATCTTTATAAAAAAGAATAATGTTGATAGTAGAAATGGATTTCTTCATTGAAGTTTGTAATAAATATGAAATGGTCGTGTCAGGTCTATAGTGTAATGGAATCCATCATTTCAACGTTTGCTACGAAGTCCGGTATTTGATGGGTACCCAGACAAAAACTGGACAGCCATAGACTATAGGACGTCCATAGACGATGCCGTTTGCGGACGTTTAAACAACCGGACTGAATTGTTCAACAACTCAATGGCGAAGTGTACATTTAATTTTTATTTATTTTGTTTCTAAACGATTCACCACGTCAATATCGATAACAATAAAACTTCTTACACCTGATGCTGGTTTTGATTTATGCAAGAAAAAACGGTTCCATCATATTTCATAAAAATGAAAATTCAACACACCAAAGTGATATAGAGTCATTAAAAGCGATGAAATAAAAACTAGGTTTAATAGTTATCTACAGGGTTTTCCAATAAGAGGTGTTATTTTGATATTTTTCCCGTAAAAGATCAATGATTTCGCTGCTTGTGTGGCACGTAGCAGCGTCTTGTTGAAAGTAAACGTTGTCCAGATCAATACCATCCAATTCCGGCCATAAAAAGTCATTAATCATTTCTCGATAGCGCAATCCATTCACCGTAACTGTTGCTCCAGCCTCATTTTCGAAAAAGTAAGGTCCAATGACTCCGCCGGACCATAAACCGCACCAAACAGTCACACGTTGAGGATAGAGAGGCTTTTCAACAATAACTCTTGGGTTTTTCGAGATCCAGATGCGACAATTTTGCTTGTTGACGAAGCCACCGAGGTGGAAATGGGCCTCATCACTCAAGATGATTTGCATTTGATTCACTCAAGTGAATTTTAATAATTTCAATGCGTTGTTGAAGCATGTATCGTTCAATTTTTATTAATGGCATAGTTCCTACTTGTCAAATGTCATTGACAAGTAGGAACGATATTACAAGAAATAAATTTACGTGTTGATTTTCAATAGTTAATTTGACCATCTGTTCAATATTCAGAGTTATATTATAGTACGTATACATTTGCGAACCGAAACGGGAGCTGAGCCACAAATTACGGGAAAGGAACGAAACAACTGAGCTGATCTCAACTTTACCATAAGTTGAGATCTCAACAATCCGGGCCCTTACTGTTATCAAATCCGTTATCTCGTAATTATCCCATTGACCAGATACAACAATCGAGAGGTCCCATTGCGTTACGCTAGAAAGAAGCGCCTAGGTGTATCTGCCGGCCATAGGAATGCGGTATTTCCTATATTGTACAATATGACAGTACAGACATATCCATTGCGAATTGCAAAAAGATAAAAATATCGCGTTTCTGGAACAGAAAACGGCGGGAAACGGGAGCTAGCACGTGACTAGACTGCGGGGCGTCCCATTGGTCTAGAATCCAAGATGGCCGACCGATCAAAGATGGCGGACAATAAAATTCAAGGCGCGTAATGGGTTTGACATTCAGTGGCGGACTGGCGCGTTCTTTGAAAAAAACAGTAAAGATGATTATAAAATTCTTTGAAACGGGATGGAAACTTATTTATGAAATATGAACAGTTGATTTCTTTTGAATATAATATTGACGTCCTCCGTGGTGTAGGAACAATGCTTTCAACTAGCAATAAAGAGGTCGCGGGTTCAAATCAAGTAAATTTTATTTTATCGATTTGTGTTATTTTGCAATTTAATCATTTAAAATAAAATAAGGTATATTCCTAGAGTGGAAAATACATGTGTAAGGATTGCACCATTCAGAATTGAAACGTTTTTTGAAATGGCTTTAGCCGTGTTTGGTGACCAGATCTTAATAGCCAGGCACTTCCCCACCTTCATCTTCACAATCTCCTTCCCTTTACCTCTATCTTCAGTCTCACAACATACCGGTTGGGGTTGCCTTTGCTCACTTGCCCCAGCGGGAGCGGTTGGGACTCTTGTGCGGAATTCTAATTAAAAAAATATATTTTGAAACTAGCAGTGTTTAGAGAAAAAAACGTAAGGCGAATATAGTTTATGTTAGGTTAGGTTGGATCATTCACGCCGACAGAGGAACGGAACGGGTGCGCTAAGTTTCAAAATCAGATGTAGATAGTAATTTCCTCTTATGTCGAAAGGTTGTGTGTGCAAAATTTCATCAAAATTCTGTTTTAAAGGGTGGGAAAAGGAGATGGAGTGATTTTTCTTCCTTTTGTTTAGAAAGTCAAGTGTTCAAAATTTCAGTAATCTCGGAATAAAACTATAGATTTGTATAAAAAAAAATCCAAGCTGCCCGCCACAGACACTCTTCTTTATATGAATATGTAAATTATTGGATGTAGTAGGTAGTTACTTTCCTTTAAACTATTTAATGTCTTCTTCCTTTGATGGGGGTGTAATTCAAAATAATGCAAACATGATAAATATGTGTTTTTTGGTTCCAAAATTTGATCGCTTCGATCAAATTTAAGACGCGTTAAATAAATACTGCAAGTCGAACACATCTCGGTTTAACATTAATAAGTAAAAAAAAATGTGTTGTAGTGTAAAATCTCCTACTTGCGAAACTTTTTAGGATGTATTTTATTGTATAATGTGCAAATAAAGTTCTTAATAGTATGATCAGATAACATTATATTTATTTTGTGTCCGAGCTTCAAAAATTTAAATAAAACATGTTTTTTAGCATTTTTCATAAATCGAATGGCAATTTCAATCTTATCGCCACGTAAGGAGAGAGTGATATCAATAATATTGCCATATTAGCCCGTCGTCCCAAGGATCGGTAAGCAATCGAGACCCTGCGGAGAAAAATAAGTTCGCTACAGTAAGTTAACGGTCTGCAGCGCAGTTCTTGCAGCTTTCGGCTTATGTTGATTGCTTACCGATCCATGGGACGACAGACGACGTTATATCTACAACCTACAAAAAGTTCCATATGCCAGATATAATTTTTTACACTCTAATATTTGATTGAAATGAAGTAAGTCTTAAGTCATGGTGTTTGAAAGAGAGAGTACGAAAACAGTGTGCAATATAGTTGTGAATGAGGAATACTTGGAGCAGGTGGATGAGTTTGTGTATTTAGGAAGTATGTTGTAGAGAGATGGGAAGGCTGACAGAGATATTGAAAGAAGGTAAAAGCAGGTAACTCCATTAATGGAGGACTGAACGCAGTTGGCGCCAACAAAGTCCACAATGGAGTGCTGGTACCTACCCTAATGTATGGAAGTGAGGCATGGAACTGACAGATGAAGGATGAAAGTGGACTGAATGCTGTAGAAATGAGATCCCTGGGGCGTATGTGTGGTAAAATCATATACGTTCGTGTGAGAAATGTGGAGGTCTGTAAAGAATGCAAGGCTGATGTAAGCCTAATGATTAAGATTAAGAAAGGGAGTCTTAGATGCTTTGGGCATGTAGAGCGAATGAGCGAAGTAAGGAGTGTAAGGAGAATATATGACGCAAATGTGAATGGTAGCAGAGTAAGTCAGGAGAGGGAAGACATGGCATGATCAAGTGAATCAGATACTTAAGAAGTGTGTTAGCCAAACCGAGTTGATTGGCGGTCTGTCCTCTCTGCTTGCCTCTGCGGAAACGTCGTGATGGTTAGTTAGTTAGTTGAATGAAGGGGTTTGAATGAACGACTTTACAATAAATTATTTTTTATTTTTATTACATTATTTTCTTTGCCAGTTCGCCGCTGTGTGCAATATCATGAACAGTATTGATATGGTGTCTTGCTATGAAGTCGGTAAATTGGACCGAGCCGTCTAATGTCTCGGCGACTAACTTAATAATAATATCAATCAGCAGGAAATTATAGATAAAAGGGAAGTAGTACCACTCCGATATAGTCAGTAATAAAATTGCATGTTGTGACAGTAATTATTATTTTTGTTGGATGTGGAAAGTTCCGAATTGCAAACATCTATTGAGCACCAACAATGTCACTGAACACCAATGTAAAAAAAAACTCATTGAGCATCGACTATGTCACTATGTCATAGAGTACTAACAATTTAACATGTCATTTAGCTAGCTTTAATACACTAATAATGTCACTGAAAACCAACCTTGTTATTGAGCTCTAACAATGTCACGGTGAACCAACAGCATTGAGCATGTAAGTCAGCACGAACATTGTCGTTAAGCATCAACACTGAAAGCTTGTTATTGAGCTCCAACAATGTCACTGTGAACCAACCGTATTGAGCATGTAAGTCAGCACAAACATTGTCATTAAGCATCAACACTGAAAGCTTGTAATTGAGCTCCAACAATGTCACCATGAATCAACAAGTGCATTGTGCATGTAAGTTAGAACGAACATTGTCATTGAGCATTATCACATCAATAATGTCACAGAGAACCAATAATGACATTGAGCACCAACAAAGTCATTGTGAACCAATAACTTAATTTAAATTCAACAATGTCACTGAGCACTAACAATGTAACTTAGGGTGAACATTGTCATTGAGCATTAACACTCCAATAATGTCTCTAAGTACCGCACAAAAGTCCCAAGTGATCCCAACAGTCTGGAATCTGGAGCCAGTGAGACTATGGAATCCCCGATTTGGGTATGTTGTGAGGGTGAAGAGAGTGGTAAAGGGAAGGAGATTGGGAAGGGGAAGAGCGGTAAGTATCTAACTATTCAGATTGGGTCACTAAAATGGTGGCCATCACCAGGACGATACTGAGAGCATTTATCACCCTAGAATGTGCCGTATTAATTAAATTAATGTAAAATAACACAAATTAAATTAAACTAATTAAATTACGCATGATAGGAATTGAACCCAAGACCTCTGGATTAATTGTCAAGGATTTTAGCCACTATTAGGATAGTATTTAAAAAAAACATAAGTTCTTAACAAAATTGTTGCATTTCCATGTTCCTATTAGAAAAATCTAATTCCATTTCAAGACAATTAAAAATTCTTGCGAGTTGATCATTATGTAGAGCAAATTGATGATGTCATTTGAGTTGTACGTAAATATTAGTGTAAATTTATCATTCAGAAATATGGAACAGCAAAGTTTTTAGTTCAATTAAATGTTAATGGATTGATGACAAAGTCCAACAGCTCTATTGAAAATAAGTAATAAATTGGAGTTATTATTGATATTGCATTAATCATGCCAGTGAATTGAGTCATTCTGACATTTTATGAGTTTATTGGGATGAAAACAATTGGGTATCTATCTTAACACTATCTGAGTGTCAAAAGTGACTATCGGCCACGAAGAATTTGAAATTCTTAACGCACAGTCTATGCGGTTTGTTTTCTTAATTTTTTATTGTGATAAACAATTATTTAGCTTTATAGAAAATATAATAAAACTTGAAGAATATTTTGGCATTTCTATAAAATATTTTTTTATAAGATGCGAATGAAAAAAAGCTTTTGCTTAAATATAAGTACCTATTCCGGGGAAAATACTTATTATACTGTTTTTATAAAATATAACACATTATATGGTAAGATTAAATTTATAAAAAGAAGTAAGTTATTATGAAAATCGAATCAGTATGTGAGTGTGGAAGAATAGCATTTGTTCACTGTGTTTTGCTATTGTGGAAAAAAAATTACGATCGATAATGACATCATTAAAATGATGGCAACGATTTAAAAAGTGCCATTTTTGATTTGCCGGCAAAACAACATGTTTGTTCGTGAATATGATGTTAGTAATGTCACTCTGGCCAATGTAAGTGACAGCCGTCTTGCCAGCCAGTAGCGTTTTCTACATCATAATGACATTTAGCCAGTTCAAACCATTTCAGAATTTGTAGTTTTAGATAGTTTTTAAAATCATAATTTACTACGGATGAAAATATTAAGTACACGCATTTTTAGAAGACAAGTTTTTTTAAAACACCTCTGTAACCTTCACTGGCTCAAATGCCCTGAAAGAATCCAGTACAAATTGTGCTGGATGGTGTTTAAATCCATCAATGAAATGGCCCCACCCTACATCTCTGAACTATGCGTCCCGGAAAACACTGATCTGAGGCAGTCAACTCTTAGATCAGCAACATCATCAGCTGTAGGCAGACTGATGGAACCTAAGCGCAAGCCAAATACTAAGTTTGGTGATCGCGCTTTCGGAGCATCTGGGTCGAAGGCTTGGTATAAACTTCCTCCGGAACTAAGATCCATAACAAGTCCAACAGAATTCAGGTCTAAACTAAAAACTTACCTTTTTAAGCTATCATACCCTGAAATTAAATACACTATTCCTGAGAGAAAGTCCAATTATATCCAATTTTCCAATTACATCCTAAATCCTGTATCTAAATTTCGCTAATAAACAATTAGATAATGTTAATTAAGTGTTAATCTCAAGTGACCTACCAGGTAAGTATGGTACTGTATATTATCTCCATATTTAGTTAGTAGATCATTGTAAAAGTGTATTATATATTTGTACAGCGCCCTTGAGGTGATTTTGCACAAATTGCTATATAAATCATTATTAAGTACACACATCAATGGATAAGAATCAGAAAAAAATATTTTTTAATCTTCCACACAGTTATCAAGGTACTCAAAACACCTCATTTCTTCCCAGGAAATGCAGCACCAAGTAAATCAGCTTGGAAGCATAACAAAATACGCTATTCAGGTATTTAAAGTTGCTGTCAATAATTTTGCGTTAATTATATTATTTGAATGCTTCATTTAACCTGGTGTGTCGGAGATACTTATTGGATACGCAAGATTTGTATCTGTCATGTGCCGGAGTTGCAATACGGCAACGGCATCGTGCATCATATTTTGATGGATTTTTATACATTGTTTGGCTGCATATTTAAATGAACCATAATCGCTTTTCAATAAAGTAACCAATCAGAAGAGAAGTTTTGCATTGCTTGAAGTTCGACAGAATTCAGGTTTTAATTATCTGAAATTAGCGCGCGCCACAGCAAAAAACTTTCCCCAACATAAACATGAGAATTGATTTCTCTACTGAGATGGGCAGTATTGTTAAAAACAAATAGCTTGCTAATAGCCTAAACTTTTGGAACACCAGACCCTTTCCGAAATGATCTGTACCGTGAACGGAAAAATGAACTCTAAAGTGTTTCAAGCGCAAGCGATTCTGTTAAAATTTTTCATGCACTTTCTAAATCGTTTCAGATTTAAATCGCATTTCAAAAAATTTCAGTTAGGGCGAAATTCCAATGCCACCAGCGCACAATCGGTTTATCAGCGGGGAAATAATTCTTGTCACTGGTGCTCAAATGGTTTTCCAGAGGGAACCACAGAAAATCTATTATAAATAAAAATAAATAACTTTTTTAATGGGAGAAGCAAATCATTTCTCTGAATATAATTATGTTAGAAAGTAGTTATTCTGGGAATATCTCTACTTTTAAATTTTTACTGGCTGACAATATGGAATAAAATTAAATGTTCCAAAAGATTAAATGAGACAGTCAGTGTCATATCGATGACCATCTTAGTAAGGTGAGATCATTTGCCGATAATCGCAGAGTTCAAAATAAAAAGAGCTGAAACGAAGTAATAAGAGATGGCATCACTCACATTGGTGGTCAGCTGCGTTGTGAGGGTGTGCACCTTCTCCTTAGCATCGGTCAGCTCCCGCCTCAGCTTCCTGGCTTCGTGCGCCTGCCGCTCCTCGGCAGAACTGTGCAGCGAAGACGCCGTGGACACCAGGCTAGCGGTGGATCCGTGAGCTGGGACGATAGAAATGTTAGGTTAGGTTAGCAAGATTCAAGACGATTCTTTAGAGTCATACAAAAAAAATGCTGTTTTGCGGACTAAGAACAATCATCAGGGGACCAAGCATGACGATGTCAATGTCCCATGCAGAAAATAGGGCAAAAAATGCCCTACTATTGCAACACTGACATGCAAAAGTAGAATGGAAAAAATATAAATATATATTTTGCAAAACTGATTTAATTAATTATTTTTAGAATTGGTTATTGATTATGTGAAGTAGATTCACGTGTAATATTGCGCCATTTTCGAACCACGCAAAAAGTGGAGATTTCAAAGTGATGTCAATACAGTGAAACTATCATAATAATCACCGTCATCATTCTTTTTGTAGTGCGAGTGCCTGGCGGAGTGGTGTTGCGAGGGCAGCACCAGCTGGTGCGGTGGCAGGAGCCCCAGACTGTGAGCACCAGGGTGGCCACCGGGAGGCGAGAGGGCGGAGCGGGGGCTGGGAGACGGGGGCTCAGACGCTCCATAGGGTATACCTGCGGAAAAAGCATTAACATTAGCATAATACATAATTAACTAACTGACCATATATAGATATGACAGAATGGATAGCAACACAACTCTGTTTTGGCAAGCAGTTTTTGATTCATTCTCATTCATGCATTGTCTCTTATATTTTCAGGTATATACAGTATCAGTTTCAGAAAAAAATGTACTGCCATTGCTTAAAAATATGTATAAACAATGATTGCGCTAATTATAATTATATATTAACACATTGTAGTCGGGCGCTTCAAACAATAGACTCTAGCCTATAGCGGGTGTTTTTCACGATTAGCGCATAAATATATCGCTTTCCTAAAATTGACACAATTTCTAAACCAAATAATATTTTCAAAGAAATCATATATGACATTTGATCATCAAAAATAAATTATAATTGCTTTGATTACATCATAATTTCACCACATTTCAAAGCTGAATATAAAAACCTTATATTAATTCAGTAAATAGCATTCAATATTCAATATTTGAAAATTCCAAGTAAAAGATAACATGTTTATTCATATCATATAGTTATATAATAAATAATAATATATATTTGCCATGCCCGCAATTTTACAATCGCTGGATGTGTGAAATCTGATCGCGTAAATTGAACAGTGTCGCCTAAGGTCGAAGGCGCACACTCAATAACTCATATATGTTTAATTGCTTCTTGTCAAAAAAGAGTCTTTTGCGGTTGTCTCGCCTAATTGAAGAGCCCATTCCACTTATGAATCATAGTATTTCACGCTGATAACAAACCCGTATAATGCCGTTTCCCGCCAAAAACCGACAGTCGACAAAAACAGCATTTGCCGTGTCCCGCAGTTGACCGACAGTCCGCGAAAAACGGCAAAGGCCGTGTCCCGACGACAATGTGTTAAGTATATTTTTATTCCCTTCTGCTCGCAACCATCAGGAGACAGTGATTCTGTGGTGTCTGTTAATCTCTATGAATTGGGGTATGTTAGGTAGTGGGAAGATGAACAGGATGGAGAAAAGGAAGGAGAAGAGCAAAGGATCAGAACCACTCAACCATGGTTACCGTCTTTTAATTTAATTACCTAAGTACCATCCCAAAGTAAATAATTTGTAAATTATAAATAATAATAATCACCTTGGCCGTCTCCGTAGTGAACTGGAAGACAATAGTATGGTTCGTATTCTCCCTCAGATGACCTCTGTAGCATAGACGGATAGAGCTTCTCGGATTTGGTAGATCTGTCAAAACAATTATTCATTTAGTCACATTAATTAAACTCCCTCCCACTGCGGTACAAGGCGATGAGTCGAAAGAGATCCGGCCTACCACGCAGCTGGCAGGCAGGCGTATCCGCTGCTAAGACCTGGACAAACCTTACCCCATGAACCTGGGCACCCCTGCTAAGTCACTAAATGTAGCGAAACGGTGACCGGATAACTCATCAAACTGACAGTTCAACACACATTTAAAACTGATATAAAGTCATGAAAAATGATGAAACAAAAACAATAGGTTAGGTTTACATGTTAGTTAGTTTTTCTCATAACTTTTTATGACTTTATATCTTATACTTTTTAAAGGTGTGTTGTATTGTCATTGTGGTGAGTTGAGATGGAATTAATTTGAAAATGTTCGGTAAAGAAAATGTACATATAGAAATTAGGCAGAGGTAATAGCAATTATTCGTTGAATCAAATAAAGGGAAAAATATAATTGAAAACACTAACTTTATTCACAAATACAAAAGCTGTGAGAGTGCTGTGAGATCGTACCTACATGACTTAACCTCAAAATTAATTTGTGTTCATTAGAAAGCTTTGTGCTGTAATTGACATTGACACAAAGAAAGCTGGACAAAACAAATGTCTGCGTACATATCGAGAGTCAGCACGAACAATGACAGTTGTGCAAATTGGTAACTTTGCACAAAAGCAATTTGCACATGTGACATTGTTCAATGGGGCAGACGAATTATCAATATTGTACAATCTTTGATTAGCCATCTTTTATAGAAATTGAAATTAATGTAAAGTTAGCAATCAGTGCCATTTTGTTATTTTTTTAACATTAGAAAGATCCCTTTTAATGTCGATTCTAGGTCCATTTTAGCTTTTGAACAGTTATTGATCAGCAACCTTACGCTTTTCGGCTGTTCACAATTTCTTTCAAAGTTAAAAACAGATTAAGGGGGTATTTCACTATGTCGGGCTAAATATCTGACTAGCTATCCGTTGGCTGGCTTTAAAGATCAGAATAACTTCGTTATTCAACGGCGACCGTTTCACCATTGTTTCCGAGCTTCCGGATAGATAACACTCGAAATAGTCTGATAACATCGCAAAATGTTTGCAGTTACCCCATCTACTGCAACGCCTGTCATGCGTCACAGTCCACACACCGCGAAGTGTGCATTTTTTTGGTTATGTTATGTTGATTATCAGGTCATTTTAGATAGATTCGTGTCGAATTAATACATTGTTTCTTATTTTGAACACAATCAAATAATTCAGGATGGATCATACAAGCATTCAAATTCATTCAACAAAATTCGACTCACTTCTCCGCTGTCAAACTCGGAATGTTTTGACGCCATCTTTGATTCGAGGAATAGCGCCTAACGTCTGGTTCGAGCACTGATTAGTCAAATCGAACTTTAACCCGAGCTTTAGCGTTATTCAGATATAGTGAAAACGAAAAAATGACTAATCCGTGGATTAGTGCTTCGTCAGAACATAATCAGAGATAGTGAAATACCCCCTAAGGATCTGCGTTTAATGGGAACCTTTCAAATGTCAAAACAACAAAATGGAGCTGCTTGCCAATTGATTACAATGTTACATTTGTATTTCTGCGAAACACCCCAAGCTTAGGTTGAAGCAAAAATTTAGACGGCTTAAACATATTATTCATTTTGCAGTGATGATAATTAGCGAATAACTATTAACACATAAGCTTTTATAAATAATTTAATGATTGTATGCATAAGTTTGTTGTGTTGCAACGATTCTCCGTTCAAGAAATTCTGTGGTTTATTCACCTGAGATCACAAATCTTACCTAATGTTCACTTATTTAAAACCTTTGTCAATTTGACTATGCGTTAAAAAAATAACAATAAATAAATACAGAGGACTAGTTATTGCAAAAAACATTGTGTTCGTATACTAATTTCGTATTTGATTAAGGTATCTACATAAAAATAATATTACCTACATTTATGGAAACGTTTATTCTATGTTAATTTTTTATAAATACCAAATATAAACGTCACAAGAATCAAGTTAACCCTTAGCACGAAAAAGGTTGTAATAGATCGAATGTCGTTGGTAATAGATGTCAAGATTACAAAAGTTTCGAAAAATGTCAATGTAAAAAAATCAACCGAAAAAAATAAAGTATTTTTACCATTCAAATATATCTATTTTAAAATGTCTTTAAAACTTAAAATAATTTACTTATTTTGTGATTAGACTGAGTATTGAACCTTCATACGCAGAAATGCTGATTAAATATGACCGATATTTATTTTGTATATTAACTGCTGTAATGTCATCCGATTTCAGAGAAATGTGTATATGTCTTCGTGTGTGCACGCGATTGCCACCAAAAGTTTAAAGAATGCATTGTCATCGACAACAAGTCAATCTGCCAAGTTTCAGCACGATCGGATGTCGGGAAGTGGGTCAATTTCTGCTTCCAATATTTGCATTAATTCATTACAGAAAACATAAGTGAAATTCAGATGGATGTATTGAAAAATACAGTAATTACTGCATTTTGGCATAGTTGATTCGAAGAAGGTTAGTGTTCTAGGGTTAAAGGAAATTCGTCAGAGCTCCTGAATAACCACTTTTGTAATATTAGCAGTCCGATAAAACGGTTCAATGTCTTAATTCCTCGATTAATCTCGAAACCAAAAACACAGCAAACTTATGCACCAAATTCATTATGTAATATAATATGTAATAATGTTGTGAAGTTCATGCCATGATAGAAAGTCATATTTCAGCTATTGTTTGATGGATACCTTGGAAAAGTCCTGTCCCTTAGGTAGCTAGCAATTAAAATAAACTATTGTTAATAATTTATTTTTTTGTTTACGGGAAATCGTCAGTTTATATTTTATCAGTTGGTACATGTGTAGTGTGTAATATAGCCAAAATAAAACCAATTATGGATTTCCTCCTTGTGACTGTACCTCTAAGAAAACAACATAATAAAAATAAGTAAATTTATAAGAAAAGTACGTCAAAACAAAAAAAATGCTTGTAAAAAGTAATAAAATCAAAATAAAGAGTTTATTCTGATGGTGAAGGTATCATATTGTATGTTAATTAACTATATAATTATATATACGACTTGTAGGTCATGGGTTGTTGTTGTTGGGGCTGTTGTTGTTGTGGTTATTGTTGTTGTTTGGTTGTTTTGGTTGTTGTGGTTATTATTGTTGTTGTTGTTGTTGTTGTTATTGTTGTTGTGGTTATTTTTACTGTTGTGTTTATGGTTGTTGTGGTTGTAGTGGGTTGTTAATGTTCTTATTGTGATTTTGGTTAGTGATGCTGTTGTGGTTGTTGTTGCGGTTCTGGTTTTGGATGTGATTGTGGATGTTGTTGTGGTTCTTGTTGTGGTTGTTGTTATTGTTTTTGTGGTTATTGCTGCTGTTGTGGTTGTCGTTATTGGGGTTGTTGATGTTATTGTGGTTTTTGATGTGTCTATTGACATTGTTGTGGTTTTTGTTATTGTATTTGTGTTTATTGTTGGTGTTGTGGTGATTGTGGACATTTTTGTTGTTGTGGTAGTTGTTTAAGAATTAACATTTAGGAATAATAATAATTTATCATACCCGTTAGGTTCAATGGGCAAAACATTGTAATAATGAATCATGTTCAATTTAACATGGGTTGGATCGTTACGAGAAATACACATAAAAATTCAGCTTTTTTCATCAATTTCACCTGTCTATTATTATTGTTTGTAAAACATAGAAATTGATATAAAAATCCATTCACTGTTTTATTTAGGCTATCATTCTCAATATTTTTTGTGATTTATAGTACGTGTAGGTATGAAGTTTTACAAGAATTTGGTCACCAGTGCAAAGGGTTGTTAACACACTTTATGCAGGCGTGAACTAGAGAACTGTCTGAATAAAAATATTTTGTTTTAAACCGCTAGATCTTTGAAAATACATGATGGTATACAGTGAAAACTTGATCGATCGTTCTCGAATAATCATTTTCCCAATCTTTAATGGAGAGTACACACTTTTTTCACCGAACGGTTACTTTTTAAGGTTGAAATGATCAAAAACTAGAACAGATAACCATACTCGAGCACTGGTGTGTTTGAATATCTAACGACATCTAATGTCAGAAACGGCCGCCAGCAGAAATCAATCAAGTAAAATTGTAGTACAAAAATTGCGTGCTTTGCGAATAATGCGGTAAAACTATGCATAAAGGAACGATCACCGGAAAAAATAAACGACAGATTAATTGTGGAGCGAAAGATCGAGATATTACAGTAAAACAACGAGATTAGCATACAATAATTGTATGCTGATGTCTGATAGCAATGAAATGTCTGATAGCAATGCGTTTTCCGCCATTAAAATAGGACTGACGTAAAAAATAAATTTAACCGTCCGCATAAAATGTGTTAATTAAACTTTACACAACTATTATAAAGAAAGGTCGACCATTTTTGATAATATTTTGTCCCTCGCTGCATTTGTATTATATTGTACTATCCCTATCTCAAATTGAATTCTTGCAATATATATTATTTTAGAATTCCAATTAATGACAAAAACGCAAGCTATCATTGAGTAAACCTTACCTGATGCTATTGCTTCGGTTGAGCCGAGCGGGTGCTGGCTGATGCAGCAGTCTCGGGGGGGCCCTGGTACCCCCGGGTTGGAGAGACTGCAGGGACTCCATGGAGTCACATTCCGACAGGCGACCTGTTGCTGAGTATGTGTTGCTATAAAAAAAGATAATATATTTATTGTAATGTGTTGTTGGAAGTATAATGGCCTATTACATCAAATATACAGGGTTTTCCAATAAGAGGTGTTATTTTGATATTCAATCGTTAAAGATCAATGGTTTCGTTGCTTGTGTGGCACGTAGCGCCGTCTTGTTGAAAGTAAACGTTGTCCAGATCAATACCATCCAATTCCGGCCATGAAAAATCATTAATCATCTTTCGAAAGCGCAATACACTCACCGTAACTGTTGCTCCAGCCTCATTTTCGAAAAAGTAAGGTCCAATGACTCCGCCGGACCATAAACCGCACCAAACAGTCACACGTTGAGCATAGAGAGGCTTTTCAACAATAACTCTTGGGTTTTCCGAGCCCCAGATGCGACGATTTTGCTTGTTGACGAAGCCACCGAGGTGGAAATGGGCCTCATCGCTCAAGATGATTTACATTTGATTCACTCAAGTGAATTTTAATAATTTCAATGCGTTGTTGAAGCGTGTATCGTTCCATTTTTATTAATGGCGTAGTTTCTACTTGTCAAATGTCAAAAAATGACAACTTCAAAAGTAACATCTACCGAAAGAGCGGGCTATTCAAAATAACACCTCTTATTGGAAAACTGTATATATGTAAAATAAGTGGGCCCTAAACTATTTGGCATTTGCATTTGGTAGCCACCTCTCGTATTGAGCCCCAAAATACCTGAAAAAAACCTTTGACCCTTGTTCACACGCATAACAACATGACATGAAAATTGTTCAAAAGTTGAAACAGACTTAAAACCGGCGTTTAACAAGGATCTATCACGTGTAAAAAATAAAATGGTGTTATTGGCCATTTGACGACAATGTTGGATTAGAATTTTTATGAAACAGCCCGTCCTTAAGGTTACTTTGATATTGGGATGGCAGAATAATAGTCAATAGACTGTAATTAAGACAGTATTTATCTCAGATGACAGGTGATAATGAAGAAAGGCTGGACAAACAAATGCAAATTATTTATATACCTACAATTGTCTCGCTTTCATGCCCTCTCTCTCACTTCGGACACAGATTCATTACAGTTGTGACGATGCAGGAAGTGAAGAGGGGAAAGGATATGGAGAAGAGGAAGGTTTAAAAGTACCTACCTGTCGGCTATTTCAGATCAAATTATGATTGTTAAAGGCCACAGAGAAGAATGTAAATCAATTTAGAAGTTACCTGTGTCTCAGCCAGGAGGTGTAAGGACTTCCGTAGTCAGACTTGACATCGGAGTAGGTCTGCGTGTCGGAGAGGCTGCCATCGCTGATCTTCATGCCTCCTCTTGGGGGGACCCTGCAACAGAAAACAAATCAATAACACAACTGTAAAATTTCACTAAAAAATGACATCTCGTTTGTTACACAGTAGTATTAGTACGAGCCTGAAAACTACAGCCGTAGTCGTCACCACAACTTTTTCAAGATACCACAAAGCAGAACAGATGTTCTAGCACAGCATAGCATGACAAAAGGAATGGTGATGATGAATGAATTTTCTAAAACAACAGATTGTTGTGTACTCACGTCGCAAACAACTTGTTGTGCACAGTCCGTACATGTCGCTACTTTAGACTAGCTGATTTTATGTTCGTCTTTGAAACATTAAATTCAACAAGGTTGTTGCCTGCTTCAAATCCTCCAAACCATTGTAGTTTCTGAGCCCTTTGTTCAAATAATTGCAAACTACATAACAAATTGAGTTCTTATGCCTGAGCTGGTTACTAGAGATTACACTGAGGATGTCAGGAATTGTTTACCCAATCAGTAATCACTACAGAAAAAAACTTAAAGCAATAATCTCACCAATATAACTTTTTCATATCCTTTAGCACAGTTATAAACGCTTCAACAAACAAACAAATTCATACCAAAAATCTATCAATTTCACAACATAACCTCACAAAAGAGCATAATATTATATTACTTTAATATGCACTCATTTAATGTCACCGTCTACTAAGACAGTTCGATTCACACTGCATTTAGTTTCGTTAAATTGGCTGACTGATTGCTAAGGACGTCTTGTGATAAAAATAATATGGTAGCTACAATATAATTGACATTTCAATTGGTGGTAATAAAGTCAGTACCTACTAGTTATGCTTCTTTAGCAGTCCCATACGTAGTAATGTCTATAATCAATTTTCAATGTCATGCTATCTATAATAAGCATATTTTTTTGTTGTTGTGAATACCGTACAATGGTTCCAACTATCCTGACCCAGCAGGACCACGGCACCCCTAATTTTGGGTTGATAATATTTCCACATACATATACTATAGAAGAAGAGTAAACATTAGAGACCTTAAAAATTCGCGTTTGCGATGATAAAAATTTTTACACAAAAGTTTTTCGTGAATTTTGCCATTTTACAAGAGTAACGAGAAATTCGAAATTCTCAGGCAAATAATTAGAATTTTACCATATCGATGTATAAATTTTGTAGACGGAGAAATAGAGATGAGATGTTTGTATCTAGTATGCAAATTGGATCATATTAGCAATTAGCATATCCATAATCGATTCCACTACCGGGAACCGATTCCAAAAGCAACTGTATAAAGAATATATATATTTTTTTTTATAGAGCGGGGACGGTTTACATATAGTTCCCGTGAGCACTTAGGCACCGGGCCCATTGTACTATCTCTCATTTTACCCCATTCCTTTAACAGTCACCCGGTCCCTTTTATAAAGTTCACCAGGGTTGTTATTGGGTATGTGGCTAAGTCTTCTGGTTCCACAATGTGTATTCCCAGGTCTCATTTCTCCTCTCCAATTCCCCTTGGTTCCCTGAAGGCCCCAAAAGGGAAGAGAGCCTCATCAGTCCTCTCCACCCCTCCTTGGTTCCCTAAAGGCCCCGGGGTGTAAGAGGGTTTCGTCTCTCCTCTCCACTCTTCTTTGGTTCTCTATGGGCCCCAAGACGGAGGAGTCTACTCCTCCTTGGTTCCCTGAAGGCCCCATGGCAGAAGAGTCCACTCCCCCTCGGTTCCTTGAAGGCCCCAGAGGGAAAAGGGAGTTTTCAAATAGAAATAGAAGGTCTACTCTAGCAGAATCCCGAGTGCTGGAGTAAGGTCTAAATACTCCGAGATGCGACCATGTTTCTCGGAGGCACCGTTCGTGACACTATTCCCCAGGTCATTCAGCCTGAGCACTGTAACTCACACCTTAGCTTGGGATGGCTATTGCAGGTTGTATTTCCACTCCCTGAGCGATGGGTTCGCCACACTCCCTACGCTTCGTATAAAGAATAAGTTTCATGTAATTCAGGTACCATTGGAACCTGGAACCGCAGCGACAGTCAAATTAACCGTCTCTATTTCAGTGTAGCGAGAACGAGATTTATTTATTTATTTATTGGTAAAGGTAAGAGACAAACAGCTTATACATAAAATACAAATATAAATATATACATGTTAAAAACAGTCAAGCCAAAAAAGTCTCCTATATTAATATTGATTGGAGATGGAGTTTTATTGCATAAAAAAAAAATAAAAATAAAAATATATATATTTTAGGTGAGGAGGGGAGGAATAGGAATTTAGGATGAGGATAGGAGATGCTCTGGATACATTCCATACTATAGTATTAATTTTCGATCGTACGAGTTACTTCTATTCGATATTTGTGAAGTGTATTGCTAAAAATATCTATGTTTTGAAATTTAGTATTATATTGGGCACATATACGTGGAATTGGTGAATTTTTTCTAAAGTTAGTTCAACATGTAGGTAAATGGAACAAATGGGATTGCCGTGTTGATCTTGTTGGAATATGAATATTTATTAAATTCATTAGCTCTGGTGAGTCGAGGCCATTGTTAAGAATTTTAAATAATAAAATTTGGTCAAAAACCAAACGTCGTGTATGAAGTGAGTTGAATTTGTGGTAATTAATAGAATCGGCGTAATTTGAGAAATGTAAGTTTTGTTTATAATTAATGTGTTTAAAAAATTTTTTTTGAATTCTTTCGATTCTTTCAATGTGGGCTTGGTAAAAAGGAGTCCAGATCGGTGTGCAGTGTTCTAGAGACTTCCAGTCTAGACACTTTTTACATCTATGTATAAATACTTATATATCTATCAAATATCCACCAAAATGGTGGTCGGCGGTGGCTGCAAAGATTGGGTACTTTCGACGTGATCACTCAGAAAATAATCAATAAGAAAGCAATATTAAACATTTAAAATATTTCTTTGTGTATGGTTTTGACAAGTTTGAATAGCCTTATATTGGAACGCAGCTAACTTCACGTCGAAAAGGCCGCATACTGACAATCATTTTTCGATTACATAAAATAGCCACTTTCTGGTGGCAAAATACCAAAAAGTTAATACACAAATACAATATTGTATCGATAATTCAATCCAATATGTATTTGTATGCCTCTCTTGAAAGAATTGAGTTTTACAAAGACAAAACTATTTGTTTATATTCATATTGCGTATGTACGAGCGCAAACAATAAAATCGTCTAAATATTTGGTACAATATTTTTTTACATTTCAAAGTTTTCCAGTAATGTTGGCCTCACTGGGTGGCTTGCCCGTGCTGAGGCCTTCATTTAATGATTCAGATTATAATAAATGTCGCATTTAACCTTTATTATTTAAATGTGCCAAACTGATCAGCTCAAAATGATTATTCACCATATTAAACAATTACAAATCAATTGAATTGGTTGAACTAATATAGGCCATTATAACTAATAGAGACCATTAAAGTTTGTATTGGGATTCAAATGATTGATTGTAAGTTTTGATTGGATATTGTTAGCAACACAGTGAGTGATTGATTGGAACATTTGAACGACTAGCGGTAATAAAAATGTTTTGGTTTTTCGAAAACAGAGGTTCATGATGCACTTGTTGTATTTTGTATAATAGGAACAAAATTTAAACTGCCTTCGCTTTGGTTATGACACTATCAAGTATAAAAGTTCACATTGTGACACAAATAGATATTCTAAAAACTACTACAATACAAAACTTGACTAAAAATTCATTTCTGTTAAGGCCAACACGAAGACAATACCATACTTGATAAAGTGACATTTTGTTTTTTGTGTTTAACAAACCCAGTAGAAGTAATATCCACAGGTAAAATGAATGCATAAGGTTAACACTGAAATTGCAGTGCTTCGTGATGTGCGGGGCACAATTCTTCAACACTGCAAATGCAGGGCTCTGGCTCCTAGGGGTTAATAAAATAGTTTGGTGGTTCAATAGTTACCTGTGGTGTTGGAATAGCACTGCAAAGTCATGTGAGCCAGGCTTGGGAAGACTTTGGGAACCCATCATGAGGCGTTCCCTCACAGACTGGGATAGTTGAGAGGCCGCACTTCCGCTCAGGGAGAAACTCTTTACCCCGGCACCCCCTTCTGTAAACAGGCACTTGATGTGTTAATAGAACCAGACAGCATATAAGATAGAAGTCAGAAAATCGTTGGAAATAGGTGTACCACAGGGCTCCAATTATAGGGCCATTTTTAATTTTGATTTATATAAACGAAGTTGAGTGAGGTTATGTTAGGTTAGCTTTACTCAGGGGGAGACAACAGGAGCTTTTTGGGATAATGGGATGAGATAATAAATGAATTTGGAAAGGTGGCAAGCTATATAGGAATGTTTCTGTGGTGTAGCACAGGGCTCCATTCTTGGGCCATTTTTATTCTTAATTTACCAACCGAGGTTGGATTAGGTTGGGTTAGGGTAACTTATGTTAGAATTAGAACCCGCGACCTCCGGATTGCAAGGATCGTAATCACCCAACCACGGAGGCCATCTCATCAGGTCATAGCCTAGCCTATTCATAAGGTAAGTATACAACGCATAAGGTACTCACTGTGTATCTGTAGATCCTGTGTGCAAGTTTGGGTTCCTCCAGATACCTTTACTTTAGTTCTGGGCACCGCTGAAACTTGGGCAGTTCTACCACCACCTGGAAACATACATAAATAAGTTAAATCTTGAAGAAAGAGATATTGTATTTACCGTGGTGAGAGGTTTTTCTAACGCAAGTTTATTTTCCGTTACTCACACACCACTGGAAATCAATTTGTATTTTATTATCATTGCGAGTACCCGCATACCCGTGAAAAATCATGGTATAATAATTGTAGGATTTGAAAAGCCGAAAGTACTTATAAATTATTTGCCTCAGGATTGACTTTCAAAAACAAAGATTGTCAATTTTCTATAAACATAATTATAATTTCTTTGTTGGCAAATTAGAGAGACATTTAGTAAAAGAGGAACACCCTTAGTAAATTTGAAAAATCATGAAATCTCTCAAAAATTTTCAATTCTGAATAGTGGTCTTTACCAGAGTATTACCAAGAGCAACTTCGACTAGATGAATTATTTATTATGAATATCACAAATTGATTAAATCTAATTGCCCACTCCAGGATTTGAACCTGCCAACTCTGGATTGGTAGTCGAGGATCTTAATCACTCGAACATGGAAGCCATCAAATTTATCTGGTAATATTGTAACACTTCATAAAATAGAAATATGTTTATAATGAATTTTATCCACTCGTTGGCATATTATGGCAAGTTTGCAAAGCGTCTTGAGCGATCAATTGCCATAATGTGCCAAATATATATACACGGTTTTCCAATAAGAGGTGTTATTTTGATATTCAATCGTAAAATCGTTGCTTGTGTGGCACGTAGCGCCGTCTTGTTGAAAGTAAACGCTGTACAGATCAATACCATCCAATTCCGGCCATGAAAAATCATTAATCATCTCTCGATAGCGCAATCCATTCACCGTAACTGTTGCTCCAGCCTCATTTTCGAAAAAGTAAGGTCCAATGACTCCGCCAGACCATAAACCGCACCAAACAGTCACACGTTGAGGATAGAAAGGCTTTTCAACAATAACTCTTGGGTTTTCCGAGCCCCAGATGCGACAATTTTGCTTATTGACGAAGCCACCGAGGTGGAAATGGGCCTCATCACTCAAGATGATTTGCATTTGATTCACTCAAGTGAATTTTAATAATTTCAATGCGTTGTTGAAGCGTGTATCGTTTCATATTTATTAATGGCGTAGTTTCTACTTGTCAAATGTTAAAAAATAACATCTACCGAAATATGTAGCGGGCTATTCAAAATAACACCTCTTATTGGAAAACCCTGTAGAACCCAAAAATATGGGAAATCTAGGTAGATTTATTGGCTTTAAACCGCATGATGTTAATAACATCGAATGGCAAAATCGAAAACCAAACATCCATCGCTAAAGTGGATAAAACCTCGAAATTACGTTTTTATACCTTGCCCTCCATTCTGCACGGCTTGTTGTGCTTGTCCTCCTTGTCTCTTCACATATCCGAAGCTCTGTGGTACCCCTTTAACCCTCCCGTTGGAGCCCCCATTGGGGCCTCCATTGCCCGAGGCATTTCCGGCCATGGGGGGCAGGGGGGACATCATGGGGGGGTTTCCATGTGGGTGGCTTCCACCAGAGCGGTTGGAGGACTGTGATGATACGCTACCAGGTGATTGTAGCTGAAAAGGATACAAATGTTAGATTGTGCATTCAAAATCTGTTTATATGAATACTTGTTGGACACTGTTGTATGTTACAAGTAACACCATTCATAGGGGTAACACTTGCATGAATTTTCTATTAAACTGCCAGTGTTCTCTCTCTGTTGTAAGACGTGGACCTCACTAAATCTTATCTGGTGCAGTTACAGTCGCCGTGCATATATGATGTTTTATAGGGCCTAAAGAATTCTGAATTGTGCGAATGTGGACATATTCTAACAACAAGGCATAACCTCGTCGAATTTTATGTTTCAAAGAGCCAATCATGCCTGATTACATCTAAAAGGGATCGAAGTGACAATCTAGTCTCCTTCAACGGAAGCAATCTTCCCAACATACCTTCCATTAATATGCTTGGTACAACACTAAGTGACCAGCTCAGGCACAGAGTTAGCCTCCCTGAAGCTGGACATACTGCTCAAGGACCGCTCTACGGTTGAATTTGGCAATCACTTCTGGTCTGGAGCACCAAAATACTTAAAAACACCCTTGAGTCTGTGCAGAAACTCCTATCTGAACAAACGGATTGAAATCTTTAGAGCACAGTTGCATCTAGTTCTTTCAGTATTTCAATAGAAGATGCTCCAAGGAACTGTATACTTCGACACCGGTACGCAGTCGGGAATCACGCTAAATGCCAATATTTGTCACTTGAGAACGGATCGTTTCTACAACTCGTTCTTGAGTTCAATAGCTCGGCATGGATTTAAGAGGAACTTCAAATAGGAGTGTGACTAATAAAACTTATATTTGATATCTAATATCCATTGCACATGTTCTACCCTAAAATCATCGAAGGAAGTTAAATATGTGGAAATAATCATAGACAACCAACTAAGCTGGGAGGTAAAAAGACTATGTAAGCTCTGCCATATATTCTGCTCTCTTAGGTCCAACTTAGACTCTAAGAAGTGTCTATTTTACCCTTTTTCAATCCGTAGCAACATATAATATTGTGGGATGGGGTGGCTGTGCTGAATCTATTATCAATCCAGTTATTACAGTACAAAAACCAATTTTAAGAATTATATTTAAATGCCAAACTATCCACCCCTCAAACAAAAAATTTGCTAAAATTAGAGTCTTAGATATTCGCCAGTTAATTACATAAACAAGCTTGTGCTACATATGGAAAAAATAACCTGCTGATGTCTCCACAATATCAAGCACACACCCGCTTTTCATCAATCCTGGGATGCGTGCTCCCTAAAACTAGAACCACATTCACTCAACGACAATTCTGGTTCATCGCTCCTAAAATATACAATGCTTTAACACCGATATAAAGTCAATTAATTCTATATCCCTTTTTACTATCCGTGTTCAACATTGGCTATTTGAAAGGGGACGAGCCTGCTTTAAAGAATACATGACTTCCTAACACTGTATAAAAAAAAAGTTTTAACTCTCTCATTTATTTCATTCTATATTTATTTCTATTTATAATATGGTTTCTATAATGATATGCATTTTTTAAATTTTTGTTTTACAATTTTCTTTTTCATTATGTTTTATTATTGTTATTCTTACATAAATCATGTACGACTACCATGATACGGGCATGAGCCTAGTATGGTAGTTGAGAAAGTCACCAAAATTGTAATTTTTTAATATTTATAAAATAAAAATTAAAAACATTAATGATAATTAAATTAGGTAGAAGAGTGTGAATATTACCTGTCCACCTGGTCCCATCTTAGAAGAAGAATGCTGCCGTTCTGCGTTCATTTGTGCGTAGTGCATCTGGAACATTAAAAAACATCATCATTTGACTGCATTATTAACACTATGATTCATGATGATTCCTAAATGATGCAAATAATTTACTGGATAAGTGCAATCTCAATTAATTGTCTTGGAAAGTTCAGATTTGAGTTTTATTACACAAATTTTAGTTTTTGTTTGTTTATTTCGAATATGGGGTCAACTGACCAAAGTACGTAAAATACTTTAGCACTATAATTTTTGCAATAATTCTGTGGTTGCTGATAACAAAATGCCCTAGACAAAAGTTTGCTGTGCTGAACTTTATTATTTTACAACCTAATATGAGGGTTCGACAAATATGTCCCAGTAAATAAGAATTTCTTTAATTTTATGCTCGTATTTTGCAACGGCTATAAATTTATTGATTGCTAAAGTTATCCTGCCAAAGAGAGGAGTTTTTTTCTTCAATTTATGAGAGAGGGGGTCAGAGGAGGACGTTTAGTTATGCGAGTCAATCTAGGGCCTCAGGAGCTGCCCTGTGGACCTCATGGCTATTCGGTGATTCACAACAAACCGATGTTTTAATGCCTCCTCGTGCATCACGTGGAGCACCTTATCCCATTGATGGAGAAGCAAAATTAACAAGGCAGTGAGAAGCCAGGCTGTCTCTCAGTGGGGTCGTGTACGAGATGGGCATTTCTCACGTCATCCGATTGCCATTCAAGTTTTCACCTATCTTTTGAAATGAGCGCTATCCAGAGAGTGGTTGTAATGTATCAGTAATAACCTGGTGGGGAGGCGGGGCAGTGGTCTGCAACTGTTGGGCGGCGCTCATCCTCTCCGGCTGCGGCTGTTGTTGCTTGCTCCTGCTCTGCCCGCCCCCGCTGGAGCTGCTCGAGTTGCCGCTGGTCCTCCGCCTGCTCGACAGCGGGCTGGGAGGGCCCCCGGCCTGAAACGATTAAATATTGGAATTAGTATTCGAAGCAGATGGTACCGTAACTGTGAGGCACTACTGGACTCAAAAATACTTCAACTTCAATTTGGGATGGTTTTGTGGTGGAAGCAACCCAGAGGCAGACAAAGGAAGAGGTAGATAGACTGCGTGGAAGAGGATTGAAGCAGGACGGGTAGAACTGAGGACAGGAGGCGATTGGCAGGAGACCATAGTCAGTAAGGAATATTTATGGAAGGGCCAATTCGTCCAAATCCCAAAGTGGGATTAGCGCCGTGACGGTGACAACTGTAGACACTGCTATATACAGACAAAAACACTTACAATCCACTAGCAGAAAATGTTACAGACGCTATTATAAAAAGATAATGGTAGCCGCGCATCTCGACTTGGACGAGCTACATCTCTTTACCTTGTTTGCTGATTCGTGTATTGAAAATCCAAAAACAAAATTTATTTCCCTGTTTATATCTTTGATGACTGTGAATGTTTTTGTTACCTGCACAGGACTGCCGACACCCGGTGAATCCGTGTACTTCTTCCACTGGCTATCTCCGTTCTTCACCCCGTGGCCGTTAGACGCGTTCAGGATCTGAAAGGAAGGAAGGAACATTACTATCAGTGGTTTGGACAATGTAAGGAAAGCCACGGGGTGGGAATTGAACTGTACTAAATATAAAGCTCCGTGAGTTCCCCTGCCTTTAGTTCCTGTCCTCCTGCAGAGTTTAGCATGTCGAGCTGTACTGACCTTGTAGTTGGTGGCATCGGTCTGCTGACCGGCCTCTGCCTTCTTGGCTCTCTGCGGAACTGGCCTGTATTGGGGCTCCATAGGGCCTCCTGTTGCGCCTTGGGAGCTAACGTTCCTCTGGGATGACAGGCGGGCTCTAGAAAGACAAGATAAATATTATTAAAATGTTTCCATGATAACAGAACAGTGACAAAACAGAACACTGAAGATAAGCGAAAAAAACCAAATAAACAACAAACCTAAACTAACCTAACCTAACCAACCTGACCAATTAAATTTTCATGCTCTGTTTAATCCGGTTATGGGTCGAAACAAGGCAATATATACAGTAATTTAATACTTTTACCGCGTAATTTATACATCTAAATATAAAGCATAAACAAGTTTGGTACCAAAACTGTTCCTTGCGGTACCCCCAGCGTATTTTTAACAGGATTTTATTTAATGTTGCTAACCCATTTTGTTAGTTTTCTGTATAATTTTAATAACATGCCGTACAGTTGAAATTTAAATACTTCCCGCATTACTAATTAGATACTTACACCCCCGTTCAATGTCGTAGTTTAAGACCATTTTAACCAACAAACGCTATGGGTTTTTCACTGTTCTACTAACCTAGCGCACCGCGTAATATTCGCACCACGTTTTTTTAGTACCTATGGCTAAACTATAACCCGTATTTTATTAATTTTATCACATCATTTATGTAAAGCATAAGCAATATAGGTTCTAAAACTGATCCTTGCGTTACCCCTAGTGAATTTTAAATGGGTTTGATTACGTTACTGACCATATTATATATATTTCACCGATGAAAGGTAAAAAGTGCTTTTTTTAAATAGCAGCGCCATCTGTTGGATGTAAAAGAAATACGCACGATTGTTTCTCTATTTGCACAGACAGACTGAGCCACGGCAACGCGTAGCGGGGTACAGCTAGTTATTATATAAAGATTTTTCAGGGGTATGCGCCAGTTTTACCATAATAAACATAGGTATTCATTTCTCTTACTTTTCAAGGCAGAAAACAATCCATAATGGATGTAATGAATCAGCAAACTTTCTGCCAAGGGAGAATTGATTGTGTGCCAACTTCTAGAATAATCTAGAAGGTTGTGGGCCAAGTTACCTTTCCACTAATGGACAAAGCTCTCAGTAGAATCGAAAGCTACGTATACCCACAGTAGAAATAGTAGGCACATAGGTATATCTTTGCAAACTAATTGAAAGAATATACAGTTTCATTTCTATGCAAAGAGTTAAGACTTGCATTACGAATTTCAACCGAAAAATAACATACTAACTTCTCTTTAACACTTTATGTTTTTAAGCTCTTAAAAATATTTTTGTTATTTTTTAAGATAATCTCTATTAATTCGCCGAGTTGAAAAGGAATTATGTGAATTTCCCTGGGATAGAAAAAAATCCCAAAGTATGCTCCGAAAATTGTAAAAAAAATTGAACCTAGAAAACAAAGTTTTTTTTAACAAATTATTATAAGCAATAATTAGTCGTCCGAGTAAAATTAATAAGCAGTAATTGTTGATTGAAGTACTAGTACATAATGAATTATTTGGTGTGTTGGAAATAAGCCGACGTATCTCAGTGATCCAGAGCACCTGACCGGACATTAGAAGGCGCGGGTTCAATTCCTGTCGGCGGTATTTATTTTTACTCGGGAGATATTTTCAATTTGTTTGGATATTTCAGGCGACTCTAATTATTTCATATAATAATTTGTTATCCTTTGTGCTATGCATAAAAAAACTAGTCTTATAAACGTTGGTTTATCGTTAAAAAAATAATAAAGGTTTGACCGAGGAGTGAAGCTTCCTCCCCAGGGGATGGAGTCAACACGCTAACACATAAGTCAAATCCTAATTGGATAGTACCGACGTTTATTTAGTATGTTATCTGCTGTAAATTTTTTTAATATAATGCCATCCAATTTCAAAAAAATGCTACCAAAAGTTAATAGAATGCATTGTCATCGACATCGAGTCTATCCGCCGAGTTTCAGCTCGATCGGATGCCGGGAAGTGGGTTAATTACCACTCCACTTGATTCACAAGTGAAGTTCCAATAGATGTATTTAAAACACGTCTGATTCTGCTATTTAACATATTATAAGTAAGAATAATTTTGTCGAGAGATTTTGGCTATATTTTAAATAAGTTCATTCTTTCAAACCATCTTCTTTTTCTTAAGCTTTTGAATATGATTTCAAGGAGGTAGGTAGTTAGCGGATTGCAACAAAAGATATTTAAGGTTAAACGCAACGCTCGTTGTATTCTACGTGTTCACAGATGGCGTTAATTAATTAATTTTGTTTAAATACGCTTTTGCAAGGTATTGCTTTACAGTATAAAGACAAATCATTTGTTTGCGCCCGTATATACGCAATATGAATATGAATAAATAGTTTTGTCCATATAAAAACTCAATTCTATCGAGAAAGGCATACAAATACAATATTGGATTGAATCATCGGTAAAATATTGTATTTGTGTGCCTTTCTCGAAAGAATTAAGTCTTTAAACGAACAAAACTATTGATTCATATTCACATTGCGTATATACGGGCGCAAACAAATGATTTGTCTTAATATTGTAAAGCAATACCTTGCAAAAGCGTATTTAAACAAAATTAATTAATTAACGCCATCTGTGAACACGTAGAATACAACGAGCGTTGCGTTTAACCTTAAAAAAGAAGCTTATATCAAAATTTTCTGTGACAATTTCAAATCTAATTATCAAGCGCACATATCGTTAAATCGAATACAAAATTTTGGTAATAAATTTGGTAATGTTGTTGATATATTTAGAGATTCCGTAGCAGTGCTCAAACGAAATCTACATAAACACTTTGCTGAAATGTATGACTTATCCACTCCATAGTGAAAAACCCATTTTTTAGCTTCTGTTTTTTCACTCTTTTCTTTTATGACTTTTTAACTTCAATATATATGTTTTAACTTTACAAATTAATATTGTTATTTAAATAACAATTCGAATATGATTTTAAGTCCCTATAAATGCTGATTAATTTCAATCCATTTATTTTTCTAAGTAAGTAAAAAAAAAAAACTGTTCTCCATAATGGTATTCTGTATTATTTGTAAAACATTTATGTACTACAGATATAATAACTATTTTATTTATATATGTACGTAAACTTTTAAATGTCACATAGTTAATGTAATAACACTAATAACAATGTATGTAAAAGCCCAATGGGCGTTTAAATAAAAAAAAAAAAATAAAAATAAAAAAAAAAAAAAAAAAAAATAAGGAACGAAATAACGATTTTGAAGAGACTCCAATTCACCTACGGTGCCAATGTCCTGCCCTGGTGGGAACTAGGCTCAGATACCTGGGGAGACATACAGTAGAACCAGAAGACATAACCACATACCTAGGGAATGCAATCCCGGTATACCGGGATCCCGAAATACCGAGATCCCGCAGACATTTTGCGGGACTAATCTCGGTCGAAAATTTTGCGGGATCCCGCTGGACTGGCGGGATTACAGAGAAGCGCAGCTCATACGTGTTACTCTCCAGCGTGGAAGCTGAACAAGCTTTTTCAGCCGCTGGCCACCTTGTGTCCAATATCAGAAGCCGTTTATCAGATTACACAATTAATACTTTAACTTTTTTACGAAGCTATTTCCAAAATAATGTTTAATTAAACTTATGATGCTCATTGTACAAGAATATTGTTAATCGTGTGAACGTTATTATTTAAGTTTCAGTTCAGTTTCAGTTTCAGTGCCGGCAATCCGGGCGTTTATGTTATTTTCATTTGTGTACCTACATAGATTTCTTTTACCCACCTCACTAGACTAAGTCTGTTCCGAGGCGGGTATGTTATGTAAATATATGTCTTATCTTATTCTTTGCCAATTTATGACTTAAACTTTACCTATGTCTAACTAAAGGTATACATATTAATAAATCATTTAAAATGTCCCAAAGAACTTGTTTTATTATAGGTATAAATTTAAAACTCTAAAAGCAAGGTTGATAGATCGAGGTATTAGGTCTTTATTATACGATTGATTAGATATCTAAGTCCACTCTGCTGGATCCCGCAAATACCTGGATCCAGCGGGACTAAGATTGTTCAGTCCCGCAAATACCTGGATTGACATTTTCTTGCGGGATTGCATTCCCTACACATTAGGGTGTATCGATTTTTAACTTTTTTTTTGTTTTCAAATTCCAAGTTGAAATAAAGTTGCTACTAGGTACCACAACTTACCACATTTTTTTTTTGGATTTTTAAAAAAATGTTTAGGTCTCCCGCACAAGGCCTAAAGTTTTAATTTTTTTCAAAAAATATCAATTTTTTTTTTAATTTAAAAAAATAAATTCATAACTTTTTTGTTTATTCCAAGTTAAAAAACAGTAATATTAGGGCATAAAAATAAGTACGAAACGGTTTTTTTTAATAAAATATGGTATTTTGGTCTCCCGCACAAGCCCTAAAGTTTGTTAATTTTGATGAAATTTTGTAATTTTGTGTACATATATGAACCATGTTTTTTTTAAGTTTAAGCCACCGGAATTAATTGTACTTTTCTTACAGAAGGCATAAAATGAGACAATATATATATATATACATAATTCTTATATACATACAGTAAAAATATATACCACATATATACTATATATATATATAATATGTTTTATACCTGAAAAAAGATAGTTGGACGGTGTAAATTGTATGAGAAAGGTGTTGAAAGAAACTAATGTTATTTGCTATTACTGTTGTTTATTACAAAAGTATAAAGGTTATAACATGTCATAAAATGTAGTATAAAAACTAAGTACAAAATGTTGCTGATTACTTTCCATACGACATGAGTGGCAGTTTTCTTGTTCTACTGCAAATTTACTGACTTGTTTAAGTATTCGTCCTTTCATCTTGGCTTCAAAACCTTAAATCAAAGTTATGTATAGTATTTACATAGGCCTAGTGAAAATTTTATAAATGTTATTACAGTTCCCAAATGAAATTTCAATTTAATATGGAAGACAATTCTATTGCTGAAGAGTTGGCCAAACGAAACCCCGGCAACATCTCGCACACCAGGTGGCTTACTCTGGCAAATCGAGTCCTTCGTTTGTATGTAGCCACCGATGATCCGACCCCTCAGCTAAGAAAGCTTGCAGAGTTCATAATGAAGGTCTACATACCATCATGGTTCTCAATTAAGTGCAATCCCCAAATCCCGCAAGCTTCCATTCATTTTTTAAAAAGGATTCTTTTCCGCAATTACTTGGAAGATGAGCTAAGAAAAGTCGCCCATGCAACGTTACAGAGAAATGCTTTCATGGCTCACCCAGAGCATGTTTTGATAGCTATGCTGTTCGATGAACGAAAACATATCAGAGCCTTGGCTTATAAGGGAATCCAGAAAGCTCGCGCAACCGAAAGGAAAGGGGTAAGGGTATTTAAACCCCCTCAGATCAATTTTGATGCCGAAGACTATATAGATATGATTGACTGGCGATCCACTTCAGTAACCGAACCCCTTCTTGTTACTGATATGAGCCTAGAAGAGTTGGAGTCAATTGCGGAAACTGGCAAAAGTGGAAGGGTTGAATTTAGAATTCCTTCTCACACTCAAGCGGTGGAACGAATTGTCAAGAAAGTCACAGAAGCTTTAAAGCGAGTATGTGGGCTGATCGAAAGAGATGGTTTTATCCGTGCCAGACTGGAAGACCTTAAAGAGCTACCAACGTTCGAGACCAAGAGCCAGTACAAAACCTCTGCAAAGGATTAGAATTTAAGTAAGTTTTTTCGACTATTTTGTAGTTATAATGTTTCTAAATAACGTCTTTATCATACTGTCTTCTATATTAAATTGAAATTTCATTTGGGAACTGTAATAACATTTATAAAATTTTCACTAGGCCTATGTAAAAACTATACATAATTTTGATTTAAGGTTTTGAAGCCAAGATGAAAGGACGAATACTTAAACAAGTCAGTAAATTTGCAGTAGAACAAGAAAACTGCCACTCATGTCGTATGGAAAGTAATCAGCAACATTTTGTACTTAGTTTTTATACTACATTTTATGACATGTTATAACCTTTTATACTTTTGTAATAAACAACAGTAATAGCAAATAACATTAGTTTCTTTCAACACCTTTCTCATACAATTTACACCGTCCAACTATCTTTTTTCAGGTATAAAACATATTATATATATATATAGTATATATGTGGTATATATTTTTACTGTATGTATATAAGAATTATGTATATATATATATTGTCTCATTTTATGCCTTCTGTAAGAAAAGTACAATTAATTCCGGTGGCTTAAACTTAAAAAAAACATGGTTCATATATGTACACAAAATTACAAAATTTCATCAAAATTAACAAACTTTAGGGCTTGTGCGGGAGACCAAAATACCATATTTTATTTAAAAAAACCGTTTTGTACTTATTTTTATGCCCTAATATTACTGTTTTTTAACTTGGAATAAACAAAAAAGTTATGAATTTATTTTTTTAAATTAAAAAAAAAATTGATATTTTTTGAAAAAAATTAAAACTTTAGGCCTTGTGCGGGAGACCTAAACATTTTTTTAAAAATCAAAAAAAAATTGTGGTAAGTTGTGGTACCTAGTAGCAACTTTATTTCAACTTGGAATTTGAAAACAAAAAAAAAGTTAAAAATCGATACACCCTACTACACATACCCAATGACAACCCTGATGAACTTTATTAAAGGGACTGGGTTGTTGTTAAAGGATTGAGGTAAAATGGGGATAGCACAGTGGGCCTATGGCCTAAGTGTTCACGGGAACTATGTGTAAACCGTCTCAGCCCTTAAAAAAAGGAACTGTAAAAATCAATTAATAAACATGGAGAATCGATTGCTACAAATCATATATTATTAGTAGACTTACAACTTCACGTTTGTGAATTTTTATGTGAAATTTGTCCCTTTTATAGTACAAAATAAAGTCGCTATCGGCATCTGTTTGTGCGCTTAATTCTACTAAAAATACTGAACGTAATTTGATAGGTGTTTCACCATCATTCAGAGAATTCCTTCCGGTAGGTTTTCATATATAATACATGCATATTCATCATCATCATCATCACTTTTGGCTCTACAACCCCTGGTGGGTCTTGGCCTCCTCAAGAGTCTTCCTCCACTCATCTCGGTCCCGCGCCAGCTCTCTCCAGTTTCGAAGCTCCAAGGCAGACAAATCTTTGAGGACGTTGTCGCTCCATCTTAACCTTGGCCTTCCCAGGCTCCTTCTCCCTATCGGTCTTGAGCTCAGCAGGGACTTTGGTTCTTGATGCTCGGTCATTCTCTCCACATGACCTAGCCACCGAAGTCTTCCCAGTGACATGAACTTTGTGACGTTTAGCTCCTTAAACAGAGTATAGAGCTCATTGTTAAAACGTCTGCGCCAAAATCCATTTTCTAGTACCGGTCCGAAGATGCGCCTCAAAATTTTCCTTTCAAAAACGTCCAGTGCTCGCTCATTCTTCTTAGTTAGAACCCACGTCTCGGCTGCGTACGTAAGCATTGGTCTAATTAGTGTTTTGTACACTAATACCTTGGTGGTTCTGGAAAGCAGTCTGGATTTTATCTGTTTTTGTAGGCGGAAATAGCAGCGGTTTGCATTCACGATGCGCTTCTGGATCTCCTCTGTAGTGTTGTTATTGTTTGTTATCAGGGAGCCCAGGTATGTGAATCTTGGTACCGTTTCAAAATTTTGGCTTCCACATACGAGAGATGGGGTTTGTTGGGTACATCCTACGGCCATGTATTTGGTCTTCTGCTGGTTTACTACAAGACCCATATTTTTGGCAGAACTTTCAAGATTTATGAAGGCGTCTTGTAAATCATCATATTATATTTACAGAAATTAGAGAAAAGTCGATGTTTTATAATCAAATCCTAAAAATATTTTTTCGGACACTACATTGTTAACGCTGGCTAAACCTTATGAGATACATCAAAATAATGTACTACGGAATTGTATATCTTAAAAAGGCCTACAGAAAAGTGGGCAATGGAATATGTCTATCTCCTAAGGATAATCCCCAGCAACCCCGGGTACACATCATCTAGTTTTAAAATAAGAACGTAACATTCCACAAACATACATTTTAAATATTTCTTTGTCTATAGGTTTGAGCACAGACATAGGAATTAATAGACGAGAAGATAATGGCGAGGGGTAAAATCAACTGTTGAAGAACGAAGGGGGTAAAGCTGACTGTGATTCGTCAATAAATCAATCTGACAGTAAATAGGCATCTCGCATTATAATATCACCATTTACTTCTTAAAAGTAAAATCTGCTTTTGAATGAATAGACATTTTTACATGTGAGCGCAAATTACTCGCCACGTTATGAACTAATTTGCGAAGTCCAAATTCGGCAAAGTAAATTTCTTCTGTTTGCAGAGTCGTAGTTAGTTTCAGAGTATTTAGTTAAGACACTTTTACAAATGTTTCATAATTTACTTACCCCAGTAAACAACGATGAGCACACTTGAGAATCGCTACATTGTGATGTGATAGTATATGTTTCTAAAACTGATCCATATAATACGGTGTGAATAAGCTTAAAATAGAGTAAAATAATGCTTACTTATGGAATGTAATACGACAATTGGGTTTATTCTCTTTTTCACATCTATTTTTACAAGTTTTCATATCACAAGTCAACATTTTGCCGTGTTATTTCGTAAAATGAACCGATGATGCCTCGACCATAGTTCACACAAGAATGATGACGTCACGTTTTCAAATTTCATTTTTGACGTCACGTTTTTTGAGGCCATACGCGAGCCCAGCCGGCTCCAATGGAACCGGTATGGGGAGTGGGGATAATACGCTTTTAATCACTTAGGGCAGGTCTACTAATATTCATATGTCTATGGACCTAATAAACCCTTGACGGAACTATTCGAGATGAATTTAAATACCCCAAAATTCGTAAGGCGTTATGACTGCAATCAACACAAAAATAAAATAATAATAGTTCATTATACACCACTTTGCATAAAAATCTGTTCAAAAGTTAGTCATACAAGATGGCTACCAGGTAATTTCCCCTTACCCTAGATTTGGCTTCAATGCCATTCAAACAAAAAGGTACTGATGTCCAGGGCGTTTTATGTCCATACTTGAATAGCCATAACATGGAAACATTGATGCCATGGAATAATAATAATAATAATGATTGCATTATTTGTATAGCACCGTTTTCGTGATAAAATCACCTGAAACAATTTAATTTATGCATTCAATCTATTCCCACCACTAAGACTTGTAACTTATTACTTATAGCTAGTGACTTATAACTAAGATTAATGTTTAGTGATTTACAACCAAGACTTTTAACTAGTGACTTAAAACTAGCATCTAACTTGATTTATTTTTTAATGATAAACTAATATATATATATATATAAGACAAGGTTTTTTTATGCATAGCACAAAGGATAACAAATTATTATAAGCAATAATTGGTTGCCTGAAATATCCTTACAAATTGAAAATAGTAAAATAATAGTCCCGAGTAAAAATTCCCGTCGGCGGCATTTATTTTTACTCTGGAGATATTTTTAATTTGAATGGATATTTCAGGCAACCAATTATTGCTTATAATATTTTGTTATGTAACTTGACGTCAAAAACATCGTGTAGGCACTGTAGTTAATTTTTTCTGCAAAATACCAAAAAATTAACATCCATAATTTTTTTGAAAAATAAAAAAAGTCACCCCAAAACTGCGCCAATATAACAAAAATGACGTGAATTTTTCAGGTTCCTAATTATTAGATACTGCGCTAACCCGTAAAAAATCACGGGATATTCCAGATTCTTGGAAAATCAGTTCACATTCTGGAAATCACAATAATTAAAATAATTTTCTGTTAAAATATTACATAAGGTACATAGTAATTTATCGTTTGTATGTATTCTTCAAATAATCAATTCCAATTTAGCTTCTTAAAATGACACTCAAATTCAAAGCAAATTTGAGTTAATTTAACCAGAGTTACGCGAGACACTCTATGTAAAGGGTATTGCAAAATATCTTTTCGGTAATTATTCGGAATCGCTGGACAAGGATTAAATGAAATATTTTTAAATAAAACCTTCTGATTTACCTTAATTACTATAAAAGGAATCTGACTGCATTTGGGATATTTTTAATTTTAACATTTTAATTTTTAATTAAGTAAATCGAAAATTCACTTTCGTTGTATGGGATGACAGCTGAATGATTTCTGTTGATATTCCTGATACGAGTGGCTATATTTTTTACCATGTGCAAATACTAGGTAGGTACTATTTTAGCCAAACTCGAAAAATAAAATATTTAGGTATGTTTTATAAAATAGAAAAAATAAAAAAGGTGAGGTTATTATAGGTTAGGTTGGATTATTATAGGTAAGGTTGGTTTATTATTAGGATTTAGGTTAGGTTAGGATAGATTGGATATTATAGGTTAGGTTGGATTATTATAGGTTAGGTTCGATTATTATAGGTTAGGTAGGATTATTATTAGGATATAGGTTAGGTTAGGTTAGGTTGGATTATTATAGGTTAGGTTAGGTTAGGTTGGATTATTGTAGGTTAGGTTCGATTATTATAGGTTAGGTTGGATTATTATTAGGATATAGGTTAGGTTAGGTTGGATTATTATAGGTTAGGTTGGATTCTTATTAGGATATAGGTTAGGTTGGATTATTATTAGGATATAGGTTAGGTTGGATTATTATAGGTTAGGTTAGGTTAGGTCGGATTATTATAGGTTAGGTAGGATTATTATTAGGATATAGGTTAGGTTAGGTTAGGTTGGATTATTGTAGGTTAGGTTCGATTATTATAGGTTAGGTTCGATTATTATTAGGATATAGGTTAGGTTAGGTAAGGTTGGATTATTATAGGTTAGGTTAGGTTGGATTATTATCGGTTAAGTTAGGTGTGTTGGGTAAGGTTAGGATATAGGTTAGGTTAGGATTTAGGTTAGGTTAGTTTAGGTTTGATTATTATAGGTTAGGTTACTATAGTTTAGGTTAAATAAAACAATAATTATAATAATACCTAAATATAAATAATTTAAGTTTTTTAAGTAACATAAAAATATTTTATTTTTCGAGTTTGGCCAAAACAGTACCTAACTAGAATTTGCATTCTGAAATGATTCAAATTCTAGCTACTCGTATGTATTCTAGAAACTACTACTACTAGAGAAAATGTCATCAACAGAAAGCATTCCAGCTGTCATCCCATACAACGAAAGTGAATTTTAGATTTACGTAATTAAAAATTAAAATGCTAAAATTAAAAATATCCCAAATGCAGTCAGATTCCTTTTATAGTAATTAAGGTAAATCAGAAGGTTTTATTTAAAAATATTTCATATAATCCTTGTCCAGCGATTCCGAATATTTACCATCTTTTCTCACTATTTTTTTCCAGTCTATTCCCGATACCTTTTGGCTATAAATTCTAATTAGAGACAGCTCCGCTCCCCAACCATCCCCTTCGCCATCTCCCCTCTCCACCCGCCACAATATATGCGAATCTCCACCCCCGGGCTTACAGAATGCAGTCTGGAACCTTGCTTGACTCAATGGAAGCCTTCTCCCTCTGGCTGTCAGTTGATATAATACACAGAAGTGTAAAGAAAAATCACTTTATCTATGGAATGACTTCGCTGGCAAATATGTTTAATTTTTACAGTTAAGGCGATGCACTACGTCGTGTAATATTTTAAATTGAGCCGCTATCAATAACAACCCTTACGTAGATGGCGATAAGGTTTAAATTCCCGCTTAACACCATCCGCCTGTTTTGATTTATACAAGAAGAAAACATGGCCAAAAAGTGCCTTTTATTTTATTTTGTGGGTGTTCAGGCATGAATTTTTTTTTTCGATCATTTTATAAATAACTTAATTTGCCACATTATACAATAAAACCGTAACCAAAAATGGGTTCGTAAGTAGGAGATTTGGAACTTTAAAGCAGTTTTCATAGGCCTTTACATTATTTTTTTCTGGGCTTATAAAAAGACTTATCTAAAAAATACACGATTATTTCAAAGGCCAAGATGTATTCTACTCGCAGTATTTAACTAAAGCATCTGAAACATTTCTAGGCGACCAAATTTTCAAACCAAAAACACATGATTTTGCAATACTACGTATGGCATCGCCTTAAAAAAAATATATCGCGGTTTATTGGATATTTGTCAAAGATCTGTCAAGGTCAAAAACTTGGATTTTTTTATCAGACCTCCGTTATGTACGAAATTGACTTCAACTATTTCTTTGTTTAACCTGAAACCATCAAGCCTCGGGCATACTTTGTCAGAAGGTCGTAAAATTTCCGCTTTGCAATAAAATCCAAAAAAATATAATATTTCTGAATGTATTTGAAAGTTAAAAAATGTTTTTGAAAGGTCATGCAATACGCTTACAAATGTTACTATTTAATTTTTGAAATATTTAAAATTTTGAATGCAAACATAAAACATCTATTTTATCAGGTTTTCATATTGTATTAGACAAATATTACTTTCACTTCACTTTTTGGTCGTTTAAAAATATCAAATTTTCTCAATATGCGGTCAGAAGCTTTGGTCTCATCCCTAGGGGTGCATATGCTGTGGTTAGCTTCTAGATTCGAACATAAAGCGTGGTGTTTTCTCTTTCTAACTCCTTTTAGATTGTATTTCTCACCATGATTTATACACACTAAACGGCACACACATCAATGAAGCAAAATATATCAGGGACCTTGGGGTAACACTGGATGTTAAATTAAACTTTATCCAACACACTGATGAAATCATTGACAAAGCCAATAAAATGCTGGGATTTATAATTCGCATAGCAAAACCCTTCCACAACCTAAACACTCTATATTCCCTTTACACCTCATATATTCGCCCGCACCTGGAACACTGTACACCGATCTGGACTCCTTTATACCAAGCCCATATCGAAAGAATAGAAAGAATTCAAAAAAAAAATTTTAAACACAAAAATTATAAACTAAACTTACACTTCTCAAATTATACCGAATCCATTAAATTTCATAATTTTAACTCCCTCCAAACACGACGTCTAATTTTTGATCAAATCCTATTATTTAAAATCCTAAATAATTGTCTGGACTAACCAGAACTTACCAATTTAATAAATCTTCATATTCCGTCTAGATCAACCCGACAATCTGATTTATTTTATCTACCCTTGTGTAGAACAAACATTCGAAAAAATTCCCCATTTCCTCGTATATGTGCACAATATAATACAAAATTTTACAGCATTGACATTTTTGGTAATAACCTAAAGAAATATCGATATGAAGTATTGCGTACGATCGATTATTAATATGAGAGTATGGAATGTATCGGCAGCATCTCCTATCCTCTTCCTATTTTCCTCTTCCTCCCCCCTTCCTTTAACACCAAATTAATTTTATGATGCTAAAACTTCATTTCTAATGCACTTTAACATAAGAAACTTCTGTGGCTTGACTTCAGTTAACTTGTATATTTATATCTATCATTGTATATTATATAAAAGCTGTTTGTTTCTTACAAAATAAATAAATAAATGATAGTAAAGGAGACACAACGATTTTTATGAGACCTACGTGAGCTGTTCCCAAATGCGAACAGATAAGTTTGAGGGGTTAAAAACACCCTGAATTTCACAGAATCACAAGAAGTTACCAAGAAAGCTGTGAGTGTTCTATCAAGAACACAATCTCACCCGGAGGTAGCTAGATGGAAGGACGAAAGGGGGCTAGCCTACACAGAACACAGATGAGGTGGGAGGGTCGAGCTGATTGATGGGCCCATTGGGAGGGGAGTCCCTCCAAGGTCAATGTCTTGCGAGACCAACAAAAATGCCCTTCTTTGATGAAACACCATTGTAATTATATCTGTGGTGATTTGGAAGGGGAGATTTATTGCTTCTGAAGACAGTTTTTGTTTTTTTGAATGTGAATATCGCACAAGGGTCCGAACTGCTCCCAACCGTTTCCCAACAGTGAGACTATAGCATCCCCAATTGGGGTATTGGGGAAGGAAATAGGAAGAGAAAGGTGGGCGAAATACCTGGTTATTCAGATCTGGCCACCAAACACGGAAAAACCATTTAAAACAACGTTTCTATTCAGAATGGCGATCTTTCACCAGGGCTATACTGAGAGTGTCTTCGACCCTGAAACGTGCCGCGAATATATTATTTAAATGAATAAATTGTGAAATAACACGAATTAAATAAATAAAATTTACTTACGCGCGCCATAAACTGTGACTTCCGGAATCAAAGCCTCGGATCCTAACCACACAACCACGGAGGTTGTCGATGTAATGTGCAATGTTTTCAACGTTATATGTCATTTGCGTGCGAATCTGTATCTAATATAAAAATATATTATTTACAACATTTTGACTATTGTATAAAGCCTCGATTAACCAAACTAAGAAACATTAGGAAAGCGCCCTTGAGGTAATATTTCGAAAAAACATCTCAAAAAATACCCATTACATTGATTATTAATTTTCTATGACAAATATTTATCAACTGTCTAATTAGAAAGAATATTTCGAAAATTAAAACTCTAGAAAAGCCGGATGGTAAAGCTGGTAAATTATATATCTAAAGGTATGTCACGCGATACTGACGTAAAAAAATAGTTGACTTATATAAAACAGGGTGGTAGGGTTTTATATTCGACTGAGCGTGCCATATGCCATGCTTTCGGGCATCGTGGACGGAATGAATTAAATTTGCCTTTGAACGACGCAAAACTGCCAGATATAGATGTATAAATAATATATAAAACGATCTATCAAAAAATCAAATTAGCCGTCTTTGACCGCAATATGTACTCATGAATGAAGCTTATCACTGATTCTTTTTAACGTCTGTATGAACGATTTGCGATAAACTCACCTCGGCAAATGTAGGTTGTCGCATGCAGATTACATGGTCATTCTGTCGCCAACTAAGCCATGAAAAAACTGTTAAAGACATGCGAAGGATATGCCGCTGAGTAGAACATGGTCTGCAACCCTACTAAATCTGTGTTGCTAGTATTCTGTCAGTATAAAAGACACGAGAATATCAGAAAAATCCGAGGTCAAGTACTTAGAACAACACATCATAACAGTCGAGCTCAATGATGATTCGGATATTGAGCGACAGAGAAGATCACTGTGCATTAGGGCAGCCCAAGAAATAAAAATGCAACATTTTAACACATACTGCACCAGCTTATATACCGTGGAGCCGTGGACTAACTGCAATAAAACGTCTCTAAAAATAATTGAGGTACAATACAACAACGCGTACAGAATGCTTTTTGGATTGTCCCGGTACTGCAAGGCCACTGAGATGTTCGAAGCCCTGATCAGAAAACATATCATCAGCGACTAGCCACGAGCGATAACTCTCTTGTGATTGCAGCACTGGACTTCTTGCAGGGTCTCATTTACAAGGGTTGGTGTCAATTCCTGATGTCATTTTCTTTATTATTATATATTTTTTTTGTAAATACTTTATTTCTATGTATTCATATTATCGGTGTCAGCTTGAAGATGTACTCAGTCAATAATATCTCTACTAGAAATAAATAATTCTAGATCATCTGTGAAAGCGGAAAAATGGATAACTTCAGCAACGTTATTAATGAAAATAGTGAAGAGAAGTGGCCCTAAGATTGACCCCTGAGGAACCCCAGAGAAAACGAAAATCGACAGTTTGTTCAACAAACTCAAATCCGAAGAAACTCATCAACCGGTAAAGTGTTTGGCAGGAGAACCAAAGGAAGATCACCGATGCGTTGGACTGATCAAATATCACATATGTCCTGAATGCCGATGTCCTTGATACTTAATTGATGTAAAGCGTACTTGTCCACCACGGAAATTGGAGTGGTGTCATGATCAGCAGCAATGAGGCAACGATCAAAGAATAATAACACTTCAGAAACGTTATTCGTCCCTTTAATGATGGCAAGTTTGCCTTACTTGTTTTTCTCCATTCTAACGGGTACTCCATAATAACTTACCCGGTTATGAAAACGAATCAAAAAGTGTTTGGTAAATCTCTGCATTATATTGTTTCGGTTTTTTTAACATACTAATGAGCGGAAAGTATATATTTTCATTGATTATTTACTAGCCATATTTGGATAATTGATTCTTTTCTGTATTTTGTCACATACCTACGTAATTAAAAGTACCTTCGAGAGTTGATGACATCCACTGTAAGACAAAAACTATTTAATTTTGTAAGGCAAGTTCCGCCGACTCTTGTGCGGCTGGACAAGAATTCAAATTGAGTCAGTGGGACTTGCATAGCCAAATTTGTGGAATTCTGAGACTGAAGGAATTGGAAAGAGGAAGGCGATAAGAAAGGAGAAGGTTTTTTTAAGTTAACCATAACAAATGTCAACCGTGTACATATGTTAGTGCACGTCTTTGGACTGTTTCACGACCATACACCGGTGCTGATAGGATCAATGGCGCTAGTTCCTCGAACCATCTTCCATTATATTACCGGTAGAACAGGGACAGATTACCCACCTGACGCCTGTGCTCAAAGGATTGCAATACGTTTGTTTTGAGAGAGGGGAATCTATCAAACGGACCGCCCGTTTCTGCACAGAGTAAAGGGTTTTATTTCAGGTATTTTGGGGCTCCAGACCAGAGGTGGCTGTCAAATTCAACAGTGGGGCACATTTGCGATTTGTACAGAGTCAGCAGTTGTGTAGTATCTGCAGTACCTGCGGGCAGTGTACAGTACGCCCAGCTTCTGAGAGGCCAACTTGACGGAACTGGAAGTTAACCAAAGGCGTGAAGTTCAAAAAAAATTAAAAGAAATACAAAATTATACAGGGTTTTCCAATAAGAGGTGTTATTTTTATATACAATCAACGGTTTCGTCGCTTGTGTGGCACGTAGCGCCGTCTTGTTGAAAGTAAACGTTGTCCACATCAATACCATCCAATTCTGGCCATGAAAAATCATTAATCATCTCTCGATAGCGCAATCCATTCACCGTAACTGTTGCTCCATCCTCTCGAAAAAGTAAGGTCCAATGACTCCGCCGGACCATAAACCGCACCAAACAGTCACACGTTGAGGATAGAGAGGCTTTTCAACAATAACTCTTGGGTTTTCCGAGCCCCAGATGCGACAATTTTGTTTGTTGACAAAGCCACCGAGGTGGAAATGGGCCTCATCACTCAAAGTGATTTGCATTTGATTCACTCAAGTGAATTTTAATAATTTCAATGCGTTGTTGAAGCGTGTATCGTTTCATTTTTTATTAATGGCGTAGTTTCTACTTGTCAAATGTAAAAAAATAACAGCTTCAAAGTAACATCTACCGAAATAGCGGGCTATTCAATATAACACCTCTTATTGGAAAATCCTGTATATTCCAGTTCTAAAAATATCAAACTACAATGAAAACCAAAATAAAAATGAAATTTAATAACAAGTAGTTAATACCAACCATTCGAATTGCCTTCAATTTGAAAACAAAAATAATTATTATAACTTGAAGTTTTCAAAAATACTGTCCGTTATAAATGCACTTAACTATTACAGTTAATTTTTACAACACGAAACTCATTCGCGGAAGACGCAGATTTTAAAAACACACTCAAGGCTTGCAAAAACACTTAAGCAGCTTACAAAAACACACTTTAAACTTGTCGAAGCCACAAATATTATATCAAAAGCACACTCAAGCGAAATCTTTACAATAAGACACTAAGCAAAGGCATTTGGTTATGTATTATATTCGAAATTATTATTATATTTGTGCAAGCAATCACAAAACATTTAAAGCTGATTATTATATTAATCGTAATTATTACGATCTAGCTAATATTATTGTAAAAAACACTATTGCTATTATATTTACAGTTCAAAACTAAAGTGCTAAAGCTTCGACGTCAAAACACTGTCTAGTATTTCAATAACAAAGAAACCAGTTCAAATACACGTTTTAAAACATTGAAATCGACGGTCAAACGTTGAAAAAAAACCAGTTATTTTTAATTCAATGTTGATTTACGTTGAATTATTTCAGTTGTTAATTAATTTTTACGTAATTTATTTATTATTATTATTGTTGTAAATTCTTTAAAAATGTTTTTAACAATGTGCCCGGGTTTTTTTTTTAATATAAACTGAGTTTATTTTTCACTAGTTTTAATTATTTGTGTGTGTTTTTAAACCATTTTCTTTATCAAAAGAATCACATTGCAAGTGTGATTCAACACGTCATGTCAGTTGAGTATCGATCTGTCGTATTTTCTCGTTTTTCTACCAAATTTGTAAACTTTTGGTCGAGATTTGTTGTAAAACCGATGTAAAAACATTTATAAAACATGTCTAAGGCGTGTATTAGTGTTATTTGTGTAGATTTTTATAGAAAAACACGTTTTTTCGAGGGTGCTTCGCACCAGACAGGACACCCGCGTGAAGTTGGTCCGATTTGCGAAATGTTAGGTTAGGTTACACAACCCACTGGCGGCCTGTTCACATACACAGAGAAAGCTCGTATCATAGGGGCACGCTTTTACAACAAGGGTTGTTCTGAATAACGTTGAAAAGAACACTTTTCATAACGATGCAATGCAAAGTAATACAAAATCATGTACTTTTGTTTTGAAAATTTGACTGCTTTAAAAATAAAATAGATGCTTTTATTAAATACTGAGACTAGAACACATCTTGGCCGTTTCTAAAATCGTTTTTTTTTGTTTTATATATTTTTTTATAAGCTTGGAAAAAATTAAAATATCAGGCCTATAAAAAATGTTTTGAAGTGCAAAATCTCCTACTTACGAACTCCTTTTCGCAAATTTTTTTATTGTATAATGTGCCAAATTAAGTTCTTCTGATAAATATTAGAAAACATTTTAATATTTCGGCCTGAACTTCACAATACTTAATAAAACATGCATTTTTGCATAAATCAAGCGGCTAGTGTTACGCGGAAATATCAACTTTATCGACATCTGCACAATAAAAACTACACCAAAACTAAACGCAGAAAACCATTTAAAATTATACCGTAATGGAGTTGGCAATACGGCATCACATCATGTACATACATAAGCACTCATTTCACGACAATCTTCGATTACACATCTGCCTTGATGATAGACACTGTAATGTTGTCCGAAACGTTGGCTAAAGAAGGAGGTGGAGCAACACGGCATAATATCCCAAATATAAATAACTATAATTAATCTGCCAAATTCATTTACAAAGCAAGAAAAAGCGATTCATAAACAAAGGTATCGTTGAGCACAGTACTTATACAAATGCATCACTTGTATACAGCATATTTTAAACTTATTATCTATTCTACTCCATAAAAGAAAATTCTCAAGAAATTGCAAAAAAAATAAATTTTATATGTAATGTATCATTGAAGAAGAAAATAATCTAATAAATCTACACGAAACAGAACAAGATACGGAAAAATAAATATGAAGTTAAGAATTTTAGAAAAAGTCAATAGGTATGCCATATAAAAAAGATCGGTTATGTTTATCGGAGACACTATCTAAGTTACAAATACATACTTTGGAACTTTGTAATCATTCAAAAAGTTGTTAATTTTAAATTTGAATTATGAGATCATCAATAATGAGGTCAAATAATTAGCTCCCAATGGCCGAGTGGTTAGAGGCGTTGTCCCAGTAACACAGGGATCCCGGTTTGGATTCCCAGTTGAGACCGTTATCTTATCTTATTCTTCGATGATATTTGACACTGATAACCTTAAAAAATAAGTAATTCCAATAAAATTAATTACGCAATAGTATATTTGCAGGATTTTCCAGTTAGAATCTAGATATAATCCAACAAGAATGAATTATGAAGTTTAAAAATCTCTAAAAATTCTTGTCCCATTGACAGTAGCGTGTAAAACAGACTCACTAATACACTGGCACTTGTTTATATAACGACACAACACTAACACCAGCAACACTTCTTCCCCTCCGTTAGGGGAGCATTAAGTTCTGGCCACACGCGATTTTCTTTAGTAAATTACAATAATTAAATAGTTCGCAATTTAAAAAATTAGGTTAGTGTAATATCTTTGATATAAATGGCACTAGATTAGTATATTAGGTTACCTACAGATGGCGTTACCTGTCGAGAATAATAAGATTATAAAGAAGGTGAGAAATTCAAGGTCGGGGTCCAGATTATTCCAACCGCCTGCTAATTAATATATTCGAGTCATTGTTAATCTATAACAATAAATGTCCAAGTGTTTTTTTGAAGCCGGAGTTTCATTGATTAAGCAAGTTTGTAAGAAAACCCCGGAGATAAAACAAAAAAAGAATAAAAATCTATTAACACATTCTTTGCGGGAAACGAGAAAACTCGTCATACGCCTTTTTACAGTAAGACGCGGTAGACGAGTTTACTCGTTTTGTTGCGCGAAGCGGTAAGGAGCGGGAAAATTATAACAAGGGGTTCTAAATAGGTGCGGGGTCATGTGTTTTCTATTGTCGGCGGTACCCGATCTATCTACCTGTCAATACAATGAGTTTGAAACACAACAAAAAAACAAAAAAAATTAAATCGTTGTCCCGTATGTTCCGCTCACAAACTACGCAGTGAAACGCGGTACAGGTGGAAGTTTTGCAATGTGCCCCTGCATAAAGGAAAGTGTTTCGAACGCTATCACACATCGAAGCACTATTAGGTTATAGTTTTTTTTAATATGTATTGAAAATTTCTAAATAATCTTGTAATATTGTATGAATAAATTTCGATTATGAAATACTGTTTTTTCTATGATTCCCAAGAAAGTAGAAAGTTTTTGGTTATAAAAAATGAATTGCACATACATTTGCTAAGTAAATAAATAGAGACATCTTTTTAAAGTAAAACACTGAAAGTTTCATTGAAAAATATCAAATAGATCATAAGATATGAATATTTTGCGGAAAGTCTATTTTTGCCGCTAAAATTTAAAAAAACACGCGCGCTTCGACTCCAATTTGGCGGTAAAATGCCCGACCATATAGTGTTAATAATAATATGCTTTTGTTGGCAGTGAAAAAATATCAGACCCAAAACGCGGTTAGGTTAGGTTATGTTCGGTTGGGTTAGGTTAGTTTAGGTTAAGTTAGGGTTTGACTTTATTTGCCGCTAGTTCTACTTGCTCACAACATGTGACTGGTCAATTGACTATATTTGCCGGCAGAAAACTTTTTAGAGCTGACCAAAACCTCAATTAATTTGTGTTATTTTATTTCATAATTTATTCATTAAAAATAATATATAGTATATTTGCGGCACGCTTCAGAGTGGTAGTACTTTCAGTACCGCCCTGGTAAAAGACAACCATTAAGAATTGAACCATTAAGCTTGAAATAGCTTTAGTCGTGTTTAGTGACAAGATCCTAATAGCCAGGCAAGTTTTCACCTTTTCCTTTTTGTCCTTACTACCAACAGCATCACAATATATCCCAATTGAGGATGCCATAGTATCACTGGCTCCAGACGGTCTGAAGCAGTTGAGACTGTTGTGCGGTATTCACATTAAAAAAAAACATCAAAACATGGAAACTATGTGAAAAATACGTCAAAAAATAAAATAACGCTGAAATTTTTCTTCGTGTAAATTGGCCTTTACCTCTGGCGGTAACTTCGAAAAGCACTACAAGCTTCTAACACTGAAGTTTTCAGTGCGAGCGAGATATAGCCATACGATAGAGCGAGACAGGACACAATTTTCAACGGTGTTGTCGAACCGGGTTTCCTTATATTATGTACATAGACAATAATGGTATTAGAGGGGAGTACCTAATCATTTTGTTGGAATAAGTTTGACGGTTCTAGGTAGGTATTGTATTTGTCTATGGTTTTAGTTTCGGGTTTGTTGGGGAGTCGTGAGATGCTTGCCAATGAGAGGAAATGAAGAGATATTTATTGTTTATGGATTTAATTTAATTTATGTGAATACCGTACAATACCGTTCTATCTGTCTGGGGCCAGTGGGATTATGGCATCCTGAATTATTGGGATATGTTTTTGGGAGGGATGAGAGGGGAAGAGGAGAGTTGGGATGTATCTCGCTATTAAAATCTGGTCATCCAACACGATCAATGACGTTTCAAATGAGTGTCAAGAAGAAATAACACGAAAAGAAAGTGGATGGAAAAATTAGTCGAAGATATCCCAGGATGACATACGATAATCAAATAAGAGGAGATTCGAAAATACCACAAGTACGTTGTAAATGTAATGAAGTAGATTAAGAAAGGGACGCTTAGATAGTTTGAATAAAATTATAAGTAAGTATACCTATTGTGAAAACAAAAGTTGATATCCGAAATGATCCCCAGATGTTTGATCCCCCTGACATTTGACCCACCGCACAGTTGATCTTGTTGTGACAGATGAAGAATGTGGTGGAGTACCTACCTGGCATTCAGATCTGGTTACCAAACACGTCTAAAGCCATTTAAAGCAACGTTTATATTATTAATGGTCTTACACCAAGGCGATACTGAAAGTATCTTCTACTCTAGAACATGCCACAAATATACCTCATATTATTTTTAACTAATTGTGAATTAGTACACATTAAAAATTTAAAGGCGTACACCGGGATTTGAACCCGCGACCTACAGATTGCTAGTTGAAAGCCTTATCCCTCTATCACGGAGGCTGGGAAATACTCTCAGTAGCGCTCAGGTTAAAGATCACCGATCTCACCGGATCAAAACGTTTACTTGAAATGGCTTCAACAGTGTTTTGTGACTTCTACACAGCCAGGCGCTTCGTAATCTTCATCTCTCCATCTCCTTATTGATTGATACAACAAATTGAAGATGCCTTCATTAAGAATATAAAATATTATTCGAATTCCAACATTTTAAAATAACTTTCTTTTTCTTTCTTTGCGTCCCATAAAATACCGCCCCAACAGAGATTGGGTACAGATGCTATTAATGCGTAAAAAAATAATTCAGTTTAATATTTATGTGTTTCCATTGCCAGCTCTGAACTGCTACGAAATCCAGGGGGCGAGATGTAAATTACGGTTTTTACAGAAAAACATTTTTTATTTCCTCAATTTTGTGTAATTTAATTTTTAATTATATTTTTCTGATTAAATAAACAATAAAAATAAAAAGTAAAAATAAAATAAAAATTCGGCCAGTCCCCGGTTTATAGTATTTTACTAAAAGCTCTTTAGATCGTGATAGAAATGACTTTGGAAACTAAAAATAGTTAAGATGGTCTGAAAATTGTAAACACAAACGTCTGTGCAAATTATACAGGGTGTATCGGCACGTACCCGACAAACTTTAACCAGCTATTCCTTATCACATTTGCAGTAAAAAATGTTATGGGCACTTTGCTGTACGGTAACATTTTTTTTTTAATAAAAAAATTAATATTCATATTTTCACCACATGTCACCAATGTTTTATTCTTTGTCAAAGTTTGAAAACCCGTCTGGCAATATTTTGTTCGAGTTTCGTTGAATAATGTACGTATGTACCTACGTTGGCGCGCTGTTACAATCACAACGAAATGGCACGGCACCATTCGTCTCATTTTTAACTATTATTATTTAGTGTGTACGAAAGAGCGAGGACACTTTTTGACACACTTGCTAATAACAGCTGTTGAACACGAGAAACAATTCCAATGACAGTGACGGAGTGTGGATTTTTTTTATTTATTTTTTGTTTTTAATTGAAAAACAATGTTACCGGACAGCAAAGTGCCCATAACATTTTTTACTGCAAATGTGATAAGGAATAGCTGGTTAAAGTTTGTCGGGTATGTGCCGATACACCCTGTATAACGCAAGTAAGCACCGTTCGAGAGTTTTTAATAGAAGAAACAAATATATATTTTTTTAATGATAAACAAATGTTTATAAGACAAGGTTTTTTATGCATAGAACAAAGGATATTTAGCAATAATTAGTCACCTGAAATATCCTTACAAAAAAAATAAAGTTGGTTGTTTACAGGTGAAAAAATTTAATAAGCAGTAATTTTTGATTAAAGTACTGATACATATTGAATTATTTGGCGTGTTGGAAATAAGCAGACGTAGCTCAGTGGTCCAGAGCACCTGACCGGACATCAGAAGGTGCGGGTTCAATTCCCGTCAGCGGCATTTATTTTTACTCGGGAGATATTTTCAATTTGTATTGATATTTCAGGCGACTAATTAAGACCAATATTTACCGACCTAATTTCACATTTCATGACGCCAGAGTTCACTGTTTGAGAGTTTTTACTACTTCATAGTGTTAAAAAATACTTTCTAAAATATTGAAAAAAAAAGTTTGTCATTTTTATGCAGTAGAATAAAATATACCGCGATTTTATTTTTTTTCTATTTGGCACTGGAAGTTATAAGACGTTCATTAAATAAAATTTATTTGCGCACGCCGGGATTTGAACCCGTGACCTCCAGCTTGCTAGTCGAGTGCAATGGCATAGCTTTAATTTCGGTATTTTTTGCCATGCGAATGTATCTGAGAATTTGTAATACTATAAGTATTCGGTTGCTAGCGTGGAGGGCCGATAAGTCATCAGGTGCGCGCCATTTCATCCCTAAAGGTTGGATTTAAGAGATAAAGCCTTCGAAAGACAGATGGAGTCAATATAAGGGATGATCCGATAATACCCTTAAGGTTTATTTCATTCTAAGGGCGGGTATATTTTATGTTGGTCTCGAAAAAGGTACAAAGTACAAACAAACAGTCAATTCTTATTTTACACGATTTTTTAATAAAACATCAATTTAAGAAATTTTATCAATTTGCCTTGATAATATATCTTGACGATAAAAGTAATTGTCGTTGAATTTTCATGAACACGAGTTCTGACATCATTATAATTAGAGTTTTTCAATGAGAGGTGTTATTTTGATATTCAATCGTAAAATATCAATGGTTTCGTTGCTTGTGGGGCACGTAACGCCGTCCTGTTGAAAGTAAACGTTGTCCAGATCAATACCATCCAATTCCGGCCATAAAAAATCATTAATCATCTCTCGATAGCGCAATCCATTCACCGTAACTGTTGCTCCAGCCTCATTTTCGAAAAAGTAAGGTCCAATGACTCCGCCGGACCATAAACCGTACCAAACAGTCACACGTTGAGGATAGAGAAGCTTTTCAACAATAACTCTTGGGTTTTCCGAGCCCCATATGGGATAATTTTGCTTGTTGACGAAGCCACCGAGGTGGAAATGGGCCTCATCACTCAAGATGATTTGCATTTGATTCACTCAAGTGAATTTTAATAATTTCAATGCGTTGTTGAAGCGTGTATCGTTCCATTTTTATTAATGACGTAGTTTCTACTTGTCAAATGTCAAAAAAGACAGCTTCAAAAGTAACATCTACCGAAATAGCGGACTATTCAAAATAACACCTCTTATTGGAAAACCCGTTATATTCGTAATTTAATAATTGTCTTACTAATTAGATTCTTCCACGCCCATCCAATGTTGATGTGGTAAAGCCGGCCTTGAGCCTGGTTTAAGAGCGTTTTAATCAAACAAAAATCATGGTAATAAGTCAATTTTTCACTGTTCTGACCTTACGCGCCGCATAATATTTACACCACGTTTTTTAGTAAGGCTGTAAAAGTTTATCGGGAAACCTGTTAATCCATTGGTAAGACCTGCAATCCTGTTTATAACCGGAATTACAAATAATCTGAAAACATTCTTAATAAATGAATAAACAATAGTCATCACCGTGGACGGTTAACAAAGCGTAATGATAATGATTAAGGTTGGAACAAGTGAAAAACTTGACTTATTACAACGATGTGTGTATGGTTAAAATTGCTAAAACTAGGCTTAAGGCAGGTTTTACTATACCAACGTTGAACCGGCGCATAAGAACTAATAAGTAGGAAGGTATTATAATGTGTTTTTTTGACATCCTGAAATATTTTCATACAATAGAACCCATCTAGCATTTTCTTATACATCATGAAAATTTTAGGTACCTATTGCATTTAATGTGGTTAAGTGATTACGAACCTTGGTTACAAATTCGGAGGTCGCGTAATAATTTGTGTTATTTCATAAATTCATTAAAAATAATAAATTATTGCTTATTATATGTTTTCACCTGTAAACAACCAACTTTATTTTTGTAGGAAAGGCTTTGTTAGTGCTAAATTTCCCCTCTAGATGGCGTCGAGACATATTATATCTACATTTGTTGGTGAAATATTTTGACTTGTAAAATATTTTTATTTTTTGATAAACTACGAGTAATATTTATTAGACAAGGTTTTTTATGCATAGCACAAAGGATAACAAATTATTATCGGACATCAGAAGGTCCGGTTTCAATTCCCGTATTTTCAATTTGTATTGATATTTCAGGCGACTAATTAATGCTTTTAATAATTCAAAATTAATCAAATAAAATTTACTTGCGCACGCCGGGCTTTGAAACCGTAACCTTCACCTTGCTAGTCGAGAGCGTTACCCCTCGACCATGCAAGCCGTCAATGTATCCCCTAAACGTAAAACTTTAATATAGGCAAATTATTCGCCCCATCGGAAACTAATGGACCTGAAAATTCTATTTACGTAGTAATATATTTTTAGATTACGTCAGTTACACGAATTTACAGCAGCTTTCAAAAACCCTTATCAATTTTGGAAGCGGTATGGGTACCGCCGCCCCGGGAATCTTTAATTGGATAACCAACCCCTTTGTCATAGGTCACCCCAGGTGATTTAGCACGGGGGCCTGGGTTCATGGAATGAGGTTTACCCAGATCTTGGCTGTGGATGCATTACGCACAAATGTACGTGTTAGAAAGATGTGGGAACAGCGATGATTGTATTTTTATTATAATTTAATTTAAATTTATAAGTAGGTGCATTATGTACCTAGATCGCTTTAGAAGAGTAAAAGCCCGCGTCATTCTTCTTATGAATTTAAAAACGATTTGAATTGAATGTCGTTTGAATTCCCGACTTTATCGCTCCAATTTGACTGGGCTTGTTTTAAATGGCTTAAGTTTCTAGTTTTTCAATTTTAGTTGGGTGGAATTAACTCGCATTACGGCACTACTATTATCGCACTACGGCCATATCGATAACTAAGCAGGATTGATGAATCAATATCAGAAAAAAATTGCTTTACGATGTCAATTTCGAAAATCTATTTCACAAATGTAAAAATTATAGTGGTTTTATTAATTATTGTTTTTTTTAACATTAATCCTACAAGAAGAAATCTGTCTCCGTTCATTAAAAAGTTACCCATGCAAGCTGATTTCCGGGCCAAATTTTAGCCGCGATGTTTGTTGGCATGTCGGCAAGCTTCCTAAGGAGCGAGTGGGATCGATAAACTAACAACTTTTTAGTCTAGAGAACTGTCAAATGCAATATCAAGTTCTAAAAATTAACCCTACCATCGCTTGACAATTTTATACAAATTCACATGCTGTCAAGACCAACCCAACAAACCAAATTTCTTGAATTGACCGCTTGCAAAACAAACCCTAGGTAAATATTCCTCGATTCCCGTAGATGAGCTCAGCGTAACACGCAATTTAATAATATCAACTATTTTCACCAATAAACCGAAATAATGCGTACAATAACAAATTAACGCTTGTGTATAGAACGTATCGAAAACATCTCCTATCTCCTTCCTAAATCTCAAAATACATAATAAAAGTAAGTTTATAATGTGCATGCCGCTGAAAGTCAAAAATGAGTCCCGGTACGATCAATGGAGTTATATGGTGTGGTAGCTCTCTATCCCCCATCCATTAAGAACGTTCTCGTTTTTACTTGAAGGGCTTGCTTTCGAAGATATATGTGCTGGAAGTTTCGCCCTCTAGAAATTTCTAGAGCAGTCCTGAACATTCGAGAGGATTCCACAACATTCCAGAACATCCCAGAAAATTCTGGAATGTTGTGAAATGTTCGGGAATAGTCTAGAAAGTTCGGGAACATCCCAGATCACAATGATCATCAGGAGATTTGCAGAGGAGAAAAGTTTATCAAAACTTTTAGTAAATTCGTAATCGTGAAAAAGCATTGCTATATCTAAATAGTAAAAAACAAAGTCACTATCAGCGTCTGCCTGTTTGTGCGCTTAGTTCTTCCAAACAATGCAACGGAGTTTTTTCACTATCATTTAGAAAATTCACAACAAACATCAATCGGTTTCTCTTATCAGTGAACATGATGAAGATATTTTGAAACTTGAATTGAAAAACCCAACTCAGAAACAAGAGGGTGTTTTAAAAGCATTTAGGGGGCAAAAACACCCCCTGTAATGCGATATTTCTATTCAAGGGCAGGCGTGCACTTACTGCAAGAACCGGGGGTCGACCCGTGCCCTGTATCTGTCCTCAACACGCGCCACGAAGCTAACCAACGCGCATCGGATCAGAATGATTATTTAGAAATAATATTTATTACAAAATAGATATCTTTGTATTAAGAACTGATAAAATATACTCTCAGAGACAACTGGTGACCAGACCCCCGCTCAGAATTGAATGGATGCTTGAAAGAAGTGAAGCTATCAGTCGACAATGGATGCTGGTACCTACCCTGATGCAAGCAGTGAGCCATGAAACTGGCAGAGGAAGGATGAGAATAGATTTACTTATATATTCAATTCAAACGCCATAAAATGGCTTTTACAATACAGTGATAATCGAATTACAAGCGTACAGTGGTAAACAGGATAAAAATAGCAATAAAAATTAATGTGTACACAAAAACACTATTGCAAGATAGGAATGTTAAATAATTAATAATATCAAGACAATGCATAGTTCAAAAGAAATATATACCAGTGTAACAATAGTTGAACTAATTTATACTAGGCTTGTATAAGACCTGTCATAAATCGAAGTATGAGGTGTCTATGTATGTAATAGTCAGTAGCGAGTTTATTGTTACCCACAAAATTAATTGTACTTGGAATAGCTGAGTAGGCATCGCAACTTGGCATTAACAATTCAGGGCTGTCAGCGATTCAATGATACTTATAGATAAGAAATATTAATTTTTAATAAAATAATACATATGTTAACTAACACTATAAGGCTGGCCGCATACATACGTTTTCCGTATTCGATTTCCGAATTCGTTTTCCGTATTCGGAATTCCGTGAGACTAGCGCAAACGTTCGTTTTTCTTCATTCGGAATGTATAAACGTCAGAACCAGTGTTGCCAACAAGGGCGATATATCGCCATTTAGGCTACTCAGAGCGAGAATCGGCACCGAAAAAATCTAAAAGGCGACTGGTCGCCAATTAAACTACTTCAAAAACATCAATTTTAAACATGTCCCGAAATTCTCTAGCCATCCCCCCCCCCTATGAAATTTATTTTTCTGGGGACAAATTTTATATTTTCTTGAAATTCTCTAGCCACCCCCCCCCATGATTCATGATTTTTTTTATTTTCTCGGGACAATTTTTTTTTTTTTTAATTCTCTAGCCACCCCCCCTCCCACGAAATTCAATCAATTTTATCATCAATTTTAAACATGTCCCACCTAACAGCATATTCGGCTACTTTACGCTACCTTATGTATGAGAAACGGCGATATTAGGTCAAGATCCGTTGGCAACACTGAATTACTTAACGGAAATTTCCGAACGTTTGCGTCGGCACAAACAAAATGTATGCAAGAGCTGCGATCCACATGACGTCATTAGGTTTTTTCCATTCGGTTTCTCCGAACGCACCGGTTGCATTCGGAACGTGCGTAAGGAATTTGTTCCGTTCGGAACTAAAACGAACGTGTGCGGCAGTTAATGTATTTTCTACTGATTCCGTGCATGCGGATGTCCGAATACGGAAAACGAATTCGGAAATCGAATACGGAAAATGTATGTATGCGGCCAGCCTAAGATATCTGAAGTAAATAGTTTAGATGTAGTAAAATATGGTATAGGAGCAATGCAGAAGAATATTATCATTCCTGATTATTGTGTTTGAGGTATGTTATTATAGCCTTCTTATAACTATATTCCGTGCAGTTGAACACATCTACTATTTCTAATGATTGAATGTTAATCGTGTATGATCGTGTTGTGAAATGTGGAGAAAGGAGTATAAGGATAACTAATGATGCAAATGTGAATGGAAAAGTCGAAGACTCCCGATGAAGACATGGAACGGTCAAATGAACAAAATACTTGAGTCGGCCATGTCAAGAGTAAGAATAAAAGAAGGGTTATGAATAAATGTCCAATTTTATGTGTTAGTACTAGCGCCGCAGCATCTAAAAATGAACCAGTTCCAAACCTAGCAAGTATTAAGCAGCCGACTTAGCCTGCTTAAAATTGAGCGGGGAGCATATAGAGCATAAACTGATGTGCTCGGCCCAAAGTGTTATTATTTTTACAGCAAGCTATTCTAATTCTAAATTGGTGACCCAATTAAAATGTGCAGTATCGTCTCGAATTTCCTATGATCCCCTCTCTAAAGATTAATCCTTTCTTAAGCTGCAACCAACTAAGCCTGTTTCACTGTAATTTTGTAACGCTATTTATATCTTTACTACACTGATCTCAAAATCGTAGTCAAGGATTAAATATGTGACAATTGATTAACACCCACGATATGCTAGAATTATTTTTGGGTTGAATTTGGATTATGTTTTGATTGTAGAAGAGAATAGAAAAGACGAACTTTGTAAGATAGACTGAGAGAATAATGAATGCGTTTGAGAAGGGAAGGATTTATGACACAAGATCAAAGAAGCTTAACATTTTTGGCGGACAACAAAATATCGCTTGAATTAAATGTTGTCTCGTTAAAACAACTTGTGAAAATTTAAAAACATTATTTTGAGCTAGCAGTTAACTAAATGCGTTCTGCTAGGCCTTTAGGTGGCTTTTATGTCTCGGCTCTGAATTTGAAACTGATGGTAAATGTAAAGAAACAGTCGGAAGCAAATAGGTCCCGAAACATGTTAATAATAAGCAATTATAAAAACGGAATATTAAAGCAGACATCTGTTTTACCATAAACTCTCGAACGGTGAGTTTCTTAGATAAATAATAAATCAGAAGTGAGTACCTACCTAAAAATCAAAAGGTACATAACTCTAAAAACCTAATATTCGGCAAAATTTTCATTTTACAAAACTTCTATGCATTAACAGTCAATTACAATTCGTGAGCATATTATAATTCTTGATTACAATTTATTTTTTTCTCTCCATACATGTTCTTCCTTTTATTACTATTACCTACTCGTACATAAATTTAAACTTAAATTCATCGATTTCAACTTAATATCATTAGTTTTCAAAACAATCTCAGGCGAAATTACATAATGATATTTTATGGACATACGTAATAAGTACTAAAACTATGTGATAACGAAAAATATCCTTATCTGTATCTTATTGTACTGTGTGTGTCTTAATAAATAAATAAATAAAAGCGTAACGAACATAATAAGAAAATCAAATTGTATCTAAAACCTAAAATCCAATATTCAGAAAGTGTGAGAAAAGTGTAGGCTTAAAAATTGTATATTTTGAAATTATAGTTGATTTTTAACAAGTAATAACTTCGAAATAATTTTTTTTTTAAATTGAAATTGAAATTTTCCGTATTTAAAAATTATCATAGCGAACATAGTTGAGCATCAAAGCAGAGCATTTTAACATTCAAAGTAAAAAAAAGTGGAAATGGTGGTTAGGTACCTTTTGATTTTCAGGTAATCGAGTTTGCAATCTAGGTATAAACAACGTGATTCTCAAAAATATTGTCTGCCTGAAGACAAACATTGAAGACAAGATATTAAAAACCTAATGGATACATTTGATAATATCTAAATAAATGTCGTTTGTCATTGAAGACAAAATATCATCCATATCACAGACAGTTAGAATTAAAAATAAATTTAGTGAACCAATTCAAATTCATTACGGTGTTCCACAGGGTAGTATCTTAGGTCCGTTAGTATTTTTGATCCATATTAATTACCCATGCAACTTAAAACAAACGGCACATTCATTAGCTACTCAGGTGTTATTTTTGATGGAATATCTTGGGAAACTATCAACTAGAAATATTTATGCTAAACACTGGATTGACTGTAACTCCTTAATAATAAACTATTTAAAAACGAAATTTATCAAATTAAAAACAAACAAAGTAAGTAACGATAGCCTTAATGTTAACTTCAGCGTAAATATTGAAACACTAGCAAATCGGTTTCATGCAGTTGTGCAGAACTGGAAAAAGTTAATTCAACAAAATACCTAGGAATCTTTTAGATCAAAATGAAAATGGAATGCATAAACCGAAAATTTAATATATTTTTTTAACTATCAGAAATTTTGTAGAAAGAGAAGAACTCGTACAAATATACTACGCCCTATGTCGTCTATGTATAGAGCAATAAAGTGAACATTAGGAACATGGTTTGAAAAAATGATCATGGCAGTTTTCACAAAACATGAGTAAATAAATAGAACATTGAGATGTTACCTTTCGTCGAACTGCGGCATGCCCGGTCCAGGTTGGAAGGCATGCATCCTCCTCGCGTACAAAGAGGCACCTCCTTCCGACAGGTATCCGTCCATCATGTCTCCAGCCCTCGCCCTGACTCTCTCCCTCTCTCTCTCCACCTCCGCGTTGCCAAGCCTCCTCAGGCAGTCTCCCTCTGACATGTAGCCCGCCGCTATATCCACATCACAGTACTCCGAACTGGCATAACCACCGTATTGCCCATTCCTGAAGTTCATGTTGGCGCTTTCCCTACCAAAGTTTGCTTTCACTGTATTTGCGTGGTGCGGGAACCCTTGCGGAACCCCGTTCTTTTGAGGCATTTGACCAGACGATCTTGCGGGAAGAGTCAAATGGCTGTTATACCCTCGCAACAAAGGACGCATTGGTAATACGTTCATTGAAGGATTGTCTTCGTCTCCTAAAGAATTGTCTCTTCCGTGTGATGGACTATCGCAAACTCTTGTCCTATCGATATTTCTATCAACGGCTTCTTTTGCTTTTCTGTCCCTGTGGATTTGTACTTCGATCCTTTCGTCATCGTCACTTAAGAGCTTCTTGTTCGGTTCGTTTTTATCCATAATGTTTTCGGGAATCATCTCTGTAATGAAAGCAGTGTCGACTTTTCGATTCGGTATGATAGGATTGTGACGAATCTTCGACATTTCCGAACCTGATTCGCTGGAAGGTCTGTAGATGACACTACCATCGCTGGAGTTTGAGTGGGGTCCCGTAGAAGCGCTGTGCGTTGAATTTGAATTAGAGCTCTCAGACATCTGTGAAGAGATTGCAGGATTCATTGCGACTGCAGAAACTGGAGTGTTTTCTGAATAAGAATTTGGCATTGGCGACACGACCAAAGTTTGTTTTTGGCTATTTTCCTTTGCGAGACTGGAAAGCTCTCGATTAAAAGGCATGGGGGTCGTTGAATTAGTCGAGTTGGTCATCAGCGCGGAAACGCTTTGACTTGGACTCATCTGCGCTGCATTACCAGTTGCCTTTGCAACACCCACTACGGGTTTTTCATCTTTGGGTATTTTCGATGTTCCTTTGACTGCCGCTGTAGGTTTGGGTATACCGGTATTATTTGGAGCCTGTGCAGCCATATTTGGGTTTGAAGCAACAAATGACGCACTCGAATTAGAACTAGGAAGACCATTAGTGACTGGACACGCTTTAGGCTGTTGAATACTTGTCGCAGTTTTAGCTTCAATTGATTGAACTTTATGTGAATCAGTCGGGTGCTTCTGATCACCACAGAGTTTCATTTGACTCCCTGATAACCTAGAAATTTTTGTATCTTGCGGTTTCATTGACAACTTAGAACTCTTAACATTATCTTCAATCAGTACCATTTTACTATTTTGATTTTGTTTTGGAGCTGTGAGTTTAGATTCCTTTTCTTTGACTTGTAGTTTCGGACTATTCTTGGAAGACTTGTCTGATTTCTGCGGTTTGCTTAGTGTGTCTTTCTGTGATTGCTTGGAAGGTGCTAGTTTTGATTTAACATTTTTGCTAGACGTTTTTTGGTTTTCTTTGAGTGACACCTCAGTTTGCAGGAATTGTTTGCTGCTAGGATTTTGTCCTTTGATATGTGAAGGGTTGTGGGATTCATTCAAACTTAAGCTGGAGTCAGATCTTTCACTTTTAGCTGAAGAAAATCCACTGGAAGAGCTGGTTCTTTTTGATATGACTGAGTTATTTTTATGCCTGTCGCTGGAAGATTTATCTTTGAAGAGTTTGAGTTTGTCCAGCATGGAGTGTTTAGTTGGCACATTGTGATTCTGATGAGGGGGAGGTGTGGGTGCTCCGGGTGAAGCAGGTTGCGTAGAGTATGGACTCGAAGGAATTTTGCTTCCCGGTGCCAGCAATGAAGAATTCGGACGAGATCTGGAAAGACAAGGGTTTTGCATTGAAATAGGGAATCTATGTAAGAATTCAATAGGACACAGACAGTACTGATCAAGTAAGTGCCCCAATGGAAGCGGACAATAGTCCTGGTTAGCTTGCTTAGTGAAATATGTAGCCCGTTCAAGTCCAGAGTCACTAATGCTATTATTTTTAATACGCGCAATAATTCAAATTGAAAGGTGGGTGTGGGTTCTGTCAGCCCGGGAACCAAGTGTTCGGGTTCATGGAGTAAGGTAGGTCCAGGTCTTGGTGGTAGATGCGTTTGTCACAAGTTGCGTTACGAGCCGGATCGGAGAGGCCGGTTGAGGGATACTCTGTGAGCTTTCCAGCCGGACACTCTCGATCCTTACACCGCAGTCGGAGGGACGGAACCATTATTAACTCCTGGGTATACTGACTCCCAGATTACTACCCACCCTTCATACCTTTTCCTCTCAGAAATTCTTATCCTTACTTTACTTAAAAACACCCTTCTCATGGCGTTTTAAGGGAAATTATTTTCTAATGGTCTCCTGTGAGGAGCGATGGTAGTATTTTCGTATGAGGGTTGGCATTGGGGAATCTGGAATACTGGAAGTGTATGATTCAAGTAGAAGGTTCAACTAACCCATGGGAGTTGTTCTGGTGCATGATTCCGTGAAGGTTGTTGGGTCTGGCGTTTCCTCCAGGACTACTGGAGCGGCTGGAGCTTGCGGAGACAGCCGAACCTCCCCCCTTGCTAGCGCCATTGCTTCCTGAAAGATCAAACAAAAAACTCCGTCAGTAACATCAACGGTTCTATAAACATTCGCCGCAAACAATTCACCGCGGAAAGTTTACCGCACATAATAGATAAAATAAAAATTTTGAACGGTAGGAACTAAGGACTGTTTGTATTACATTGATATACCAGTACCAGAGAGAAATCGTACGCGACGTCATCATTTTTTAATTTTTTTTTAAATTTTTTTTTTTTTACTGTACGACAGACAGGTAAGTCCAATTATGGTACAATTTTATTAAAACTAACAATAAATGTACATATTTTTTTTAAAACATGGTTTAGTGATATTAAACACATCTATATCCGCTGGTAGGGCATTTAGCAAGGTCATACCTCTTGTCATGGTATGTTGGGCAATGACATCTGTCCGACCCTGCGGTATACAGAATAGGTCGTGGCTACGATTTCGACAGTATTTAGGTATCAGGAACAAATAAGCCACAGCATGACAGGAGATATGGACAATCGATAAGGTTTTTTAGTAACTTTAATTCAAATATCATGAGTCCGGCATTACGCCTAGTCTCCAGGCTTTGGTATCATTCCAGTATCTTCTGTTATTTTCGTTATACACAAGACGCGTGAGAAGGAAGAGGACGATTGTCGATGACGTACGTACGACCTCTTTCTGGGAATACTGTAGTAATAAGTTAAACTAACCTAACCTAACATAACAGAATTATTTCATTTTAATCCAAGGTTATATTATTTAATTTTAAAAACACACTGCCAAATAATGGTAAATATTTTGATTGGTTAATTATGCGCGGTGAATTTTTCTGAATCCTATCAAAATGTTGACGATTATTCAAAATTCAGCGAACAAAATTCATCGCAAAAATTCACCGCGAAAAATTCACCGCGGGGGAAATAGCTTGCGAACATACCGGCGTAAGCATGACACCTGCAGAGGCGGTCCCTGCCTTAGTGCATTTGTGCACTACACTGCCAAACATCGATATACGTCAGAAATGTAAAATCGTATATCCACTTACGAAGAATTCCCGCCAGATCATTATAATATTCTTACCAATCAAAGTTTGTACCAGACTCCCGCGCATGCGAAAAACAATGTAATATAGGTATCAACCCGTGCATATTTCGCTTTGCCGAGGCATGCCATGTACCTTCTATAGGCACTATCTCTAGAGGCCGGAACCGTGAAATGAGCGAGACAGGTAGAGACCCATAACGGCTGTTGATGTGTTAGAGCAGTGGAGATAGAAGGTGGTCGGTGCATTATCGGCGCATGCGCCGAAACATCCTGATCTTTATCAAATACCTTAAACATGCGTAAAACGTTTGGAATGCATTAGTTAGGATTGACAGATTTCGAACTAATTAACAATGTTATAATATTCTAGCGTTACCGGCGCGATCTACATATCTGCAAACTTGACAGTATTCAGTTTTGGCGATTGACGCGGCGTTTTAACGGTTTTTGCGAGTTGTGCTCTGCAAAAAGCTTTTTAAAAATGAGTGCTGATGAAAACATTGCGGTTAACATTGATTTTATCAAAAGTAACCGAAGTTCATTTACTCCCAACAAACTAGAGATGATTTTGCGAATGCTGACGGAGCAATATCAATTTTACAAGTGTAACTTGGAATAATTTGTACTATTCCGATGACAAAACTGTCGAGTGCGAAAGGTGTTTTTCTACGTTGAAACGTGTAAAAACATTTCTGAGGAATACTATGCCCCAAGATCGTCTCAATGATGATCTCGTCTATACCAGACTTTAATAATCTTGTAATTGAAGAATTTTCTCAAATGAAAGAGCGACGAATTGATTTTCTCTACAAATGAATTATTTGTACTGGGTATGTAGTTCCCTTTAAATCACTTTATTTTCCTATTTTACATGTTACCATTATTTGTGAAATGCACTGCTGGCAAATTCTGTCACGAGCCGCCTCTGGACACCTGTCGGTTTTTTGATAAGGTTGGTGTCCTGGCAGAAGTCTAACAGGAAGCGTTGTCCTTGAGACCTTGACTATATTTCCTCCACCGCCACTCGGTCAAACAGTCTGGCAGACCTGCGCAAGGCCACTCATACCAAGTTCTTACACGTACGAATATAAAATATGTATTTATTAAAATTAATTTCCTTGTACGAAGTTTGGACAATGTGCATTAGGGTGAACCCATAATTTTATTTTTAAATTTTATGTTATGAGTTTCAGCTGTCCGGAGCAAGTGAGACTATGGAATCCCAAATTGATGTATGTTGTGAGGCTGACTGGGGTGGGGAAGGGAAGGATATGGGGAGAAGAACGTTGGAAAGCGGCCGTTCAGATTTGTTCACCAAACATGGATAAAACCATTTCAAACAACAACAACAACACGTAAACGTGCCTGAAATATACTCTATACTATTTTTTTATTTATTTATTTAATACATGTTACATTATTTTGAAATTTACATAAAGTAGATATAATGAATCACCATACTAGGCGGCTGCCTGTTTCATGGTGACCAATTCAGTGTAATTACTTTGTATGAAATATGAAATCTAGTGTAAACATATGAAATTAGTAACTATAGATGAAGCTAAAATTTTGGAAAAATTTTAATAAAAAGTAGAAGATAGAAATTAGAAAGGAGAAAGAAGTAAATTAGCATTAGATGGTAAAAATGTACATAATTATATATATAATTTTTAATATGTGTGCATGCAAGCACACATGTGTATATAGCAGCAGACATACCTATATACATACAACAACACATGTATACATACACCCATATGACGCATCCTCACGCATATAAACAATATATACACCTCTATCTGAGTACTTGGAATAGGCTACTAACACTATAACAATCACACATCAAAAAATCCCCGAGCGCTTTCCTGAAACTGTCGTATTTGGCTATTGATTTTATTTCTAACGTTAAATTATTGAATATTTTTGGAGCAAGAAAGTTAAATTGTCTTTGTGCCATTGAGGTTTTTATTGGGGGAATAGTATAATTCGATTTGTTGGAATATCTCGTATTATGGGTCGATTCAAAAATATTTTTTTTCGTATGTTTGAACTTATAGTAGGAGGATATGTTTTTGACGTATACGGATTTTATGTTTAGTACTTTGAAGTCGTTAAATAAGTCCTTCGTGGGGTGAATATAGTATACTTTGTAAATAGTCCGCATTATCAATTTTTGAGCTTTAATTAATGTATCTAATATCGTGTTAGAGCATCCTCCCCAGACTACTATACCGTAAGATATAATTGATTGGCATAAAGAATTTATATCAATTTAAATGTGAATTACTTGCGCACGCCGTGATTCATCCCGCGATCTCCAGTTTCGTAGTCGAGGATCTTAACTGATCAACCATTGACGCCTTTTGATCTCACCTTTTCGGGTTTCCGTATAAATACGCTTTTTGCATTTTAAACAGCCAATTACGTTTTTTTTAAACAAAAACTCACGTACGTACACTATTTCATTTTCTTAAGCACGTATATTCTGGCTTTATGACTTGTTGGTAACTTAAAATGATTCATAAAGCTTTTGCTAATAGATAACAATAATATTATTTTATACTCCCAGATAAAATATTTCCGCTTTGCAATAAATTCAAATAAGTGGAATACCTATTACTGAACGTATTTGAAAACTAAAATCTGCCTATAAAAGGTGATGAAATACGTTTTCAAATTTTATCATTATAAATCAAAATATAATTTTTGATACATCAAAAGTTTGAATGCGAACATAAAAAATAAAATAAAATGGTTCATCTTACGTTTTTCGAAATTAAAATTGCAGATAACGAAAAAAAATATAAAAACATACGAAATTCGTTTGAAAAATGTATTACAAACGTTATTGTTACCTCAATTTTGTATCATTTAATACAAAAATTATTAATAAAAAAATTCACGAAATTTCTTAATTATTTTGAAATTTCTTTTGGAACTTTTGTTTTTATAAAAGTGTACGTTTAAATTATTTCTGTAGATAACTTCTAGAGTTGAAAATAAAGTGTAGTGTTTTCTTTTTCTAAAACAGCTAATATCATATTTCTCACCGTGACAGTAATGGAGATACAACTATTTCTATGAGACCATGTGAGCTGTTCGCAAAAGCGAACAAATTAGCGTGAAGGGTTAAGTAACTTATGGGGCAGTTTTTATATGAATTTGGGGGTAACCGAATAACCCAACACAATGACAATTCAACACACTTTTAAAAAGTGATATAAATGTATGAAAAGTGAACAAAAACTAGTTTAAATAGATGAGGTTTATAGATAGTTTTTTTTCATCGCCAATGAAAATTGTCATGAAACCAAATTTAAGCTATATTTTATTTATTTATTTTTGAAAAATTTACAGTGCTGTGGAAGACATTTAACAATTGCAGTATTTTTTTTAATTTTATTTTATTAAATTTCATTTTAATATAATCTGATCTAATGTAATCTATTTATCTATCTCACTTTAATCTGTCTGTGTTTGGTTGCAATCTTCTGTCAATTTCGTATCTCCCTGTGTCCCAGATCCAATTTTCATGAACGCTTTGAATATATTGACCTTTGTTTGTTTTTTCTGGGAGAGTGGTAATTTGTTGTAAAGTTTTATGCCGTAGTAAATTAAATTTCTTTGTCAAAAGGTTGTCTTCTGTTTTGCTTGTTGGATGTATTTTTGATCGAAGGATCTAGTGATTTAGTTATGTATGTTCGTTAGTAGATCAAGTCATTTTTTTTGTAATTATAAATAAGTATGATTTTAGCATGTTGTTTAAGTGACATGATCTTTAGATTATTAAAAATATAGTCAGAGCAAGTTGTGATAGATACTTTGAGTAGTATTTTCAAGATGGCTTTAGGGGATTTGATGTGGCGTTATTTGCACTTCCCCATACAATTATTTCATATTCTAATAAAGATTGACAAATGGCCATGAAATTTTAATGAGTTCTCTTTTGTCAAGAACATTTTTGATTCTTTTAAAAAGTATGTTAATGTGAGTTTTTTTAAATTTGTTAGTTATACAGTTTATATGTTCTGCAAATTTAAGATTTTTATCGATTCTATGCCTATATACCTAATGTGGTTGACCTTTTCTAATGACGGACAGTAGCATAGTCGTATTATATCTTGGCAATCATGGATTTTTCTATTAAAGATCGATAATTCAACTTCCGTGTTGCTTATTTTGAAAGCAATATATTTAGTTTTCTTCCCATTCAGGTTAAGTGTGTTTAAATTTAGCCATTTCTTGAGATTGTATAAAGCAGCTTCAGCTTTGTTAAATGTTTGCTCCCAGTTTTCATATTAAAGTTAGATAATTAGTCTTCCGTGTTGCTTATTTTGAAAGCAATATATTTAGTTTTCTTCACATTCAGGGTAAGTGTGTTTAAATTATTATCTTCCTTTTTGTTACAGATAGAGATAATCTCCATAAGATAATGTTGTAGTTCTAAGTCAAAGTATGACAGTTAAACATGACCGAAGTAAATAGGGTCGAATTATCTCAATGGTACAGCAGAGTCCCTCTGCAAGGCTAAGGTCCTGAGTTCAGTTCCTAGATGGGACCGTATCTTTTTCTGATTTTTATATTTCAAATTATCGTTTGAGAGTCGCTAATTTTGTCTTCAATGATTAAACTTTATCTTCTTTTGTATTAAAAAATGTAATAAATTGTATAATATGTCGATTTGTAATACTGTAATCTGAAAGCATTTTTCATCTACTTTCAAGAACAGTAATTTAATTTTAAAATACGTCAAAAAAGTGAATTTATCTGTAATCAATAATGCGATGATATTCTGACAGATCTAAGAGAAGTGTACTGCGAAATATCAGATGCTCTAGAGGTTAACAGGCTCGAAAATATCATTTAAAAATGCTCGGTTTAACCAAAGTATTCTACTTACAGTATTTAATTGAAGCATCTATAATGCTCAACACGCTCTTCTGTCCTGCTCAGGGTGGATCAATGCAAAAGAACTCTAAACAGAATTCTTGCCTGAACAAACTATGCAATAATCATAATAATCCAAGGTAAATATTTTCAGTTGCGAACTTACCAAATACAAGAGGTCCATAAAATAATATTTCTCTGATGGTTTGTGAATAATGTTACGTCTCTATTGTTTATATTTTTATTATGATTTGATTTATATCTACAACCTCTTTCCATGGCTATAAATGTTCTTTTTTTTTTTTTTATTGTGTTTATTTCTTGCTAGAGCAATCCCGATGAGTAACAGAACTCATTTTAGGACAGGAGGAACTTACAATTCATATGTAGGAGGTAGTAGGAACAATTTTACAACGGTATTTTGATATCAAATATAAGTTTCACATTCAATACAGCATAAAAATTAAAAATTAAAATAATGACACGTTAAGTAGAACAAACAACAATAGAAAACAAGTACAGAAAGAAAAAAAAAAACATGGATAAGATACAACAAGAAATGACAACACAGTTACATATTTTCATTTTTAAATGTAGTTAAAAAATATTCTTTTAAAGCATTGCTTTGCAATTTTTTATTGTGGTGGATGTGTTTGTACATATCTGGAAGCGAATTATATAGTGTATAGGCAATATAGTTCAGTGATTTTAACCCATATTTTGTAGTGTGTGTTTGAGGAATGCGGATTTTATTGTTATTTCGAGTATTGTGGTTGTGGATGTCTTGATTGTAAAGTGGCTTGATGTTGGTGTGAGTTGATTTTTGGGTAATTTGTAGGATCGTGCTTGTGATTTCATATTTAGGAAGGATTGTAATTGGAAGGATACCAGAAACTGAATAGATGTCCCTAACATGAGTGTCCCATGGAAGTTCAAACACATTTCTGAGAGCTCGGTTTTGAGCCACCTGCAGGTCAGCTATCAGTTCTGTTTTTCTAATTTTTTGTTTTATATACTTTTTTATGTCATATCAATTTCTTACAAATTTAATTTACTTATTCCTTATTCCACAAGGAGGAAATCCATAATTGGTTTATTTTGGCTACATAATACTTATGTACAAACTGAAATAAATGTAAACTGTCGATTTCCCGAAAATTAATAAATATAAAAAAATAACAAAATAATAAATAAATAATATTTCTAGGCGATTAAATTATTTTATTATTTTGCGATGCAATAACTGACACTATAAACACACAATTAATTACTGAAATGACGGAACTACTATGTCTATCTTTGTGTCGTGTGAAAGTGACATTTATGCATTTTAAATGTCTTAAGCATTTGTTGTTAGAAAGATCAGATGCCTGGGTGCACCAGGGTCAACTGTTAGGTCACCATTTATCAATGCATAATGCATGCAGAGTGCATTAGTCTTAAAAAACATTTTATTGCAAATTGAAGTTACAATGATATTAAAGCTGCTTTTGTCGAAACTGTAACATTATTATAAAAATATTTAATCAATTTTCAATACTTTTTGTTCAGTTTGTAATGTTTTCTGTGTATTTTAAATGCGCTATATACATCTTATGTTTTAATTTTAGGTAAAAAAAATACTTTTTTAGATACTGCATAAAATTATCTTTCCAGTGTATGCATTTAAAATAAACATTAATATTTCTGATTAATAAAATTTTAATATCAAACTTGAAAAATGTTGCCAAAAATGCTAACCACATTTTTACTTAATTTTTGTATATTTCCGTCTGTGTGTAATTATCGGTGTGTGTACGTGATATTCACGCCTGTGTAATTTTGTTAATCATAAATGAAATTACAATTTCGACTCTTAAGGCGAAGCTTAATGCCAAATCACTATTTTGATTAATCTTTATAACGAATTGGTGTTCATTATGAATACCAAAAATATGCTGTAGATAAATTGAAGGTTTTCCTATCGCTTCGCTTGAGTAGAATACAAATAACAAAATAAATTACTCAATAAAAAATATAAATGTAAACTACTAAATTTTTTTTTTCAATAAAAATGTATGAACGCGTAAAGGAAACAACTTTAAAAAATACAGTATTATAGCTAAGATTATTTGTGACAGTTTCACTTGATTAACTTTTTTGCTTTCTTATAAAATTATTTACAAAATAAATAAAAACCAGTTTTGTGCTTGAAATCGAAAGTTTCTAGCGATTTTAATGCCTATTACCTACAATATAAGGTATACCAAGAATATACACATTTTTGGTATGTAGCTAAAAAAAAGCTAATAAAATCAGGAATCCATGTTCAGATAGTCTGTGAGATAAGTCCTGCTATATAACCTGCAAATTTTCATTTTGATTACTGTTTTACTATAAGCCCATATCAACTTAGAATTTTCAGATGCACCTGAATCTCCATAATGCGATGCAAAATCATTACTCTTTGAACTGCAGCCGTTATTATGTATTTTAGCATTTATGGCATAGGTAGGAAGTACGAAGCAACGACCCGTGACTCTGAAATAACCGGCAGATGGCTACATTTACTGCATTATAAATATATGCAATGAAACAAGCTCAGCAGATGTTTGGTGAAATGCAAGCACGGCTTAAATATTAGATACACATTTGGGGGGAGAACGGAACGAAAACAATAAAACTGACAAGATTCCCCATTATTGGGTGAAGGACAATACTAGAAAACATTTACTTCTTCATTTAAGTGGTGATGTAGTTTAGTTTACCATGATTAATAAAGTAATATTGCTTTTGGATAGAGAAAATAAAGTAGGGACTAAAATGAATCCTTGTTGAAACCTTCAGAAAATAATTTTTCTTTTTATTTATTTATTATGTAAATACTGCATGTCAGTCCCAACTGCTTCCAACCCTCTGGAGTCATTGAGACAGTGAAATCCCCAATTGGCATACGAGGTGAGGCTGAAGGTAGTGGGAGGGAATTACTATTCAGGCTATTCAGATCTGATTACCAAACACGGCTAAAGCCATTTCAAGCAACGTCTCTTTCACCAGGGCGATGCTGAAAGTATCTAACACTCTTGAACGTGCCACAATTATATTTTATTTGTATATATATTTTTTTTATCATTAGCTTCACACAGGATCTTTGGGATGCTGTGTGGAGGGTTTTTTAAGGAAAAGAAGGAGAGGAAGATCAAGGAAGGAAAAATGTATGAGGGGTGGATAGGAATCTGCGGGTCAATGTGTCCAGACAAATTCGTTTGACCTAGCTGGTGGAGAGGTAAAAAGATCTAGAAAACCCTCACCCCATGAACTCGGTCACCCCTGCCAAGTCACCAAACGTAGCGAACCAATCGTGGTGAACTATGGCAGAGGTGTTGCGATGTGACATATATATCTTTTTAAATTAATAAATCAAATCAAATTTATTGCACACGCAGGGACTTGAACCCGAGACCTCCGGATTCGTAGAAGAGACCATCGAATAAAATAAGACAAGCTTTTTGTCATTTTTTTTCAATAAATCAAAACGGTAAATATTCGGAATCGTTGGACACGGATTATACGATATATTTTTTAATAAAACCTTCTGATTTAACTTAATTACTATAAAAGGAATCTGACTGCATTTGGGATATTTTTAATTTTAGCATTTTAATTTTTAATTACGTAAATCGAAAATTCACTTTCGTTGTATGGGATGACAGCTGGAATGATTTCTGTTGATGAAATTTTCTCTTGTTGTTATTCCTGATATGAGTGGCTAGAATTTGAATCATTTCTAAATGCAAATTCTAGTTAGGTACTGTTTTGGCCAAACTCGAAAAATAAAATATTTTTATGTTACTTAAAAAACTTAAATTATTTATATTTAGGTATTATTATAATTATTGTTTAATTTAACCTAAACTAAAATAACCTAACCTATAATAATCAAACCTAAACTAACCTAACCTAAATCCTAACCTAACCTAACCTATATCCTAACCTAACCTATAATAATCCAACCTAACCTAACCTTTAATAACCCAAAATACCTAACCTAACCGATAATAATCCAACCTAACCTAACCTAACCTATGTCCTAATAATAATCCAACCTAACCTAACCTATAATATCCAATCTAACCTAACCTTACCTATATCCTAATAATAAACCAACCTAACCTATAATAATCCAACCTAACCTAACCTAACCTAACCTATAATAATCCAACCTAACCTAGCCTATAATATCAAATCTAACCTTACCTAACCTAAATCCTAATAATAAACCAACCTAATATATAATCATCCAACCTAACCTAACCTATATCCTAATAATAATCCAACCTAACCTATAAGTATATACTATAACCGAGTTTGGCTAAAATAGTACCTACCAAGTATTTTCATATGGTAAAAAATCTAGCCACTCGTATCAGGAATACCAACAAAAGAAAATTTTATCAACAGAAACCATTCCAGCTGTCATCCCATACAACGAAAGTGAATTTTCGATTTACGTAATTAAAAATTAAAATGCTAAAATTAAAAATATCCCAAATGCAGTCAGATTCCTTTTATAGTAATTAAGGTAAATCAGAAGGTTTTATTTAAAAATGTTTCATATAATCCTTGTCCAGCGATTCCGAATAATTAACATCAAAACAGGTAGCCGGTACCTATTTCGACATTATTTCCAATTTCAATTTCATTTCAAGGATTTTTTTCATAAAATGACGTTATGATGTAAAGTTGTCTCAGGAATCGATACAATGTGTTGAATGGTCTTTCTGGGATATTTTATTTCTGTCCTTCGAGCTACATGTTTTTGTATTTCTTTTTGTACAAACTGCATTCAGAGGTCAGTGAATTATATTTCTCTGCCTGTGGGAGATATAGTCGTAAATTTTACGAGGGATGCCAGAGAAAAAGGTTTGAGAGAGTTGAGCGAGTCAAAGACCTGAGCTTACACTTAGCAATATTGCGAAGAAAAATCCTTTGTAAAATGTAAGGTTCGCGACTACAGAACAGTGCATGACTCTTTGAAAAGATTTGATGTTTTATCTACAATGATGGAAGATATTTTTTACTCGTACGATGAACTTGAAGCAAAATTAAACCCTTTCTTCTTTACAAAACCGTGGGAAGGACTTTGATCTTGTCTGTATTTTCAAAATTATTAACAGTATGATTGACTCAACTTTGTTGCATCTTATGCCTTGCAATATCCTTTCCTATAGACTCAGAAATAGTGAATTGCTTTTCCTCAATCAACACTCCACTAATTATGGAAACCATTCACCAATGTCCACAATGGCCAGACTTTTCAACTCAAGTCAGGACCTTGAAGTTTTTGGTGTAAGTCTTAAATATTACTCCTTATCATTACGTAAGTAATACTTTGTATTGGTGAGGCAGCAGTCTTGAACTCTATAAAAAAACTTATTCCTGTCTTGACTTGTCATTATTTTTATTGTTTTTGTGCCCTATTTTTGTCACAGCTGTAATTTTTTTTAATTTTCCTACGTAGTAACATCTCTCCATGTATGAACTTTGTGTAATGTTACATGTTGTAATTGGATATGCTCATAAATAAATACATATTTTACAAGCACTGATATCTGACATACCCGGATTCGCAAGGGTTATTTTCCAAGTTATATCTTAACCCTAACATTTGATTTAATTTTCTGTTTTTAAATAAATCTATTTAGATTTCGATTTTGTTTTCTTGATTGAATGAATGAATTAAGTGGAAACTAAATCACTTCACCGACATCCGATCGAGCTGAATCTCGACAGATATACTCGTTGCCGATGACAATTCATTTTGCTGGCACTTACACACGCACGTACACATGCATTTTTTCTAAAATTGGATGACATTAAATATAATAGTAGATTAATACAAATTTACGTAAGTTAATATACGAAATAAATATCGGTACTATGCAATTAGAATTTAGGTGTTAGCTTTGGTGACACTAGTCCCTGAGGAGGAAAGTTCAATCAGTGAAACATTTTTTTAAAGGCAATTTAAAAGTTCACAGTTTTAAACGTTTAGAGCCACTCCCTGGGGAGGAAGCTTCATTCCTCAGTAAAACCAAAAAATATTATGTATTTAAAAATACATTTATTATTGACTATATCAAAATAATAAATAACGTAGAATCTTCCCTCTTGGCAACAATCTAAATCAATATCAATTACCATCTAGCAAGAAACCCTGAAACTTTCCATATTCCTTTTCAAATAACCAACTTAACCTTCTCCCAACCTCTTGTGCGAATGTGTTGACAGTATAATATGTAATATTTCTATTTTTTATTTATTTCTAATACGCCCATAAGAGCTTTTACAAACATTTGAAAATATGAACATAACAATTTAGTGAAACAGTAATCAATACAGAAGAGTGGTATTATCCTAAAATTAATTGTTATTATTACTGAGGTATGTTATTATAGCCTTCTTGTAACATTGCCAACTGCATGCAATCTAGGTACAAGCGAGTATATAAATGACTCAGTCCTGTTATTTTTATTGCAATTAAAAAGAGTTTTGGATCGACTAGTTCTTAAAGGTATATGGAAGGTAATTAGACTTAATAAATCAGGGCTGTCTATAATATCTACCATTAACAAGTTAATAAATTATTTAATTCAAACTTATTTAGCGATAGTCTCTCGAAAATTACTAAATTTCTTGAATCTCTCGTTTTCACTTGACCCATACTTTACTTTCTCTTGTTTTTGGTGTTGTTGTTGTTGTTGTCGTTTTTAAAAGTTATTGTTTAATTTTACGAATTTTTGTATTTTAATTTTTATGTGAATTTCTCAAGATTCCCAACCGTCTGGAGCCAGTGAGACTATGGCATCCCCAATTGGGGTATGTGAGGCTGAAGGCAGTGGGGAGGGGAAGGAGACGGGAAGAGGAAGGTTGAAAAGTACCTAGCTATTCAGATCTGGTCACAAAACATGGCCAAAGCCATTTCAAGCCACATTTCAATTCTGAATGGTGGTCTTACACCAGGGCGATACTGATAGTATCTTACATTCTGGAACGTGCCGCAAGTAAACTATATATTATTTTAAGTGAAATACTCGTAACACAATTTAATAAAAAAAAATGCTATTTATTATTTGTAATTTTTTATGTTAACCTTCTGTACGTTGTGTAAATTATTAATACATGTAAATTCATAAAAATATTCGTCTATAATTTACCAATGGCCATGTGGTAACGTCCATTACTGACACTTAGTTATTTTCAAGTTTCAAGTGCCTGTATTGCATGCATTCACATTGCTGTTCAGAGATCAATTAGACAAATCGCGTCATTGGGCTCTTTGATAAATAATAACTTAGATGCTGTTTGAGTATCTCTTAACATTTGAAAGACCTCCCTGTCAAAAAAGATTTGAGGTCTTCAGCTAAGTGGATCGTGTTGTAATAAAATAAAGACCTTGTATTTGCAGCATGGAAGAGAGAAGGTAGAGGAGATGGCACTAGGGCAACTGGGCACATAACATCGAACAAACTCAACCAGGCTCAATTTGGCGTGGCTTACTAAACCATTATACAGGTGTATCGGCACGTACCCGACAAACTTTAACCAGCTATTCCTCAGCACATTTGGAGTAAAAAATGTAATGGGCGCTTTGCTGTCCGGTAACATTTTTTCCATTAAAAACAAAAAATAAATAAAAAATCCACACTCCGTCACTGTCATTTGCATTGTTTCTCGTGTTCAACAGCTGTTATTAGCAAGTGTGTCAAAAAGTGTCCTCGCTCTTTCGTACACACTAAATAATGAGTGTTAAAAATGAGACGAATGGAGCCGTGCCATTTCGTTGTGATTGTAAAAGCGCGCCAACGTAGGTGCGTACGTACATTATTCAACGAAACTCGAACAAAATATTGCCAGACGGGTTTTCAAACTTTGACAAAGGATAAAACATTGGTGACATGTGGTGAAAATATGAATAGTAAATTTTTTATTAAAAAAAAATGTTACCGGACAGCAAAGTGCCCATCACATTTTTTACTCCAAATGTGCTAAGGAATAGCTGGTTAAAGTTTGTCGGGTACGTGCCGATACACCCTGTATAGTGCTATTGTTATATTTCAACGATGAAATGTAGTATAAAATTTTGAAAAACCATAAGAAAAAATTTCACAACTAGGGATGGCATTACTTTTCACGTGAAAGTATTTTTATTCGCGTTTATGCCATGTGTTTTTGACGCGTTCTGTCGTAGCAGCCTCCTGTGTAAAGCAATTGTAGGGTAAATTATAGGGAGTTTACATATACCGAAAATAATGACAACATTACTTTTACCTAAATTCACGTGAGACTGGTATCACCGTAAGCCTACGCGTGATACCTCGCGCGGCAAATAATTTATTCTGTCTCCAGCGGTCTAGCCGTCGGTTTAGCCCTAAATCTCCTCTAGCGTACGCGATCTGTTTTGTTCATAAAATTATTGTAACGTGAGTTTTGTTAAAATAAAAACTAAATTGGAAATATCCGAATTCTCATTTTTACACATCGAGAGTAATCACGCAACCTTGGATTCTGCAGATTGGAGAACCACAGAATCATTCAGAAAACAAACCATTTAAATTGGCGATAATCACAATCCTCCAAACAATGTTATAGCTATGCAATTTGAAGAAAGTTACTTTAGAGGTCATAGTCGCATAGCTTTGGCTTGTTAGATGGAACATTGTTATTCCAAAGGGTCTGTACGCGATGTTGATTTCATTGTTTCTTTTAATTTCACTAGATGCCTCCTGCCACATTTACATAAATAAATCAAACTAACATTAAAACGCAAGTTTTTATCTATTGTACATCGCCTGGCTTGTTTTTATCTGGTGTACATCGCCTGGCTTGTTTTTATCTAGTGTACATCGCCTAGCTTGTTTTTAATCTAGTGTATATCGCCTGGCTTGTTTTTATCTAGTGTACATCGCCTGGCTTTTGAAATAAAAAAACATTAAAAAACAAGTTTTTATCTATTGTACATCGCCTGGCTTGTTTTTATCTAGTGTACATCGCCTAGCTTATTTTTAATCTAGTGTATATCGCCTGGCTTGTTTTTATCTAGTGTACATCGCCTGGCTTGTAAAATCAAATAAACATTAAAACGCAAGTTTTTATCTATTGTATTATTGTACCTGGCTTGTTTTTATCTAGTGTACATCGCCTAGCTTGTTTTTAATCTAGTGTATATCGCCTGGCTTTTTTTATCTAGTGTACATCGCCTGGCTTGTTTTATCTAGTGTACATCGCCTGGCTTGTAAAATCAAATAAACATTAAAACGCAAGTTTTTATCTATTGTACATCGCCTGGATTGTTTTTATCTAGTGTACATCGCCTAGCTTGTTTTAATCTAGTGTATATCGCCTGGCTTGTTTTTATCTAGTGTACATCGCCTGGCTTGTAAAATTAAATAAACATTAAAACGCAAGTTTTTATCTAATGTACATCGCCTGGATTGTTTTTATCTGGTGTACATCGCCTGGCTTGTTTTTAATCTAGTGTATATCGCCTGGCTTGTTTTTATGTGGTGTACATCGCCTGGCTTGTTTTTATCTAGTGTACATCGCCTGGCTTGTTTTTTTTATCTAGTGTACAACGCTTTGCTCGTTTTTATCTAGTGTACAGTGCCTGGCTTGCTTTTATCTAGTGTTCATCACCTGGTTTGTTAAATATGATTGTATAAATTAGATAGTTATTTATATTGTTACTGGTTGCACTTTACAACCAGTTTTATTCAAAGTTTTAATTATATTCATGTTTTAACTAGAATCTATTGCTAATTTGAATAACACTTGGTAAGTGAACCGCGAGGAATGGGCGTGTCAATTTGAATCCCCCCCTCCCCCTCTCCCTGCACCAAAGGCTTCAGTCTCCGAAGTTGGCGACGAAAATCTCGTAGGAAATGATCGCATTACCATCTTCTCTCCCTTCCTCCGTGATCTGTAGTTTACTGTTTGTTGATTTTGGTAAACGAATGAAGACTGATAACTTGGTACGGACAAAAAATATAATCATGTGTTAAATACAAAAAAAAATTAAAACTGCACAAGGAGAAAAATTATTATAATATATTTTTAAATTAATAATTAATTTAATTTATTTAGAATCTCTTTAAATTATTTGTAATCTGGTTAAAAACGGGATTGCAGACCTTAACGAATGAATTAATATAATAATATAGACATTTATATTTGTATGTAAATTTATTTTATACTGACCGCAAGAATGTACTTTAAATGTCCTGCTTGTGTCTCAAATAAAAAAATAACGATGTCGAAACAGGTGTTCATGAAAATCCTAATATTTTCGCATTTAGTCATTACATATTATCACGGCAAATGCACATTCGTGAACACGTGTTCCGATATATTAAGAATTTACTAAAAATTTACTAGCAAAATGGTCTGAAATCCTGTTTTTAACCGGATTGCCAATAAATTGAAGAGATTCGCAATACTCGTATTTCGCCGTGCAGTTTTTGACAGCGACAGTACTAAAATACTACTTAATGCTGAACCTAACCTAACCTAACCTAACACATAGAGCATATATTGTACCGGACAAATCAATTAATAAAAAAAGTTAGGCCATTCTTCTACAGGGACACGCAAGTCTTCGATACTCATGTTGTGTACTCACGTCACAAACAAATTGTTGTGAACAGTCATTCATGAATAATTTTCGAAACTTCTAAACTAGGATTTCATAACAACCTCACTCACAACCAAACAGTTACCGTAGTTGTCATTTTTAAATACGAATTTAACTATTTTGTGAATAAATACAAATCTTGGAAATGGAAATTAAACCATTTCCCGACATCCGATCGAGTTGAAACTCTTCAGATAGATACGTTGTTGTGAAAATTCATTCTATCAGATTTTGGTGGCAATCACGTACACACACGTGGACATATACGGATTTCTCTGAAATCGGATGACATTACAGCATTTAATGTGCTAAATAAATGTCGATCCTACCCGATCGGCATTTGGCGATGTTGTTGGCGGAGTTGATTCCAGTCCACGGGAAGGAAGATAGAAGATATCCTCCGTCAGAACAATGTAAAAAAAAATTAATAGACATTTTAGAATTGATGTGTAATAGTAAAAAATACTTTGTTTTTATCGGGTTGATTTTTGTTTTCTTTGTTTTTTGATCCTTAAATGGAACTAATTACACGTATTGTTACAAAATATCTGACACAAGTTACGCCATATTTAAATTCTCGACGACTTGACTGCCGACAACCTCGCGCGGATGGTCGCGGGAGACTCGCGTCGCCGACGAGTTTACAAAATTTCGACAACATGTGCTTATGTACGAACCTCCGCGGAGATGTACAGCGGTTGTCGGCAACATACTTAAATCGTCGAGTATCGGATACTTGCGTATCCCTGTGGAAGAATGGCCTAACGCTGTTGGGTTTGGTTAGATTAGATCAGTGGTTCTCAATCTTTGAAGTATATTTTTTTTCAGCGACCCCTCGAATAAAGTAGATTTGTGGCTAAGTACAAACCTGGTGTTGGTGGCAGCGGTCTCGCTCTTCTAGGTAAGGGAATGGCAGTACCAGCGGCCGCTTGTGCAGCCGCCTTGTTGGCTTGTCTGTAAACAAAAAAAACACTCGTTAAGTTTGATATTGGGATGACGGAATAATAGTCAAATAACTTTAACACAATGTGGGTGTCGGGTGAAAACGAGGACAGACTAGATAAATTTAATACCTAGGTACAGCACAATATTCACGGGAGTATCAGCAAGGAAAAGCAGCAAGAAATGCCCTGAAGGAAATTATTGTCATTTTTGGGGATGCAGTGTGGAAAGTCATTTTCAGGTGAGAAAGTAGTGTAAGTGTGCCTTGAAGAGACACATATTGTAACAAAGGACTGTAAATCGTTCCAAAGCCGGGCCGTTGAACTGAAAAAGTCGGAGAAATGACCCGTTCTCGTGTCAAAATGTTGGGCGCGCGTTTGGCGTGTTTCCCGACTATGCGTCGATGCCGAATGAAGAATGGCTAGTAACTTGGAGCAAATTCCATTGAAATACCAATAGAACAAAGACAGAATTCCCACCAACTCCAAAGATAGCAATCCGTTTGTTAAGTTAGGGGAATCTATCAAACGGACCGCCCGTTTCTGCATCAAAAGGTTTTTACGAGTATTTAGGGCTCCAAGCCAGAGGTGGTCGCCAAATTCAACAGTGGGACGCACTTGCGATTTTTCCATAGTAAGCAGTTGTATACTATGATAATTATATGATTAGTATCTAAGTCAGAGTTCCCAAACTTTTTTGCCCCGTAGACCACTTGCCAAATATTTTTTTTCAGTAGACCCCCTGCCTGTCGAATATTGAAGTTTCCTAGAACTATTAACGTCCCATGTGATAATCATTTATTTTTTTCATGAAAAGATTCCCTTCCCTTGCCTGCCCTACAACCGGGTGGCGATATAGTTCCTCTGTTTTTGCATTGTGCCGACAGGGGCGCCCTTGTGAGGTATTACACCAAATGAAAATGGAGCAGGATAAGCAACGGGAATTTCTTTCTGTAGCTGGCCCTACAGAACTGACTCTTAAGTTCTTTGTTAGCGCTTATTCCGATCAGTTCTTCTTGTCATATGATATCCGATTCTTCAACATTCCATTTCCACAGTCAAAATGTCCTCAAACTTAGATTTGAAGTCTGTGTGAAGTACTTCTAAATGTTGAACGTCATTATTACCGTGGACGTTTTTCAAAAACAAGTTCCCCAACTTCGCGGCTTCCAATGTGCAATGTTTTGGTTCAATATATTAATTCTGACAAAAAAGAACATAGTATGATATACCTCAATAAACAACTTTACGATATATAAACAAAAAAAAAACAAATAAGTAATTTCTCTGTCTATTATTAGTATTACATAAACTGTGTTATTTCTGTTAGGTGTATTGTGTCATTTACGAATCTCCTAAATATTGAGTTGAGGTAAATGGGGGTCCGCTCGTATGTACCCCCATTTGAATCTCGTGGACCGCCAAATTTTTTTCTCGCTGGCATAGACCCCCAGAAAGCCGATATCGACCCCTGGGGGTCCATATAGACTACTTTGGGAACCTCTGATCTAAGATTTCAAATGCGACGGGTTTCCATCGAGGCGTCATGCATGGCTTTTAGCTTGTATATTTATTGTGATTATGTTCAACAAGTTTAGTGAACATTTTAATAGTACGTAGTAATTATTATCGCTAAAACTTTAGTGAAATTATTATTATAACTTTAGTAATAATTAATATATATTAATATAAATTATATTATATATTAATTAAATTTGTTGGAATAAATTATTGAGGTTATACACGATAATATTAACAAAATGTAAACGAAATATGAAATTCAAAAAAGACACAGAAAGAAAAACGGTCTCTATCTTAGCGGAATAAAACTTTAACCCCTGAACTATTAATTAGGTCTCAGTAGCTCAGTGGTTAGAGTGTTGTTCCGGTTAGACATAGGTCATCGCTTCAATCTTTTCTGCTTCACGTGTCGTTTAGAATTATTATAATTATCATCTTCTTCAAAGATAAAATATTCAGATATGTCTTGTACTGGTGTCACGAACATATATAAACCCCCCAACCGACTGCATATTTAAGTATACCAAAGCTTCAAAATGAGATCGTAATTTCGCGTGGGTTCTCTGGTCGAGTAGTCTATGCGCCTGCCTCCTACGCGGAAAGCTCGGGCTCGAAACCAGTTTGCCCGCACCGGACAGAAACGGATTAAAGCCTTTCAGAAAGAATTCAGATTGCTTATTGTTGCTTGTTGCATTCTCAACTGGCCATCATTGTGCAACGCGGACTGGACAAAATGCAAGAGGATTTATTTCACAGCCCACTGTGTCAAAGGAATTGTTGATTTCAAAATAGAAGTTATCTCCGTCACTGACAGCATACACTGGTCCATCACCAGGGCAATGGAGTCATGAATGACGTCCTTTTTAGGGGATTTTACATACTAAACTGTAATTGGCAACCTTTGGAAAGAGTAGACAATATCAAATATGGCTTAATAATTGATAGAAATCTAAAATAGAACAATCATATTACTGTATTAACAAACAAAATGAGAAAGCTAGCCTACATCTTCAAGAGTCTAAGAAATATATTGGACATAGTTACATTAAAAACTGTATACTATGCGCTTGTTCAATCAATGCTTTCATATAATGTTGTATGTTGGGGTTCTTGTCACAAAATCAAATTTAAAAATGATGTATAAGAAAAGTTTTTTTTGTATTCCTCACAGTTATTATGTAGTGAAAGTAAAATGATGTCAGTATGGCAGTTGTACATAATACAGGCTCTGACATTTTTCAACAACATTGATACTGCCAAGTGCGTAACACTAGATTGGGTTCTTCTTTAATGTCAGCCGGTGAATACCAGAACATCCTTTGGACAAAGGAGTTTTTATTATAATTATAAAGCTCCGTTGCTTTATAATATGCTCAGTGAAAATATAAAACTATAGGTTTGTTAAATCTATTCAAGAAAATGGTCGGAAATTCCATACTAGCTGAGAGTGGTGATTTTGGATAACCCATATCTTGGCTTCTGTCATAAATCACCTTAGAAAGCCAATATTCGATATAATTCATCTATGTATGTATTATGTACTTTACTTATTTGATTAAATATGTTTGTGTTGCTGTTCATTTCGACACAGTAATTCCCTAGTGAGATGAGTAGCGGGGGATTCTATTGTAATGTACATAGACATATGAATATTAGTAGACCTGCCCTAAGTGATTAAAAGCGTATTATTCCCCACTCCCCATACCGGTTCCATTGGAGCCGGCTGTGCTCGCGTATGGCCTCAAGTGAATTTAGAAAACGTGACGTCATCATTCTTGTGCGAACTATGGTCGAGGCATCATCGGTTCATTTTACGAAATAACACGGCAAAATGGTGGCTTGTGGTATGAAAAATTGTAAAAATAGATGTGAAAAAGAGAATAAACCCAATTGTCGTATTACATTCCATATATAAGCATTATTTTACTTTATTTTAAGCATATTCACATCGTATAATATGGATCAGTTGTAGAAACATATACTATCACATCGAGATATGTCTGGACGCGAAACACAAAGCTGGTTGGTTGCTGGGAAGTAAATTATGAACATTTATAAAAGTGTCTTAACTAAATACATAAACGAAATATTCTACTCTGAAAATAGAAGAAATTTATTTTGCCGAATTTGGACTTCACAAATTTGTTCATAACGTGGCGAGTAATTTGCGCTCCCATGTAAAAATGTCTATTCATTCAAAAGCAGATTTTACTTTTAAGAACTAAATGGTGATATTATAATGCGAGATGCCTATATACTGTCAGATTGATTTATTGACGAATCACAGTCAGCTTTACCCCCTTCGTTCTTCAACAGTTGATTTTACCCCTCATCTTTAATTTCTAGTCTATATATTCATATGTCTGTGGTAATGTACCATTTTATTGATGAATAAATAAACAAATAGTAACTATACATATTTAATAACTATACAACATTTTGTATTTGTTTAGTGATAAATTGAAAATGTCCACCGACTTGGTATAAGTATTTCCTTCCATTAAGTATTCTGGGCAGAGAGGAATACGTATAGTAGTTAGTCCCAGAATTTCCTCACTGATATAAATCCCGACTTCTAGTATTAAGTAGTGGAATCCGAGAGCTTTTTTATTTTATATGTTAAACCGCAAAAGAGTCAAAACCGTCTGGAGCCAGTGAGATTATGGCATCATCAATCGGGGTATATTGAGGGGAAGAAGATGGATCTTCTTTCCCATGGGGAAGAGGAAGGTAAAGAAGTTTCATGTCTTCCTGGGGCGTCCCCGACTTCTGCTAACATTCAAATTTGCGTTACGTATTCTCATTACACTCCTCTCTTTGCTCTACATACCCAAACCATCTAAGCGTCCCTTTCATAATCTTACTCATTACGCTTACATCAGCCTTGCACTCTTCGCGGATCTCCACATTTCTCACACGATCATACATGGTCTTACCACACATACATCTCAGGGATCTCATTTCTACAGCATTCAGTCTACTTTAATCCTTCCTCTGCCAGTTTCAGGCCTCACTTCTATACATCAGGGTAGGTACCAGCACTCCATTGTGGACTGCTAGTTTTGCGGGCGATCAAAAGAAAAGAATTTATTTATATAAATAAATGATTAATATGTAATCATAAGAGAGTTACGAGTAGTGAACCTAATCATAATCCGTGTTATAAGGCGCAGGAAATTCACAGCCGAACAAATCGGAAAAGCGACCCGATCTCATGCGGAGACGCACGTCGGTAATGCGTTTGGCTTGTCTACCAGTTGTGCACCGATACGATCAGTGAAAACAATTAAGACGTCAAAAAATGGTTCTCATTAAATCCACAATATTATATATATATAATGTTAGTTAGGTTTTTCCATAGCTCCCTCAGATGTAGGCGAGGAAATAAAGAGTGACACCAACGCATCGGACCAGACGGGAAACCCGTTTGCAATAATCAGCCAGGATAATCAGTCTCAACACAGACTTTAGAAAGCCAAAGTTACAAAAAGAAACTCAACACAATCAGATACTTAATACTATTTCAGTTACATTAAATAAACTGCTCTACTTTGTATTTTTAAAATAATAATAAATTTAAAAAAAAAAAAATAATAAAATCAACAGCGCGCCATTCAAATTCCGCCTTTAAAATCCATGCGATCGAAAAATACGGTCAAAGATATTCTATTGTTGTGCGTTATAGAATCAGCACAAAATACTTCATATAAAACAACACAAAATTATTTAAAAAATCTTACCATTCATAAATTTTAATTTCTTTTCAATATTTTATAATAAGCCATATTCTAAATCTTCCGGTAATTGTTTGGTTTCGGTTATCTCCTTATTGTACCTTTTTAAAGTGTCTGCTCAGAAAATTCTCATTTCTGAGCACAAACTGCCTCCTGTTTTATATTATGTTTTAGTTTTAATATTCGTGTTTTGTCCTGTCCTGCTGTTTTTTTTTATTCTTTGGTCATCACTTTGTATAAACAGTGTATTTAGTGTTATAATATTGGATCTGTATTGTGCAAGGCACACTGTATGAATAATTTTAAGAACCACTAATACTGAATTAAAATTTTTTTAAGTTTGTTATACGAGTAGTTAAGCGCACTTGAAGTGAAATGACACTAAACCGCGCTATATAAATGCCATGTTATTATTATTATAATCCCCCCTGACGGTGAAATATTATAACTTACGCAAAAACAAGACGATCATTGTGCGCCGCGATACAAAAAGTTTGATGCCACGTGACCTCCGGAGTTTGTCGAGCCATCACCGTCTGCGCCGGCAGCTGAACTTTGGACTACATGGATTTTTCTCACATGCAGATGGTAATAAAATTTTATTTTCTTGACCCTGCATTTCTCAAATCGTTTGCTTTGAATGGCATTTGTAAATCTCTAGTAAAAAAGATTATGTCTTAATAATCTTATGTCGGTAGTAATGCAATATTGTGTTGCCCTTTCTCTAGTTTGGTTTTGGCTTTCAACTAGAAAGCAGTTGCATTTAGGCTGGTTTGGGAGACCTTTCTACCTCTCCTACTGTTCTCTCGACCTTCCGGAGAGATTAATTCATATGTCCGTCACTCCTGGACTCACTGAAACCCTAGATTCCTACCCAAACCTCATACCCTTTACCTTCCCGGAACTTCCTCTCCATCCTTTCCTTAAAAAAGACCTTCAAAGATGACATAGACCCCAAGGGAAATTATTTTCCTCAGGGCCTCATTCATGTATGGGGAGAGTGTAAAAAAGGTTGCATTTATTCTTTTTAGCTATGATTATTATTGTAGTGTTTAAAATTTGATGAAATAGGTATGGAAATATATTATTTTCTTTTGATATTCTGAACCTTCAGTGAAAAAGACCACAAACTGCCATTGACCACAACTAAAGGTATGGTTTTGAAATACAGGCCTTTGAGCAGTGCACTGGTAGGTCGGATCATCGTTGCTTTATTTGTCCACTCGATTGAACCGGACGAGCCCGTTCTCAGTTCATAGGAAGTTACCAGTTACCACCATATAAGAACATTGTACTTTGATCTTTCCGCAATGGTTTATCAAACTCCTATGCTTTTTATCGGTACATTCTTTACCCAATATCTCTACTTATTATTCGATTTATAAACTCTGTAATGCACAGAGAGACTACCATCAATGCTATAATTAAATCAATTTACCATTGCAGAAGAAGATAATACTAATAAATCAGAACGAAACATGAAACAGAACAAGAAAATAAAAATATATCGGTCACAACTAGGAATCGAATCCAGGATCTCTCGTCTTTCTTTAGGCCTTAGACACATTATGCTATTTTATGCGCGCATAAATTGAGGGTGGCATGTACGTATTGACACACTACGTTATAATCTTCATGGGTCAAATCAATTGGGGGACTGCCGCGGAATATCATTTTTTTGTATGGGATCTGTCACTTTGACAGATGATATCCGCGTAATTACGGCGCTCCGTAAATTGTTATGGTCGCATAATTTTCAAATATAACCTGGCTGGCAGATCTCAGCGCATATCGTCTCCACGCCTACACTTGTAACACTTCATCTTTTTAGGTGTGAAAGGTCTGTATGGGATTTTATGGCGAGCAATATGGAGTTATATAAAACGCCATGAACTTAAAAGATAATCTGTCACCCCTTTAAATGATATATTACATTGATAAGAAAAAGTACTTGGGAACAATTGTAGACTTAAGGCGAAGCACTACGCATCATGTCGTATTTTTGGTTTGATAATTAATATTTAGATCACTTATAAATTTTACATTCTTTAATTAAACACTGCGATTAGAACAAATCTTGACTTTTGAAGGGACGTAGTCATTTTATAAGCCAAGAAAAAAATAAAATATCATGTCATATAATAACTGCTTTAAAGTTCAAAATCTCCTACTTACGAACCAATTTTCGGTTATGGTTTTATTGAATAAAGTGGCAAATTAAATTCTAGTGGCAAATTATGACATTAAAACATTTAAATGATTGTGTCTGAACATCGCAAAATAAAATAAAACACACTTTATGGTGGTGTTTACTTCTTACATAAATCAAAACATATAGCTGTTGTTAAGCGGGAATTTCAACCTTATCGCAATCTACATAAGGAGTGTTATTGTTAGTGGCACTATTTCAAATGTTATATACTCTATATTGTAGGTAATAGGTATTAAAATCGCTTGACAAACGGAGTCTAGAAACGTTCGATTTCAAGCACAAAACTGGTTTTTATTTACTTTGTAGATAATTTAATAAGAAAGAAAAAAAGTTAATCAAGTGAAACTGTCACAGATAATCTTAGCTATAATACTTTATTTTTTTTAAATTGTTTCCTTTACGCGTTCATACAACCTTCAATCTATCTAAACATATTTTTTGGTAATCATAATGTAAACCGATTCGTTATAAAAAGATTAATAAAAAAAATGGCATTAAGCTTCGCCTTAAAGATATCTTTTGAAGAAAATGCTGAAATAAAGGCTAAGCAAGTGTCTATTCTTGGAAGAATTTCGATAAAAGCAAATTAACTAATTTATGAAACAATTGTTCACTAATCACTAACAACTTACTTTAAAGACAAACTACTTTACAATAAAGACTTCCACCACAAACATAGGAATTAATAGACGAGAAGATAATGGCGAGGGGTAAAATCAACTGTTGAAGAACGAAGGGGGTTAAGCTGACTGTGATTCGTCAATAAATCAATCTGACAGTAAATAGGCATCTCGCATTATAATATCACCATTTAGTTCTTAAAAGTAAAATCTGCTTTTGAATGAATAGACATTTTTACATGGGAGCGCAAATTACTCGCCACGTTATGAACTAATTTGCGAAGTCCAAATTCGGCAAAGTAAATTTCTTCTGTTTGCAGAGTCGTAGTTAGTTTCAGAATATTTAGTTAAGACACTTTTACAAATGTTTCATAATTTACTTACCCCAGTAAACAACGATGAGCACACTTGAGAATCGCTACATTGTGATGTGATAGTATATGTTTCTAAAACTGATCCATATAATACGGTGTGAATAAGCTTAAAATAAAGTAAAATAATGCTTACTTATGGAATGTAATACGACAATTGGGTTTATTCTCTTTTTCACATCTATTTTTACAAGTTTTCATAGTACAAGTCAACATTTTGCCGTGTTATTTCGTAAAATGAACCGATGATGCCTCGACCATAGTTCGCACAAGAATGATGACGTCACGTTTTCAAATTTCACTTGAGGCCATACGCGAGCCCAGCTGGCTCCAATGGAACCGGTATGGGGAGTGGGGATAATACGCTTTTAATCACTTAGGGCAGGTCTACTAATATTCATATGTCTATGACTTCCACACACAATGAAAGAAAAGAAGGCAGAAAGAAAACATTAGGCAAAGATTAGAAAAATAATTTAACATAAAATAAAAGAAATCTGTGTAGTAAATAATAATGCAAATGTTCGTTTGTTCAAAATCTTAAATCTCCAAAAGTTCTTCATAGATTGCTTTGAAATTTTGACACAACTTTACACTCGAATATGCGTGTGTTTTTATATACCTATATTATATAGATATCACCTGTGACAGGTAAATGCATGTTTTAAAAAAAAACTGCGCTATCTGTTGGACGTAAAAGCAAAACGCGCTATTTTTTCTCTATATTCACAAACAGACTAAGCCACAGAAACGCGTGGCGGGGTAACGACTGAACCGATTTCGATGAATATTTCAAAGATTGTTCTTATTAGTGTTTAGAGAGTAGTTTGAAAGGCAGAAGAAGTCAGGAAAACATGGCAAGATTAAGTGAAACAGATATTTAAAAAAACTTTTTCAAGTGTTTACAATATAATTATTTCCATCTTAAAAATGCAGCCAGTTTACAGTTACATTATAATTCACAGCATCAAACTTTATTCCAAATCGTTCCCCGAACACCGCCGTGTGTATAGTATAATATAAAATAGACAAACATAAAACATATAATGTTCTCTACGAAGTGGTAAACTCGTATGTTCATGAAAAGTGCGTTTAATCTCTTTTAAGGCGATGCCATACGTAGTAATGCAAAATCATGTGTATTTGGTTTGAAAATTTAATCGCCTAGAAATGTTTCAGATGCTTTAATTAAATACTGCGAGTAGAATATATGTTTACCTTTGAAATAATCGAGTATTTTTTATATAAGTCTGTTTATAAGCCCAGAAATAAATAATATATGGGCCTGTGAAAACTGCTTTAAAGTTCAAAATCTCCTACTTACTGTTATGATTTTATTTTATAATGTGGAAAATTAAGTTATCTATAAAATGATCGAAAAAAAATTAATGTTTATGCCTGAACATCGACAAAATAAAAGGCACTTTTTGGCCATGTTTTTTTCTTGCATAAATCAAAACAGGCGGATGGTGTTAAGCGGGAATTTTAACCTTATCGCCATCTACGTAAGGGTTGTTATTGATAGCGGCTCAATTTAAAATATTACATGACGTAGTGCATCGCCTTAATCTCTTTTAAGGAATCTCTCAATATATATATATATATATATTCCTAAATTTGTAACTGTTGGTGTGCGAGCCTGATGGGCTGTTTTGAAATTGTCCTAGAAAAAGGTAGCGTTTTGGCTTGTATTACTTGTGGACTTCTCTCTAATTCGTGTAGAGCAAGTCTTCCTGGCAGATATCCATTAATTTCGTTTTAAGAGGCTCATTAGATTACTTCTCACTCCAGAAGATAGGTGGAAACTTGACTGGCAATCGGCAGTAAGAAATGCCCACCTCGTAAACACAGCTGCCACTGAGAAACAGCCTGGATTCTGTCTGTCATCAACAGGATAAGGTCCTCCCACAGCCGCTGTGCATGATGCGCAGGTGGGGGCTAAAAGAGTCGGCGATGTGTGATTGCGGTACGGTGCAGACTACCGAACATGTATTGATGCTGGATGGATGAAGCCCTAGACTGGCTCACTGATCTAGATATTCCCCTCTGACCCACCCACTATACGAAACAGGAAGTTTGAAGGGTATGCGAGTTCGTGTTCATGTCCCACGTTGCTTTCTTTAACGTGGGCGAAGTTGCACTCCACTTTTGGCACTTTAAATCTGCTCTGAAAAGGGCGTCGAAGGTGGAAACCATTGATTGCAAGGTTGACACCGACTCGAAAAGAAAACCAATGAAAACGTCGCAAGATACAATTCAAATCTATTACAGCACGCACTCCCCGCAATCATTGGTATACAAAAGAAATGCATTGAGAATATGGACTTATTTTAACTTGCGAACAAAGTTTTTCATTCCTCTAACGACGCCAAATTTGAAACGTTCGTACTTATGGCACAGCAGTGCGAGGAGTCTTTTAAGGAAATGAAGGAGAGAAGGTTCTGAGAAGGAAAAGGGTATGAAGAATGAGTAGAAATCTGGAGATCCCTCACTACGGTGCAGGTTCTGAGAGTCCTTCTGGAGAGGCCATAAGTTCTCCTTCAACCAATCAGGTTGAAGGAGACCCCAATCTGGCCTGCCACGCAGTTGGTGGGCAGACGCATCTATCGGCAAGTTCCGGACAAACCTCACCCCATGAACTCAGCACCCCTACTAGGTCCTCAAACATAGCGAACTACTTGAGATGGCCTATGGCGGATGTTGAAATGCCTGCCTCCCAAGTTGAAATGCCTTCCATGTAGATTTGAGTGGAAACCAATGTCACCACTGACATCTATTAAAAGAAATTAACTTATATATTCCTAACAAGTATACTCGTGAAAGATCCCATGAAATTTTTCTTACTCAGAAAGCGAAGACTTCTGTCTATCTGAACTTGCCAATCAACAGAGCGACTCAACTGCTTAACGATTCTGCATTGACAATCGACATTTTCAACGTCACTTACAGTCAGTTCCTCAACTATCTTTTGAAATATGTCACAGAATAGTATAACTGTCACCGATCCGTAATATTTATTTATTTATTTATTGTAAGAAACAAACGGCAATTTTATACAGGATGAGTTATACAAGAGGTTAAATATGAGGTAAGCCAAAATAGTTTCTTATGCTAATGTTGGTTGATATGATATAATACAAAATTGTAATTGGTTATAACCATTAACTGAAAATGAAATTAACAAAAAGGAAAAAAAATCATATAAATATATTAGAAGGAAGAAGGAATAGGAAAGGGCAAGAGGCAGAGGAAGATGGGATGGGGACAGGAGATGCTCATGTTATATGTAATATATTGGTGCATTACCGTGTCACGGAGAACATGAATTCAATAAATTAAAATAAATAGTTCATTTTGATAATTAGATCGAGACAGCCAATCAACATTGCATTCTCTGTTTCTATTACACTACCTGACATCATACATCATCACTTCATTTGATTTTGAATTTATACTGAGAGACCCAATTACTGAATTTGGCATTTAAGCGAAGAATGGTCTGACTTTTGGATCATAAAACACGCCCACATTGAATTTCTTCTGTTCTTTTTTATTCTATGATAGTGATTAAGTAAATAAAATTACATAGAATCTTGTGAGTTCATATGTGAAAATTTATCTGAAAATATAATTAACGAAGTATTTTCTTTGGTAATTTCGTTTTATGTTATACTCTACAAGTTATGGACTGTAAATTTTAAACGTTGAGACATAATGAAACTCTGTAATGCAATTTTGTGCATAGTATAAAGTAAAACATTTAAATCAGGATTGTAAAATACTTGAAAACCCATGGGCGAACTGGTTTCATCAACAAACCACGCAAATTCACAAAATAAGTTTACATTCAAACTTCAGTTAGCGCTGCAGGAATCGCATTTCTTAACCTGACTGTTATGGTTAACTGCAAGATTGTAGTTATGGATGACGATTGCACATCGCTGCATCTGAGAATATAAACTACTGGAAGGACGTGGGAAGTGCAATATGTATTGCAGTTTGTTGGTAGATTATTATTGCAAATGTTAAAGGTAAAATCAGGGAAAACAGGTGCGATATGCAAGACTATAAAGAGTCCTGGGTCGATCGTGAAATACCCGATCATTTTAACCCGATTTAGAACCTCCAATGATCGATCGGTGTACCGTATTCTATTACACGGAATGGACTGTAAACCAAATTAACAAGGATGCGAAAATATAAAGCTCATTCAATTGGGTTTGAAAATTACGGAAAATGTGGAATGATGGAAACAGCCTACCTTGAATTCCCATGAACCCCTGCAGTATGGCTCAGACGAACTGGCACTGTACACAGGGTGAATTTCCTCCAAAACGGGATGATAATTTGCAAAACAGAGAACAAAGAATGTGAATATACGACTCCAATTCACGACGACACAACGATTGCAACTGCTTGCCACAGCGACACGAATGCGAATGTACTGACTTGCGACAATTTACAATGCAACAAATCATCTTCTTCTTTCCAATGTGGGTAAGGCTGTTTTAAAGGAAATGGATAGTAGGTAAAATAATAATAATAATAACATGGCATTTGTATAGCGCAGTTTAGTGTCATTTCACTTCAAGTGCGCTTAACTACTCGTATAACAAACTTTAAAAAAAATGGTAATTCAGTATTAGTGGTTCTTAAAATTATTCCTACAGTGTGCCTTACCCAAATACAGATCTAATATTATAACATTAAATACACTGTTTATACAACGTGATGACAAAACTTAGAATAACAATAACAGCAGGATAGGACAAAACACGAATATTAAAACTAAAACATAATATAAAACAGGAGACAGTTTATGCTCAGAAATGAGAATTTTCTGAGCACACACTTTAAAAAGGTGCAATAAGGAGACAATCGAAACCAAACAATTACCGGAAGTTTTAGAATATGGCTTATTATAAAATATTGAAAAGAAGCTAAAATTTATGAATGGTAAGATTTTTTAAATAATTTTGTTTTTAAAGCCCGTTTAAATTCAGCCAAATTCTGGAGATTAGTAAGAGCTGAGGGAAGTCTATTCCAGATGAGAGGGCCTGTTACACTAAAAGAACGATCATAGTAAACATCGTATATGATGGGAAATTATGGTAGGTATTATCCCAAACTGTTTCAATACTAAAGAATCGGGTTATTTAAAAAAGAGATTCGATCATTTGATTGATGTGCCGTCAGCTCAGTCAGAAGCGGTTAAATATATTTGTTCAAAAGTATCCTTGATATTAGTGTAAGAGCTTACCCATAGATGGCACTAGATAGTAAACTATTAGGTTACTCGTAGATATAGCGTTTAGCTTTCGATATTATTGAGACCGATTGTACAATAAATAAGGTGGGAACCTCAATATTGCTGTCTACATTATTCCAACCGCCTGCTAAATAAGATATCAGAACCAATCTATTACAATAAAGTCCGAAATGTTTTGTTAACCGTGGAGTTTTTAGTTTTTTTTTTAAGTTTGTGATAACACCGGAGTTACAAGAGAAATAATCGGTTCCGTAAATAAATAACATCGGGCGATCCAGTGACAGCTGACAGCTAAGTCAAGGACTACGCACTTAAAAGTACCCTATCAAAGATTGGGTACTTTCAAAGGGTTAACCCACTACCTACCTACATCAAATGAAGGTATCCTTTCAGAGATCGGGTACTTTCGACATCGATCAATACTGCGGCCTGCATTTTTTTCCTGCATATCCAGATCATTTCGCATGTAGGTCGTGATCGTCATGTAAAAAGATTGTTAATAATTAATACGATATTACTATTTTCAAAGCTTTTAGTCGCCTTACGAATCCCGCAAATCCATTAAATTTGTTATTGGCGATTTAATTAAAAATAACGCAAAATCGCCTGATTTTTGTTTTTAAATGTTATCGCCCGGAATTATTATAAAGTTTTAATTAAATCCTGCGAGTAGAACACATCTTGACTTTTGCTTCTTGTGCGATTTAGTTGGCGTTTTTTTTTAATAAGTATTTATAATATATATATGTATATATATTTATAATAATATTTTTTTTTCTTATCAAAGTGTAAAATCTCCTATTGAAGAAACTTTTTTCGGATTTGTTTTATTGTAATATTATAATATAGCAAATTAATTAGATAGATTAAGAAGTATTCAATCTAGATGGTTGCCGCTTCGATGTCATAGCAAGTGAGTTCTCACAACTCTATACTATATTCTTATATCAATATTGTCACTTCGTTTTTCTTACCTTCTGACTTCGGGCGAAGTTGGCAGACTTCTTGACTTCCTGGTCCTGTACCCATCGTGCTGGGTGGCGTTGACAGCACTGCCGTGTGTGTTGCCCATGTCACGGTAGTGACACCACACATTCACTCTCTCACTTACACCATTGTTGTCACAACATAGTATAACTTATTACAAACAAGTTTTTTCATCACTTATAATATATCCGTGAGTAATGTTTTGTGCAAATAAAATTTTGAAGTTCCTATAATTTATAAAATAGAGTTCAGATAAGATACGATTGGGTTCGATATAATGTAATGAATAATAATAAAAAAACGAACACGTAAAAATACATATAATTTAAAATTTATTTTAAAATGGACTGGGGTTAATAAATCAGCCAATTTCCGAATGGGTAGGACCGACATTTATTTTGTTTATTAACTGCTGTAATATCATCTGATTTAAGAGAAATTCGTATATGTGTGATTGTCACCAAAAGTTTATAGAATGCATTGTCATCGGCAAGTATCTGCCGAGTTTCAGTTCGATCGGAAACAGGAAAGTTGGTTAGTTTTCACTTCCAAGATCTGCACTCATTCGTTCATTCGCAAAAACAAAAAAAAATTCAAATAGATGTGTTTAAAAAATCTCATATAAATAGTGACCTTCCTCCTGCTTTAAAGGTCAAATGTACAAAATTTTATCAATCACGGAATAAAACTGTAGATTTGTATAAAAAACAAACCCACGCCGGTACATTTTTCTTTATAAAATACCAGCATTTACCCGCGTGGTATCAGAGAAAAATTACTATTAAAAGGTTTTTTCCACAGGAATGAAATGTTTTTCCGGGATTAAAAGTAGTCTATGTCATTTCTCAATCTTCCAAATATCCTTAGGCAAAATGACGCCGAACGCTCTCTCGGTCGCGACGTGAAAAAAGGACGAACAAACAAACACACTTTCGCATTTATAATATTAGTCAGCATAGATATATAACTCACCGTTCAAAATCCGCGATACATTTGGAAAATATAAAATCGAATTAATATTAATTATATAACATTATGGACTTTCTGTTAATCGTATCAAACGTAACTTGTGTGTGCAAATACATTGAACTAAATTCACGAAACGTCTTATAAATTACTGCAACCCTTAATTTAGGGGTATAAATAAATGGCCCGAGGAACAATGCAATCTAATCAAGGTGAATCTCGCTACCAAGGGTTTCCAAAGCAAACCTAAGCTGGGAGGGGATGAAATAAAGCAGGTAATTTTCGTTTTCACTATTTTACTCTTCAGTAGAATATCCGAGATTGAAGTCATTTCCATAGTAAGCGATAAAGCTTTTGTTTGGAAGTGAGTTGGTTAAGAGCTTCATAGATGCACTCATAGAGGGCAGTGCAAAGAGCTTGCTTGGAAGTCCGCAAGATGGCAGCTAGTAGTCAGTAGTCGCCAGGGCTAGTTATACTGCTTCCAGACAAACTTGGTTTTGGCAGATCTCATGTAGCCAGGTCCTAGTTAGGTCGACTATCGAAGTCACTATTGAAATACGCGAAGTATTGAATAAATCCCTGATTTAATATAAAGAACTTATTCTCTAAAATCTCCTTCCACAACGAGTTGGAGAACTGTTTGTGGAACACAACAGCTTTTTATATATAGTTTTTATATATTAATACCGCACAAGAGTCCCAACAGCTCCCAACCGTCGAAAATAATGCCAAGATCATTAATTTCATTGACAGAGGTGAGGGAAACATTGTTAATTTTATATTGACAGTTGAAAGGCTGATTTATTTCGAAAAATTTTTTTTTTTGGAATAAACCGCACATCTTCTCCCAACTATCTGGAGCCAGTGAGACTATGGAATCCCCAATTGGCATGTGCTGCGAGGCTGAAGGTAGTGGAGAGAGAGAGGAGATTGGAAATAGTGAGGGGAAGTACCTGGCTATTCAGATCTGGTTACCAAACATGGTTAAAGCCATTTCACGCGAAGTTTCGTTTCTGGATGTTGGTTTTTCACCAGAGCAATACTGAAAGTCTGGAACCTGTCTCAAATATAGGTAGATACTGCATATAAGTAATAATAATAACAAAATAAAATTTATTTAATATTATCCACAATATTTACATTGGCGACGCCCCCGATTGCATATATAAGTAAGTATGTCGGTGTATAACAATGATATATGCCACCCTCTATGGCATTTTACAACAGCGAAATGTCTTTCATTGGATGGTACCTACCTACCCAAGTAAGTACCTAGTTATTTATATAACGATTCTTTTTTGGCTATTGCAACACAGCTGACACGCGACGGGCCAATTAGAGAGCTGCAGCTGCATTCATTCCTAATTTAAATTTAAATTACAGATAAGTTTGTCACCATCTCTCAGTTTCCCGTCTACGATTAATTATTTCTATGGTGGGGTTCATTACGTTACAATGAGCCACTTACATGACATTTATTATGTTCTATTTATTAATTTTGTCATTTTTTTTGAGAGCATGAAACATCAGACCATTTTAATGGCCGTCATGAACTAAAACACGGAATGGTTATTTTTAAAATGAAAAAAAAAACAAAAGTTAAAAATCTATTAATACGAATATGCGTATATTTCATAGATTTCTTGCAGTCGGTACTACATGCGCAGAATGATATGTTTAGATAGCAAGGAATTTAGATACAAGAAGGCTATGCTATCATATCTTGTTGATAAATATTAATGTAAAACTTTATTATTCCATCTAATTGTTTTAATGAGCAAATGACTCAACTCCTGAATCGTAATAAACTGAATCCTAATATATTAATTCCATTTCAACGGGTACACACATATAATAAATACGGTTCCATGATAACTCAACACAGTGACAATTCAACACACTTTTAAAAAGTGATATAAAGTCATTAGAAACGATGAAAAGATTTTTTTTAAACCTAACCTAACCTAACCTAACCTAACCTAACCTAACCTAACCTAACCTAACCTAACCTACTTAACCCAGCTAATAAAGTTTTTGTTTCATCACTTTACATGACTTTATATAACTTTTTAAAGATGTAATGAATTATCATTTTGATGCCTCAGAAAATTCGTCATTATAACGTGCCTAAACTCGAACATCGACATTTTTTCAGATTCACTGCTAATATTTAAAAGGAGCATCATGTCAATGATATAAAATATTCAATGTGCATACATATCGTTTCACTTCAATATACCATTACTTCTCACACCTATAAACACACTCACCCATTCACTACACGCGACATCCCGTAATTATCCAATGTGCCTACATCAAATAAGACATTTCAAGGAAACATATCATGGGCACCCTACATGAAATATTTAATATCTGCAAATTGTTTCATCATAGTAACCGTTGAACTGTTTTATTTCTTAAAAATAAATAAAATTAAGTCAGTTAACAATACATGCAAGATGCTCATTTTAACATAATAATTAATGGCCATTCTATCGTAAGTTAAGTTCTGTGGATGCGTATAGTTGAAAGCAAATAATGGCTTGTCGGTATAAAGGTACATAGAACAGTCGAATAAAGAGGGGAAACAAACTATTTCGTTTATTTCCTGTTGTTTAAGTTAATTTATAGATGTCATGTTTGGTTTTTGACAGAAGGAATCAATTAAAAAGATGTAGCAATGTCAAATATGTATGAGTTGTAATTTTAAGTGTATTTTTTATGGAAGAAAGAGCGTTAAAACTGATTTACTAATAATTTTTTTGGTGTAATTTATTTTTGGTGATAATTATAGTGAAGAGAGACCCCATCAATAATAAAAACAAGGGAGATGGGTCATGAAAATCAGCATGCAACAGCGCGCACAATTCGTGTTGCCACATCAAACGCATAATTTTCATGATATAGCCGCTTTGAGAGTCTGGCAATTGTACGCTCGCTTTCATCCTTCCATGCAATATCTATATATATATATATATATATGTAGAATAATGTTCTCGGTTTACCCGCGTAAAGTAGTCCTTAAAAGGACTTTTTAATTTCTGACGTTTCGGACAGATCTCACTGTCCATCTTCAGAGGCCTTATGTCCTGAATTTCATTTAAAGTCCTTTTAAGGACTACTTTACGCGGGTAAACCGAGAACATTATTCTACATCTTACACCCGTGAAAACCTTAACCATAACATATATATATATATATATATATATATACAGGGTGTATCGGCACTAACCCGACAAACTTTAACCAGCTATTCCTTAGCACATTTGGAGTAAAAAATGTTATGGGCACTTTGCTGTCCGGTAGCATTTTTTTTTTCAATTAAAAACAAAAAAAATAAAAATTTCCACACTACATCACTGTCATTGGCATTGCTTTTCGTGTTCAACAGCTGTTATAAGCAAGTATGTTGAAAAGCGTCTTCGCTCTTTCGCACACACTAAATAATAATAGTTAAAAATGAGACGAATGGTGCCGTGCCATTTCGTTGTGATTGTAAAAGTGCGCCAATATAGGTAAACACGTACATTATTCAACGGAATTCAAATAAAATATTGCCAGATGGGTTTTCAAACTTTGACAAAGGATAAAACAGTGGTGAGATGTGGTGAAAATATGAATAGTAAATTTTTTATTAAAAAAAAACGTTAGCGGACAGCAAAGTGCACATAAGATTTTTTACTGCAAATATGCTAAGGAATAGCTGGTTAAAGTTTGTCGGGTACGTGCCGATACACACTGTATATATATTTATATTATGTACGAAGTTACGAGTTCAAATTATAGTAAATTTTTAAAAATTATTTTAGGTTATTTCAAAATTTATTAATTTAAAATAATCTGTAGAATATTTGCGGCTCGTTCTAGAGTTTCAGATACGTTCAGCATCGCCCTAGTGAAAGACCACCATTCAGAATCACCTTGAAATGGCTGTGTTTGGTGACCAGATCTGCCGTAGGATCTCTGACTCCAGACGGTTAGGAGCAGCAAAAAATAAATAAGAAAGAAAATTTATTTTTGAAGGTTTCAACAAGGATTAGGTTTAGTCCCTTCTTTATTTGTTCTATCCAAAAGCAACACTACTTTATCGCGTGCGAAACTATGGTATAATCATGGTAAACTACATTACATCAACCCTTATAAATGGGGAAGTAAGAGATTTCTGGTGTTGCACTTCACCCAATAATGGGGAAAACAGAATAGAGAGAGGGGAAATGTGGCTAATTTATGTCCAAGAAAGTTCTAGAGAAAAGACAGCACAAAATGTTTGTGTTTTTGATTATTTTACATAAAAGTAACCACATAACGGTTTTAGCAAAATGACTAGTCTAAAATTGTGTGATTTCGATATTTTTATGGTCACGAAAAGGAAAGTTATAATATTTTGGAATTATAATACTTGGGAGAATACTAGAAGACGAGGCAATTAAAATTAACTGTTAACCTTTCTTAGCCTGAACTTTTAACTAAAAAAGCTAAAAACATGGTTAATAGCGTGGTACAAGATCTTTAAAATATTGATATTGTTTATAAATACATTGTATTGGTTGTGTTGGTTAAGACGCCTGTCCCGGTAAGATAAGAGTTCCTTGGTTCAATTCCTTCTTATGACCGTTATCTTTTTTTGTGTCTTGTTCTGTTTCATGTTCGTTTATATTTATTAGTATTATCTTCTTCTTCAATAATATATTACATTGATGGTATAACCTTCAACATAATAAGGAATAATCAAATTAAATTTGTAAGAAAGGAATATGAATTCAAAAAATTATATAAACAAAAGATTATATAAAACGAAAAATTAACAAAACAAAACATTTATAGCCATAGAGAGAGGTTGTAGGTATAAATCAAATCATAATAGAAATATAAACAATAGAGACATAACATTATTCTCAAACCACCAGAGAAATATTATATTATGGACCTCTTGTATTTGGTAAGTTCGCAATTAAAAATATCCACCTTGGATAATACGCTATTGTAATTATTGCATAGTCTGTTCAGGAAAGAATTCTGCTTAGAGTTAGTTTTGCATTGATCCACCCTGAACAGGACAGAAGAGCATGTCGAACGCGCAAGTACGTTGAATTATATCTTATTTAGCAACCTGGGCATTGAATATTATTGTTAAATATGACTTTGAATGTGCTTAAGTATGTTGTACGCCTATGAATATGTTGACTGTGTTATATCTATGTCTATTATGCCTTTGTATTGCAGTCACTTGAAATGATATTATTCTGTTGGAGAACTATTTTCTTACCCTTGAAAGTAGAAATTTCAAGATCAACTAATGTTTCCTCTCTAGAGACAAAAACAGATCCTGAGTGATTTTTCCAGTTAGGGTAGGTTTGAATTTGTACCGTTGGCTTTGTAGGTGTAGCAATATAATTTCCCTGAAAGCAGGTGGTTACGATGGGGCGTGATATGGGAGAGGGGAGGGATATGGTTATGGGGTGGGAATGTTGTGCTAGCTAGAGTGGCTAGCAGTATCAAGGGATGTAAGATTTCCTGAGGGAATCGCAGGACAAACATAGTTTACTATACGAAAGGAAGGAGATAAATGGATTTTGTTTGAGTCTGAAGTTCATTGGTTTGACATTAATTGAAGTTATTACACGATTTGCGTTTTTTTAAATAAAATTACTTCAATTTTGTAACGCACAAGGGTCCCAACTGCTCCCGACTGTCTGAAGCTAGTGATACTATTATAGCTAGTGAGACTATACGCTGAATGGCGTGGAAAAGGTACGAAGATGGTGAAGATGAGGGTTGGGAAGTATCTGGCTATTCAGATATAGTCAAAAAACACGGCTAAAGCCATTCCAATGAACTTTTCGATTCTGAATTTTGGTCCTTCACCAGGGTGATACTTTATTAAGTATTTTCTACCCTGAAGTTAATTATTTCAATAAATTTAGAATAATAATAGGGTGTTCTTATAATTAAATAAATTTCCCTAACAAAAATTTAAATGCTCTTTTCAATTCTACAATAATTCTCAAAAAAGTCCATTCAAATAAAATATAATGTCGGTTTACGGCAGTTTCAAGCGAGGAATCGTGAATAATGACGTCATTACGATGATAAACGGTTCGAAATGCACAGGGGAGGTAGGGGGTAATGTCACCCCTCTGAAATGATGCAAAAATCAATAATGATACAATGGGTCGTCATTATTTGGTGGAAGGGTGGAGTAAAATGTATGAAGTGGGTAGGATACACTCAGTAATGCCCGTTTTGAATTATATAAAGGAGAGTGTTCAATTTTGCAGGCTACCGACATCTGTAGTCTAGAAATTTGAAGTTACTACGTTTAACCAAAATGGTGTGAGTCCTTGCTTAGAAAATAGTGTCAATTTGGTCGGTATAGCAGGTTTCATTTTTACTGCTAGAAATCACAATGACAAGTGTTTTATTTACATGTAGTGGGTTTTGAAGTCTTTAAAAAGGCTCGCATTATGTATTTTTTCGTTCTTTTCTCAACAATAACTCGATAATAAACAAGCTCATAAGTCAGAGCGATCGTAGCAGTGTTATTCGCACAGTTTCTTTATAATTATTATACCTGTTTCAATAGTTTGAAATAAATGTAAAGTGGTGTCAAGAAAACCAGTTTTTATTCAAAAAGGATCATCCCCAATTTTTAACATTTGATCCTTCAACCGGATTACGATCAGGAGATTGTATAAAAAAAAAAAACAAAGAACCAGCAGCCAAAAGGATACAAAATTGATTGAAACTGGAAATCATTAAGGAAAGTGGACCACATCGCAAATCTGAGATAAGTATTCAGTGCTTTCCTTCCTATCATCCATTTTATGTTTATTCAGGTCTCATGTAATTTAAACGAGATTAATCTTAAATAGAGTCAATATTATAAATAAAATCACTACCCACTTGAAAATAAGAATATAATATTATTGAATAGTGTTCTCAAATAGTATTGTCAAGATTGTCGTGGTATTCTTTCAAACGGGTGTTTGCTAAAATAAAATAATTGTCAACCGATATTAACAAAATATAATTAAAAATGGAAAATATGAAGTCATTAATAAACAAACGCGGCGTAATCAAAGGAAAACTAACCCGATTCGCGGATTCCTTAAATGCATTGTCGGTAAATGAAATTAAATTAAGATATGAGCGGGTGAAATCATTGTTAGATGAATTCGAAGCAGTTCAACAGAAAATTGAAATGTTACCGGATTCAGACGAAATTGAAAATTATAGTCAACGAGAAGCTTTCGAAAACCAATATTTCTCAGTTTTGGCAACGGCCAAAGGTGCGATCGAATCCGTCGATCAAAGTAAGGTGGAAATTAAACTACCCAACCTCCAATTACGAGAATTTCATGGCGATCAGAAAAATTGGGTTAATTTCGTCGAAACCTTCAAGACTTTAGTCCATAGCAATAGTAATTTAAGCAACGTACAAAAATTCTTTTATTTGCAATCAACTTTAAAGGGAAACGCATTAAAGATAATTGCTAATCTAGAAATTTCTGAATTAAATTACATTTCCGCTTGGGAATTATTAAATGAACGTTATGCAAATTTAAGAACTACCGTTCATAAACACATCCAAGCGCTATTTTCATTAAAAGACATGAAACAAGAAGAGCCTGTAGCATTGAGGTATCTAATTGATGAAACAAACGTTAGTTTAAAGGCATTACAAAATATCGGGGTCAAGGTAGATCAATGGGATCCATTGGTTATTTATATAATATCAAATAAATTAGACACAGCTACCCGAAAAAATTGGGAACAATATATATTACAAGACGAATTACCGACGTTAAAGGAATTCTTAAAATGTTTATCTGCTAGAGCCCAAGTATTGGAACTGATGAACGCTTCTGAGAAAAAATTTTCTAGCTTACATAAAACACAACTAGGCAACAATAATTGCAAAAAAGATTCATCAGTATTTTTAGCAGTAAAGGCTAACAACTGCATTTATTGTAACGAGAAAGGTCACCATATTTATTATTGTAAAAAATTTCTAAAATTAAAATTACATGAGAGGATTGATGCTACGAAATCAATCCAAGCTTGTTTTAAATGTTTAAAGGTGGGTCACCAGGCACAGAGTTGCAAGGCAACCTTTTCTTGCAGGCGTTGTGGCAAAGATAATCACAACACCTTGCTACACAATGAGGTACCTCTGCGGGAGGCCTCCAATATGGATGCTGATAACGAGGTTTCAGTATCGAATTTTTCTGCATCGGATAAAGCAGAAAAAATAATATTATTGTCAACTGCCAACATAGGAGTTGTGGGTAGTAACAATAAAATTTTTAAAGCCCGCATTCTGATTGATTCAGGGGCCCAGTCAAATTTTATGAGAGCAGAATTTGCTAATAAATTAAATTTACCATGTGAATTGATAAACAAACCCGTTTCTGGGATCCATAATAACATCACTCACATAAAAAAGAGAATTTCAGTGGAGATGAATTCGCTTCATACTGATTATAAAAGTGAAATATCATGTCTGATTTTACAGGAGATTACAACAAATTTACCACAAGTGACAATGGCGAAAAAAGACTTCAAGTTACCACGAGGATTGGAGCTAGCTGACCCGAACTTCAATATAGCTGCACCCATCGACATCCTGTTGGGCGCGGAGAGCTTTTGGGAAATCCTAACCAACGATAGATTGAAACTCGAATCGGGACCAACACTTCAACGTACGCAACTGGGATGGATCATATCAGGACCAATCCACATGTACTCAAAGCAAAGGCCTGTATCAGATTGTTGTAATTTATCTATAAATAAAATAAGTCACCAAATAGAAAAATTTTGGAAATTGGAGGAGATTAATCCCACTAAGATTCTAAATCATGAAGAAAAGGCTTGTGAAGCCAGTTTTGCTAGTACTCATACTAGACAAGACGACGGTAGATACGTAGTAAGTTTACCGCGTCGAGCATGCATTGATCAGCTGGGAAGTTCATTGCTCACTGCTGAAAAAAGATTTAAAAATATAGAAAGAAAATTTGTGTCAAATCCCGAATTGAAGACACAATATATGCAATTCATGCGTGAATATGAGGAATTAGGTCATATGGAGGTGTGTGACCAGTCAAAGGGAGATCGTGAATCCTATTTTTTACCTCATCACGCTGTAATAAAAGGAACCACTACAGATAAATTGATAAATTCTGCAATATGGTGGAATGGACCAAGTTGGTTGACCGAGGGAGTCAACGCTTGGCCTATATCAAATATTTCGTGTTCAAACCCTCCTGAACTCAAAGGCAAAAATATTCTATTATCCACAGATATTCAAGAATGGGAGATATTTGAAAAATTCTCATCATTTATTAAATTGAAAAGAGTTACTGCGTATGTATTGCGATTTGTCAATAACTGCAGAAGTGTTAAGGGTAAAATTTCAGACAATTTAAGTGTGGCTGAATTGGAATCAGGCTTGAAATGTCTATTGAGATCAGCTCAAATACACGCCTTTCAAAAGGAATTGAAAGAATTAAAAAACCATGGCATCGTCAACAAGAAAAGTAATTTAAAATCTCTTAATCCCTTCTTACATGATGGTCTAATATATGTAGGCGGTAGGTTGAATTTGGCTACACATTTATCTTACCAACAAAAACACCCAGTTATCTTGCCGGCTAAACATAAGCTAACTGAATTGATAATACGTCACTACCATTATGTAAACCTACACGCAGGACCTCAAGCTTTGTTAGCTGAAATACGATTAAAATTTTGGCCCATCTTTGGTAAAAATACTATTAAAAAGATATTACATAAATGTGTTGTATGTTTTAGATGTCGTCCCCGAACCGGTCATCAAATCATGGGAAATTTGCCACCCGAAAGAATTACGCCGAGTCGTCCTTTCGCTATCACCGGAATAGATTACGCCGGACCAATTCTAATTAAAAGTGGGACGCTGAGGAAGGCTTCCCTCGCAAAATCGTATTTATGTATCTTTATTTGCTTCTCAACCAAGGCTGTTCACTTGGAATTAGTTTCGGATTTATCTAGCAATGCTTTTTTGAACAGTTTAAAAAGGTTTATATCCCGTAGGGGACAACCTGAAAAGATCTTTTCCGACAATGCTAGTAATTTTAAAGGAGCTAGCAGCAGGCTCAAAGAGCTGTACACCAGCTTGAGGGAAAACAACGACAATATTCAAAATTATTTAGTGAACAGAGGTATTGAGTGGAAGTTCATAACCCCTCGAGCCCCTAATCAGGGAGGTTTGTGGGAAGCAGCAGTAAAATCAGCAAAATTCCATTTATATAGAATCACTAACAATTCTTCATTAACATTTGAACTCTTATATACCTTAATTTGTCAGATTGAGGCCTGTTTGAACTCCCGTCCATTAACTTCCTTATCCGACGACATCCATGATTACCAACCTCTTACCCCAAACCATTTCCTTATAGGCACTGAATCCTGTATCATTCCTGAGAGAGACGTCCGGGCGATACCGGACAACAGACTAACTCAATATCAGAGGATCAGTTCGCTAATTCAATCTTTTTGGTCTAGATGGAAGCAAGATTACCTGATGGAACTACAAAAGAGAACTAAATGGCAGACCAGCACTCAACGGGCACTGCAAAAAGACGATCTGGTGATTTTAAAGGAAGATCATTTACCTCCACCTTTATGGAAAATGGCCCGAATTCTGCATACACACCCTGGAGCGGATGGAGTAGTACGAGTTGTTACCCTAAAAACACCTCAAGGAGTCTTTGTGAGGCCCATCACAAAGATATGTCTGATGCCCCTGGATTCAGACACTAAACCTGTAATTGACGTCCCGGACCTTACCAAGGATTGATTATGTACATTACACTATGATGCTTATCTTCTCGACTCCACCTTGGATGGATCAAGCAGAAGACCTGAGAAGAAAGAAAAAAAAAAAGAACAATAATTGTGTTGTGTTCAGTGTAAACTATATTATTTGTGTTATTGAACTATTTAAATATGTAAAAATTAGTATGCAGACGTGTGTAATTTAGTCATTTTTGAATTTTTTTTGGTTATTTAATAGGATTAATAATTTTCTAGTTATCTTTAGTTTATTAATAGAGTAATTCAACAGCATTTATACAGTTAAATTTATAAGTTTACCAGCAGGGCATAAAAAAAAGGGGGTTTTATTTTGTTAATTTCTGCTATTTTGAATTATTTTGTTAGTATTTTTGTGGTATATTTAGATTAAGAATTTTTAGTTTATTCTGTTTGGTTTATAGTTTATTTTAAATAGATTATCATTCAAAAATTTAGTGCAATTTTTGAATCCCGCCCCCTGGCAATATGTTCAATTTTGCAGGCTACCGACATCTGTAGTCTAGAAATTTGAAGTTACTACGTTTAACCAAAATGGTGTGAGTCCTTGCTTAGAAAATAGTGTCAATTTGGTCGGTATAGCAGGTTTCATTTTTACTGCTAGAAATCACAATGACAAGTGTTTTATTTACATGTAGTGGGTTTTGAAGTCTTTAAAAAGGCTCGCATTATGTATTTTTTCGTTCTTTTCTCAACAATAACTCGATAATAAACAAGCTCATAAGTCAGAGCGATCGTAGCAGTGTTATTCGCACAGTTTCTTTATAATTATTATACCTGTTTCAATAGTTTGAAATAAATGTAAAGTGGTGTCAAGAAAACCAGTTTTTATTCAAAAAGGATCATCCCCAATTTTTAACAGAGAGTATCTTCAAATAACACAAAATAAATTCTTACGGTTTTCTAATTGTTAAAATGGATATTCCAGCAAATTTGTTAAACAAAAACTCTTTTGAATTAAATGAATAAGCTTAAGTAGGATTTAACTGACTTCGTATTTCTATATAAAATTCTAAATGATGCTTTCGATAGTACAGAATTGCTTGCATTGATAAGCTTTCGGATTCTACTACATAATACTAGAAGTTGGAATTTATTTCACTGCAGAAATGCTGGTACCAACGACCATATGTATTCGTCACTGTCCAGCATACTTATGGAGGGAAATAATAAATACTGAGTGTACGGAAGCATCATAAGGATGCACTATTCCTGTATAAAGTAGTTGACAATAATACTCAATGCCCAGAGTCGCTAAATAAGATTAAATTCAATGTACCTGCGCGTTCAACACGCTCTTCTGTCCTGTTCAGGGTGGATCAATGCAAAACGAACTCTAAGCAGAATTCTTGCATGAACAGACTGTGCAATAATTACAATAGCGTATTATCCAAGGTGGATATTTTCAGTTGCGAACTTACCAAATACAAGAGGTCCATAAAATAATATTTCTCTGATGGTTTGTGAATAATGTTATGTCTCTATTGTTTATATTTCTATTATGATTTGATTTATATCTACAAACCTCTACATGGCTATAAATGTTTTGTTTTGTTAATTTTTCGTTTTATATAATATTTTTTTTGTATAAATTTTGAGATTCATTTTCCTTTCTTACAAATTTAATTTACTTATATATTATTATGCTGTCTCACTGGTAAAGTCACAAGGAGGAAATCCATAATTGGTTTTATTTTACTAAATAATACTTATGCACAAACTGATTAAATGTAAACTGTCGATTTCCCGAAAATGAATAAATAAATAAAATAAATAATATATAATTTTTACAATTCATATGAATAAATCTGTGTAATGTGGCGTGGATTTGATTTTTATACAAATCTACAGTTTTATTTCGAGACTGATAAAATTTTTTGCACGCTTGACCTTCAAAACAAGAGGAAGGTGACTGTCTAGATGAGATTTCAAAAAACCACCCCAACTTATTTTCCCACCCCTTAAAGCATAATTTTGACACTTTTGATGTAATTTAGCACACTTGAATTTAAAAATGGGAGGAAAATTAGTACATTTTGACGTAAATCCCGGATAATGCCGGGGACTTCAGCAGTTATATAAAGATTTTTGAACAGCATAAAAATGAATGATTCTGTTTTTTACGCGCATTTTTTTTTAAAATTCAGGGATGTCCCCGATATCATATCCCAAGGGATATAATAGATCGTCATTATTTGGCGGGAATGAGGGTGTCCTATCGAGGGGATGCACAGATGATACATAACCTAATTGTTAAGTGCTTTTTGGCGGGAGTTATTGGGTGAAAAATAACAACACGATTGCGTGTTCCCAATGTTTTAGCAGATCGTACTTCAAACCATCCTCTCCCCATCTCTTTATTTCCCTTCCCATACCCGTTCTAGAGCGGTAGATAATCTAAGTCAGAGATGTGCTTTATTTCAAATAAATCCATTTCAAATGGAAATGCAAAATGCAAAATGGGTATTTTCCATTTTGCATTTTAAATGCTTTTCTGAAAACCATTTTGCATTTTGCATTTTAAATGCTTTTCTCAATGCATTTTCCATTTTAAATGCTTTTTGAAACATTCTTCCTACTTTCTCCACTCATCTTTTTTTCATAAGCCCCAAATATCAGTCGGTCCTCAACCTCGCTATGAGAGATAATTTACATTTGTCAAGTTGCTCCCTGGTAAGAGCCCTGGCAATTGAGTGATACCATTACAAAAAATACTGATTCAAATACTGAACATGGCCATGACGCTGTAATATTAAATGTTAGATAGCAGTTTCTATGTTTTTACGCTGGCAACATTAGTCCCGCGCAAATGTTTTGTGGTTTCATAATCTGTTGTCGTGGTGTTTTTGGATTCACCACCATCATCATGTATCAATATGTTCTACATTGTTAAATGACAAAATTTTTAAAAAATTCTATAATTATTTTAATTGTTTGACCTGAGAAACCATTTTGCATTTTCAATGCATTTTGAAAATAGGTATTTTGCATTTTGCATTTGAAATGCTTTTCTAAAAACCATTTTGCATTTTGCATTTTCAAATGGAAAAGTTTTGACCCATTTCCATTTTGCATTTCAAATGGTTTTGGGTACCCATTTTGCACATCTCTGATCTAAGTATCTCCCTGGTGAAAATCACTATTCGGAATCGAAACTTTGTTGTTTAAAATGGTTTTGGCCGTGTTTGATGACCAAATCTGAATAGCTAGGTGCTTCCTAACCTTCATATATACTATCTCCTTTCCCTCCCCACTCCTTCAACCTTACGATAGCATACACATCACAACTTCAATTAGAGTGTAATCAAAAATATTAATATCAGTTGTGTGTCGGTAACACCGGTTCAATGAACTCTAGATCTAGACAAATTCAGAAAAGCGATTTTAACTGAAAATTTAAATGGCTTACAATAAATAAAGTAGGTAGGTACTTAAGTACCTAAATACTAATCTTTTGGTTTTAGAGGAAATTTTGCTTTTGATTTATTAAATAAGAGAAAATTATAAACATTATTTTTTGGAAGCGAGATCTGCTGTTAACAGAACCTCTTTGTTTATAACCGTGAACGATGTATATCAAAAAATATCAACATCTGACACAGCATTTTTTTTTTCAATTAAATGTTTGCTGCAAAGCTTTTTGCCTTATGAAAAAATTTCATACAATGGTTCATAACTTCATACAAGAGGGGAGAACACTCAACATGCCAACTGTTACAACCGTATTAGAATAAACAAAGCAGAGAAAAATCACCTCTGATGCACTAAATGAAAAATAACCGAAAAGGCATAGTGCTGACATGTGCTTTAAAGACTAATTTTGCCTGAAGTGAAACAGTGATGGCTTTATTAAGAAAATATTGCAAGGTAAAAGCGGCTCTAATGCATTGAAGGCAAAACTATGAAAAGAGAATACAGGGAAAATATGCAGTAAGGTGTATTTTTGCTTGAAGTGATATTGCGTTGGAAATGTTAGGAAAATATTGCAAGGTATAAGCGGCTCTAATGCATACTAGCAAAACATAGGAGATCAAATACCGGCGACATGTGCTGTAAGGACTATTTTTGTCTGAAGTAAAAAAGCGGTGGTACGTAATATAAGGAAAATATTGCAATATAAGGTAAAAGCGATTGTGGTGACATGTGCTTTAAAGGTTAATTTTGCTTGAGTAATGTTTTTTTTTTAAATCTTGCAATGTGGTGGCTTAGAGAATGATATTGGCGGGAGATTTTATTACATTTTATGAAAAATGTCTACTGATACTACCTCAGACCCGTGAAAAATCACGGGATATTAACATTGCAGGATTTGTGAAGAGAAAAATATTTATATTTAAAAAAATATTCCAGGAACACCGTTATTAAATTAACTAAAGAAGGAAGTAGCGCAACACGGTATAACACCCCAACGATAAATCGAGATAATACGTTTGGCCTTTGAAAATCTCAAATCACCGTTAGTAAAAATGATAATTTACGACATCTGTCAAAAAATAAAACAAAAGAAACACACATTTCGAATGTAGAATTAATAATACAATTTTGGAACCTACTTTATAGCTTGTATGAATCGTTACCACAAACAATTCCAATTTTTAAAAATAAAGAAAATCCCATTTTCAAAGTTCATTGAACCCGAGTTACACATAGAAACAGTGACACAAGTGTTTAAAACATTGGAAAAACGATCTTTATTGAAGTTTGTACAGTCATATTTTTTTTTAAAGCTGTAAATTAAAACTAGTTATATTTTTCATAAATGATTTCTAGTATTTTTTTGTTGTTTGTTTTTGGGGTGTTATGCCGTGTTGCGCTAACTCCTTCTTTAGCCGACACAACACATCTTCAGATCTACCGGATCTGCCCTGATGATGGACACTGCAACGCTGTCCGAAACGTCGGCTAAAGAAGGAGTTAGCGCAACACGGCATAACACCCCAAAAACAAACAACAAAAATGATTTTGGCCGTGAAAATCTAAAAACTTACCTGATTTCTAGTATTTCAAAATCAGATAAAATTTTGGTACGCCAGTTAAAAATCAAAGCATGATGCTCATTTTGTCAAAAAATCGCACCTTGGGATGAAATGGTCCACAGACATGAACAAATGATTCCCACGTTTTTTTGTAAAACAATGGGCCATGTTTTTACGGTACGTTAAACCGAACGTATATTATTTTTAACTACATCATAGACACTCGAATTAACTAAATAACCAGTTTTATAAAATCACAAGAATCGAGTAAGCAGAATACGCCTAACCCTGGAATAAATCTGATTTTATATGTGATTACTAGGTGCGAACTTCAGTCATTTTGGCTAAGTGTGAAAAAAATATCGATAAATATACACGGCAAAATATTATTTATATTTTTCAAAAGAAACAAACACATTGTGATTTGACATTTTAAATTAATGAAACGAAAATACTTGGTTTTAGGTCACTTTATTGATATATTTTACTGTCTACCGGTTTCGGTACTTCCGTACCATCATCATCTGTTATAAAAATTATTTATTTGTAGTATTTTATAGCCAAAATAAACCAATTATAGATTTCCTACTTGTGACTTTACCTCTGTGACACACCATAATAAGGAATAAATAAATTAAATTTGTAAGAAAGGAATATGAATTCAAAAATTTATATATAACAAAAGATTATATAAAACAAAAAATTTACAAAACAAAACATTTACCAATACATTTATAGCCATGGAGAGAGGTTGCAGATATAAATCAAATCATAATAGAAATATGAACAAAAGAGACGTAATATTATTCACAAACCATCAGAGAAATATTCTTTTATGGAATTCTTGTATTTGGTAAGTTCGCAATTGAAAATATCCACCTTGGATAATACGCTATTGTAATTTTTGCATAGTCTGTTCAGGCAAGAATTCTGCTTAGAGTTCGTTTTGCATTGATCCACCCTGAACAGGACAGAAGAACGCGTTGGACCCTGAATATACACACAAATTATTAAAAAAGAAAGAGACAATATACTAGAGTGCGTCAGTTGTGGGAGAGAGGTGAGGGAGGGGAACGTGGGATAAGTGAAGTAATGGGAAACATACTTAGAATTTGTCTAAAGGTTAAATTTAAATGGTTATTAATGATTTCAACCTTTGAAATTACCGATTTTTTTATTTCCAAAGGTTCTCAATTGTTCAGTCTTAAACCTTTTCGATTTTTGTGTAGGACTTTAATTACTGTATTGGTTAAATGTATGATCTGTATTAATTGAAAGTTTCGCGAACTCTGAAAAACCTGAACTAGTTAATCATCTTAAGTGTTCTTTTGTTCTAGTTTCTTCATTATGCGATGTTTATCCAATATAGAAGGCTGGACAATCATTACAACTAATTTTAAAAATTATAGTATTTTCGTTTCTTTGATTTGGAATTATTTTAAAAAAACATTGACCATTCCGAAGATGGCTATAAGAAGCTGAAACCGGTAACGATATGAAATCAAACAATTTAAAAAAGGTTTAAAATTGTTTCAACATTGTGAAAAAAAATGGTTTTCATAAATAAATCACGGGATATTGTAGGACTTGTAAAGTATCTATAAAACAAATGCCTTGGAATAATTGTCCATCAAAAATATCTCTAAAATCTTCTCTACATAGAATAAAATAAAGTTGCTATCCGCGTCCGTCTGTTTGTGCGCCTAATTCTACGAAACCATGCACTGGATTTTGATAAAGTTTTCACTATCATTTAGAGAATTTCTTCTGAAAGGTTTACATATATAATACATGCATACTACATTTATATAAAGCCGAGAAAAGTCGATGTTTTGTACTCAAGTCGTAAAAAAAATATTTTCGAACCGAATATTTGAACCAGAGTAAAAAATACAATCACTTAACAGACAGAAGACCCACAACTGAAATTAGTATGTTTGATAATGCGGAATAATTAAATTAAAAAAAAAATTTAAACATCAGCCTAAAAAAATACAGTAATTTTGTGTTTTGGTGTAGTCGTTTCAACAAAGTTTTGTAATTTACGCTTTAAAAAAATTGTTTGCTTTTTCCATATTAATTAATTCGTTCATTAAACTCAATTGTTGGTATTGCCATAATTTTGAATAATTTCTCGTTTCCCTAAATAGGGGAAATTTTTAAATAGGGATGAATTTTGTTAGGGTAGTTAATTTGGGACGATTTTCGCACTGTTTGTTCCGAATTTGAATATCAATCGGAGTTTAATGGGGCACATTGAATTCAACGTGTAAATAGGGGATGATAGAACGTCAACAGTACCTACTTTACCAAATAGAGAAAAGGATTACGTGAATATAACCACAGATTAGTAGGTACATATATACTCAATAACGATTATATTAATATATGAATCTTAGTTCAATTCAATTCCAATTACCAGTCGCTGTCTGACAGTGTGGACTGTGGAGTACCTAAGTTCAATGAAATTTCAACAATTTATTTACACTTGATCAGTCTGTTAAGAAAACAGGTTTGGTGAAAGTGTCCCTTTAGTGCATTTAATTCGAGTCTACTACGGAAGATTGTGCAGTGATGACAACGTAGTGTTCCTTAAGTTTAAAATATCGTCCGAAAATACCAAGGGTAAGTCAGAATCATTTACAATTGTTTGTGTCTAATATTGATTACAGTCTACAATAAAACCACAAACAGATTCGCATACAATATTTCTGTAACAAATACATAAATTAAATTTGTCATACATTAACAAATTAGTGTAGTTGACAATAGATTTTTGATATAAATTTAGGAACTCAAGCGATAAATATTATATGCCTCCGCGGTTACGATTCTCGACTACAAATCCGGAGGTCGCGGGTTAACAAATTATTAATTAAACACAATATATTATTAGTATTTGCGGCATGTTCTAGATAGGTAGATACTCTCAGTATTACCGTGGTGAAAGACCACCTTTCAAAATTGAAACGTTACTTGAAATGGCTTTAGCTGTGTTTGGTGATCAGATATGAATAGCCAGTCACTTCCCAACCTTCCTCTCCCACATCTCATGCCACCACCACTACCTTCAGCCTCAGAACAAACCCAGTAGGGGATGCCATAGTCTCACTGGCTCCAGCTGGTTGGAAGAAGTTGTCACATAAAAAAATAGTATTCGTACAAATAAACAAATTTTGATGAATTGTTAAAAAAACATATGCAATCGCTTCTGACGCCATCCTATCTTGATCGTGAAGCCATTGTCGAACAAGGAACTGACAGAAAGGACAATCAAAGACCAAATGGAAAACAGTAGGAAAGAGATCCCTAAGGCGTATGTGTGTAAAACCACGTTCGACTGTTATGTCTTAATATCTTCAATTTTTTTGTAAAAAATAGTGATAATGATATCCTCACTGGGATCTCCCGTGCTAAGGATTTGATTTACATATCATAAGAATTTAGTAGTATGGATAATATGAAGTAATTATAAATATATAATGTAGTGTTTTTTCTGAAATAATGATAAATATTTTACAAGGTTTGATTTCAGTCTGTATTTGATGTCATTATATTTTCTATTCCTGATCTCCCTATATTGTGTGTCCAGCTTTTTATTTGAGATTTAAATGTTATAATATTTTTGTGAGTTTTGAATGAGAGTGGGATCTTGTTGTAGAGTTTAGCCCAAATGTTGAATTTTTAGTTGCTTGTTCGATATATTTTTGACCTTGAGATCTAGTGTTTCTAATATATATGTTATTTCTTGTGAATATAAAGGATTGTTGTTTTAGAATAAAATTGTTTAAGGAAATACGTAGTAGGTAATGCAAAATCATGTGTTTTTGGTTTGAAAATTTGCTCACCTAGAAATGTTTCAGATGCTTTAGTTAAATACTGCGAGTAGAATACATCTTGGCCTTTGAAATAATTGAGTATTTTTTAGATAAGTCTTTTTATAAGCCCAGAAAAAAATAATGTAAAGGCCTATGAAAACTGCTTTAAAGTTAAAAATCTCCTACTTACGAACCCATTTTCGGTTATGATTTTATTGTATAATGTGTCAAATTAAGTTATTTATAAAATGATCGAAAAAAAATTAAATATTTATGCCTGAACATCCACAAAATGAAATAAAAGGCGCTTTTTGGCCATGTTTTTTTCTTGCATAAATCAAAACAGGCGGATGGTGTTAAGCGGGAATTTAAACTTTATCGCTATCTACATAAGGGTTGTTATTGACAGCGTCTCAATTTAAAATACTACACGACGTAGTGCATCGCCTTAATGGACATGATTTTAAAATTGTTGAAGATTTCGTCAGTTTCCATTATGACTTTTTTGTTTAGTGTTTTATGATATTGTCATTTGATAAAACCGTATTCTAATAGTGTTGACAAGGAGTCATGTAGATCTTTTGAAAGGACATGCAAAGCGGTTAGACAAAGAGAGATGACGAATAAATCCCGCAAAGGTTATCAATTTATTTTATCTGTTCCCGTTAGGTACATAAAATAAACACGGCGAAACTAAACAATTTTTAATAACACTTTCCATTGTTCTTTTATCAATATTTTTCTTCAAAGATAACATACAATATTTAAAAGTATTATTCTTTATTGTCTGTTGTTGAATTCTTTGTGATAAAGCACACCCGACAAGAAACAGAGCTACGCGTGTGGTCAAATCTTTTCGCAAAAAGTTTCATTGTTATTTCGAATGTTGATAGATTCAAACTCGGACAAAATCCTAATGAACGTTTTACACCATGCTTTTTTTCGTGAAGTTTCCATATGTGTTGACTTTTTACAATATGGATTCGAGATGAAAAAAATCAATACGTAAAAAAGTTTTTTTACCATAAAACACATATTTGTATCAATATATATATATTAAAAATACAAATATATATATTTTTGTTTGACTGAGGATTGAATCTTCCTCCACAGAGACTGGAGTCAAGTGTGCATCCAATTTCATAGAGATTTTTTTTATTTTTTTTTATTTTTTTATTATTTTAATATAGATCATAGTTACATTAATACATACATTTTTTTGCAAAATATAATATTTAGGTACATAATTGGTCATGTATACCTTATCAGAAAAGAGGAGCTCTTGTGCCTGATAAGGGAGCCACGATTCTTACTTCAGTGATTCAATGTTATGTGTAAAATATAAATATAATATATCCATATATTTTTTTAATATAAGTTTTTTTTGAAAAAAAGTTTGATTTTATTGATTTGTTCTTGTTGGTTCGTAATACAGCGCAATTCGGAAGGGAGATTATTGTAGTTTTTTATGGCTTGGTAAATATAATGGTTTTGCATTTGAGTTGTTTTAAAGATTGGCGTAATAAATTGATTTCCATTTCTCATCAGTTTGTAAAATTCTTGATATTCTGTGTTATTTTTTTCTTTACACATTTTTATAATTGAAGTTTGCTTAAATATATCATCAATATTTGGTACTGGAAACATTTTAAAAAGCAATTTTGTTGGGAAAGTAGAGTTTTTTTTAAGTATTATCTTTATAATAATTTTTTGCGAGACTTTTACTGAGTTTAGGTTGTTTTTATAAGATCCTCCCCAACCTATGAATCTTATAGATGCTTATATATGTGCGCGTGTGTATGTGTGATTGCTACCAAAAGTTAACAGAATGCATGGTCATCGACGACGAGCCTATTTGCTGAGTTTCAGCTCGATAGAATATCGGGAAGTTGGTTAATTTCCACTTTCAAGATTCCACTTCATTCATACATTCAGGATAATAAAAGTGAAATTTAAATGGATGTATTAAAAAAAAAAGTGTTCTATTTTGATACTGATTTTCGTACAGTTTAAGATGGCGGACATTATCGTCTGTCATTGTTTTATGAAACTATATTATGTAGAAGTTTTGCATATTTGTGAACGTTTGGTATTGTGAATTTGGCGTGTATTTTATAAATATGATTTGTTGACGACAACAGTAAATGCAAATGACAGATCATTTCACGTAATCTATGGTTATGTTCTAGATGTTGTCATTTTTTGACGATTCAGTACCGACCCAACACAATTTCTTTTCTAATGGCAACTATCTGAATGAAATTGTAAGTATAAAAATAATAAAGATTTTTTCACATGGGTCATAGGAATAACATCAAACAAATTTGAACAAATCAGAAGCGAATTGTTTAAAAATCTGTGTTTTATCATTGACGTACATTGTTAATGCTTTTTCGTAGGAAGTCAAAGGCTATTTTTGTCATTATATGTTTCTTGCCTGCCAGTAATGATTAAATAAACTGTCGTAGTTTTTGACAACGATAGTTGTTGCTAAAACATTTTTGCAGTGTCAAAGATACACAGTAATGTCACTAGAACTTGATTCTAGCATTCTTACTCCAATTTGGGATTTTAACAGACGATCCATCTTTTTCCTTGTGGTTTTCATATTATTTATTTATTAATTTATTAACGCTTTTTTGGGACTTTTAAAAATGATCAGTATAAATTAAATATTAATACAGTACATATTTACTATACATAAACAGACTTGTCTCAGTAACACTGTTTTATATTTGTCAATTGATAAATTAAAGGTGTGTAATTAAGTAACTTGGTATAATTCTTTAGCTCTATAAGTATTCTGGGCAATGAGGAATACATATGGTAGTAAGTACCAGAATTTCAGCACTGAAATAAATACCTAGCGGAATCCGAAAGCTTATCAATGCAAGCAATACTGGACTATTAAATGCATCATTTAAAAATTTATATACAGGGGTTTCCAATAAGAGGTGTTATTTTGATATTCAATTGTAAAACATCAATGGTTTCGAGCTTGTGTGGCACGTAGCGCCGTCTTGATGAAAGTAAACGTTGTCCAGATCAATACCATCGAATTCCGGCCATAAAAAATCATTAATCATCTCTCGATAGCGCAATCCATTCACCGTAACTGTTGCTCCAGCCTCATTTTCGAAAAAGTAAGGTCCAATGACTCCGCCGGACTATAAACTGCACCAAATAGTCACACGTTGAGGATAGAGAGGCTTTTCAACAATAACTCTTGGGTTTCCGAGCCCCAGATGCGACAATTTTGCTTGTTGACGAAGCCACCGAGGTGGAAATGGGCCTCATCACTCAAGATGATTTGCATTTGATTCACTCAAGTGAATTTTAATAATTTCAATGCGTTGTTGAAGCGTGTATCGTTCCATTTTTATTAATGGCGTAGTTTCTACTTGTCAAATGTCAAAAAATGACAGCTCCAAAAGTAACATCTACCGAAATATCTGGCTATTCAAAATAACACATCTTATTGGAAAACCATGTAGAAATACGAAGTCAGTTAAAATCCTTCTGTCAGACAATTTAGGCATATTCATTTCATTCAATGTTGTAGTTTAATAAAATTGCTGGAATACCCATTTTAAAACTTAAAAAACGTAAGAATTCATTTTGTATTCATTCAATAGCTTGTACATGAATATTGTAAAGTGGGTTGTAGACGGAAGAATTATATTCAAGTTGACTTCTATCAAAAGCAAAATATAACAGTTTAATACATTTGATTTTGTTGAAATTTCTAGTTAACCTAGATACAAATCCCAACATTTGTAAGCCATATGGGGTTCGGTATGAAAAAAAGGATCGTGAAAAACGTCCATAACAAAAGAGCAATATACAATAACAAAGTCAGCACTAAGTTCGTTCGTTTCCTTACCGTTCTCTTTGCAATCTGAATACTAAATATCAGAGAAGTCGTGTTCAGACCAACACGATCTGCCCAGGGCTATTTACTGGCAGTAGGTTCACTTACAGTTCAATACACATCATATCGAATAGGCAATAGGCTTCCGTTAAAGTTCTCTAACTCTCAGAATGAAGAATTATATCCGACTAAATATTTATGTTTAAAATTTTTAATGCATATAGATTGCCCTGATTTAATTAACCTCATTGAATTTCATATACCTACGAGAGCTATTCGTTCCAAAATCCTGTTTAACCTTTCCTCATCTGTGGTGTGTATTTACTACACATTGCTTCTAATAACTTTAATAACTTTTTAAGTATAATAAATTTTGGGTTCAGATTTTAGGTATTCCTCCGCTAAAAATTTATGCACTGAATTAAAAAATAATATTTTACATAGTTTTCAAATTCAATTAAAAATTAGAGATTTTTGTTAAAAATACACCAATACAATCAACCGTGTGACACTGCTACGCGAAGAGTGGGCGAGGAAATGACACGCTATTGATGTCCCGCTTTAGTTCGCTATGCGGGAACGTGAGAAATCCACACGTCCGCAGTTGTATTTTGATTTAGACCATCGATACCTACGACCGCATAGCTGTGTGTGTGCGTCCAGCGCCCATCCAGCGCCTGTTGTGCCAGCCGCCCGGCAGCCAGTCGGTCGCGGGCCGTCGTTAGATATGGACTTCTCGCACGTTTCTTTAGCATCTGCCGATGGTTTTTTCATGTTTTCAGCAATTAAATTATAATTATTATCTTTTTTGATATAAAATATAATAAACATTAACGATTAGCTATGAATATTCATGTTTTTCCGATATGAAATCGCTTATTTTGAGATGTGTATTGACTACACAGCACCGGAACGCGTGGATTTATTTTAGCACAGTAAGGGAAAGGTTAAATGGAACAATACCTGGATCAATGATCATTTCAAACACTCGTTTGTACCTAGATTACATGAAGTTAGTAATAGGTACGCAGATGTTGCGGAACTGTTTGACTGTACGGAATATAGGTACAAGAAGGATATACTATCATATATTTTCAAACAAAATTATTATTGTGTATATCCTACATTTATCTGCTTCTAGAGGTTGTATTAGTTTCATACTTTCCGTCATCATTTTACGATGAAATTCCACAGTTAATTCTTGTTTTTGTTTAAATTATTTCTTGTATTCCATGACATGCAATTATTGTGTATGGAATATTTTTATCTTATTTTTAAATATTGTGAATACATAATGCGTAAGGTTCTTGATGTATGCAACCTTTAAATATCCTCGAAGATTAAGTTAAAATGTACCACATTGTTACTGTTAAAAAAACCACATCATATTGACTTCATTTCGCCTTTTTATCTCATTCCAATGAAGAGATAATGCATAACAATGAGAAAAAAAACAAACATCGATGAATATAAATACATAAGATTATTTATATTATTGTTAGATCTCTCTAAGGGATGCAGTGCCTAAGATGATTGATTAATATTTTGGACCCAGTCACTCCTCGCTCAAGTTAATCTCCATAATGTCAACGAACATCTAAAAGTGGCTAAATCACAGAATGTGCTTCTACGGTACCTACATAAGCTCCGTTCTCCTCGTCTGGAATTGAACCTGCGACCTTTGCATTGTCAGCCATCGCGTTAACACTCGGCCATCAAGCTAAACACACGTGATTGATAAATGAACCGTTAGATTTCGTAAAACTCAATCGTGGCAATAATTGAGGAAAAGACATTTTTAACATTTGCCTTTCGTATTGTGCAATCATTGAGAATGTAGCTAACAAAGGATTTTAAATGCGACATGATAGCATTAGTTTTGATAGGTAATCCCCTAAAGCCTCTGACATTTTTCAATTTACTGCTCTTAGGATAACTGTCAGAATACAGGTTCCGCAAAATTACATTTGATTCCAGATAAATTACATTTGATTCCAGATAAATTATATTAGATTCCAGATAAATTACATTTGATTCCAGATAAATTACATTTGATTTCAGATAAAATACATATGATTCCAGATAAATTAAATTTGATACCAGATAAATTACATATGATTCCAGATAAATTACATTTGATTCCAGATAAATTACATATGATTCCAGACAAATTACATTTGATTCCAGATTAATTAAACATGATTCCAGATAAATTAAATATGATTCCAGATAAATTACATTTGATTCCAGATAAATTACATTTGATTCCAGATAAATTACATTTGATTCCAGATAAATTACATTTGATTCCAGATAAATTCGCTGTTTTTGAAAGTATTTCAAAATAAAGCATTGTTCTTGAAAGCAGATGAAAAACTCGTTTAGATTTTCAAAAACGTTTTTAATGTCGCTTACTGATGGATTTGATCGTGTAAACTTTAATTACTGCTTAACACGAAAAAAACAAACATATTTAAGTGTTATAAAAGTTATTGTCACTTCAATTTTTTAGTTTAATTAATTAAAAATTTCAAACCTTGACTTAATATTGTTAAATATTGTTTCGTAGAATTATTTAAATTTTTTCGGGAGCGTTTATGGTAATTTTTTTAATGCAAATTGAAAGCGCGGTATTATCCCTTTCTAACTCTGTTTAAATAATATTTCTCATCATAAAACAAAATAAGATAGCATAACTGCGACCGTGTCAGTCTGGGATATATTTCTCCCAAAAGACTCTACGGTTGTTTGTTCTGTGAAGAATATCTCTCTAAATTACCTCTAGATCTTTTAATGCTGTATTGTACGTCATTAATGTTAGAGAGGTGCCACCTTGATTAGTAAAGATTACTGGGTACTGACAAAAAGAAACAGTGGAAGATATAAATACGATATTCAGACTGATTAAAGGTTTAAATCATGACAAGTATGTGTGAAGAATGAAGTAATGAGCATTTCACGAATATAATGCTTCAAAATTTACCTAAAATCACTGTTTAAATCCCAGGAAAGCGGACAACTTTTAAAAACATACAAAAACGTAGAATTTAAAACCATGTTCCAATAATATTATAACAAAACTTTTCAAAACGCTAATACACCAAAAAGCACTGTGTACGAACCAACAAAAAAACACTGTATATTATTATCACATGGTCCTTGTGTTTGCCAACACAGTTTACTCAGTGATATCAAACGAACAAACAATAATGCTCTGGGGGTTGGGACCCTTATTTTAAAACGTGTTCACAAACAATGATGTAGACTAAAGTTTATACATAACACCCTGCCACTACGCAGGCAGTAGAGATTTTATTTTTATACACAATTTTGAACTCTTTGAAATCGTTAAAAATAATAATTCAGATAACATATCACAAGCAGGTAAAAAAACACGATTAGTTATCAACAAAGCGCGTAATTTATGCAATAGGGTGCTTTATGATTTGAAATTTTCACGGCCAAAAGTGTGACGTGTAACGCTACCTCCTTCTTCAGCCGATGTTTCGGACAGCATTACAGTGTCCATCATCAAAGCAGATGTGTAAAGATTGTGGTGAAGTTTATGTATGTCGGTGAGATACCGTATTGTCAGCTCCTTAATAAAGACGTTCTTGGTATCCGGTCATTGATGGCAACACCAAAACTAAACGCAGAAAATCATTTTAAATTATACTGTAATACCAGCTCTTAGATGATTGGAGCTGGATAAGATTTTGAAGTTTTTTAAAAGGTAATTACAGCCTATTACGATGGAAAGATTTGAACAAAGAGACCTGACGAAAGGTACAATACTATAATATTCTATATTTATATAGTGGAAAAACTTATCTAATGCGTTAAACCTAAAATTGTTTTATTTTGTCTAGTTTGTTTCATAAAATTTGAACAATTCATCAAATTTCAAAGTTAAATTTCAACTCTTTTCAAGTTCTGTTATTATTTCTTCGTGGGGCAGTTATTTCGCAGTAAGTAGGATTTTCACAGTAAGTAGGACTTTCACAGAACTTGAATATTAACTTTGAATTGTTCAAATTCTGTAACACAATCAGAAGACAATATTAACGACTCCCAAAAGAAAATTGCGAAACAGAAAAGACAGAAAATTTTCAGTCACACTGAACCCAGGACCTTTTCCTTGCCGGGGAAGTGCTCTGATCACTGAGCTTATTCGACCATATCAACCAAAAACACAGAATGTCAATAGCTTACTATATTATGCAGATTCAATCACAAAAGCAGTCCTTATTGATGTAGAAGACAGTAGTATTTTAGAAGGTATAGTTCCCTAGTGGTAGCGGAAGTCGGGGACGCCCGAGGAAGACATGGCACGATCAAGTGAATCAGATACTTGAGTCAGAATAATAGAAGAGAATCTATGAGACGAGGTATGAATGTGAATGAGGCAAGGAGTGTGTGCCAAGACCGAGTTGTTTGGCGGTCTGTCCTCTCTGCCTACCCCTTCGGGAAACGGCGTGTTGGTTAGTTAGTTAGTTTGAAGTTTGAACTATGATTAGAGATGGAAGATGTTTACAAAAGTAACCGATTAAAAAATAACAATGACACAACAGAACACAATAAAATAGAAAGTGAGGTTAGGTTAGAAAAGGTAAAGATTTTTTCTTTTCTTTTCTTATATTACGTTCTGTTTTGTTACGGAAGCATTTAATAAATTGGCCAAAACAGACTTTTTAAAGATGGTACCTGGTGCACAATTAAATAAAAAATAACCCAAACACTGTCAATTTAATCACGAAAACACAGTCCTAAGGAATCACAGAATTCACAGTTCAACTCAAAACTACTGTCACAACGTTGAGTTCGCAATAAATCACTGTTTATAACATTGTATCATTATTGTTTACAGCGCGGTTTTCGAAAGGATTTGTGTTCCGCTCGCGGGTCGGCGCGCATCTGTCAACGCATGCGCAGTGCTCGGAGAACGGCACGCGACTGAATCGTTTGAATTTACCGCCCACCGCCACGGGGAACCGGAAAGAATGAAGAAAAGGAAGGTGGGAGATAAAGCGGGGGAATTTACCAAAAGGTCTATTTAATAATATTAATACATATTTGTACAGGATGTTGCAGCAAGTATCCGAAGGACTTTTACCAGCGATTTCTGAGCAAACAATATAGATGTCGGATGATATATTATATAAATGTTAAATAAAATCACATTTTGCTGCTGTAGTTTAAATAGATTTCGAACAGTTTTCAGACACCGTGTATAACAAAACAAAAACAAAGTACTAAATTTATCATTTCCATCCGAAATTTGAGGTTCTACGCAAATAGAAGATATCAACCGTGATTTACACAGACCTGGATCCTGGATGTCGTCTATAATATATATACACGAGGAACAAGAGAGGACCAAGGTTTGATCCCTGGGGAATATCTGAAAATGCTGGAAATTGTTTGGAAACGTATCCATTTATCAACACATACTGGCTTCCGGATTTCAAACACGAGACGATAAATATAATAATGGAAATATTATGCTGGGTACATTGATGTATTATTTAGTCTATGGCTGGGTATATCAGGACAGACTTTAACCAGCGATTACTGACATTATTTTGAGTAAATAAATAATGTTTATGGCATTTTGGGTGTCATCAGGACGAAATAACACAGCTGTGAATATCACTTATCAATATTAATTACATAACTTAAATTAGACCTACATACTAGAATGATCTATTTTTAATAGTTTTGAATTTTAGCATGTTTAATTATGTGCTAAATAAATTATAAACATATGTTAAAAAAAAGGTTAGGTTAGGTTATACACGGTGTCCGGAAACTCGTAGTACAAGCGGGAAACTGGAGAATCTACACCACATGGGGAACCCAAATAAACATAAAGTTTTTTGATTTGAGCATTTTCACAAAAAAAAAAAAAAACAAAAAAAAAAATTTTTCCGCTATTTTAGGGTTAAAGTTTTTTCTGGTGTTTAGGGTTGAACAACAGATGTTTTAACCCTGCAGAGCAGAAATATTTTATGACTACACCGGATTAAATGAAGGGTGATTTCAAAATAATGCTTCAAATCCGAGTTTCTTCATTTGTTTTACTTTCAAATAGTTTTAATTAGTTGGGTACTTTGATCTTCAGTAATAATTTATAAGAATTTGATTAAAACAAAAAAAAAAACAAAAAAAATCAACTTCTAACTCGATTTAATCGATAACGAAAGCTCAAATAAAAAAAATATATTACTACACAATCGACTCCAAATGTGATGTAGATTCACCAGTTTCCCGCTTGTACTACGAGTTTCCGGACATCCTGTATATGTATGAGGTTAGATTTTTTTTGACGTGTGTAATTGAAGTAAGTGTAATGCTCTATATTTTTGGGGAAGCTGTGTGAGGTTTTTTTTTTGGGATTGTGATCATTTGAATTGACACATTAAATTAATAAAACTGATAATGATGTTAACCTTTTGACCTTAACCCTTCGCTGGCCAGCTGTGTCGGCTGCAAGCTGCTGTGTTTACCGCTCTTCGGTAGGGGCAGGCAGAGAGGGGGTGTGGGGTGATCCGCGGACCGCTGCACTCGTTCCCCGCTACTAAGAGGGGAATCAGTCAGACTCGAAACACACACAGAGAGATGCAGACGGAAAGACCGAATTTAAGAAAAGGTAAAAAAATGATTTTAGATTTTCACGAAATTGTTTATTATCGTGGTTAATTATAGGGTTATTATTTATTAATTAATTAATCAATTACATACATTTATTATATCAGCAGCCTCGTGTCAAAAAATACTTTTTCTAATGTTGAATTCAATGAGGTTTTACCGAAAAATGTTTTGCTCAGAAGGAAGGTGGTTTAAAAGCGTAGTCATTATCCCCAGGGGCTTGATCATTGGTAGGTCCTCCCTCTTGGAAAAATAAAAAGCTTGTGCTGCCTAGCTCTGGTGAGGTTATAGGGGACTTAAAATGTAATACGTTCCAGAACATCAGGAATGAAAATGTTTCCATCGAGCAGCTTATGTGCTACGAATACAATTGCAATTTTCTCCTAGCGTATTTCAACGTTATTTAGGCAACGTCTATGATAGCGTCAGCGATGTGTAGATTGTGGTGACATGTTTGTTTATGTATGTAATTAGGTGCGCTCTGTGCGTTTTGGGTCTTCCCATCATTTCAAAAATAGTTCCAAAGTAACGGCCGGTTTCAATTGGGTGCAAATCCACAAAAAAACCATAAATATTTGGATGACGGGGCTATCCGGGACAACCACATTAATTTCACTAATTATTATACTGAAATACAGGCCCTAAGAGGATTACGCTCGCAACACGATATCACTTCCACAAACGCAAACAAGCACTACACCACAATCCGCACAAATGCCTTGATGATGGATACTGTATCGCTGTCCAAAACGTTGGCTAAAGAAGAAAGAAGCGTAATACGGCATAGTAACTCTAGAATACCTAACTCTAGAACGTGTAGTAAATACACATTATTTGTGTATACACAGTATTTAATATAAAAAATACGCTTTTCCAAGCCTTTTAAAAATACATTAATTACAAAATAATTTATTGCAATCTCAAACTTCTGGTTTTCAAACATATTTTACAAATGTTGCAGTCTGTGAAAAGTTTACGAGATAAGTTTTCTTACAGGATAAAGTTTAAAAAAACACTTAAAACTACACAGAACAGTGCAAAATTGGCTTCGAGCAATTAAGACATTTAAGCAGTTATTATAAAAAAAGTTTTTTTTAAATCTTTAAATATTTATTTTTTGATTCTCCAATTTAAAGCTATTGGTGTAAGCTCTCCCCAGCCACCGTAGCACCGATGCACGCGTCTACAGGGACATTGGCACGGTCCGCGCAAAGGGACCAAAACGCACCGAGCCTCGCACGCCGTAATAAATCTTACACCTGGGCCCATAAGGGCTATAATTAGACGGCGAGTTTCGCGGAGGTGGCGCCGATTGAGGGGTCGATTCGTGCCTAATGTTTCGGGGGCAAACTGAAAGGGCGAAACTACACATTGAAATTTATTCCGCTGTTTAGAACGACTCGGAAATATAATGAATTGTTTATTTAATAGTTTGCATTTAACTAAAATAATAATTGTTTTTATTTATTACTGAAAAATTGGTTGATCTTTTAGTTTAGATAGTGGGTTTCTTGGTATGATTTCCCTAACTAACTAAATAACTGTGGTGCGGTGTCTCCGCAGGGGAAGGCAGTAAAGAACAGGATATTAATTTTCATAAAAATGGCGCTACACAAAAATACAAATTATGAGAGTATTATTGATTACAGCGATCACCTAGGTAGGCGTCTACTGATTTTGACAAGGGGCGCCAAAATTGAACTCGCGCCAAGCGCCGTTTGGCACCATAGCTCTGTCTTAGCACACACTCCTTGCTTCATTATAATTAATTCCGAAATAACACACATTTTGCTAGTGCCCTGCGTTTTCTGGGGAGTTCAGAAAAGTCAAGTGTGCAAAATTTCATCAAGAAGTATCAACATTCTGCTAAAGGGTGGGAAAAGGGGATAGCGGTGGTTTTTATATATCTCACGTAGACAATGACCTCCTTCTTTTTTGAAGGTGTGTGCAAAATTTCATCACTCGGAATAAAATTGCAGATTTGCAAACCCATACCGGAATATTCTTCTTTATTGACTGAGCGTAGCGAAGTCCTGCTTTAACTCGACCGCTTGCCATTTCGTCTCTCTGTAAATTTGTTTGTATGTTCCATTTCCCTTTTCCAAAATCTGCTTAGTCATAAATCCAGCCTAACTATCACTAGATAGTTAACTTTCACTGAAATTTTCAAAATTATGATACCTACCTACCTAAAGAAAGGTTGTAAAGAGAATTGTCATTGAGATAGTGACGTTGGACAAATTAAACAATTCCTTATTTAAAATTTAAAAAAAATGTACATACAATATTATGGTTTATATTTAAGTAAGTAGGTTTAAAAGTGAATTGTATTTTTGGGGTATTATGCCGTGTTGCGCTACCTCCTTCTTTAGCCAACGTTTCGGACAGCAATGCAGTGTCCAACATCAGGGCAGATGTGTAATCTAAGGTTGTAGTGAAGTGTCTGCTTATGAATGAAGATGCGATACCGTGTTGCCAGCTTCAACCCTCTGAAGAGCTGACATTAACGTATAATTTTAAAGTGGTTTTCTGCGTTTAGTTCTGGTGTAGCCGTCAATCACCGGATAACAATCTCTGTCAATATTTACAGGATTTTTTGTGAATTACAATTTGTCTCTTGACACTTTTCAGTGAATTCGGTCCAGTAGTTTATGGGGGACAAACAAAGAAACATTTTTAAACCCGTCGACAAACTGCTCGCTTTCTAGAAGTTTATTTTTTCTTTCTAGCAGGACTTCATTGTATTTGTGTAACATTAAAAAAAGATCATATTAAATTTTGAATTTGAATCGGTGGCGTGTAGTGTGTAATGTCTGCTTTTGCAAAAGTCATCAGAAAATTCTTCGAACATTGTCATTAAACAGCTGTTTCGCCACAGTCATCGAACCGGGAACCCTTTGTCCAATGAAAAAACACGAATCAAAGCGCTTTCAATGGAGCGAATAATTACTATAACTACCTCAGTCAAAACGTCAATAATTTAACCGTTGTTTTCGTTTGTTAAATTGATACAATGATGATTTTCAATAGAGGAAATGATTGTTTGCGTGAAAATAACATGGTGATACAGCTAACAATTTTTGTTATTTTTATATGCTAGCTCCACGTAGGAGGTCCTGAAGAAAATGAGTTTGTCTCATCTTTAGAAAACGCTGTGTAGAGGAGATGAAGGAGAGGAGTTCTAGGAAGGAAAAGGGTGAATCCATTCCTTCAAATATCGTGCAATACGATGGGGCAAGAGAGTCCGGCTGGAGAGGTCAAAAGGTCTCCCTCAATCGGCCTCTCCTGTCACTGGCCAAAATGCACTTGGTGCTCGGAGAAAAACATAACTTTACTGATAGTTTGTAATGATATTTGCCAATTTGTCAGTTTAATAAATTAACAATATTTTATCTTTATATTCGCATCCCCCGCCAAGACCAAGACAAATCTGAACTATACTAAGGATGATTTCATATTGATAAAATCGGTGGCATCCCAGGAAGACACAAGTAACAATTAATTAATCTCTCGTATTGAAATTTGCATAAAAAAACATGATGATTGTAAAGGACTAACGATCAAAATAGTAACATGTTATTGTAGATAATGTTACTAGATATGCGTATGCTTGTACAGGACAAGCAACACAATGGATGACAGCGTTTCCGCCTTGACAATGATGTCTGCCACTTGTTAGGCATTTGATGTTGAATAGAAATGAAGGATAAAAAACAACAAACGACTGTTAAATTAACATATATGGCGTACCACAAGGATGCGAGATGGGGCCCATTGAATTAATATTATGATAGGCTTTAGTTTATTCTTTGATTTTGACAACATCTGTTTCTAGACAATGTATGACTCGTCTATTTCATTTTGGTGTAGACAGTGTACGAGATATTCTGGTAATCATTCATCACCATCTGTATGGCTTCGTCTATTTTTTAATCATGACGTAAAACAAATTTGAGAAGAATGATTTGTTAGCATGTTTAGTTTTCATTATAAACAAAGAATCGTTATGAATGATAGAAGAAGTATAGATACAATTTTTCATTAAAAACTTTATTTTGGATTTGAGATCAAAATAACCAAAGAAACTGAAAATCAAAACATAGTAGAATAAACAAACATAAATAAATACTACAAGACCAATTATTGTACGATTTGTGAAGCTGAAAGTATTATTAAAAATATATACTTGCCTCAGGATCATAACATTTCAAGAGAAGAAATTTACGTAAAGTATCTCCACTGGACCTGATTTGTTCAAAAATTTGAACAAAATAAATACGCATTTCGAATAAAGAATAATTTTGGTAGATAAGTAGTTTCAATTTAGAATTAAATGTATATTGAGCTTGAATAATGTCACGCATCACGCAGGAATATTTCACATCACTCACCCATGTACCAAAAACCGAATAATGGGCCACCAAGAATTCTAATTATTAAATTAATTTTAGAAGCAATTTTGTGTGTATTTGGGGTGACTTATGGTAGATGTATTGGTTATACAATAAATAAAGTAAAGGTTACGCAATTTGCACACAACACACTCTCATTTACACGTATATAAAAAACAGCTGTACTTGTAGAAAATATTGTTGTAATTTCTTTCAAAATACCTTGTCTCACGTCTTCCCTCTCACTGTTAGCGCGCACGGTAATTCGCTCGCCGCTTTCAAAACCTAGAAATTTGTCGCAGAATTCCGCTGCTTGTTACTATAAAATTAATGCGTTAACCATTTTTTGTGAGTGACGCGCGTGACAATACACAGTGAATCATAATCCACTATTCGCAAAAAGGCTGTGAAAATCAGCTTGGTGAAGAAGAGAAGAGTCCTTCCACTTGTGACATATTTTATGTCCTAAATCCTGTATCTAAATTTCGCTAATAAACAATCATATAATGTTAATTAAGTGTTAATCTCAAGTGACCTACCAGGTAATTATTGTACTGTATATTATCTCCATAAATAGTTAAGTAATAACATAGATCACTGTAGAGATGTATTATAAGTTTGTACAGCGCCCTTGAGGTGATTTTGCACAAAAACAGCGCTATAAAAGTCATCCAATTATTATTATTATTGTTTTTATATATCGATGCTTCCACGTCGTTTTGAAACAATCTCACTGTACCCACCGAATTAGTACCTTTGGTTATGGCCCCGAGAGAGTTAATGAACATACATACAAGATGCTTTACAAATATTCCATAAAATCATAGACATATGAATATTAGTAGACCTGCCCTAAGTGATTAAAAGCGTATTATCCCCACTCCCCATACCGGTTCCATTGGAGCCGGCTGTGCTCGCGTATGGCCTCAAGTGAAATTTGAAAACGTGACGTCATCATTCTTGTGCGAACTATGGTCGAGGCATCATCGGTTCATTTTACGAAATAACACGGCAAAATGTTGACTTGTACTATGAAAACTTGTAAAAATAGATGTGAAAAAGAGAATAAACCCAATTGTCGTATTACATTCCATATATTTTGAGAACGACAAAAGTGCATGCAGAAAGTATGCTATGACAATTTCATTAATATGGCCGAATCTAATATTAATACCGATCCCAAACATTTCTGGACATTTGTTAAATCTAAGCAAAAAAGCTCTGAACTACCTAACAATATGTATCTTAACTCTCAGCATGTATCGGGTGGGGAAGCTATAAGTAACTTATTCAATATACATTTCCAATCCTCCTTCGAATCCCACACCCCGTGCACCTCGTCTACCACTCGAGTATATAATCCAAACACCTCAGTACTCAATCTAAGTAATGTTAATATGGACGCTGAATTAGTTTGTAAATATCTTAAATCATTAGACCCTACCAAAGGCAGTGGGCCTGATGGTATACACCCAGTGTTTTTAAAGAATTGCGCTGGTGTTTTATGTTATCCGCTAAGTCAAATATTTAAAACCTCACTGTCTTCTGGCATTTTTCCGCAGCAATGGAAAAGCTCATATGTTGTACCTATATTAAAAAAAGGAGACAAGCACAATATTGAAAATTACAGACCGATCTCTAAACTAAATGTAATGGGTAAGCTTTTTGAAAAAATTGTTTATGATCATATTTTTCCTTGTATACGGCCACACATTATTCCGAATCAACACGGCTTCATGACCAAAAAATCAACAGAAACTAACCTTTGTGAGTTTGTTGACACAGTCCTTGTTGCTATGGATAACGGATATCAAATAGATGTAGTCTACACAGACTATTCCAAAGCCTTTGATAAAATCCCACACAGCATTTTAATTGAGAAAGTCGAAGCAATGGGTATACACGGTGACCTCCTTCGTTGGTTAGCCTCTTACCTCTACAATCGTACACAAGCTGTAACTGTTCAAGGGTTTTGCTCTAGTTTCGTGCCCGTAACCTCAGGAGTACCCCAGGGATCTCACCTTGGCCCCCTTTTATTTAATATCTTTATGAATGACGTTAGCATAATTATCCGTAATTCTCAGCTATACTTATATGCTGATGACAAAAAGATAGTCAAAATCATAAAGTCTGAGATGGATTGCATAGAACTCCAGCATGACCTTGACTCTCTGGTGAATGAATATTGTTTAAAAAATCACCTTCTTTTGAATGCAGACAAATGCAGCGTCATATCTTACTCTCGAAAGAAACACACAATATTATATCCCTACAATATTAAAAACAAACCCTTAAACAGGGTAAATGTGATTAGAGATCTTGGAGTCCTAATGGACAGTAAGCTTCTTTTTCAATCTCATATCGAGCATATTACGTCGAAGGCTTTGAAAATGCTGGGATTTATACTTAGAGTATGTTCAGTTTTCAAAAATCCACAAACATTTAAGATTCTCTACATATCTTACGTCCGAAGCCACCTAGAGTATGCATCAACAGTGTGGAACCCTCATAATTCTACATATAAATCAAACATAGAAAGAGTTCAGAAAAAGTTTTTGAAATATGTCTCTTATCGCATGCGAAATGATGAAAACAATGTGTCCATGAACTTTAAAACTCTTGATCAACGCCGAGATATCAGAGACCTAGTAATGCTATATAAGATAATCCACTATTTTATTGATAGCCCATACCTTTTACAAAATATTCATTTCAGATGTCCATTAAGAGTAACTCGATCTCCGGACACATTTTATATTCCTAAGAGCAATACTAATTATGTTGAAAATGTATTTATAAGAAGAAGCTGTAGCACCTTTAATAGATTATGCACAAATATCGATGTGTTTAACACGAGCCTCGCAGGATTCATAGCATTCCTAAGAGAGTAGCGTTCGATCGTTGCGGGAAACTTAGTAGTGTTAGTGTGTGTATTGTTTTTGTATGGGTTGAATCTGTAGTCTTTTTATTTTTTTGGAGATTTTCCTTTTCTACTAGTTAGTATTTATATTGTATTGTATTATTTATATTCATATGTTTTTCTACCAATGAATCTTCTGTGGAAACTTTACTGGTTTATGCAACTTGGTAAAAATGATTTGTATTAAAATATATTTGTATAACTGTTTGTTTCCCAAATAAAATAAAATAAAAATATAAGCATTATTTTACTTTATTTTAAGCATATTCACATCGTATAATATGAATCAGTTGTTACTATCACATCGAGAAACGTCTGGACGCGAAACACAAAGCTGGTTGGTTGCTGGGAAGTAAATTATGAACATTTATAAAGTGTCTTAACTAAATACTTAAACGAAATATTCGACTCTGAAAATGGAACCGAATTTTTTTGCCGAATTTGGACTTCGCAAGTTTGTTCATAACGTGGCGAGTAATTTGCGCTCCCATGTAAAAATGTCTATTCATTCAAAAGCAGATTTTACTTTTAAGAAGTAAATGGTGATATTATAATGCGAGATGCCTATTTACTGTCAGATTGATTTATTGACGAATCACAGTCAGCTTCACTCCCTTCGTTCTTCAACAGTTGATTTTACCCCTCGCCATTATCTTCTCGTCTATTAATTCCTATGTCTGTGGTATTGCTAAAATATTTCATATGTTTAATGTTGTACTACCTACATGTAAAAGCCCTCTGGGCATTAAATATATAAATAAATTTGGTCCTCAGTAATGAGAGGCCCACGCTTTCATTTGTCTAAATTATTTTATAAGATATATTATGCTTCTTACGTATGTTAAATTTGAGTGTAGATTTTTTTAAGAGCTGTCATCTGTCATCTGTCATGAACCAAGCAGTATTAATGGCATGTTAAGTGTCATGGCGGTCCGGAGAGAAGAGATGAAGAAGAGTGATTGTAACTAATTCAACTCATATAATGCGGACTGTTACAAATCAGTAAAGTCAGGCTTTAATAGTATGTACGTATAGACGGTGTCCGGAAACTCGTAGTACAAGTGGAAAACTGGTGAATCTACAACACATTTCGTCACCTGAGTTAGACACTGGACAGGATTCTAACTTCACTTTACCCTGTTCTGAGATGAAGTGTGTCAAAATTTGCAAAGACTGTTTCTCATAATTTATTTAATGATTTCTGATTTTGAGGTTCAACGCAATATACATTATAATTTACGTGTTATAGATGGCGTTAATTTATATATTTTATTACAATAAGATTTTTGCAATGTATTACTTTACAATATAAAGACAAATTACTTCTTCTGAATATGAATAAACAGTTATGTCCATAAAAAAACCCCAACTCTTTCAAGAAAGGTATACAAATATAGTATTGGATTGAATCATCGGTAAAATATTGTATTTGTCTGCCTTTATCGAACTATTTATTAATATTCATATTACGCATGTACAGGCGCAAAACATAATTCGTGTTAATATTTTAAAGTATAACTTGCCAAAGGTGTATTTTAATAAAATAATTCAATTAACGTCACCTATAAACGCTCGTTAAATTTTATAGGTGGCGTTAATTGAATTATATACATAAGGTTTTAAACACATTTCACTAATGCCATTCCCAGATAGAGCCACGTTCTAATTAAATACTTTAAATAAGATTTGTAATTTTTTTAAATTATATTTTGTACACTTTACAAATATAAGGCAAAAAAGTCCCGATAAACTGCTTTTTAGCAGTTTGTCTAACGGGGTCCGCTATATTATAAATCTCATTATAGTGAGTTTACAGTTACATTTTTACAATTGTATGAATAAAACAAAAAAATTAAACATTTTGCCGATATATAGCAAAAGAAAATTATGAAAAACATAAATAACAATTTTAAAAATCTTTAGAATAATATATAATTGTAAGCTAATACAAATGAATTCTTTCAGTGCCCCAAGTCTTCAGTAAGTTCAACAATTGTTTGTTTTGGGTACAGTTTTTAATTTCAGTAGGTAACATATTAAAACAACTGGGAATCATATAGTTTAACGTTTTTTGTCCATATTTTCTGTATTCTTAGGTACAATAAGTCCTTCATTAAAGTTAAAACGAGTATTATGATTGTGCTATCCAACTAAAGTATAAAGTGACGAACTACACCGCGCCTTGTAAAAACGATCAAAGATACAAAAAAATTGCAATTGCATATGGTTCAAAGTGATGTTAAAACTTTGCAAAATAATTGGAAGCTTTAAAAACGTGACGTTGGAACTAAATTATACAAGTATCTACGGAAATATAACACAGATGGCTCTGAAAGTTATTTTGGTTATAGAAAGGGTTTTGCATTCAAAGGTAATTTTTGAAAAAAAATATCAGTTATAACCTTGTACGACTGAGGTTAGATTTACCAGTTTCCCGCTTGTACTACGAGTTTCCTGACACCGTGTATTAATGTGGTAGATACCAAGGAAATTTAGTTACACAATGCGATCTACAAGGTTGGGAGTATGTTGCAGAGCTGTTAGCTCCTTGACCCTGGACTAAGATATAGCCATTTCGAATCAAGCAAAGCAGATCAGATTTGAATTATTTAAAAATAAAATTCAATCTATATTAATGTAAATAAGTGACTACCCTAAATTTAGGAAGATACCCTTCACATCGCCAAATGCCACCATTAAATATTGGATCGACAGGCTTAACTAACGACATCATTTCACATTTTATATCAATATCTCAAACACGGTTGCGCTGTCGATAGCCAAATTGATATTGACACGAAATAAATAAGAAATCTTTATACAATGGTAACACTGGTGGATCTGTCTGATTGGACCATAAGAAATATGAATATATATAACACGGTTGTGCTGTCGATAGCCAAATTGATATTGACACGAAATAAATAAGAAACCTTTATACAATGGTAACACTGATGGATCTGTCTGATCTGGCATTCCTAAACGTCAAACGACTACGTAAAAATACTAAATTATTTGACAATATTCGTTAGTTCACCTCCGTTCATTAATAAGCCAGTAATTTTGCATACAGCTTATGTGACAGCTCGAGGCAGTGAATATCCGTATAAATAACTCCACATAGGAGGCCCCGAAGAAAACAATTTTCCTCGGGGCTTATGTCATCTTATCTATAAATTGTCTACGATCAAATTTATACAACAATTGTTCGCAACATACAAAACCAACAACACGGATTTCTACAAAAAAGATCGGTACTAACAAATTTGGTAAATTTCACGGAATATTTAACGAGCAATATGGACAATAGAAACCAAGTAGATGTAATCTACACTGATTACTCTAAGGCCTTCGATAAAGTTAACCATTTCATTTTAATTAAAAAATTAAGTCAAATAGGCATCCATGGTGACTTACTTCGGTGGCTCACTTCATACCTTCGGAGCAGACTTCAATGTGTATCAGTTGCGGGAACTAAGTCCAGTTTCTTTTCCGTGCCCTCCGGTGTACCTCAAGGTTCTCATTTAGGGCCATTATTATTTAATGTGTATATTTATGATATTCACAAATGTTTTTTACACGCCAATTACCTAGCATATGCAGACGATAAAAAAATCTACTTAGTTATCAAATCAATCGAAGATTGCATTAAACTTCAAGAGGATCTCAATCGTCTTTTTAACTACTGTGAATCAAATAAACTTGTAGTAAATACCTCAAAGTGCAATAAATTATCATTTACACGTAACAAAAATAAAATTTCCTTTGATTATACATTAAACGGGACACATATCAAAGAAGTAGATTCTATCAGAGACCTTGGGGTAATACTGGATGTGAAATTAAACTTCATTCAACACACTGATGCAATCATCAACAAAGCCAACAAAATGCTAGGATTTATAATACGTTTAACGAAACCCTTCCGCAACCTTAAGACTCTATATTCCCTTTACACAGCGTTCATCCGTCCCCACCTAGAACACTGCACACCGATCTGGACTCCTTTTTACCAAGCTCACATTGAAAGAATCGAAAGAATTCAAATTTTTTTTTTTAAATACATTAATAATAAACAAAACTTACATTTCTCAAATTACGCCGATTCTATTAATTACCACAACTTCAACTCACTTCATACACGACGTTTGATTTGATTTTGACCAAATCTTATTATTTAAAATTCTGAACAATGGCCTCGACTCACCAGAGCTAATGAATTTAATAAATATTCATATTCCAACAAGATCAACACGGCAATCCCATTTGTTTCATTTACCTACATATAGAACTAACTTTAGAAAAAATTCACCAATTCCACGTATATGTGCCCAATATAATACTAAATTTCAAAACATAGACATTTTTAGCAATACACTTCACAAATATCGATTAGAAGTAACTCGTACGATCGAAAATTAATACAATAGTATGGAATGTATCCAGAGCATCTCCTATCCTCATCCTAAATTCCTATTCCTCCCCTCCTCACCTAAAATATTTATTTATATATTTTTTTATGCAATAAAACTTCATCTCCAAACAATTTTAATATAGGAGACTTTTTTGGCTTGACTGTTTTTAACATGTATATATTTATATTTTATGTATAAGCTGTTTGTCTCTTACCTTTACCAATAAATAAATAAATCTTTGGGGATGCTGTGTGGGTAATCAGTTGGGGTGACTTATAGCAGATGTGTTGGTTATACAATAAATGATTTTCGGGGCGGTGGTGCACAAACTCGCCTGACAAATTAATGGATGACGGATTTAATCAACATCGTGTTGCTTGATACCCAGATCTGAATAGCGGGTCTTCTCAACCTTTCTCTTCCCAATCTCCTTCTCCTCCCCATTTCCTTCATCCTCACAAAACATTTTAAACAGAGTTCTACAATAATGCTATTATACAATTCACCCCTTTAAACACGTTCAACCCTTAATTTTCTCTAACTTCTTAACTTTCACCTATTCCTCCACAAGTAGATACTAAATTCCAACAAGGCCCTTTATCCCTGGATCACAAACCTTTTTTATCCGTACAATCCTTCGTCGATTAGGCTACCTATAAAACATATATTGATAAATTATAATACATGGTGTTTAAAAGGTGTTATGTTATGTTGTTTTAGGAAAAAAATATTTTTCGAAGAATTTTGGATGTTAGTGTAATTACCACTGGACATAAGACAATAATATGTTGCATGGAAGGAAGGACTCACCATTAGGAACAAGGGTACTTGTTTCTTCCTGTTTATTCTCCTCACAGCAATGGCACTGAACACATAACGGTTTGCACGATATCGGCGCGGATAAAAAGATGTAATAAGATAAGAGAGGTAAAATCTGGCGGGATGCGGTTTTTTTGAAGTGAGATATGCGAGACTGATTGAAATGTCCAGGAATCGAAGTAGGTAGGACAAAGGAACAACAACATTATCTCAGTACAGTGGTCACATGTATGTATATATGTGTAAATTAATGTTTAATGCGTATTGGTGCAACCAATACAATTGACTAGTATTTGCGAAAAAATTGTATTCACATAAAAATTTGGTGTACGCGCTTCTTACAAACCTTCGTCGATTAGGCTACCCGTAAAAAAAATATTAATTATACAACTGACTAGTGTTTGCGAAAAAATTTATATACAAATTTGGTATTTTCTTAAGGTTTATTGGAACCAATTAATAAAAACTGAAAAACCTGTACCAGTAACGAGAAAATAATTGTAGAGCATGAATTTGCTTTGAATTTCAAAATTGTAAATGATTAGAATTGATAAATGAAAGTAGGTGAGTACCAAAATGATTGTATTTTAATTAATTAATTTAAAATTCTAGATTTTAAATGTGCATTTCATTTGATAAAATGTGTCATCTTGGGCCAATATTTCTCTTATAAATACTTTTAGCTTCACAAATCCTACAATTATTATAATATCCCGTGTTTTTTCACAGGTTTACGATAGCATTTACTAATATGTAAGTATCAAATATTAAAAAATCACACGAATGAAACGCAAAGTGGGAAGATAAATAAATAATCTATTTATAAAAATATTCAAGTGTTAGAATTTGCAAGCAAATTTTGACATTTTGAAAATTTGACAACATTATCACGAACTTTACTTAGTCGATTCGACGAAGCGCTTGCTGGAACACGCTGTTAATCCGATAGATAACTTAATTAATCCAAATATTTAGGTACTAGATGCCGGATAAGATTACAATTTTTTTTAATACTTCTGCTAACGAAGTAAACGGGTGGCCCGTTTGGTTTCCTCTATCGATTGCAATCTTCGGAGCACAGGCGTCAGATGGGAATAATTTCATTGTTATATCGGTATTTCAATGAAAGATGACCCGAGGAGCTAAAGTGTCACTGACCCCTTCGGCACCGGTGCATAGTCGGGAAACAAGGCCAAACGCGCGCCCAACATTTGTACACGGTTAAAATTATCAGTGACATGAGAAAGGTCATTTCTAGGACTTCTTGAGTTCAACAGCTCGGGTGTGGAACGTTTTTCCGGCTTCTGTGTTTCAACTCGACCCAGAGCAACCCCAAAGATAACATAGGTAGGTTCTGAGGGAGTTAACCACCATGCCGTTTCCCCTCAGGGGTAGGCATAGAGGAGGGACCGCCAAAAAAAACACTTCTTGCTTCATTCACATTCATACATCGTCTCATACATACTCTTCTATTATTCTGACTCTTGACATTGCCCGACTCGAGTATCTGATTCACTTGATCGTGCCATGTCTTCTTCGGGAGTTCCCGACTTCTGCTACCATTCGAATTCACATCATATATTCTCCTTGTACACCTTTCTTCGCTCATTCGCTCTACACGCCCAAACCATCTAAGCGTACCTTTTTTAATCTTACTCATTACGCTTACATCAGCCTTGCACTCTTTGCGGATCTCCAAATTTCTCACACGATCATACAAGATATACCACAAATACGCCTCAGGGATTTCTCTGCCAGTTCCATGCCTCACTTCCATACATCAGGGTAGGTACCAGCACTCCATTGTGGACAGCTAACTTCGCTTCTTTGGACAATTGTACACCAAAGAATACACAAAAGTATGACATCAAAGAATACGACAGTAATTATGATTGTATTTCGGCGTAGCCGATTCGACAAATGATTGCAATCTAGGGTTAAGTATGGATGCATAGAACTTACGTTATTATTATTTGTTTTCTTTTATTGTGTTGCGTTTCGGCAGGTAGTCGATTTGACGAAGGTGTGTATTCTAGGGTTAACGTATAAATAACAGTACAATCTCTGCAAAGTTTACTGTACAAATACTTGCATTTTATTCGGTAGAACTGCACAGCCTTTCGACATTAGCTTCTGTAGAAATTAAGATAAATTGGCAAGCCGAGATTATCTCTAATTGTTTCAGGCCCCGAACGGCCCTACCCACAGCCTCCGGGGAGCCTTAAATACTAAAACTCGGTCCCTTCACTATTTAGGGGCTGGTGGGGGCACATCTGAACAGGGACAATTTCACAAAAGGTCGGAAGCCGCCGGGTGGTTATAAGCCTAAGAAATATGGTAGAGATTTCAGCTCAGTGGATATTCAGCTTGGGAATTGCGTTAGATAATAGATAATAATTCGTTAATAATTTATTATAAGCAATAATTAATCGCCTGTAATATCAACACAAATTAAAATATCTCCCGAGTGAAAATAAATGCCGCCAACGGGAATTGAACCCGCGCCTTCTGATTATTATCTGGCTTATTTCCAACACGCCAAATAACATATGGAAATAAGCCGACAAGGCTCAGTGGTCCAGAGCATCTGACCGGACATCAGAAGGTGCGGGTTCAATTCCCGTCGGCGGCATTTATTTTTACTCGGGAGATATTTTCAATTTGTATTGATATTTTCAGGTGACTAATTATTGCTTATAATGGTGGCTGCCCTAACCGTAAATTGTGTTCAGGAGATGGGAGATTGAAATGAGTGTCTGCACAATTAATTAAATTTATTCGTGAGGACGAATATTACAATTTTACAGAACGCGGAGACGGTGGCAGAAAGAGTAGAGAGAGTGGCGGTAGGATCGAAGGTTGAAACAGGAATGGAGATTTCTCTTCTCCAGCTCGCTTGCGTCTAGCAGCGGATTAATTCGCGATAGTATTGCCAAATGTGGGAGGAAATAAAGTAGTCCCACAAAACCTTGTCTTATAAACATTAGAAAAATAATTACGAGTATACCCACTATCAATATATTTATGTAAGAATTTTCCTTCAAATGTATTTAAAAACCCATTAAAAATAACAATTTTGTAATGCTTTCAAAAATTTATAAATTCATTGAATTGATTTTATGATATTTTTATTATATCTAAAAAATATTGAAGATATTCAGGAATTTAAAATAAAATTAAAAAATTACCTAAAACTGCAATAAAAGTCCTTATTATAGTCCTTATATTAAGTCTCTTATTATTATTTCCTTCAAATCTTGAAACTGTATTATTGATAAATCTTGCCTATTTCTTACTTATCCCTTTGGTTTTGCAAATATATTATTTACTTACTTACATGATTCCATATAATTGACCTAGGATTTACTCACCAAACACAAGAGCCTCGTCTCTTTATGGTGAGGAAAAGCTATTATTATTTACCTTTATAAGACTGTATAAGATGTCTCGAAAAACCCAAGAGTTATTGTTGAAAAGCCTCTTTATCCTTAATGTGCGACTGTTTGGTGCAGTTTATGGTCCGGCGGAGTCATTGGACCTTACTTTTTCGAAAATGAGGCTGGAGCAACAGTTACCGTGAATGGATTGCGCTATCGAGAGATAATTAATGATTTTTTATGACCGGAATTGGATGGTATTCATCTGCATAACGTTTAATTTCAACAAGACGGCGCTACGTGCCACACAAGCAACGATACCAATGATATTTTACGATTGAATATCAAAATAACACCTCTTATTGGAAAACCCTGTATTATCAAAAAAACAAATTACTAATTCAGTGAAAGAAGAGGGTTATTGTTGAGTTGAGCTCCAACAACACCTACAAAACATAGTTTACACGAAGTACTGTTACAGTGGCGCCCACTCACAAAAAAATTATACCCAATTGTCAATAGTTACGTGTTTTGTTATCGATGCAATTGACAATAATTGCTAATTGATTACTGAGGCCATTGAAACGATTGACACTTCCCATTGCCGAAATGATATTCATTTATTTATAGCTAACGTGTACCCGGCGTCGCTCTGGGTTATCATTAGGAGATAGACATATACAATTACGGAATTTTTTGTAGTCCTTTTTAAGATACACAATTCCGGAATACAGTATTTTGATGTATCTCACAAGGTTTAGCAATGCAAGCGCCAGAAAACATTTCTTTCACGACTTTATTACAAAACATCGACATTTCTCTGCATTTCTCTTAAGGCGATGCACTACGTCGTGAAATATTTTAAATTGAGCCGCCATCAATAACAACCCTTACGTAGATGGCGATAAGGTTTAAATTCCCGCTTAACACCATCCGCCAGTTTTGATTTATGCAAGAAAAAAACATGGCCAAAAAGTGCCTTTTATTTTATTTTGTCGATGTTCAGGCATAAATTTTTACTTTTTTTTCGATCATTTTATAAACAACTTAATTTGCCACATTATACAATAAAATCATAACCGAAAATAGGTTCGTAAATAGGAGATTTTGAAAATTTAAAGCAGTTTTCATAGGCCTTTACATTATTTTTTTCTGGGCTTATAAAAAGACTTCTCTAAAAAATATTCGTTTATTTCAAAAGCCAAGATGTATTCTACTCGCAGTATTTAATTAAAGCATCTGAAACATTTCTAGGCGACCAAATTTTTAAACCAAAAACACATGATTTTGCATTATTACGTATGGCATCGCCTTAATAAATAATAAAATTATTATTTTGCACCAACAAATGTTGATATAACATGTCTCGACGCCATCTAGTGAGAAATTTAGCACTAACAAAGCGTTCCCTACAAAAATAAAGTTGGTTGTTTACAGGTGAAAAAATATAATAAGCAGTAATTCTTGATTGAATTACTAGTACATATTGAATTATTTGGCGTGTGGGAAATAAGCCATCAGAAGTTGCGGGTTCAATTCCCGTCGACGGCATTTATTTTTACTCGGGAGATATTTTCAATTTGTATGGATATTTCAAACGACTAATTATTGTTTATAATAATTGGTTTTCTTCCGGAAGAAGTTATCTAAATGATAGTAAAAAATATTTAAAAATCTGTTGCGTAGTTTAGAAGAACTAAGCGCACAAACAGACAGACGCGGGTAGCTTCTTTATTTTATCCTATTTAGAGACTAGCTGACGAGTACCCGGCGTTTCTCAAGGTTAGGAATGGTTTGGAGTAAGGTTTTGAGGTTATAAATTCTAATGTGCCGCTCAGATAGAGGTGTATATATTGTTTACACGTGTGAGGAATAAGATACATACTACTATATGTATACTACTTTATATATTTGTGTTTATTTTATAGAAAACTTTGTGAGTTATTGAAAACATTTTTTTACCAATTTTCAATATTTTTTTTTTATAATTCTAACAAAATATGTTAACACTAGACTTAAATTCAAACTAACCATTCCTCCATTGGTCACCATGAAACAGGCAGCTGCCTAGTATGGTGTTCTAATGTATCTCCTCTAAATAAATGTGTTAATCATGTAACATGTACTTATAAATAAAAAAAATAAAACTAAATGCATTTTTAAAGTGGAAATAATATTATTGCAACGAATTAAAAATAAGTTTACGGGTGTCCTCCAACTCTTCTACCATTCACTTCCAAGTCATACGTTCTTCTTACACCCCTTTAAAATCTTGACACTAAGAAGAACACACTTTGAAATTTTGAGAGAAATCGGTTCTCATTTTTACATATCCATAGATTTATTTATTTTATTAACCTTTTTAGGGGCTTTTACGTATGAATAATAAAATTATACCGCATTTAGTATACATAAGTGATAAATTAAAATTAAAGATGTCCACTGAGTATAATGATTTCCTTTCGTGCGCAATGAGGAATACATATGGTGGTTAATCCCGACTTCTAGTATTACGTAGTGGAATCCGAAAGCTTATCAATGCAAGCTATTCTGGACTATCAAAAGCATAATTTAAAATAAAAATATCAAGTCAGGGAAAATCCTTCAATTTAAAACAATTTAAGCAATAATTTAAAACTTTTTATAATCTTTGGTTGTACATGACTATTGTAATAATATGTTTTTTTTTTAATAACATGATTAAAACCTCAAATTGTGATTGTGTTAATTATTAGAGTTAATGTAAAAAATAAATACGAAATTATCGATTAATTAAAATAAATAAATAATTAACAACAAGTCCTGCCACTGGAGAGTAGATATCGAATGGCCACACAAGAATTGTGTGAGGCTATAAAACGCGGGAAATAGACAATCCGATTCAAAAAACGAACACAAGGAACACACTGCCACTGTCGAGTTTGAAAACAGCGGACAAACAACGAACCGACACAACTCTAAAGCTGGACACACATGGCAGAGACAGCGAACTTAATTTAAAATAAACCATTGATAAACATTTGTAAAAAAATATTTTGTTTACGTATATTATGCTTTGATATAAACATTCCATAGTGAAATTTCTTAAAAACCATTCCATTTACCTTTATTATATTTAAAACATTTACTTATGTTTTGTTTTATTCTATTTCATCTTAATTTTTTTTAATGTGAAACTGCATGAGTCCTAACTGCTCCCAACCGTTTGGAGCAAGTGAGACCATGACATTCCCAATAAGAGTATGTTGTTAGGCTAAAGGTAGTGGAGAGGGGAAGGAGATGGGAAAGTAGAAGGTTTGGGAGTACCTGCTTATTCATATCTTGTCACCAAACACGGCCGAAGCCATTTCAAGTAACGTTTCAATTCTGAATGGTGGTAGTATCTTCCACTCTAGAACGTGCCGCAAATAAACGATATATTATTTAAAGAAGTAATTTATGAGATAATTATCAAATAAAAATTTCTCGAATACGCTGGGATTTGAACCCGCATCCTCCAGCTTGCTAGTCGAGAGCCTTACCCCTCGATAACGAAGACCGTCAAACTCCATATTTAAGTAAACTTCATGTTGTATTCTTTTCTTATCTCTAAATTGTATCGATGTAATACGTAAATTAATCATTTACGCCCGTCCGGCTTGTATATACAACAAGTATAAATTATATTACATAGTATTTTCAAACAATATCATGATGTAACGACTACTAACCTAATATGTATGTATACAATACTGCCGCCATTGGTGGAATCACAGTATCCTCCTTGAGAATCTCGATTATGTGTTGCATAATAACACTTTTCCTAGAACATGCGAACACCTCAGCAAAGGTTCTCCTCATGAGGTGTTCACAAAAAACTCCTACATATACTGATTATTAACATCCTTAAATATGTATTTGTGAAAAAATAACCTATTTTATGTACCTACTCAGATACGATTTTAGTTCACAAGTTTAAGTTGTCACACGATGCTGACATTGGTGATACAGATAGTGATGTCATTGTTAAAATATTATTGGGAAAGTATTCTCTCTGAAGCCACCACTAAGCTTAGTGCTAAATCACAATTTGGATTAATCTTTATAACGAATTTGTGTAAATTATGAATATCAAAAAATATGCTTGAGATAAATTGAAGGTTTTCCTATCGTTTTGCTTGAGTAGAATACAAATAAAAAAATAAATATACTCAATAAAAAAAAAAATGTAAAAAAATATTTTTACATTGAAATGTATGAACGCGTAAAAGAAACAACTTTAAAAAAATTCAATATTATAGCTAAGATTTTCTGTGACAGTTTCACTTGATTAACTTTTTTGCGTTCTTATAAAATTATTTACAAAATAAATAAAAACCAGTTTGGGCTTGAAATCGAACGTTTCTATACTCCGTTTGTCAAGCGATTTTAATGCATATTACCTACAATATAAGGTATACCAAGAATATACAAATTTTTGGCTTGTAGCGTCCTCTTAATATAACTAGTCTCTATAAAAATATTTGACAAAACTACTACTACATTTTCATTTTTGCATGGCCTCACTAGACATAAATCAAATTGGTTCGACTCCTTGGATCGGTCGTGTGTGGCCCACTAATTTGCACCGTGTCCAAATGGATTCAGCCAAATGGTTCGTAGTCAAATGGCTCTGCCGTGTGTGTCCAGCTTTACATTACCAATGTACGATATTATTAGTTATTTTATTACCAAACAATAGAGCGGCTTACTCAAATAGATCGATTATTTGGACGCCGTTGAAATATTGATTGAAATAATTACTGAAGGTTATTTTTTTATTGATGAATACATCAACAACGACCTCATGCTGTTAAGTCATAGTTAAATAAAAGAAATATTTATTCTTGTCTAATTTTCAGTTATACAGGGTTTTCCAATAAGAGGTGTTATTTTGAATAGCCCGCTATTTCGGTAGATGTTACTTTTGAAGCTGTCATTTTTTGACATTTGACAAGTAGAAACTACGCCATTAATAAATATGGAACGATACACGCTTCAACAACGCATTGAAATTATTAAAATTGAGTGAATCAAATGCAAATCATCTTGAGTGATGAGGCCCATTTCCACCTCGGTGGCTTCATCAACAAGCAAAATTGTCGCATCTGGGGCTCGGAAAACCTAAGAGTTATTGTTGAAAAGCCTCTCTATCTTCAACGTGTGACTGTTTGGTGCGGTTTATGGTCCGGCGGAGTCATTGGACCTTACTTTTTCGAAAATGAGGCTGGAGCAACAGTTACGGTGAATGGATTGCGCTATCGAGATATAATTAATGATTTTTTATGGCCGAAATTGGATGGTATTGATCTGGACAGCGTTTACTTTCAACAAGACGGCGCTACGTGCCACACAAGCAACGAAACCATTGATCTTTTACGATTGAATATCAAAATATACCTCTTATTGGAAAACCCTGTAGTTAAATAAAAGTAATATTTATTATTACTCAGATTTTTAATAAATAATATTGAATTAACAATATTTCATATCAGTACTTGTCTAAATTTTAGTCATAATTTAATAATAGTAATATTAATACTTGTCTAAATTTTAGTCAAAGTAAAATAATAGTAATATTAATACTTGTCTAATTTTTAGTCATAGTTAAATGATATTATTATTTGTACTTGTCTAATTTTCAGTCAAAGGTAAATGATAGTATTATTATTTGCACTTGTCTAATTTTTAGTCATGGTTAAATAATATTATTATTTGTACTTGTCTAATTTTCAGTCACAGTTACATAATAGTAATATTTATAATTGGCAAATTTTGATTACGCTATTTTTTGAGAAATATCATCTAAGGAACGCCTATAAAGCTCGAAAATAACAAACAAAAAACCTACGTAATTAAAAAATCCTATCTGCTCCAAAATGTCTGGAACCAGTGAGATTATGGCATCCCCAATTGGGGTATTTTGTGTGGCAAAGGTAGTTGGGAGAAGTAAATGGGGAAGAGGAATGTAGGGGAGTACCTGGCTATTCAAATCTGGTCACAAAACACGGCTAAAGCAATTTCTAGCATCTTCTGGATGGCGATACTGTACACCAAGGCGATACTGAAAGTACCTACCACTCTGGAACGTGCCGCAAACAGGTGCACTACAAATTATTTTTAATAAATAAATAATGGAAAAATTTGAATTAAATTTACTTGCGCACACAAGGATTTGAACCCTCAACTTCCGGATTGGTAGCCAAAGCGTTCTTTTCTTAATCTGGCTCATTACGTTTATATCAGTTTTCGTGCTGATCCACTCAGACGAAAGACGTCATAGGCCCTGAGGAAAATACTTGTAATTGTCCTCAAGGTCTTCTGTGTGGAGTGAATATATAAAAAAAAAACAATTTAAATTTATAATGTGCACACCTGGATTTGAATTCGCGTCCTCCGGATTCGTAGTCCAGGATTGTAACTACTTAACCACGGAGGGTTCCATGCGGTGCGATATCTACATTCATTGTTCAGTTTGGTAATAAACTGAGTTTTTTGAATATCTACGTAATTTAAAACGTCATTTGTTTTATGGCGTCGTTATTTTTAAATCACAGGGGCTATGATATTTGCGAGGAGAGGATCATTTAAAATGGCGTAGCGTCTTTTGTGCGGAAATGAGGAAAAATAATCTAATGGCGGCGCTCGGGCGGCATTTCCGGCGTTATTGCTTTCAGCGCTGACGAATTTCTGCAAAGGTATTTCAGAATTTTGCGTAGTGAGGGTTCTGTAACGGTGTCACCACTAATCAAAACACCTTTGGAAAATGATTAAGTCATTAAGGCTGTGTAGTAAGCGTTCAAAAAGAAGAAGAAGATGGTTTGAAAGGTAGATAATAGTAATATATATATAAAAAATAATAATCGAGCAAATTTTTTTCAACGATTTTCAGGAAAATTTTAAAATGGAATCTATCTGCTAAAAATGTAGTAAAAGAAATAAATACTTGGGCAATACCTCTATTAACGTACTCATTTGGCATAATTAAATTGTCCAATACAGATTTAGATAACATAGAAAGATTAATTAGAACTACGCTAACAAAGTTTAATTGCCATCATCCAAATTCAGCTATAGAACGAATTAATTTACCTAGAAATTTAGGAGGTAGAGGTATAGTCAAAATAACTTCTTTGAAACATAATCAGGTAGAAATGCTAAGAACTTTTTTCTATAGGAAAGCTCATAGCTCAGAAATGCACAAAATAATTTGCAAGGCAGATAGAAATATTACACCTTTAAATTTATACGATGAGAATGCCAGCATTTTTATAAATCCCAACCAGGAATTATTAGATTCCTGGTCAAATAAAATTTTACACGCAAAACACTTCAATCATCTCAACCAAACGTATGTTGACAAATCTTCGTCAAACAAATGGTTGAGTATTGGAGAGTTAAGCGCAGAAATAGAAGGATTTATGCTTGCCATTCAGGATAGAGTTATTAATACAAAAAAATTTAGGAAGTATATAATCAAAGATACAAATCAAATTGATGATTTATGTAGAAAATGTTTGGCTTTTCCGGAAACTATAGAACATATTATATCGAGATGTTTTATATTAGCACCGTCCGAGTATACATTTAGGCACAATCCAGTTTTAAAAATAATTCAGTAAAGTTTGGTAATTAAACATAACTTGATTGACTGCCGTAATATAATACCATATTATGAATACGAACCAAATTCATTTTTAAAATACGAATTTTATAAAATATAATATGATAAAACTATATTAACAGACCAAACGATTAGTCACAATAGACCCGATATTGTTTTACATGACTACTGACATGATAACTTAAATCATTGATGTCGCTATTCCAAATTCCTGTAATATTCAAAAATCTGTTTCTGAAAAAATAAGAAAATACACAGAAATGAAATTAAAATAATTTGGCATTCTCAGACTATAAAAATATTAACATTTGTTGTATATTATTTTAAATGATAAAATTGTGAAATAACACAAATTAATAAAATAAAATGTACTTGTGCACACCGGGATCTGTACCCACGACTTTGTAAGCCTTACCATTCGACCGTGGAGGCCGTCAATCGTAGAAAAAGTTATTAAATAATCTTAAATACATTACAGGCATAATATTTTTAAAAAATCCTCTCGTAAAAAACAAATTTTAATTTTCGGATATTACACATAGATTAGGTAAGATAACTAAAATTCACTATAATAATATTAACTGCTGAAAATAAAAAAAAAATCTTGTAGAGTACATCTAAAACTAACATATGAATTACGCTAAAATTGCGAAACAAAGAGAAGTGAGAGCTCGTCTGCCTGGATAATCCCGGTGTAGTCATGTCACAAGTTAATGTTATTAAGGTTTCAAAAAAACTAACCTTACTTCTAAGAAACAGTGCAATAAATATAACCTACCCCAAAATCTCTATTATCTGCATCCGAACATCTCAAGAATATTGTGTAATAAACGACGTGCTGCCAATTAAAAGATATTCCCTCGGTTGAAACCAGGTCGTGAAATCAACAAAAATCCCGTAACCCAGGTATTATTTCAAGCGCAGCACTGGGATTACGGATATAAAAGATAGTGTACACCTAGGGAGATGTGCAATGATATGTCAGCCCCGATACCAAATAAATTTATAATACCCTTATGCAGTATTCACGTAAAAAGAAGAAATAAAAAATCTTTCTTTCGAACCAATGTTTTCTAAATCAACATCCAACGAACTTATGCATTGAGCTTACATAAAACAACCACCAACTCGTTAAATTAATTATGCAAAAGGAAGAATGCCTTCAGAGACCCGGGATATAACTCTTTGTTGAGTCAGCCTCTCTCCTTGCTCCTTACTCCTGGTAGATATTGACTCATCGACCAAAATACTAAACAACAACATCTCTGGGTAAACACAGCAGGTAAAATGGTGTTGTACGACGGACATGAATACATCTGGTAAACTAAAAATATTACGTTTGATTTTATAAAGATTCGTATTTTAGAAGTGGTTTAACCATGTAGTTATCATTTTAAAGATTTAATAGACCGATATCGATAATGCAATGAATAAGAAATTGATATACGCTGGCATCATTGGCGCATATGTCTATGATTCGACATTATTTAACGTCATACGGTTATGTAAATGTGTAAAAATACTAATATATTGACAATGTTCAATTGAAATATTAACTTTAATATACATTTGCATTCCGCGTGTCCTGTTTGACGCTATAAATGGTCTTTATTCATAGTCATAACTAACAACTTTTTTTCTCAAAGTTGGAACGGAATCAATTAATCGAGACTTATTAACTAAGTCTATGGAACGTTCATACGATTTCTTTCAATTCTAAGAGCTTCATTGAAATGCCATTTATTTTGCATAACGAGTCAAAAAATCCGAGTATATTGGCAGCTTATGCCACCATCGGAATCATATTCTGGCCGTGCTCGCAAATGTCGCTAACAGACCATAGATGATGGATTTAGTCTACATCGTGTTGATATAGGATTTTATCGTGCTAGATATCCTGATATTTAAGTAAGTCTAAAGTCATGGTGTTTATTAGATAAAGTATAAGAGTGGAATATAGTTGTGAATGATGAACACTTGGAGCAGGTGGATGAGTTTGTATATTTAGGAAGTGTGTTCTAGAGAGATGGGAAGGCTGACAGAGATATTGAAAGAAGAGTAAATGCAGGAAACTGCATTAATGAAAGAATTGAACAAGGTTGGCACCAAAGATATTAGAAGAACGAGATATGCTATGTTGGCCGCCGGACCGTAGGCGGAGTACTACCTAATTAGGGTACTTTGAACACCATCGGGACGTGTACGCACAGAAATCTGTTCTCTGTATTAGTGCGGATACCTTAGCGTAAGCGAAGGTGTGCAGTGGTATTGGTGAACAAAACCGGCGACACTGGGCAAAACAATTCCACACAGTATGAACTGCTCATAGCACATCTCGTTCTTTTAATATCTTTGGTTGGCGCTGTCAAAAAATTGTCCAAAGAAGTTAAGTTAGCAGTCCACAATTGAGTGCTGGTACCTACCTTGATGTATGGTAGCGATGCTTGTATCTGGCAGAGGAAGGATGAAAGTAGACTAATTGCTGTAGAAATAAGATCTCTGAGGCTTGTGTATGGTAAAAGGTAAAACAACGTAACGTGTGAAAAATGTGGAGATTCGGAAAAACGAAAGACGTAGTGAATAGATGGTTTGAGCATATTGAGCGAATGAACGAAGAAAGGAGTGTAAGCAGAATATATGACGCGAATGTAAATGATTGGAGAAGTCGGGAACACCGGAGGAAGACATGTTTGGCGTTTTTTGGAGATGTGGGATTGATCAATGAAGTTAGTTCCTTAGAGCATATTTTATTGAAGTACGGTTGAAAAAAGGTCAACATTTCCACATGACGCTGATGTTCTAAAGATTTAAGATGCCATAGACCCAGTTATTAGGACTTTTGTGCGGTATTCACATAAAAAAGTAGTTAATATCAATGAAGACAAATAAGCGACTTCCTAACGAACATTTGAAACTAAAAAATCAGAAAAAAGATACGGACGCATCTAGGAATTGAACCCATGATCTTTGCCTTGCGGGGCTCTGCTCTAACCACTGACCTAATTCGACCATATTTCCTTTGATCATACTTCCACTAAGAACTACAAACATTATCTTCATTTTCTTTAGCGCATATTGTTATTTGTTGCTATCTTTTTGTATGATTGCAAGTGAGGTAATAGGGTGAAAGTAATATCATTTTTTATTATCATCTTCTTCTTAAATGATAATAAAATAGTAATTTAGAATCAATCAGGCCAACTGTATCCTACTGTTATATCACAGTGACTAAGTAATTGAAAATAGAACTGTCCGATATTTTTTCTTTTATCCAACACTAACAAATCGCGCTCCGCGGACCTTGAATCAAAGACGTCTTAATTGTATAATTATTCGCTAAACATGAAGTCTGGCAGCGTTATAAATAGGTCCTTTGTGATTCAGATTGTCCTGCACAGGATAAATGCGTATTGAACCTGATAATTCATTTGTTTAGCCTGTTGTGGCAACAACATAATTCAACGATACAAAAATTAACCAGTAAAAAACATCGTTTTTGTTAGTTTTTTGGGATAACTTAAAAAGTAAAATATCAATTATAAATAGGTCCTTTGTGATTCAGATTGTCCTGCACAGGATAAATGCGTATTGAACCTAATAATTCATTTGTTTAGCCTGTTGTGGCAGCAACATAATTCAACGATACAAAAATTAACCAGTAAAAAACAATCTTTTTTGTTTGTTTTTTGGGATAACTTAAAGAGTAAAATATCAAATTGTAAAATTTAATCATTGAAGATAATATTACCGAAACTCTAACGAAAATTTGAAACAGACTCTCGACTAGCAAGCTGGAGGTCCGAGTTCATATTACGCTATAAATGAACGTTTTTGAATGCTAATTTTATTTTCTGAAGTCGAATAACTAAGTTGAAACATTCTGTATGTATGCAAAGCATCTGACTAAGTATCTACTGACAATTATTAATTGTTTTACATTCGTAAAACTGAGTGTAGGTGCAAGTCTAGTGCTGTTTCGAATAATAATGTTTATTTTCAACAGTTTATTGCATTGCTTTTACCGCTTTTGTGATTTATGACGTAAACTCAAAATAGATTTACGACAGACGTTCCTTACTAGTTCGATTGCAAACAACATGATGTTGTATATACGAAAACAGAATCATGAATAATAATACTGACAGAAAAGCACCTATCGGATTTCCTCGAAACTATTCTAGTAACGCTACTTGACACCACACACTAGTGGCGCTATTCACGAGATGTTGAAATACAACAGCAGATGGCGATAACGTCCACTTTTTTGTATTAGTTAAATAAATTAGCACTGGAGAGTTACTTAAAAATCATATACCACATGAAAGAAATAAAATTGAGAATACAAATTTAATTAAGTATTTGTATTCACTTCCGACTGTGAAAATCTCAGATGAATCGGTAATAATTTAATTACAAAAACAAATGGTGTACACACTGCCCTCTACTGAAAAAATTAAAATCATGTGCTGGCTCATGTTTTTGTGAGTACGGGTATAGTAGCCGTAACACATAAAATAATGTATTTTTTTATTATACGAACAATGTTTGCATATTGCCATCTATCGATGAAAATTATAAGTACTAACAAAATCGCACGAAAATCACAAATAATACCGAGGTTTCACTCTGCCATCTATCGGACAAAAGTGTAAGTACTAGCTGAATTTAATCCGCGAACTCAAAAATATAAAATAATTGTAAACTTTACGTAGAAAACATGAAATATCATAGAAAATTAGAATAAAATTAATATAATATTGTTCATTTACCTGTGCTGGACCATGTTGGCGTTCGTAGCAGCAATCAGGTCCTCGCAAGCAGCGCCTCCTGTCATCCTAGTGACGTTCAAGTCGCCTGTTTTACCGACGCCGCCATTGCTATTGCTTCCCGCCGAATTAGCTGTCAAATGATATGGCTGTTGATTCTTCTGCTGCAATTGCTGCTTTGAGGCCTGCTTGTGTCTGCTTAGGGCGAAGAACAGGGCAAGGATAGCCTTTAGTTTGCCCTCTCGAATGTCCTCGGCGGTCACTTGCTCGAGTCCTTGCACTCGTTGGGTGTGCAAAAAGTGAAGGCAAGATGATACAGCGTCGTACTGTGAAAAAAAAGAAAAAAATAGATGAATTATTTAGTCATTTTTTTCTAAAGTACATCTAATTTCAATTTTCGACCCAGTTGCGCCATAGTAGCCAATTTCAAAGATATTTTTGTTTTGGTTTAACTGAGGATTAAACCTTCATCCCCAGGAGTCGACGGTGCTAACAATTGAGCTAAATTTCGATTGGGTAGGACAGACATTTATTTCGTACAATAACTGTTGTAATATCACCCAATTTCAGAGATACGCGTATGTGTTATATGCGAATAATTTACAAGAGTCCCAACTACCCACAGTTAACGGGAGCCAGTGAGATTATGGCATCCCCGATTGAGGCATGTTTTGAGGCTGAATGAAGTGGGGAGGGGAAGGAGATGTGGCATCTAAGATTAAAATACTAGTAGAACAAACCTACGCATATTAATTTATAAATCTTTAAGAGTATTGGGATGATTTATTATTTATATATTTATCATAATAATACAAGACAAAATGTAACATTCTTCTGCAATACATACACAACCAACTATCAGTCACACTCACTAGCCAATATTTTGCATGATCTGTACCATTGATATATTTAATGACACCATTTATAGAACTAAGCTTAATCTATACCAGCACTTTGTAGAATCTTACCAATTATAGTAACGTTGGTACTGTAGTTTTATTGATTTGTCTTATATATATAGTATTTATGTATAGTGTGTTCTAGTTTCTAAATTGTGTTATGTTACTGTTACATGTTTTAAAAATATTGTTTCATATTCAGTTTTATCAGTTTACTGTTATATCATGCTTTAAAAACTTAGGTTTCAATCAATTCATTCGACGCGTAATTGTATTCTCACGTATCCACAAATACATCGTTTGACCACCACTGTGAAATTGATACTTTAAAAACGCTATCGGCTGCCGACAGTAAAAAAACAAGAAAACATTAATTACCCATCTAAAATTTCCCATTCTTCTAAACGCTATTTTATGTTTTTTCATTGAGAAATTAATGCAAGCAACCTAATAATGATTTATTAGTTCAACGGTAAATGTAGAAATTGTGCATTTTTTGTGGCCTATTTTGAGAAACTAGTTTTTAGAGCAACTTGATTTGCTCTAAAAAAATATTATTTATTTACTTGTATAATACCAAATGGTCTGTTAATTTGTTTATACGTTCCGTTTCCTTTTTAATAGTGGCCATTTAAATGGTTCAGTTAAGAGGAAGCTCCAAGCCAAAATGTGTATATTATTGGTATACCTTATATTGTATGTAATAGGAATTAAAATCGCTTGACAAACGGAGTCTAGAAATGATCGATTTCAAGCACAAAACTGGTTTTTATTTGTTTTGTAAATAATTTTATAAGAAAGCAAAAAAGTTAATCAAGTGAAACTGTCACAGATAATCTTAGCTATAATACTGTATTTAAAAAAAGTTTTTCCTTTATGCGTTCATACATTTCTATTGAAAAAAAAAAAATTTTTAGTAGTTTGAATTTATATTTTTTATTGAGTAACTTATTATTTTATTTGTATTCCACTGAAGAGAAACGATAGGAAAACATTCAATTTATCTAAAGCATATATTTTGGTATTCATAATGTACACCAATTCGTTATAAAGATGAATCAAAATAGTGATTTGGCATTAGCTTCGCCTTAATATTTCAAAGCAAAACTTGCAAACAGCGTTTTTACAAAAATAATTAATCTTTAAAGTATACCCACCTAGATGATTTTACGAGTATTTTGACATACTGTGACATCAAAATGACAGTTGTTGTAGATAATAAATGGCATAAATATAACTGTTCAAATTTTCTGTTAGTAAAAAATGATTTAATTTCACTGAAATTAAAAAAAAAGACTTATTTAATTCACTTTTGAAATATTTTCGGGTCGCCCGGTATTCAAGGAATCAACATTATATCGCGCATTTGAATTCATTGATTTGCAAACCGGTTTTGCGCCCATGTGTGTTGGTTGTTGATGAATTAAAGACATTATTTATTTTATTATCTTCGTAGGCACGAATGTAATCTTCGATAGATAAACACGAATACCGTTTGAAATTGAGATAGAGTTTTTTGATAATGAATTTTGACTAACAAATAAATGGTGAACGGATAAATCATCACAATGATAATTCATCACATTTTTAAAAAATTATATAAAGTCATGGAAAGTGATGAAACAAAAACTTTATTTACTGGGTTAAGTAGGTTAGGTTAGGTTAAAAAACAAATTTCCTCGTTTCTAATGACTTTATATCACTTTTTAAAAGTGTGTTGAATTGTCACTGTGTTGAGTTATCGTGGAACCCAAATAAATATATCATATACTGGTAACGCCATTATATCATCATAATTATTTTAATACCCTGTTTCGCCCGTGTCAGATTCCTTTATATATTATTTATAGAACCGTCAAGCAATCTCTCCGAAGGGGCAGGGAGAGAAAATAGACCGCCACATAACCCTATTTTGACCCACACTCCTGGCTTCAATAACATGTATACATAGGTACTCTTATATTTCTTATATTGTGAATTTCGCACAAGAGTCAATCTAACAAATTGGAACAAATTAGGTAAAAGTAGATTTTTGCAGGTGAATAGTATCTACTACAAGGAGTATTTTTACAAGAGTCCCCAATCCTCCCACTCTTGCTTCCCCCCTGTGCCCCCCAAACATTTAAATTGTAGATTCTACTAAAGCTATGATATCTTCTAAACTAAAGCAAATTTAGCAAATAATAATGAGATTGTTGTTAAAAAATACATTTAATTAAAAGTAATTTTTTTTAGGTCGAATATTTTTTTAACGATTCTCACTGTCTCAGTAAAACTATGTATTATTATTATTTATTGGATGATTTGTATAGCGTCGCTTTTGTGAGATATCACCTCAGGGGCGCTTTACAGTTACTGCAGGTATTACAAAAAAATATAAACATTACAAAAATAAATTGAAATTAAGTTAAATAAAATGTAGTACAGAAACAGGTGACACGAAGATGGAGAATCTGCAGCAAGAATCCTAGGTGGTGAGGAAACTGGACCAGCTGCTGCAGCGAGAGAGTGCACCGCGTCCACAAACAGTGCCAGCACGAGGTTCGTCATCCGTCCAGGTATGTGTCTGCTGCTAATAAAGCGCTGACACAATATCCTCTCATAGATACCAGACCTTGGCAGCACCGCTGTGACTACAGACGAAGATAGAGGATGGAGACTCTGCAGCAAGAATCCTAGGTGGTGAGGAAACTGTCTCCTAGGTGGTGAGGAAACTAATCCCCAGTGACCGGATAACTCATCGAAATGACAATTCAACACACCTATAAAAAGTGCCGTAAAGTTATGAAAAGTGATGAAACAAAAACTAGGTTACACATGAAACTATTTAATCTAGTTTTTGTTACAGGTTTATTTGGTTATAAGTTAAATATGTAACTATTTAACCTACGTTTTGTTTCATCGCTTTTCATAACTTTATAGCACTTTCAAATTGTCATTTCGATGATAATTTGGGTATATTGTGAAGCTGAAGGTAGTGGAGAGGGAAGGAGATTAATAAGAGAAGTATTAGGATGTACCCGCCTACATGACAAACGATCATAAAAACAGATTTTTTGTTTTTAAATTAACAATTTTTTTTTGTTCGCAAGTGCGAAGGGCAATTATTAAGAGTTCATTGACTTATAACATTCATAATCGAAATTTATTTCAATGTCAATAAACAAATCACGTTACGAATAGTAATTTAAATTATAAAAACCATTATGTCTAAGGTTAAAATTATTTCAAGTTCTCTACAAAGACGTTATTATCTGTAACCATAGACATATGAATATTAGTAGACCTGCCCTAAGTGATTAAAAGCGTGTTATCCCCACTCCCCATACCGGTTCCATTGGAGCCGGCTGGGCTCGCGTATGGCCTCAAGTGAAATTTGAAAACGTGACGTCATCATTCTTGTGCGAACTATGGTCGAGGCATCATCGGTTCATTTTACGAAATAACACGGCAAAATGTTGACTTGTGCTATGAAAACTTGTAAAAATAGATGTGAAAAAGAGAATAAACCCAATTGTCGTATTACATTCCATATATAAGCATTATTTTACTTTATTTTAAGCATATTTACATCGTATAATATGGATCAGTTGTAGAAACATATACTATCACATCGAGAAACGTCTGGACGCGAAACACAAAGCTGGTTGGTTGCTGGGAAGTAAATTATGAACATTTATAAAAGTGTCTTAACTAAATACTTAAACGAAATATTCGACTCTGAAAATAGAAGAAACTTTTTGCCGAATTTGGACTTCGCAAATTTGTTCATAACGTGGCGAGTAATTTGCGCTCCCATGTAAAAATGTCTATTCATTCAAAAGCAGATTTTACTTTTAAGAACTAAATGGTGATATTATAATGCGAGATGCCTATTTACTGTCAGATTGATTTATTGACGAATCACAGTCAGCTTCACTCCCTTCGTTCTTCAACAGTTGATTTTACCCCTCGCCATTATCTTCTCGTCTATTAATTCCTATGTCTGTGTCTGTAACAATAAAATCATATTGAATTTAAGACGATATAAAAACAAACAACCATGTAATGTGATACTAATGTACGAACAGTCATTAGCAACATGATTCTGAAATTTAATATCGAATGGATAACACGTTGCATGTCTTAGTATAAATAAAGAATAATTACTATACATTAAATTTATTAGGATTAACTTATAAACCTCATTGTAATATTTGTACAGGGTGTCCGGGGTAAAGTGCACAAACTTCGGGAGGTGATTCTACACGATGGTGAAAGTAAAAAACAAAAATAAGTTTTTTCTGGATAAATTCCGTTTTTTTTCCTGTTTTTTTTTTTCTCTTTTTGTTTTTGCACATCCGCCAACTCCTTCTTTAGCCAACGTTTCTACACATCTGCCCTGATGTTGGACACTGTAACGTTGTCCGAAACGTTGGGTAAATAAGGAGTTAACGCAACACGGCATAACACCCCAAAAACAAATGGAAAAAATACTTTTTACTAAAATATCTTTTCATTTAAGAATATTTGTTTTCCCATACAAAAAATTCAACTTTTTTTACCTAAAAAATTACCTTAAAACGTTGGAATATCGAAAAAAGTAATTTATATTATCTACTCCTAAAATCATACAGAATCATCTCCCAAAGTTAGTGCAATTTACCCCCGGACACCTGTTTATATTACAATGAGGTTAATTAAGTTTTTCCTAATAAATTGAACATTCAATTTCGGCTAGAAAAGTCAATAGATCTAAATTTCTATATGTCTTTAACTCTGGTTCAATGAAGTCTAGGATTTGCTTTGAATGTAAGTGCCATTTTCAAAATTGGAACCGATTGTAATAAAACCGATAAGTACCTACCCATTGGTTCCATGATAACTCAACACAGTGACAATTCAACACACTTTTAAAAAGTGATATAAAGTCATTAAAAACGATGAAATTTTTTTTTTAAACCTAACCTAACCTAACCTACTTAACCCAGTTATAAAGTTTTTGTTTCATCACTTTTAATGACTTTATATAACTTTTTAAAGATGTGATTTTGATGATTTATCCGGTCACCTTACCCATTATGTATTTTTGACTACCCAATTTCTTTCGTGTTTGCGAATGTCGACTAATAACAACAAATATTGATAAAGACTTTTATCGTTTCGATATTGACTATTATGTTCCCCAAGCAACTCATTAAAACAAACCTAACGTAGGGTATCGTGAAGATTATCTAACCTAAACTATCCTATGTAGATGATAAACAATTTATTGAAAAGATGTTCAATCCGTAAAAATGAACAAATAAAATAATCATCAGTGTTTAAAGTGTTGGTGGTTCGAACAAACTGTTTCTGGGAAGTGATTTTGACCTTAAGAGATCAGTTTTTTGTGAGCCACTCGACTCAAGAGATATTCCGTCATATTTAACTGTGTGTACAGGGTAAACATAATGTATTTATCAAACATTTTAAAGCAAGATAAGATATTTTTTACTGGTTTATATAAAAGATAATAGAAATAATGGAGATGAACCATTGTTGATAAACAATTGAAACAAAATAAAAAGTTTTTATTTTATTGATACATGATTTTAGAGAGAACATGTGGTTTTTTTTGTGATATTTCACCCTCCATGCTAGGGATGACCCTGTGTTACAGCGGGTAAATTTTACAGTTGGCGGACATAGAATCTATACATTACTATAATATAAAAAAAGAAAAATGATGTATAGCTAGTTTGGGTTGCAAGAGGATGGAGAAGTTAGAGAATTATAAGAAGATGAAAAATTTGAGGAATTATTAGTAAACAGATCACACTAATTAATTATGTACATACTATACCGCTAAGTTAGGGAATAAGGATATATTATGTTTTGTCTGAAAGGTGATTAAATTGATAGAGTGTAGAATGAATGGGTATTGTAGTTGTAATGTATTCCGTAAGGAAGTAATTTGTTTTTTAAAGGAATGGGGTTGATTCATGGTTTTTAGGTTTTCAGGGATAAGGTTAAAGATTTTAGGAGCTAGGAAGAAAAATTGTCTTTGAGCTGACGTGGTATGTAGTGAAGGTACTTTGTAGTGACCGTTGGTTATTGTTCTGGTGGTGTAGCTGTGTTGTAAAAGAGTTTTGTTTTTACATTTGAACAGGAAATGTATGTAGGAAAATTTTAGGTGGAGTTATCGTATGTTTAAGACCTTATACTCTATGAGGAGTCGAGTGGAAGTGTATCTTGTCGGTTGCTTGTTAATGACACGTATTACCATTTTTTGGGCTTTTAGTAAAGGTTCGATGGTGAGTTGATTAACAGCTCAGCCTTTGTTTTCACCTACACACCAAACGCATTGCTTCAATTGTATAGCCGTTTTCATAGGTCTTAACTCAGTGACAGTTATACGAAAATATTCCATATCTCCATTCGTTTCCATTTTCTATGATTTATATTCAAAGATTGTTAGTTGTTAAGCCATTGTTTTTGCACTGTAAGATAATCAATACTATTGTCAGTTCATATTCTCGAAATAATGTTGGATGAGGTTTTTATAAGTTTTAACACCATTTTCATAAATGGGGTTGCTACAATATCGTCAACATATGTAATATGCATATATCAAATCGAATAGTTATGGCCCTAAATCTCATCCTTGTGGAACGCCGACCGTACTTAACTTTCATGGTGTTAGAGAGTCCTAACTGCTAGGAATGTATGGAACTATAGCGTCCCCGATTTCGGAAATGTTGTTGGGTTAAACGATAAGGAGTGAAGGTATGAAAAGATTGGATTATAATATAAAGCACTAATATTTTTCAAAGAAAGACAAATATTTCCGCCGAATATTCCCGCATATATACAGTCGAGGAATTGAACACAATGCTGGTAGTTCGTTCCATATATCAGCCGAGTAACACAAAAACGAGTCGAAGAAACGACCAATTCGCATGAATCCAACATCAACTGTGAAAGGAGATCAATGCTGGTAGCTCCTTAAATTAGGCTGTTTTAAATTTTATTTTTAACCGCACAAGAGTCTCAACCGTTCCCAATCACCTGGAGCCACACGGAGAAAACTTACTGATATAACATATTGTTAGTTTATTAAAAATCTGGTCAAATTATTCGGTTCATGACAGAGTTCCAAACAAAGTATAAGTCAAAAGCGAATGTTTTATTAGGACGGCGGAACACGTGTTTTTACAAATATTGATACTGATAATGACATACTGATTTTGCCGCATTCCATCATGATATTTATTATTCTGAATGACCAATATTTTATCAGGAAATTGGCATGCTGTCACTTCTTTAGCATTTTTCTCCGTGCAGTAAGACTAAAGTATCCCCAAATGAGGCATGTTGTGATGCAGGTAGCGGGGAGGGGAAGAAGATGAAGGAGTATCTGGTCACCAAACACGGCCAAAGCCATTTCATTGAGAACGTGTCGTTTTTAAGTGTAACAGCTCGGCTGTGGAACAATTTGCCGGCCTCTGTGTTTCTATCTCCTACAACATCCTACACACAGCATCCCCGGAGACGACATAGGTTCTAAGGGAAATTATTTTCCTCAAAGCCTCCTGTGTGGAGTTGATGTAAAAAAAGCAACGTTTCAATTCTAAAAAGTGGTCTTACACCGGGGCGATACTGAGAGTAACTTCCACTTTGCTATTACATATTGCACCATCTATGACAATGTAGATTGATGATAACGTCAACTCTTAGATCAGCAACATCATCAACTGAACCTAAGAGCAAGCCCAATACTAAGTTTGGTGATTTCGGAGTATCTGGGCCGAAGGCTTGGAATAAACTCCCTCCGGAACTAAGATCGATAACAAGTCCAACAGAATTCAGGTCTAAACTAAAAACTTACCTTTTTAAGCCGTCGTACCCTTAAATTAAATATACCATTCCTAAGAGAAAGTCCAGTTATATTCAATTTTTCAATTAAGTCCTAAATCCTGTATCTAAATATCGCCAATAAACAATTAGATAATTTTAATTAAGTGTTAATCTCAAGTGACCTACCAGGTAAGTATTGTACTGTTTATTTTCTCCATAAATAATTAAGTAATAACATAGATCACTGTAGAAATGTATTATAAGTTTGTACAGCGCCCTTGAGGTGATTTTGCACAAAAACGGCGCTATACAAGTCATCCAATTATTATTATTATTATTATTATTATTATTATGAACACCCTGTGTTGGTTTCTCTAAGAAGAATACATTCTCAATATAATAAACCGCAATGAGATAACACGAACAATAAAAACGAACATTACAAAGCGACTCGTCAAATCTTTTTTGTCCCATATAATACAGTTAGCTTCATTCGTGGCTGAACGATGAATACATGCACTGAATGTTAGAAGAGGTCGGTAACTTATAAAGAAGACGTGACACGATCATGTCAGTCAATTACTTGAGTTAATCAAGAATGTGAATAAATTAGAAAAAATAAAATCGATAAATTATTGTGATTAACTCCACGCAGGGCCTATATCATCTTTGGGAATGTTGTGTATATTATAATGTTTTGGGAGGGAAGAAACACAGAGGCAAAAAAGTTCGCATGTGACTTATCTTAACCGTGTTTCCAGACTGTGTACCAGTGCTGAAGGAATCAAGGACGCTTGTTTCTCGGAATATCTTCCATTAAACTACCGGTAGAACAAGGAGAGCATTCTAAATATTGCAATCAGTTTGCTAAGATGAGACAATACCCTAGAATAAAGCGCAATGGACACCTGTATACGGTTGACTTCGCCATAGCAGGCCTAGAAAATCGATCTTTCCGTAAGGTTTATTTTAATTATTTCTGATGAACGTATTACTAAAATCTCAAATGTTTCTAGAGGGATCTCTAGGAAAATTACTAATTCATCGTCTAGAAAAATAAAATCTGGTGCTTACCGCTAATTTTATAGTTGAAAAACGTTTTATAAAACTTTAAAACCGTTTTACTTAAAATATTTTAATGGAAAGGTCTTATTTTTATTAATCTTAAATATAAATAACTTACATCCGTAGGGATCCCTCGAGAAACATTTGAGATTTTAGTAATACGTTCATCAGAAATAATTAATATGTAAGCGTCGAACAAAACCCCCGTTATTAGAGTCTTAAAAACAAGTATTTTGGGTCTTCAGACCTTAAAATGGCTTTAGCAGTGTTTAGTGACTAGATTAGAATAACTACAGGGTTTTCCAATAGGAAGTGTTATTTTGATATTCAATCGTAAAAGATTAATGGTTTCGTTGCTTGTGTGGCACGTAGCGCCGTCTTGTTGAAAGTAAACGTTGTGCAGATCAATACCATCCAATTCCGGCTATAAAAAATCATTAATCATCTCTCGATAGCGCAATCCATTCACCGTAACTGTTGCTCCAACCTCATTTTCGAAAAAGTAAGGTCCAATGACTCCGCCGGACCATAAACTGCACCTAAGAGTCACAAATTGAGGATAGAGAGGCTTTTCAACAATAACTCTTGGGTTTTCCGAGCCCCAGATGCGACAATTTTGCTTGTTGACGAAGCCACCGAGGTGTAAATGGGACTCATCACTCAAGATGATTTGCATTTGATTCACTCAAGTGAATTTTAATAATTTCAATGCATTGTTGAAGCGTGTATCGTTCCATTTTTATCAATGGCGTAGTTTCTACTTGTCAAATGTCAAAAATGACAGCTTCAAAAGTAACACCTACCGAAATAGCAGGCTATTCAAAATAACACCTCTTATTGGAAAACCCTGTATATACTGCTCTTAAATATTTTCTACTTCAAAGATAATATGTCGAACGTGTAGTTATATTTGCGGCTGAATAAAACAATTTTCACACTATGTATTTATTTTATTATTTTTCAAGAAGGTCAGGCGAGTTGATGAATATATAATGTTAATTAAATCTGTTAGAATATATTATGTATTGGAAGAATTACGGCATTAGCTCACACTAATGAAAATTACGTGCAAAATTATTCAAATTAATGTAAAAACGGGTTTTTCGAAAAATACTGCAAAAATATGTGTTTTTGTGTTGAATGTTTAATCGTCTTGAAATATATTATTATGGATGGTGTTTGAACAAATTTTGTCATTTTCTCGGGGGATTTTTTAACAACTGGAAAGATTATGAGGGATGATTTAGGAAGATAAATTTTAATCAAATCATTGTACAACCATATCGCCCAATATAAAAATCACATTTCCTCTTCTCCTCAGGCTGTCAGACGGTCGGAATATTCCCGCTTCGCAATAAAATCCAAATAAATGGAATATTTTTGAACGTATGAGAAAAATAAAAACTGTTTTTGAAAGGTGTAAAATCTTCTACTAGCGTACTATTTTTCGTATTTTGGTTTTATTGTTATAAATTGGAAAATTAAGTTTTTTAGACTTTTGTATCAGAACTTCACAAAAAAAAATAAACGTGCTTTTTATATGGAGTTATATAATCAGAGGCGCTATTGCGTCCTAATATCTTGTTAAAACGTGTTCCACTATCAGAAAGCGATAAGCGGTGCGTGTAAACCGGATCGGTAGTTTTATTTAGAGCGTTGGAGGTCATTTGGAGGTACAAAAAGTGGAACCAATTTTTTCGCTTCATGTCTCATTTAAATATAATACATCAATGGTTTTTAGACATTTTTTGGCATATAACATCATTGGGGCGTTAGAGGTTAATTGCAGGTAAAAAGGTGGAACCAATTTTTTCGCTTCATGTCTCATCTAAATATAATACATCAACGGTTTTTAGACATTTTTGGCATATAAGATCATTGTAAGCGTTAGAGGTTAATTGCAGGTAAAAAGGTGGAACCAATTTTTTCGCTTTATGTCTCATTTAAATATAATAGATCAATGGTTTTTAGCCATTTTTTGGCATATAAGGTCATTGGAGCGTTAGAGGTTAATTGCAGGTAAAAAGGCGGAACCAATTTTTTCGCTTTATGTCTCATTTAAATATGATACATCAATAGTTTTCAGACATTTTTGGCATATAAGGTCATTGGGAGTGTTAGAGGTTAATTGCAGGTAAAAAGGTGGAATATATTTTTTCGTTTCATGTCTCAACTAAATTTATATCAATAGTTTTTTTTAGCCATTTTCGACATAAATTGAAAACGTCCGACCGTAGGAAATTTCAACCTTAACTCCACAAGAGTGAGAAGTGCTTGATTTCGTTGGAATTTTACGAATTGAATCGTCTTAATTGACATAACTTATCTAACCAATCAAACAATCAACGTCAAAGATAACTCAAATCCACAAGAATTGTCGCAGTAATCATAAAATGACTCTTTATTGTTTTAAAACTTAATATTCTTCAACCGCAGCCATCAAATAAAGCAAAAAATTGTAAGCTTTTCTTTAAAAAAGTCATCCATTTTTTAACTTGCTTCGCTTGAGTTGTTTTACGTCAACAAGAGTTTTTTTAGTTTTGTTTTTAATTCAAATTAGGCACGTTCGTTTTGACGTATCGAATTGTAACATATTTTTAACCCTCAAAAAGTTTAAGGTTAAAGAATGAACAGTTTTACTGGTCGACTTTGTCTTTGTTTGAATGAATTAAACAGAATGATAACCTTGTGATTACGTGTGAGTATAATGCACAAGAGTTCCAACTGCTCCCAATCGTCTGGAGTAAGAAAGACTATGGCATCCCCAGTTGGGGTATATTGTGCGCCGACTGACACCATTTTCGTAATAACTTACTTGTTTTTATGAAAATTATGTTTTTATTAATTGTAATGTCTTGTCAGATAATGGTTTTATATATTAAAATAATATATATATGTCAATCATATGCAGTTTCCCCAGGATAACTACTTGTATTCAGAAAAACACTTTTTTTCTCTGAAAAGTTTAAAAAAAACTGTTTAATAATTGTTCCAATTTTGAAAATGACAATTGAAAACAATGCTCTTTTAAATAATATTAAAATGTTTAAATTGTAAGAGAGAAGGATTTTTACGGACTTCGTATTTCTATATAAAATTCTAAATGATAGTACATTTGATAGTACAGAATTGCTTACATTGATAAGCTCTTGGATTCCACTACGTAATACTAGAAGTCGGGATTTATTTCAGTGCAGAAATTCTGGTACTAACTACCATATGTATTCCCCACTGTCCAGAATACTTATGAAGGGAAATAATAAATACTGAGTGTACGGAGGCATCATAAGGATGCACTATTCCTGTATAAAGTAGTTAACAATAATATTCAATGCCCAGAGTTGCTAAATAAGACACAATTCAGTGTACCTGCGCGTTCAACACGCTCTTGTGTCCTGTTCAGGGTGGATCAATGCAAAACGAACTCTAAGCAGAATTCTTGCCTGAACAGACTATGCAATAATTACAATGGCGTATTATCCAAAGTGGATATTTTCAGTTGCGAACTTACCAAATACAAGAAGTCCATAAAAGAATATTTCTCTGATGGTTTGTGAATAATGTTGTCTCTATTGTTTATATTTCTATTATGATTTCTATTATGTATTCTTCATTGCTCAGAATACTGATGGGAGAAATAATTACACAGAGTCAGTGGAAATTTTTAATTTATCACAAAACAAATACAAAATATTGTTACTCACGGAGTTCACTTAGATATAAAACTAAAGGGGGTTAGTAATTGTGGGAAAATAAAGTCATGTGTTTGACTTTGTTAGTGTAGAGCGAGACAGATATATTATAGTAGTATAAAAGCCCATGTATTAGCTTCATATTTCTCCCTATCCAAGCGCGCAACTAGATAGCACGCTTCGTTATCTCTGTCTCTGTTAAACAATAAACCAAAGTAATCTAAACTCAAGATTATCATTATATTAACAATTCCAATGAATAAATTTAATAGTAATCAAATAAAAATAATTAATTAAAGCAATAAAGGTATCAGAGGGTTAAAGGTATCGAATAACTCCTTCGTTCCCACGTTTAAATTTGATATCCACAACTTGAACACCGACTCGAGATGCGAATGGGTTACCCAAAGCTTTGTTTGTTTGTTTTTGTTGACTGAAAACATGAATGGAAAAAAATACAAAAATACATAATACCTAATCATTGAAGAAAATATTAAAATATTTTATTTGATGATTAAACATTACAATTTGTGGTTTTACTCATTATGATATTCCAAAAATAAAATATTCATTTTAGACCTTCAAAAAAATTCAATAGATGTCTCACATTAAAATAAAACATGGTTAATTTATTGAAGACAATATCTAGATTGCATTTAGTTCGGGGAGAATCTTGCAATCATACATAAAAACAAAGAATATGAAGATATGTTGGTATTTCTTAGTCGAAGTAGTATACAGTTAAATATGACCCAAGAGACAGAATCTTTTTCTGATTTTTGATGTTGTCTTTATGTAAATATTATAATTTAAGGTTTTATTCGAGTTATTCCAAAAATAAAATTTATAATATCATTTAATAATAAATGTTTAATTACCTTCATTTTGTAACACATAGTGATAATGATAAACTAACTTTAATTTTTTATATATATTATTATTTTTTGTCTCCTATTTTTGTCATAGCTGTAATTTTTTAATTATCTTGAATTGTAATATTACTCCTTGTATTAACTTCGTGTAATATGTAATGTGTTGTAATTGTAAATAAATAAATAAATTGTAGTATGAATATTATGAAGTAATTATAAATATATAATTAAGTAGTGTTTTTCTGAAATATTCATAAATATTATATTACATGGTGTTTTTTAGTGCATTTGAGTGGCTTCTGTTTGAGTATGTATTTGATGTCAGTATATTTTATATTTCTGATCTTCTCATGTATTGTGTCCAGCATTTAATTTGAGATTTAAATGACTCAATATTTTTATGATTTTTGAATGAGAGTGGGATTTTGTTGTAGTATTTAGTACCATGGAAGGTTATTGTGCCCACATGTTGTATGTTGAAGTTGCTTGTTGGATATGTTTTTGAAGTTGAGATCTAGAGTTTCTAACATAGTGTTAGTTATTATTTTCTGTGTTTTATATTTATGAATATAAAGGAGTATGTTTTGTTTAATTGGTTTGTTGAAGATTTAGTTTGTAAAAGTGCTAGTTCTTGCAGGGACTCTTCAAAATAATGTACATTATGGAGTTTTTTGTTTAACACTCCATAACGGTGAATTTTGTGAGTACTAGATTATATATTTCTTTAAAAAACATTAGAGATTAAAGAAATATGTTCAGAATGAGAAATAATTAAAATTGACATCTCTTGCAAAACACCTTTTTAGGTTATATAATATAATTGAGGCAGGTTTCAGAGTGGAAGATACTCTCAGTATCGCCCTGGTGTAATACCACCAAACAGAGTTAAAACATTGCTTGAAATAGCTTTAGCCGTGTTTGGTAACCAGATCTGAATATCAGGTACTTCCCCACCTTCTTACCCCTCCCCACTACCTTCAGCCTCGCAACATACCCCATAGGGGATGCTATAGTCTCATTGGCTCCAAACCGTTGGGTGATGTTGGGACTCAAATTAAAAATATGGAGCGCAAGGCCAATGAAAGCGTAGCTTTGTTGGTTTGGACATGTAGAGCGGATGGACGGTGAAAGGAGTGTCAGAAGAATGCGTGACACACAAGGGCATGGATAAAGTTGTCAGGGAAGTTCCAAAAAAAAAATAACACGGTTGAGACAGGTCGTTGAACAGTGTTTTGGTACGGAAGATTTGCATATTGAAATTTATGTAAAAAACGTTAGTAGGTACATTTTTTTATAAAAGGAACGGCACCGCGCTATTATGCAACAACAGTTTTTTAGTGAATGGAACCGGATGTCCAAAAAGATAGAGAGAAAACAATCTTTTACAGGTTTATCATACCTAGAGTTGAACATCTATATTGTATATATCGTGTTCTACGCTAATTCCGCGAAACTTTGAGGGTGAGGTATTCATGATAAATAATTTTTTTTTTTTTAAGTTTGGAGACCTCTGGTCTACATAATAGCTTTTTCATTCGTACACACATATTCTTTGAATGCTTTATTTTAAATATGTTTTGTTAGACTAGCATGAAGATAAGGTATCTTGTATTTTTACGATGTCATTGGGCAGATGTCATAATTTTTCAAGTTTACTGACATAAGTTATAAGTCAAAGTGATAGAAATATATTAAATGGATAAATTAAGTTGTTAAGCGCCATAGCGGTGATTTTATCATAAAAACTTGACTTTATGTCCCGTTAAATCTTCCCCACAGGAAAAACTAAATCCTTTCACACACTTTTCCACAAATCAAGTCAATCCACATTGTGAAAGTGCATTATATAAGCATTATAAATATACAACAATACAAGAACAACACGTCAACTCACCAGAGATCAAATGGGCAAATAATTCACCGACTCCAGATATTTTCATATCAGAGGGTTCGGCTCGGTAGAACTCCTAACTGGACCTATAAATCCTACTGATCCCTCAATATAAATATTTAAAAAATCTTTCGTAAACCTACATTATTTAAAATGACTGATTTTTGCATTTTAATATATAAATTCTATTACAGATCTAATACGCCTAAATTTTGAATGAGAGAGCTACGTATAATTTTTTTTTAAATTTTTATTCCAGTTCTCGGGGAGGGTGGTGCAATCCCACGAGCTCCATATATAAAGTAAATATAAAAAAAATATTGTAATATTATACATACACAATAAACGAAAACAAAAGACAATTTTAATAATAATAATAATACAAAAAAACATAATGAGATTAAAGTTTTTAAAAAGAAAAAATATTTAAAAAAATATATATATATTCATATATATTTTTTTTATCTATGACATCAGGATTTGGCTCCATCGCTTGTAAACAGGTCCCTGCCAGAAGTGCAGTGCTGCCATCACAAGACCAGTAGTAATGCTAGTAGCTGATATAACAAATGGTAATAATTTTATAGTTTGAGAATGCCAAATTCTTTTAATCTCATTTCCTAAATCTGTGTATTTTCTTATTTTTTCATTAACAGATTTTTGAATATTACAGGAATTTGAAATAGCGACACCAATGATTTAAGTTATTTTTTTAATTTTGTCATGTAAAACTATTACGGGTCTATTATGACTAATCGTTCGGTCTGTTAGTATAGTTTTATCATAATATATTTAAAAAAAATATTTTCACAATATAAATATGGTTCTATATTACGGTAGCCAATCAAGTTATGTTTAATTACCAAACTTTGGTGAATTATTTTTAAAATTTTAAATCATTTTTAATTATCGAATTACTTCTATTGATTATTTTCAAATATATTTTGTTATATACTTTCAGCTTCACAACTCCTAAATATACAATATCCCGTGATTTTTCTCGAGTATTTTAACTAAATATATATACAGCATCACCTACCAGTAACCATGTTCTTGTAAACTAACCTAACGTTACATTATATAGATGTATTATACAGAGTGTTAAGAGACATTCTTGACATCTAACCAGTGATTCCTGACATTATTTGGAGTAAAAAATGTTAATTAAATTTTGGTCTCCGGTGACTTTTTTGAAGTTTTTAAAAAACATAGAAAATCAGCAGGAATTGGACAGCTGGGATCGATATGAGGGTTGGGTTAGGTTAGGTTGGCTGAGTGACCAACATTTACTCTGAATCACTGATTAAAGTAAGTCAAGTACGTTCCTTAACACCCTGTATATAATTCATAAAAGTCGGTGATGGAAATCCGTTAGCTTGGATTCTTATTTCTTATAGGTAACAAGACGTGCATTAATTCTATCAAATTGTAATTCCACGTACCCCCAAATAAGGTACCGACCTTTGTCGAACTGACAGCTGTGACAGTTGGTACAGTGTGGGTATAAAATCTATAACCATTTAAAAATTATTTTTTTTGGTATCATTGTGGTCGTTCATCAGGGCGATACTGAGAGTAACTACCACTCTGCCTACTTTACATTATTTAATGTGAATTTATTGAAAAATAACACATTACCTATATTTAGGCTAATTGCGAAAACGGGTACTTTTTTAACGAAAGTGCCTCAATTTCTCGTGTTTGAATTGGGGAGTGGCGCTAACTAACTAACTAACTAACCATCACGCCGTTTCCCCGCAGGGGTAAGCAGAGAGGACGGACCGCCAAACAACTCGGTCTTGGCACACACTCCTTGCCTCATTCACATTCATACATCGTCTCATACATACTCTTCTCTTATTCTGACTCTTGACATGGCCCGACTCGAGTATCTGATTCACTTGATCGTGCCATGTCTTCCTCGGGCGTCCTCGACTTCTGCTATCATTCGCATTTGCATCATATATCCTCCTTACACTCCTATCTTCCCTCATTCGCTCTACATGCCCAAACCATCTAAGCGTCCCTTTTTTAATCTTACTCATTACGCTTACTTCAGCCTTACACTCTTTGCGGATCTCCACATTCCTCACACGATCAAACATGGTTTTACCACACATACGCCTCAGGGATCTCATTTCAACAGCATTTAATCTACTTTCATCCTTTCTTTGCCAGTTCCATGCCTCACTTCCATACATCAAGGTAGGTACCAGCACTCCGTTGTGGACTGCTAACTTCGCTTCTTTGGACAATTTTTTGTTAGCGCCAACGGCGTTCAGTCCTCCATTAACGGAATCACCTGCATTTACCCTTCTTTCAATATCTCTGTCAGCCTTCCCATCTCTCGTAAACATACTTCCTAAATACACAAACTCATCCACCTGCTCCAAGTATTCCTCATTCACGATTATATTGCACACTGTTTTCGTACTCTCTCTTTCAAACACCATTACTTAAGACTTACTTACATTCATCATTAACTCATTCTTCACGCATACTTCGTTCATCCTAGACACGAGAGACTGTAGATCATCTATACTATTAGCAATCAGCACCGCATCATCAGCATACAACAGGCAACAGGCGCCATTGTAGTTTATAAGGTGTTACATAAATTATCTTAATTGAAGCACTTATAGGAATGTACGGGGTGTTAGGGGACGCACTCGACTTAAGTTACTTAACCATTGATTCCTGACATTTAATGTTAATTAAGTGATAATCTCAAGTGACCTACCAGGTAAGTATTGTACTGTATATTATCTCCATATATAGTTAGTAATAACATAGATCATTGTAAAAAAGTTATTATATATTTGTACAGCGCCCTTGAGGTTTTGCACAAAAACAGCGATATACAAATCATCCCAATATTATTATTATTACTATACGTTAATGAAATTTTGGTTTCCGGTAACATTTTTGACGTTTATTTGTCAACATAAACATAGCGATGGATGGGTATCATCGATGAAACATCGATGATTATGACCATCGAAATACTTCGACTCATTGTCATGGACAAATCGATTCTGTCAAAAATCATCACACGGTCCGAGAATATTGTTTTGAAAAGTCGTCGAACAAGGAATCGATTCTGTCAAAAATCTTTAGAAACCACAGCCGTCACGTAATTTGTCAGAATTCACTCGAGAACGTAAATCGATTCCCAATTCCGAGAAACGTCGAAAATATATCGGATTGCTTGACAAACGAGATATTATTCCCGTGGTACATTGTGTTACATACTACCTAATATGATTTGATATCCACTGGGAACTGGAATTACCCAATGTAATTGTCAAATGTAATTGGGATATTATCTACTAATCGAAGAAGCTACGAATATTACTAATAAATTAAAAGTGACTTGTTCACGCTGTGATTCGAACTTGCGACCTCTCAAACGATATAAAATCAAATATTTCGGTTAATTTCATTACAAGTTTCTAATAAAAAACTTTTATGTTTATCACCCTGTGTTCATTTTATAATCCAAATAAACTGACAGCACCTACTTTAATGTTTAACGTCTTAAAGCCTTATAATTCAAGTAAATGATTGTTGCACTTTGTCGGCACTTTGAAAACACAGATTGTGTGGGTGAGGCTTAACGTAGGCTTAACATTATAATGCGCCGCAGGCGGTATTTACAATTATGACTTACTAATGCATTTGCTTAATCTCAGGAAAGAATATATTTTTATTATTTTAAAAATTAAAAGATACATCAATTATACTAGGAATAACAGGGTTTGCCTTTTAAGGCCCCGTAACAAAAAGAACAAGGCACAGAAAATAAAAAAAAGGTAACGGTCGCAACTGGGAATCGAACCCAGGACCTTTATAGATGATTCTTCAATGAATTCAAACATGGGTATGGGTACCGCCGCCCCGGGAACCATTTATTGGATAACTAACACCTCTGTCATATGTTACCCCAAGTGGTTCGCTGCGTTTGGGGACACTAGGGGTGCACGGGATCATAGGGTGAAGTTTGTTTAGGTTACACCTTTTTCATGTGAATACCGCAGAGGAGTCTCAACTGATCCCAACTGAGCCATGGCATCCCCATGGGGAAGAGAAAGGTGGCAGAGTACCTGGCTATTCCGATCTGGTCAACAAACAACGTTTCAATTCTGAATGGTGGTATATTATTTTAAATGAATATAAAGTGAAATAACACAAATTCGAGATTTGAACCTGCGACCTTCGGATTACTAGACAAGAGCCTTACCCCTCGACCGCAATAACTCTTTCCTTCCTAGAACTGCCTATCCTTTATTTCCTTAAAAATACCCTCCACACAGCATCCCCAAAGATGACATAGGCCATAAAAATCACGATATTATTTATTTATTTATTTAACGCCCAGGGGGCTTTTACATGTAGGTGGTACAATTTGGATGACAGACAATTTTGAAACATGAGAAAGAAATAATAAAAATAAAATTACATTAAAAAATAATGTATGCAAGAAACCAAATTAAAAAGAACAAGAACATAAATCAAAAAAACACAGCGATTTAACTGGTTTACAAAAATACAACTTCTATTTAGGAATAGTGTTGGAATAAATCTTTTACGTGATCCACAAAATTCGCAAAGTTAATATTAAATATATCGACATAACCTAAGTATTGGTTTCCCATAGTGTGAAACCGTTGTATCGGGGAGTTCGCAATGTAATTGCGCTTATGTATTTTGCAGTGGAATAGTGTATTTTGTCGCGTTGTTATTTATTTTATTTATTTATTTATTTATTTATTTGTTAAGACATACACAGTAAAATTAGATACAATTAGATATTTTTAGTTATTACATAGTTGTAGTACCTATTACGTATGTCCATAAAATATCATTACGTAATTTCGCCTGAGATTGTTATTTATTTATTTATTTTTATTTATTTATTTATTTGGAAAAGTTGACAGCAAATCTGTAATTATATAATGATACAATAATAATATTATTAATTATGCCAATTATGAACTTTCCACTGATGAATAGTTAATGGTGTTACAATGGTGTACAATGGCATAGAGATGTTCTCTTAAATTAATTTCTTGTTTAGTTAGGAAATATTAAAAATATTAAAATAAAGGAGGGTGGGGGGAGGAGGGGGAAATATAGGATAAGGATTAAGAGGCAAAGGACGGGAATATATAGGAATTGAACTAGTTTGAGTTTTGTTGATTATTGAGTTTTTGTTTTATGTCGCGTAAAGTCGAGTTAAATATGTCAATATGGTTATAATTTAAGTTAAAAAAGTGTGTGGATCTGTAGATAAATGAGTTTTGTTTGGAATTTGTCTTACAATGAGGGAGATTAAAAGTAAGCGACTGTCTGCTGTTGCGATTGGGAACATGGAATAATAGGCGTTGAAGAAGATCAGGACTATCGATTAAATTGTGTGTAATTTTGAATAACATTACCAAATCTGCTACATTTCTTCGGAAAGTTAACGTCTGTATATTGAAGAACTTTGCAGAGTCTTCATTACTGATATGAGTTCGAAAAGAGCGGAAATTAAGGTACCTTAAAAATCTATTTTGAACACTTTCAATTCTATTTTTATGTATTGCATAGCCTGGGTTCCACACTTATAAAAGGAAGGAAGTGTGTGGATAATAATAAAAATAATAAGTAATAAATGAATTGAAAACAAGAATTATAATAAGCTCACGAATTGTAATTGACTGTTAATAAATAGGAGTTTTGAAAAATGATGTGAAAATATTTTTGAAATATGTCATGCTAAGAAATTTAATAAGTTAGTTTTGTATGTTAGAAAGGAATCATGAAAGATGTCTAAATGTAGTAATTTTTCGTAATGGGTGTATGTTGTGATTGCGCGAGTAATAACTGAATTGTTTGCTGCATTGGTATTGTTGGCTTCAATATGAAATAGTGTAGTGTGCCTGGTACGCCTCGTTGGAACATTTAAACCAATGACGGATAGCAATTCGGGACTATCTATTTTATTATTTAGCAGATTATGTAGAAACAACAGGTCTGACAATGTGCGTCTTTTTTGTAAAGTTAACATATTATTTGTAGTATTGTTGTATTTCTTGAGTAAATGTTTCGAAAATTTATTCTGTATACTTTCTACTAAATCTATGTATACCTTATATTGAGGAGTTATTGTAGGTATTCGTGAGTTTATGAGTTTATTCGAGGATAATGGCCAAAAGGGAAGATTATACAAGGTTATTTATAATTTTGAAAATATATTTGATGTCTGTTTTGACGCGACACTAATTTGAAAAATTCTAGATATTTTTACTATAGTCGGCAAGAAGTCATCGTTTATAGGCTCTGTCGCTAGTAACTACAATCCAGTAAAAGCCTCCAGTGCTACTAATATTATTGTCAAGGTGTTGAATTCCCGTCACAACAAACTTTCTCAGCATTCTTAACACCTACTTGTTAATGCACACAAACATAAAGTTAAGTGCAGTTGTTCCAAGCTGTTATCTGCAGTGTGAAGATTTAAGAAGTTATCCAACACAGCATCCATACTTAGAACATGGAGAGTCAAGTTGCCAGGAATGCTGGACATATGTTTTAAAGCAACTTTCGTAGCTAAGCAGATATTGGATAGTCAATTCGCATTAAAAAGAAACACGTAAGTACACCTTTTGATTTTATATGTTCAATTAATTTTTCAATTGACTCCACTCACTAATGTTCCTCAGAGCCTTTGTTATCTTTGAGGATGCTGTGTGGAGACTGGAGAATCTCTTTGAGGAAAGGAAGGCGTGAACCGTGTTGTAGGAGGGAGAAAACACAGGGACACGTTGTAAAAAATGAACGGTTCTTACAGTTGGTACAGGGTTTTCCAATAAAAGGTGTTATTCTGAATAGCCCGCTATTTCGGTAAATGTTACTTTTAAAGCTGTCATTTTTTAACATTTGACAAGTAGAAACTACGCCATTAATAAAAATGGAACGATACACGCTTCAAAAACGCATTGAAATTATTAAAATTCACTTGAGAGAATCAAATGCAAATCATCTTGAGTGATGAGGCCCATTTCCACCTCGGTGGCTTCGTCAACAATCAAAATTGTCGCATCTGGGGCTCGGAAAACCCAAGAGTTAGTGTTGAAAAGCCTCTCTATCCTCAACGTGTGACTGTTTGGTGCGGTTTATGGTCCGGCGGAGTGATTGGACCTTACTTTGTCGAAAATAAGGCTGGAGCAACAGTTACGGTGAATGGATTGCGCTATCGAGAGATGATTAATGCTTTTTTATGGCCGGAATTGGATGGTATTGATCTGGACAACGTTTAATTTCAACAAGACGGCGCTACGTGCCACACAAGCAACGAAACCATTGATCTTTTGACGATTGAATATAAAAATAACACCTCTTATTGGAAAACCCTGTACATAAATGTTATCTATCTATCATTAATCTTATCTACACGAGAAAAATGAGTAATGCTGATTTAGAAATCATGTTAAAAATGGGATAGCATAACTTTTCCTAATAAAATGTTAGTACTTTCTGAATATATCGGAACACGTTTTATGCACCAGCATTTGCCCTGTTAATACAATAATGACGAAATGCGAAAAAATTTAAACACCTTTGTGTTTTACTGATAGTTTATTAAGAAATCTGTCAATTCATTCGTTAAAGGCCTGCAGTTTAGTTTTTAACCGTAATTCGAATAATTTGAAGAGTTCTTAATAAATTAGTAAGTTTTCTACGTGTATGAATGGTTCATAAACAAAACTCATTGTGTTGAATGTAATACCTAGTTCAGCTTATTATCACCGATGACCTAAATGATAAAAAAGACATAGAACGTCAAAGAAGAGTACTGAGTGTGCGAGCTAACATGCTTGCCAGAAGATTCAACAAATGCAGTCCTCCGGTGAAGAAGCAACTTTTCCAAACATATTGTATGAGCTTCTACACTAGCTATGGACGACATACACACAAGGCGTCATGAACACACTCCGAGTACAGTACAACCACGCATACAGAGCCCTATTTGGCCTCCCCTGGCGATGCAGCGCCTCACAGATGTTCACCGAAGGAAGGGTGCATGGGTTCGCTGCTTTAATGCGCCACAGAATAGCCGGGACGAGTCAGCGCTACCAGAGATCGGACAACGCTCTTGTCCAGGCCGTTGCCCAGTGGCAGGGAGCGCCTCTACACCAGAGATGGAGAATTACACTCAAGCCACCATAAAGTCCTAATGTGGTCATCAATGTATTCATTTTTTATTTATTATTTTTATTTATTTCTTTATTCATTTTCTTTTTATGTATTAACTTAAATGTAAACTTTTATGGCAGGCAGAGCATTGCACACACCGCTCTGTCCAGCTGAAATAAACATTATTATTATAAAGCTGCAACTATTCATTTAATGCTAGAAGAAGTCGGTGACGCCCGCGGAACACATGGCATGATCAAGTGAAGGAAATACTTGAATCGGGCCGTGTCAAAATAACAGAAGAGTATGTATTAGACGACGTATAAATGTAAATGAAGCAAGGTGTTAAGACCGATTTGTTTGGATGTCCGTCTTTTCCGTATACTTCATGACGGTTGGTTAGTTAATTAGTTAGTTATCTAGTTAGCAATTACAATTCCTAGAAAATCTAGTCACTAAGACAAAGATTAAGAATGATTTCAGCTCCAATGTTTCTAATCGCCAGTGCCTGACCCCGTTAGCTAAAATAACAAAGACTTCTGGACAAAGACATAATAATTATTGTAAGTGACTCAGGCTTCCTGGTAATAATACCACAATGAAAGCTAGGAACTGAGCTGGTGAATAATTCTGGTTATAGATAATGGTACTTAGAGCATTGCATCACTGTACAGAGAGATTATTTTCAAATGAATGCTGGGAAGTGATAAGTTAATCGGCGTTCCGCAAGGAAGAGTTTTAGGGCCATTATTAAATTTTAGTTTTGAATGCAATTGTTTGTTAGATTCGGAAAGAAAGATTGGGAAATTACAGGTTATATAACTCAACCTTCCTCTTTCTCAAGGATTAATATAATAGAAAGTGATAAGTTAATCGGCGTTCCGCAAGGAAAAGTTTTAGGACCATCATTAAATTTTAGTTTTTTGAATAAGAAAGATTTGGAAATAACAAGGATGGGTTTCATGACCACTGTTGATTTTAATTTTTATTGCTAGTGATTTTTCGAGAAACACAATGAAGTTGTAGGTAAAATGGAGGTTTTTTTCAAAAATTTCAATCTAAATAAATAAAAGTTATATTATTTATTTCTTTTTTTTGACGGCCGGCATAGTCCAGTGGTAACGCATTGGACTGCCATTCCGAAGGTCGCGGGTTCGAACCCGGCGTGCGCAAATAAATTTTATTTGATTAATTTGTGTTATTTCACAATTAATTAATTAAAATAATATATAGTATATTTGCGGCACGTTCCAGAGTGGAAGATACTACCAGTATCGCCCTGGTGTAAGACCACCATTCAAAATTGAAACGTTGCTCCAAATGGCTTTAGCCGTGTTTAGTGACTAGATCTGAATAGCCAGGTACTTCCCCACCTTCCTCTTTCCCTTCCACACTTACCTTCAGCCTCACAACATCCCCCAATTGGGGATGCCATAGTCTCACTGACTCCAGACGGGAGCAGTTGGGACTCTTGTGAGGTATTCACTATAGTAAAAATAAATAAAAATGTACATATAAATTTTTTTGTGAATATTGGACAAAACTGCTCCCAACCGTATTGAGTAAGTGAGACTATGGCATCCCAAATTGGAGTACGTTGTGAAGCTGAAGGCAGTGGAGAGGGGACGGAGATGGGGACGAGGAAGGTAGGAAAGTACCTGGCTTTTAAGATCTGGTGACCAAACACGGCTACAGCCATTTCAAGCAACGTTTCGATTCTGAATAGTGGTCTTTTACCGGGGTGATACTGAAAGTAGCGTCGACTCAAAGATTGCTAATCGAGAACCTTAAATAATATATCTTGACAATTCTTCCTTGAAAAATCACTTTATTCGACATATATCCTTCCTTCTTCCTTAAGCAGGTATAGCTATTTCCTTATAAAATTTATATGTAAGTACCTAATCATAATTGTAAAAAAAGAACCATTATAATTTTTATCATTAACTAGCTTACGTGTACCCGGAGTTGCTAGAGGACTTAAGAATGATTTGGGGTCATAGACATATGAATATTAGTAGACCTGCCCTAAGTGATTAAAAGCGTATTATTCCCCACTCCCCATACCGGTTCCATTGGAGCCGGCTGGGCTCGCGTATGGCTTCCCGTGAATCTTGAGAATGTGACGTCATCATTCTTGTTCGAACTATGGTCGAGGCATCATCGGTTCATTTTACGAAATAACACGGCAAAATGTTGACTTGTACTATGAAAACTTGTAAAAATAGATGTGAAAAAGAGAATAAACCCAATTGTCGTATTACATTCCATATATAAGCATTATTTTACTTTATTTTAAGCATATTCACATCGTATAATATGAATCAGTTGTTACTATCACATCGAGAAACGTCTGGACGCGAAACACAAAGCTGGTTGGTTGCTGGGAAGTAAATTATGAACATTTATAAAAGTATCTTATCTAAATACTTAAACGAAATATTCGACTCTGAAAATAGAAGAAATTTTTGCCGAATTTGGACTTCGCAAATTTGTTCATAACGTGGCGAGTAATTTGCGCTCCCATGTAAAAATGTCTATTCATTCAAAAGCAGATTTTACTTTTAAGAAGTAAATGGTGATATTATAATGCGAGATGCCTATTTACTGTCAGATTGATTTATTGACGAATCACAGTCAGCTTCACTCCCTTCGTTCTTCAACAGTTGATTTTACCCCTCGCCATTATCTTCTCGTCTATTAATTCCTATGTCTGTGATTTTATATAAACGTATTTCACAGAACACGTCAAATACGATCTTGCTTTGACGAAACAATTATCGTGAGTTCCGCGGTGTGGTCACAAGAAGTAGAATTTCGGGACCTCTAGTTTGCACCCGGTCAAGGAACTCTTGGACTGGTAAAGACGAGGAAGAGCAAAAACTGGACCACAACTTCCTGCCCAAAATACGACAAAAGAAGCTATTTTTATTGGAGACGAACCTTCAGACGTCATGTAGAAACAATAGCTGCATAAAGTCAATGAACTCAGTCATCACAGATTTACAGTTAATTTACAGGGTGATACTAGCGCGAGCCCGTGGAAATTCACAGAATATTTTGTTGGTATATAACACCCTATTGAAAATGGAAAAAGCGCAGACCTTTGAAAAAATTCACAATATCTGACTTTACTTGTCAAAATTAACCATAAGAAATTTAAACAAAAGAAATACACATTTCAAATACATAATATTGTTTGTAGTTAAAATAATTTTCTGGTAAAAAAATATTATATTATAGGTATATTTTATCGCTTGTATGATTTCTTGACATGTCAGTTCCAATTTTGAAAATGACAATTAAAATTATATTCTGTTAAAATTTTCCGTTATTATAGGTAGGTACTTTTCGCTTTTTTGAATTCTTGACAAAATCAGTTATAATTTTGAAAATGTCATTTAAATTTAAAACAAATCCCAGATGCTGCGTATAAACACAAAAAAAATCCGAGAGCAGAGTTCCCAATTATGGGAAAGGATTATCTCCTGTTTATACGCAGCATTACTAGAACCAAAGATCATAACAACTTACTTATCCATTTCTCTAAAACATTTTTTTAAATACTTTGTTTCAAAGCTATTAGACAGAACTTACTTTAAATATAAATCAGATTTCAAATCATGGAATATCGACCAAGACAGAGTTAAAATCAAGGATTTTATTAAAACCAATTTATAAGTATGCATTTCCAATGCTACGATACTGATTTTTTTTTAACATAACTTAAACTTAATACTGTGTTGTTAATAGTATTTTTATTACAAACTATTGTAAACTATTATAAATGATGTTATAAACTGAGCCTACGCAGCTGTCATCTGTCAAAGTGACAGATCCCGTACAAAGAAATGATATTCCGCGGCAGCTCCACAATTGATCTGAACCCTTGTCCTTAGTTAGAGTGTAGATATATAGCGTAATGTGTCTAAGGCTTTATGATTTAAGATAATAAATTAATACTTAATATGGCATAGCTACTAGATACTAGGAAACATATTCGTTTACTAAGATAAATTAGTTGTTGATAATAATAATTTTATGAAGTTGAGTAACTGTGTTTTGTTAGGAAATGCATTTACATGGAGAGCAAAAACACTTAGTTTTTACAAAATTTGTATTTTTTTTAAAAGCAGACATAATTTATAATGTTTATAGTATTTATCTTCCGCTCTGGAAAGCGAAAGCAAACTAGGAGCGGAGGTTTAAAAATATAAAGAAATGACTATGATGAAATTCAAGGTAAAATTATGGTCTAAAAACTTTTATAGTATAGAACTTGCGAAATAATATAGATAATAACTTTTATTGTATTGATTTAAACTTGCCCCTTTTTAATCTAATACTGTATCAACTAAATTCCAGAATAAGTTTCCGACTTTCAAACAATCCGACGCGTTGTTCAAGCGCAATTTGCGTATTTGAAATTATTTGCACTGATAAGAAGAAAGGCGAGACCTAAATGGTAAATAAAGGAATGAAAGATAATTTAATGCAAAATGGAAAACGATTGTTTGTTTTGGAATTATAAGTTATTATTAGCTTGAGCAAAAGAGTCCTATGTTCCAATACAGGGTTGTGGTAATTAATAATTTGAAAGCAAAACCTTTTAATATTAAATCATACGTTATCCAATAACAAGCCAGGCTCTAGGTTGCTATCTAAATATTATCTAGTTAGTTCTATGATAATTGTGAACTACCTGATCATTGTAATCCGAACGATCTTACTACAGACAATTAGAGATGGTATCTACCTGAAATCTAAAAGACTGACAGTTCATTTCAGTTTCAGATTAACCTTCAAAGAACATCGATTTACAAATCTATGGCATGTCTACCTACGTCAGATAAAAGTACCCAATCAAATATCGGGTGACGGGTACACATTCGGCTCTCGGATACGTTTGATTTACATGCTTTTCTCTACGGTATTTTTTCCATGTGAAAAGTAAGTGAGTCGTATAAAATGATTGATCGACTCAGCTCTATAACAAGCACTCAAACCATAAACCCATCGTGCTATCTCCACCGATATATAGCTTGTTTAAACTTATTCTCTCGACAGTAACCCAGTATCTTCAACAATGTACACCAGGGTTGTCAATGGGTATTCGTCTATTAATCTAGTTCCTCTACGTGTCTTTCCAGGCATCTGAACTGTTCACCTGTAATGTAGTTTCTTCAACCTCTTCACATGTCCCACAGCTGTATCGTGAAGTGGCAAAATTCAGTCTATGTACTGAGTATTTGAGGTTATTGAGTATTTTCTCCTGGTTCCACAACAAGTCTTAAATAGGCAACGTAAATACTGCATCTCACTTCATGCAAATAACGATGCATCAGGATATTTACGGGAATCCAAGACCGATGGACATTGCATACATCATTCATGTCTCCGCGGTCAGATCATCTGATATCTGATAACCCTATATATATGCAGAAGCCGACATCGCGATATTTGCGATGTGTTTTTTTAATTCGTTGAGTATGCCTCTCACGTAGTAACAACTGTCGTGGTTTACAATACTTTTGTTTTTATCCCACTCGCTCTGCATATGTTTATCAGTTGAAAGAGAGGGATACAAATATGCAGTTGCAACTTTGCAATCGAAAGTGACAATCTGTCATATAATGATTTAAATTTTAAATTGATTGAATACTAATTTGATCGTGAAGATCGTAAGAACATGCGGTGATAAATTCCTTATTAAAAGCACGTCAAAAACAATACATTTTTTGTAATTTCGTCCAACCTAACGTAACATAGCAAAAATTCAGTGTTGTTCTATTTTAAAAATTAGTCTAACTAAGGTGTTCCTCAAGGTCGCCTATGTAGGCCACGCGTATTTTTTTTAATTCAAAGGATATAATCATTTAATTGCCATTTACAAATTGAAAGTTGCCTATAAAAAAATCATGAAGTCGTTTCACTGGCTGGCCTGCTTAACAAACACAGCAATGATGCATTACTTTGTGAAAAATAAAGAAAAAATGGGTATATCTACAGAAGTTGGGTAAGGTTAAGTTGCGTTGGGCACGCTTTTGGTGTTTCTTCTAAATGATGCATCGGTACCAAAGAGATGCTATTTTTTTCAAACTAACCTGCATAAGACAAATAAATAATGCAAGAGCTTGCAACAACAGTAGTTGCAGAGTAAATGCTTTAATTGGACTGGAGCAGAACAGAAATGATCCAGGGCTCGCTTGCTCCCTTATAAGGAACAATGGGCACGAAAAGGTAACCGGTTGGCTGGATAGATTTGGCAAGGAACTAGCATGTACGATGCAAGCATTCATAATGTTTGTATATCCACATTGTATTATTTGTTTAAATATAACCTTTTCATCTTACTTCTAGCTGCATGGAAGATTTTACGGAAGAGACAGTTTTAATATCGCTTGGAAATGCTTACCTGAATTTTGAATATATTTATGTTGCAAATTCGTTAGATTATGTGATATGATTTTGAAATTCCCGTAATCAGTATATGTTTAGTAATACTAATATTCTAAACGAAACATAAAATAGAAGAAAACACAGATGACGGCTACAAAGGAATTGAATCCAGAATCTCTTGTCTTACCGGGAAAGGCATCTAAAAACCACTCCACCATTGGGACCTATTTATTAAACGTCATATTTTTCGATCTCATATTTCAAATTCAGAATTAACAATATCATGTTGCAACGAATTTTTAATATGTTTGGTCGATAGCTTGATAAAATTCCGATGATGAAATATTCTAGATAATGTGTGTACACGTGTATAAAATTGTTTTAAAAAAATTGGACATTTGTTTAAACGATGAAATTTGTTTAATATCTGTGATTATAGACATCTCCATTAGACCATATACGACATGCAGAAACAGTACTTAATAAATTAAATAAATATTTTTAATAAATTAGCAATATTAAGATTCTCGGTGGAGTGCTATATACATATATTTTTGTATTAATATTCGGATGTACGATTTTTTTTAATCCAAAACTGAACGCCAGGAAATTTCTATCGTTTTAGGCATTTTTTAAAAATATGATATCGTTCAATATACACAATATGCTTATTTAGATTTTATACAGAAACCAAGAAAAATAATCTCAGAATGATATATCACCAAAACCACTGCCGAGTGTCAATGTCGGCCCGCCAGAAGTCAAGGAAAAATTCCTTCGAAGATACGTGATCAGAATTGCCAAAGTGATTTTATCATGTATTTCTTGTTACGCATTCATCCATATGTTTTCTACTGAATCAAATTATTCCTTTCTTTAGCATGCCATATCGCCTTTGAAGTATTTGTTTATTCATCCAAGTGCCCTGCGACAGCTGCGAAGCTATTATTAAACTTTAATTATTGAAGACCATATTAGCGATATAAGACTCTAATAACGAGAAGTTGATCTGCGCTCACATTTTTATTATTTCTGATGAACGTATTACTGAAATCTCAAATTGTTTTTAGAGGGATCCCTACGGATGTAAGTTATTTATATTTAAGATTAATCAATCAGGACCTTATTATTAAAATATTTGATGTAAAACAGTTTTGTATAACGTAAAATTAGCGGTAAGCACCAGATTATATTTTTCTAGACGATGAATTAGTAACTTCTCGATCCCTCTAGAAATATTTGAGATTTTAGTAATACGTTTATCAGATATAATTAACACCCCTGGAAATATCAATTTTCTAGTCCTGCTAAGGCAAAGTCGACCGTAAGTCCGTCCATTACGCTGGCCGGGCCGAATATTGTTTTTACACGACTTCCTCACTTATGTCGTTATTTTAGAGATTTGAAATTGAACTACAGGTTAGTCCAATACACCAGGTCCGCGCATAGCATATTTTTGTGGACGGCTGCTTCACTTTCGTAGTTATGTTACGTTACGTCTTTATTTTATGGTATTGTCTCGTCTTACGAAAATTTGAAACAAAAAAGATACCGTCACATCTAGGGCTTGAACCCAGGATCCTCGCCTTACCGGGGCGCTTCACTATCAACGGTACCAAATGAGCTAATCCGACCCTATTTCCTTCGGTCATATATAACTGTAACTACCAACATTATCTTCATTTTCTCACTGCACATTTTTATTGGCTGCTATCTTTATGTATGATCGCAAGATGCATCTCTAACTAAATACAATCTACACAGCGTCTTAACATAGTTGAAACTATCTAATGTTAATAAAACTATTCTAGCCGGTGTATAGTAGTATTTTTCTTTAGCGTAATAGCTCTGTGGCGGTCTGTAGAATTAATTTTTTTACAAATCTACCGTTTAATTCCGATATTGATGAAATTTTGCACACGTAACCTTCAAAACAAAACAATAGAAAGGTCACTGTCTATACCACAGACATATGAATATATAGACTAGAAATTAAAGGTGAGGGGTAAAATCAAAAAGGTGAGGGTATTTTTAAAATTGTCAATGGTATTATAGACAGCCCTGATATATTAAGCCTAATTACCTTCCATATACCCACTAGAACCACTCGATCCAAAATTCTTTTTAATTTTAATAACAATATCAGGACTGCGTCATTTAGAAACTCGCTTATACCTAGATTGCATGCAGTTGGCAATGCTTTCTCAGAAGTAGTAGATGTGTTCAACTGCACGGAATATAGTTATAAGAAGGCTATAATAACATACCTCTGTCGTAATTATCAATGTTATTAGGCATAATACCATTCTATTCATAAGTTATCACAGAACCTAAACTATGCACTTACATCAGATATCAGACAGAAGAGTGTTATCTAATAATTTTATATACTTAATCAAAACTATAATTTTTCCCAAAATTGTTATGAGATGTCTTACTGACAGCCCTGATTCAATAGAGCTAACTCTTAGTTCTCAGCAAATTCAACCAAATTCAATATTGAAGGTAACAATAACCTCAATACTAAACTACTGTACGGATTGAAAATAAAAATGCTAATGTACCTATGTATACCAGATGTTATTTTTGTTTAATTTTCAACATAATTTCTCAGTAATTATTTTGTTTAACATAATACTGTTTCGCTCCTGTGAACCACTGTAAACATAAATCATGTATATTGTAAAAGCCTTTTACGGCGTCTAAATAAATAAAATCAACTGTTGAAGAACGAAGGGGGTAAAGCTGACTGTGATTCGTCAATAAATCAATCTGACAGTATATAGGCATCTCGCATTATAATATCACCATTTAGTTCTTAAAAGTAAAATCTGCTTTTGAATGAATAGACATTTTTACATGGGAGCGCAAATTACTCGCCACGTTATGAACAATTTGCGAAGTCCAAATTCGGCAAAAAAAAATTCTTCTATTTTCAGAGTCGAATATTTTGTTTACGTATTTAGTTAAGACACTTTTATAAGTGTTCATAATTTACTTCCCAGTAACAACGATGCGCACACTTGAGAATCGCTACATTCGACCAGATGTATCTCGATGTGATAGTATATTTTTCTACAACTGATTCATATTATACGATGTGAATAAGCTTAAAATGATGCTTACATATGGAATGTAATACGACAATTGGGTTTATTCTCTTTTTCACATCTATTTTTACAAGTTTTCATGGCACAAGCCACTATTTTGCCGTGTTATTTCATAAAATGCCTCGACCATAGCTCGACGCTAGTTCGAACAAGAATGATGACGTCACATTCTCAAGATTCACGGGAAGCCATACGCGAGCCCAGCCGGCTCCAATGGAACCGGTATGGGGAGTGGGGAATAATACGCTTTTAATCACTTAGGGCAGGTCTACTAATATTCATATGTCTATGGTCTATACTAACTTTTGAAAAATCACCCTCATTCCCTTAATTTCCTTAACGCAGAATTTTGATAGTTCTTGATGAAATTTTGCACACTTGATGTTGAAATGAGAGAAACATATTTACTGTTTACATATAATTTCGAAAAACTCTATGCAAAGTCCGGGCAACGCCAGGGACTTCAACTAGTAATTTATTTATTTGTAAGAAACAAACAGCTTTTACATAATATACAATGATAGATATAAATATACAAGTTAACTGAAGTCAAGCCACAGAAGTTTCTTATGCTAAAGTTCATTGGAAATGAAGTTTTAATATCTTAAAATTAATTTGGTGTTAAAGGAAGGGGAGAGGACGAGGAAAATAGGAAGAGGATAGGAGATGCTCCCGATACATTCCATACTCTCATATTAATAATCGATCGTACGCATTACTTTATATCGATATTTCTTTAGGTTATTACCAAAAATGTCAATGCTGTAAAATTTTGTATTATATTGTAATAAATATAATATAAATATACATAGTTTTAATAAATGTTTTATTATTATTGTCTAACCAACTAACCATCACGCCGTTTCCCGCAGGGGTAGGCAGAGAGGACGGGCCGCCAAACAACTCGGTCTTGGCACACACTCCTTGCCTCATTCACATTCATACATCGTCTCATACATACTCTTCTATTATTCTGACTCTTGACATGGCCCGACTCGAGTATCTGATTCACTTGATCGTGCCATGTTCGTATTTGCATCATATATCCTCCTTACACTCCTTTCTTCGCTTATTCGCTCTACGTGCCCAAACCATCTAAGCGTCCCTTTCTTAATTTTACTCACTATGCTTACATCAGCCTTGCACTCTTTGCGGATCTCCACATTTCACACACGATCATACATGGTTTTACCATACATACGCCTCAGGGATCTCATTTCAACAGCATTCAATCTACTTTCATCCTTTCTCTGCCAGTTCCATGCCTCACTTCCATACATCAGGGTAGGTACCAGTACTTCATTGTGGACTGCTAACTTCGCTTCTTGGACAATGTTTTGTTAGCGCCAACTGCGTTCAGTCCTCCATTAATGGAGTGATGTCCATTAATGACCTGCATTTACCCTTCTTTCAATATCTCTGTCAGCCTTCCCATCTCTCGTAAATTATTATTGTCCTTTTATGTTCAAAGTAGAGATAGTGATAATACTGATAATATTCTCACTGGGATCTCCCGTGCTGCGGATTTCATTTGAATATTATTCAAATTTGAAAAAATTATGAAGTTGTTTATTTTTAGTGCAATCGTGTGGTTTTTGTTTCAGTCTGTATTTGGTGTCAGTTTTCTATGGCTGATCTCCCAGCGTTTTGTATCCAGCTTGTTATTTGAGTTTTAAATGTTATAATATTGTTGAGATTTTTGAATAGTGTGGGATTTTATTGCAATCAGTTGTATATATATATATACATACATTTATATTTTATTAAATTAATATCAATCCTTAAAATATCAACTGCTTACTGCGGTTTAAGGCCAATGAATCCAAGTTTCGATGTTTTTCAAACTTGCGAAAAATCGCTCAAGTGGATAAGGATTTTTGTCCAAAAGCAATTCACATTTGTTTGTTGGGTATGTTTTTGACCTTGAGATCAAGTATTTCTAGTACGCATATTTGTTGAGTTTTGTATTTATGAATGTAAATGAGTATTGTTTTAGACAGAAATTACTGTAAAAAGTCTAAATTATAAATTTAGGATAATGCGGTGAGTGGAGAAGAGAAGAAGAAAGAGGAGAAAGGTTGATGAAAGAAAAGATATAATACAAAGAACGCTGCACGTACAAAGTTTGAACTATCGAAAGTAATTATTATTTTTTTGGTAAACTAATGCTTAAGACAAGATTTTTTATGCATAGCACAAAGGGTAACAATTATTTTTATAAGCAATAATTATTAGCCTGAAACACTCATCCACATTGAAAAATCTCCTGATAAAGGATATATGACGCCAACGGGACTTTTCTTATCTTTTATCAGGAGATTTTTCAATGTGGATGAGTGTTTCAGGCTAATAATTATTGCTTATAAAAATAATTGTTACCCTTTGTGCTATGCATAAAAAATCTTGTCTTAAACATTAGTTTACCAAAAAAAAAAAAAATAATATTTGACAAGTTCTAGTATCTTCACCAAAAAATGTAGACAATTTGCCTCGACGCCATCTAGTGAGAGAGTTAGCACTTACAATGCCTTTCTCATATAAAATAAAGTTGGTTGTTTTCAGGTGAAAAAAATGTAATAAGCAGTAATAGTTGAATGAATCACTAGTATATATTGAATTATTTCGCGGATAAGAGATAAGCCGCCATAGCTCAGTGGTCAGAGCTGTCGACCGGAAATCGAAAGGACACGGGTTCAAATCCCGTTGGCGTCATGTATCTTTTATCAGGACATTTTTCAATGTGGATGAGTGTTTCAGGCTAATAATGATTGCTTATAAAAATAATTGTTATCGAAAGTAAGTACCTGAGTTCACAGACAGAAGACCTTGGACTCAGTCACTTGTCTTAACAACGAAATAATGACGTGACCTTACATCTCAGAAATGTGTGCCAATCAACGAAATACAGCGAACAATGCAACACATAATTTCTTGGCCAATAAGACGAGGTTATAGTTCAATCTGATACCATCATTAATGATAAAAGAACAAATGGGTGCTTGTATCACAAAAACAAATGTAAAAACAAGAAACGCAATAGTGAACACGATCATACTTGAAACAATTACCAGATGAAATATAACAGAAAAATATTTCTATTTTTTATACAGACAATTTGTGGTGGAAATCCATTAAAATTCTATAACGTTACAGATTTCAGCGTATTATCTTTGGTGTATCAAAAACCGGTGTATTTTTGTTTAAAAAGTAAGTTCAAGAGGTTAGATTTTTTCGTCGCTGATTCTCGTTCTGAGTAGCCTAAATAGCGATAAATCGCCTTCGTTGGCAACACTGGTGACCGCGCGCAAGCTGCATTGATTGTTTTACCGCGGGCCCGCGACACTTTTTCAAATTGGCGGGTTTTTTGAAAATGGTTCACGCGGGCCACTTATAATTCGTTCGCGGGCCACATTGTGGCCCGCGGGCCTGGGGTTGGGCAACCTTGTTTTATATGATCTATTTCTTAGAACAGAAAGTTCCATAGGAGCTGAAATTCATAACGCACTTATAGTTTCCTTTCGGAATGGCGGCGCGCTGTTTAAAGTGTGGTAAAATAATTAATTAAAACATAGTTGTGTATTAATTTATTATATTTTTTTATATGTTCACTGTCCAAACAGATCTTCGAGAAAATCGACAATGCATATGTTTATATAAATAATGAATGAATCAGATATATATTAGAAATAATAATAATAATAATATTTGGATGATTTGTATAGCGCCGTTTTAGTGCAAAATCACCTCAAGTGCGCCGTACAAATATATAATACATTTCTACATGAACCTAGTACCATACTTACCTGGTAGGTCACTTAATAGCGAAATTTAGATACAGGATTTAGGACATAATTGGAAAATTAGATATAATTGGACTTTCTCTCAGGAATGGTATATTTGATTTAAGGGTATGACAGCTTAAAACGGTAAGTTTTTAGTTTAGACCCGAATTCTATTGGACTTGTTATGAATCTTAGTTCCGGAGGGAGTTTATTCCAAGCCTTCGGCCCAAATGCTCCGAAAGTGCGATCACCAAACTTAGTATTTAGCTTGCGCTTATCATCAGTTCCATCAGTCTGCCTACAGCTGATGATGTTGCTGATCTAAGAGTTGACTGCCTCAGACCAGTGTCATCCAGCACAATTTGTACTGGATTTTTTCAGGGCACTTGAACCTGTGAAGGTTACGAAGGTGTTCTGAGATGTGTGAATATTTAGAAACCTAGGTTATGAGTCGTGCTGCTGCATTAAACACTGATTGAAGTTTGTCAGTTTGATATTTTGGAAGGCTTTTACATACATTATAGTATTTGATAGTCACTATTGAAAGTAATAAATATACTAAAATATTTAATTAGTACAGCTTTATACTTAAATAGAGGAATACTAAAACATCAGCTAATATAGCATAAGAGTTACCAGTGGTGTGTAATCTATCTACAACAGAATTGTAGGCTGAAACCGTAGTATTAGTCACAATAATGTTAATAATAAGTCATACTGTGGAACCTTGATCAAATGGTAGGAACATGAAAGTGAATCAACGTTAATATATCAGGGATATCCAACTGATAATTTACAATTTTATATAAAAATTTGAAATCATTTTTTTTTCTTCTGTCACTTAACTTCAAGAATTACAATAAATGTAATAATAGATTAAAAAATGTTGAGTCTAACAGAGGCATTAGTCTAAAATTAATACACTAATACGATGATTAAAGACAGGTGACCAAATTGTGAAGTTATATCCTAGAATACTTCTAACGAGAGATGTGAACAAAATACTGTTGCTGGGTAAGACACAATGCCAGAATGAGTTTGTATAAGATACGCAAATACTGAAATGTGGTCCCACCTCAAATGTAGTGATGTAGTGCCAATATGCCAACCACCTCACCACCTCATTTGTAGTAATACAAAAAAAATAGGTGGGACAAATACATTTTGTGAGGTGGCGGTATATTTTGCGATTATGAGACATTTGAAGTGCATCTCGAATGAGGTACTCAACACTATAACAGAATTTTTAATGTGTGAATATTTTTAAAATCGTTGTAAATCCTTACCATAAAACCGAATATTTTCACAGCCCTGTTAGCGATGAAGGAAGCAGGATGAAATATGTAAGTATATGTATAATAATTGTCATCTGATCAGAGGCAAACGTATTCAAGGTTGAGGTTGAAGCGGTGAAGATTTCTGAAACAGGATCTATCTAGTCTAGAGGAAGAATATACAACAACCATAATAATTACCATTTAACCATTGTTGTGGTTTTAAAACCCATCAATGTTGTTGAAATGAGCATTGTATTCGGAATGCTTTGATTCGGGCGTGTCAATCCGGATGTTTTTAACATGTCTAATGACTGCAATTTGGGAGGCGGATATGGTACCGCCGCCCCGGGAACTATTCACGATCTACCATTTTCTATATTTCTTAAAGATGCTGTCAGAAAAATATTTCTGAATGTATCCGAAAATTAAAAACTGTTTTTAAAAGGTGATGAAAAAGGCGTTCAAATTTTATTTTTAGAAATAAACATAATTTTTTAAATATTGAAATTAAAAATCAAACATAAATGTTTTTAAAATGGCCCAACTTACGTTTTTTCGTCTAAAAATTGAAGTAAAGTAACTGATAACGAAAAAAACAAACACATATTTTATTAGACAAATATATTATAAACATTATCGCAACTTCACTTTTTTATACAACGATAATTTGCTAATTTTAATTAAATTGCAGTCGAAATCTTTGGTTTCAAAGAGTTGTACATGTTAATCATTCTGGGGTTTACTTATATCTATATAAATAAAAAAGTAAATGTTAGTTTGCTCAAAATCTTAAATCTCCGAAAGTTCTTCAACGATTGCTTTGAAATTTTGACACAACGCTGCAATTGAATAAGGGTGTGTTTTTATATACCCATATTATATAGATGTCACCTGTAATAGGTAAAAATATGTTTAATCTTTGGCTATCGTTTCTCTATCTGCACAGTCAGACTGAACCACTGCAACACGTGGCGGGGTACAGCTAGTATTTAAATATAAAAGTTTGGTATTTTCTCATTCTAACACCGTTTAGTTCGCATTTCTAAGTATGACGGTGAGGGAGAAAAAACGATTTCTATGAGACCCTATTAGCTGTTCCGAAAAGCGAACAACGTCACTCTACGGGTAATAAATAGCCGTTTGTTCCCAAAACCGAACAAATTAACCAGTGGAGTTAAATCACCATAAAATTTCCATTGTAAACCACAAAAAAAACTTTACTTCCTACATAATATTACTATCAAACCGCTAAGGATGACTAACAAAATCTTTAGATAAAAATAATGTAATAATTCATCTGACACATCAAATAATAACTACGTATTCGTATTAATAATATGTCATTTTTTATTTGATTCACAAATAATACAATGCAAGGGATCGTCAAAAAATTAACATATTTTTATGATTTTAATGGGAAAATTATGTATTTTATAAGGAGACAATCAAGATTATAAAGAATAAGGCATATTGATAGCGTCTGTGGTTCAGTGCTTACGATTACGATCCTTGGCTATGAGTCTGGTGGTCGCGTGTTCTAATCCCGGCAAACGCAAACGCAAACGCAAAAAATTTCACAATATATTCATTTAAAATAATGTATTTACAGTATATTTGCAAAAAATTCAGTGCTCTATTATAAATATATTAATCCGACTAGGGTATCCCTCAAGGTCGCCTGTATAGGCCATTTTTATAAATTTGTTTTAAGTCAACGAAAATAATCACATAATTGCTATCAACTGATTGCCTTTGTGGTCGAGGGGTAAGGCTATCGACTAGCAATCCTGAGGTCGCTGGTTAAAATCAATATATATTTGTCAGAGTGGAAGATACTCTCAGTATTACCATGGTGTAAGACGACCATTCAGAAACGAAACGTTGCTTGAAGTGGATTTGGCCGTGTTTGGTGACCAGATCTGAATAGCCAGGTACTTCCCCACCTTCCTCTTTTTCATCTCCTTTCCATCCCCACTGCCTTCAGCCTCACAACATACCGCAATTAGAGATACCATAGTATCACCCTGATGAAAGACAACGATTCCGAATAGAAATGCTGCCTGAAATGGATCTGCCTTACTCTGCCTCATCTTCTCCCCCCCCCCCTCTACTTTCAGCCTCACTATATACACAAATTCGGGATGCCACAGTGGCACTGTCTCCGGACAGTTTGGAGCGTGTAGAACTTGTCGAAACTCAGATCACGTAAAAAAATTTAAAGAATTTTGATGGACCATTAAAATGAGTTAGTATTAATTTTCCCGTCATTAGATTGCATAATAGGATATAATTTTAATTGAATTATCAGATTTAATTACTAATCCCATAGCATTGTCTATTCTAATAATATTATAACTTCCCATAACCGTTTTAATACAGTCAACAAATGAATTATCGCCACAACAGACCATCTTTCTATGGCCTCCTAATTGCTTACTCGCACCATAAATTATAAAATATTTAGTTTCCAACAGTTCATTTGCCATTGCATAGCTTTCGTTATCATCCGTTAGAGACGTTAGGGCTCAATCTAACGAGTCGTTAAACGAATGACGCCGTTAATAAATCACTTCTGTAATACAGATGTCACGTGGAATATTAATCGAATGGATTTCAAGAAACATTTATTTATCATTATCAGAACTTATCAGAATCAAGGCGAGTGCAAATAAATTTGATATATTTACTTAATTTGAGTTATTTGACAACTTATTACCAACTTATACGCCCTAGTACACGGTTGACATTATTTGTTACATGAGAACGGGTCATTTCTACAACTCGTTTTGGAGTTCAACAGCTCGGCAGCGGAACACTCCTTCATCTCCTTAAAAAGACCCTCCACACAGCCTCCCTAAAGATGGCAAGTGACGAGGGCCTAAGGAGAATTATCTGAGGTCTCCTGCGTTGATTTAATGTTAAAAAATATCCCAATTAGGGATGCTAGATGCTATAGTCCTACTGGTACCAGACAGTTTGTAGCAATTGGGACTCTTGTGCGGTTTGACTGAGGATTGAAATTTCCTACCCAGGAACTGGAGTCGACAACTCTACCAACTTCGCCAAATGCCGATCGGGTAGGACCTAAATTAATTTCGTATATTAACTACTGTAATATCATCCGATTTTAGGTAAATTCGTATATTTCCGCGTGTGTGTACGTGATTGGCACCAAATGTTGCTATAATGCATTGTCATTGCCAACGAGTCTATATGAAGAGTTTCAGCTTGATTGGATGTCGGGAAATGGGTTTATTTCCACTTCCAAAACAAATTTTTATTTTAAAAATATATCGTTATTTGTTCAATTCAATTGTCAACATAGCCCCCATTAACAAAGCGTAAAAAACATAATTGTTTTGGTACTTCTTGTGCACTTTGTTATTTTTAATATCCTGGATGACATTTTGAGGAGCGTAGAATTTTTATAGGCGCCATATTAAAGAATGAAAAAGGAATAAAGAAGAAATTAAAATGCCACAGAAATATTCTCAAAATGGTATCTTGCATAACGGTGCCAATGAGCTTTTGGAGGTTCAGAATTATATTGGGGCAAGTCAGTTTCCTATGATATGACCTAGATGGTTTGAAAGGGAGATATGTAAATACGAATGTTAGAGGGAGTGCGCTAAAACTAAAAAAGGATTATAATTAACAGGCGTAAGCGGCTGTTAGAGAGCTAAAATCTCTAGAGAAAAACATTGTTAATTTTCGAATACCTGTGTCATATTAAATAACAGAAGAAGATGTGTTTTTAATAATTTTCGGAGCTTACTTTGCGATTTTTTTCTATCGAGAGAATTTCATATAATTAACGTTTCAGCATAACAAATGTATGGATGTTATCTTAAAATAACTTTTTTTTTCAACTTGAAAAGTAAATAATATCGGAACACGTGTTCATACACCTGCGTTTGTATGCATAATATATCATGAAGCAACACAAGAATGTTGGAATTTTATGAACAGGTGTTCGGACATCGTGACAAATCATTGGTATTTTACTCAAAGTCTATTAGGATACCATTTTTTATTTATCAGGATACCTGTTACATGACCGGTCAGTGGTTGAGTGGGCATAGCGCTTGGTTCTCACCCGAGCGTCGCGTGTTCGATTCCTCGGCTAGCTAAGTCCTCCATCACAACACAAGCAACATTTTCGGCTTTCTGTGATGGTAGTAGGAGATTTTCAAACATTGTTGGGTTATTCGTAACCCGGGAATGTTTGTCTTTCTTTTAAAAAAAAAAAAAAAAATTTAATGGACCACAATCCCGTGTTTAAAAGGAATATTTAAATATAATTTGAACAGATTTTTAATAAACTAGCAATATTTTTAACAGGACGTTTTCTTCGTGCTGTTACTGCATAGTTATGGACACCACGATGAATGTATTAACTCTGAAGTTTGGTGACCAGATCTGAATAGTCAAGTACTTCCCGACCTTCCTCTTTTCCAACCCCTTCCATTCCTCACTCCCTTAATTCTGACAACATACCACAATCTCATTTGTCTCACTTGATCAAGATGGTTGGGAACCGTTTTATTTAATATTCACAAAACACAAAAATAATATGACTTTTAATTATATCGGTTCAAAAATTAAAAAAAACTCTATTTTACGTATAAATACTTCTTTGCGTTTCTCAAAAAGTCACTTACAACAAAATTAAAATCATTAGTGGTCCTAAAACCGATCCTTCCGGAACACCGATTCACACAAAAAATGAATATTTATTTAGAAAATTATAAAGATTTAAACTTATTCCAATATATTCCTGAACTTAAAAAAGTAGGTCAGCAGTTTGTAGATAGTGTTGGTAGCGAGCATGCACGTTGCGGTTCACGATACCTAGTAACATTACAAAGGCAGTCATAAGGCAATCTCCCTATATGGATAGACCGGCCTTAAGGTCGTCACTAGATGGCGCCGATTAACTCCCAATTATCACTGCGAAGTGTGTATGAAATTTTTTATAATAATTTGATGTAATTGATACCTTCAGTAATAACATACACCATTACAACATACGTAATAATTTATAATAATAATAATGTTTTTTTATTTATTTTTTAAACATATTTATTTTACACACTTTACAAATACGAGGCAAAAAAGTCCCAATAAACTACTTTTTAGTAGTTTGTCTAACGGGTTCTTTACATTAAAAATCTTATTATAGTGAGTTTACAGTTACATTTTTACAATTATATAAAACGGAAATTATAAATTTTACAGAAATATAGGAAAAGAAAATTATGAAAATCATAAATAATTTTTTTTAAAGTTTTTAGTATAATACTATATCAGTTTAAGTGATACTAACAACAGTTACATTGAATAGATAGATATTAGGTCATTCACAGAGAGATGGTGAGTATATATTGTTAAAACACGGAACAGGAAGGAGTTAATGAATAATAACATGCTCAATTTAGGCATAATAAGAAAGACAGTTGTTTGAATAAATGAAATTTTACGTATTTGTGATAGATTATTTCACACTATTATTGACTACATATCTACAGCCGATATTAACTGTTATCGTACCTAATATAATTTGCTCATAGGAGACTTGCAGTGCTTAAATATGTGTTACAACCGTCAATGTCTATAAGTTGAATCAATATCGTATAGTTTGTCACAACAATTTAAGATAGTTTTAACAAAGTTGACTGAAAAATAGATTATTACATATTGATTAATTGTACCCGTGTTTATTTAGTCATCCAATTTCAGAGAAATGCGTGTGTATGCGAGTGTGTGTGCGTGAGTACCAACAAAAGTTAATCAAGAATGCATCGTCATTGACAAGGAGTCTATCTGATGAGTTTCAGCTCCATCGGATATCGAGAAATGGGTAAATTTCCAATTCCAAAATTCCCTTAATTCAAATGCAAATGGATATATTTAAGGCGATGCTTAATGTCAAATCACTATTTTGATTAATCTTTATAACGAATTGGTGTACATTATGATTACAAAAAAAATATGCTTTAGATAAATTGAAGGTTTTCCTATATATTCGTTTGAGTAGAATACAAATAAATATATATAAACTACTAAATAAAAAATATAAATGCAAACTACTAAAAAAAATATTTTTTCAATAGAAATGTATGAAGATTATCTGTGACATTTTTAATTGATTAACTTTTTGCTTTCTTATAAAATTATTTACAAAATAAATAAAAACCAGTTTTTTGCTTGAAATCAAAGGTTTCTAGACTCCGTTTGTCAAGGGATTTTAATGCTTATTACCTACGATATAAGGTAAACCAAGAATATACACATTTTTGGCTTGTAGCTTCCTCTTAAAGAGAATTTTTATTAAATCAATAAAACGGCCACCGTATTGAGACGGAAACAAATTCAGACAGATGAAATGCAAAACGTTCGAGATAAAACAGGACTTCGCTACGCCCAGTCAATTATTATTAGAAAAAAAGATACAAAGATTTTTATAGCACAATTTATTTTACAATCTGTTTTATATGAGGCAATTATGTTCGTTATCGACCACCCAAAATTGGCGAAGCAAAAACATATCCATTAAAAATAAAGCCAATCATTATTAATTATTGTAATAAGCCAATAAATAAAATCATCAGCCAATTTATTGTATTATTATTTATTGCTTAGGTTATTTTTAAAGGGTGTTCCGAAAAGGATGAAAACTAGAGATGTGCCGATTATGACTTTCGCCGACTAGCCGACTAGCCGATTAGTCGGTTGTAATAAGACCGACTAGTCGGCTAAGCCGATTACGGTTTGAAGCAGAAGCTTTAGTCTTCTTACATCATAATTTAAAAAAATAAAAGTAAGTTATAAAAAATATAAGGAGATTATGATATTTTTGGTTGTCACAATTGTGACTTTGATTTGATTAGATTATGTAGGTATGGTTATAAGAAATATGTTTTTTTCATTTTTTTTTGTTTTTATCAAACAGTTCATGTTTAGAATTTTTGGATATGTATATATAATATATACATATATTACTGTGCATCTTGTACATAGAATCTTGCTTTAATACATATAACTGAGTTTGTTAATTTAAAAAATCTACTTTTTATTTTAATAATAAGAAATACTTATAAATGTTCATTGAAGATAAGAAGATATTATGTTGTTTTTTATGTTAATTAGGATAGGTACTAATTTTGTTCAATAAATGTCATAATTATGTTTTCTTTACAAGCAAGTAATTTTAAAAACTGATTACCAAAGGAAAGATTGCTTTACATTTTTTAATGTATAAGACTGATTATAAAATAAAAAAAATAATATATAATCAAGGTTTTTATTTCATGTAGTTCCCCGCATTCATATTATTGAGAAATACATACAACGTAAGAAGCCGGATAGTCGGCGCTCTTTGCCGATTAGTCGCCGACTAATCGACGACTACAATAGTGGCCGGATAGTCGGCTTTAGTCGCCGACTAGTCGTAACATCTCTAATGAAAACATAAAATATTTAATTCAAATCTTTACTAAATTAGTGATAAAAAGTTCGATGCTTTGAAGGTACATTTAAGAGGAAGCTACAAGCCAAAAATGTGTATATTCTTGGTATACCTTATATCGTAGGTAATAGGCATTAAAATCGCTTGACAAACGGAGTCTAGAAACGTTCGATTTCAAGCACAAAACTGGTTTTTATTTATTTTGTAAACAATTTTATACTAAAGCAAAAAAGTTAATCAAGTGAAACTGTCACAGAGAATCTTAGCTATAATACTGTATTTTTAAAAAGTTTTTTCCTTTATCCGTTCATACATTTCTATTGAAAAAAAAAAATTTAGTATGTTACATTTATATTTTTTCTTGAGCTATTTATTTTGTGTATTTGTATTCTACTCAAGAGAAACGATAGGAAAACCTTCAATTTATCTAAAACATATTTTTTTGTATTCATAATGTACACCAATTCGTTATAAAGATTAATAAAAATAGTGATTTAGCGTTAAACTTCGCCACCCATAATTAAAACTCTCAGATAGAAGACTTGGTTCCAACTTGACTTTTGTTTTGTTAAATTGTTGATTGTATTATAGACAGCCCTGATTTACTCAGCCTAATTACCTTCCATATACCAACTAGAACTAATCGGTCGATCGAAACTAATTATGTCAATAATTCAGATAACGATAAAGAACAATATTTGAACATAAAATGGTAATTTTCAAAATTGGAACTGACGTATTAAGAATTCAGAGCAGCGAAAAGTAACTACCTCTAATAATATAATTGTTTTACTAGAAAAATATTTTTATTCCACACATATTTAAATTTTGTATTTATTTTGTTTAAATTGCTTATCTGATAATAATAAGTAAACTCAGAATTCATGATTTTTCAGGAGTCTACGCTTATCCCATTTTCAAGAAAGCGTTATCTAACTAGATTCACTAAAATAATATTCCGTGATTTTTCACGGGTCTGTGGAAGTATAAATAAGAAACTGAAAAATAAAC